>NW_028251283.1:0-617000 GCF_964263255.1 Lissotriton vulgaris
CTGACGTTCAAAAATAAAACATTTGAAAACGGACCATTTCCCACATTTCTGAAGCATGACGTAATGGGGGGGGTGTTATCTCTTTTGTCGAAAATCAGCCGTTTTTGCTCGAACATTAAATGCCTCCAAATGGTATTTAATTAACTTCCCGGGGTGAAGAAACCCTTTTTGAGAACTCAGAGTGAGTAAATTGGCCATTTTCATGCACTTTTAACCATTCCATAAATCTTGTGTTTAGGGCCCCTGGAAGCATGAAAATCACTTTAAACATGCTAATTTTAGCTCTAACACTGATGATCCACCTACAAATGTGAACTGACGTTAAAAAATAAAACATTTGAAAACGGACCATTTTCCACATTTCTGAAGCATGACGTAATGGGGGGGTGTTATCTCTTTTGTCAAAAATCAGCTGTTTTTGATTGAACATTAAATGCCTCCAAATAGTATTTAATTCACTTCCCGAGCCCCTGGAAGCATGAAAATCACTTTAAACATGCTAATTTTAGCTCTAACACTGATGATCCACCTACAAATGTGAACTGATGTTCAAAAATAAAACATTTGAAAACGGACCATTTTCCACATTTCTGAAGCATGACGTAATGGGGGGGTGTTATCTCTTTTGTCGAAAATCAGCCGTTTTTGCTCGAACATTAAATGCCTCCAAATGGTATTTAATTAACTTCCCGGGGTGAAGAAACCCTTTTTGAGAACTCAGAGTGAGTAAATTGGCCATTTTCATGCACTTTTAACCATTCCATAAATCTTGTGTTTAGGGCCCCTGGAAGCATGAAAATCACTTTAAACATGCTAATTTTAGCTCTAACACTGATGATCCACCTACAAATGTGAACTGACTTTAAAAAATAAAACATTTGAAAACGGACCATTTTCCACATTTCTGAAGCATGACGTAATGGGGGGGTGTTATCTCTTTTGTCGAAAATCAGCCATTTTTGCTCGAACATTAAATGCCTCCAAATGGTATTTAATTAACTTCCCGGGGTGAAGAAACCCTTTTTGAGAACTCAGAGTGAGTAAATTGGCCATTTTCATGCACTTTTAACCATTCCATAAATCTTGTGTTTAGGGCCCCTGGAAGCATGAAAATCACTTTAAACATGCTAATTTTAGCTCTAACACTGATGATCCACCTACAAATGTGAACTGACGTTCAAAAATAAAACATTTGAAAACGGACCATTTTCCACATTTCCGAAGCATGACGTAATGGGGGGGTGTTATCTCTTTTGTCAAAAATCAGCTGTTTTTGCTTGAACATTAAATGCCTCCAAATAGTATTTAATTCACTTCCCGAGCCCCTGGAAGCATGAAAATCACTTTAAACATGCTAATTTTAGCTCTAACACTGATGATCCACCTACAAATGTGAACTGATGTCCAAAAATAAAACATTTGAAAACGGACCATTGTCCACATTTCTGAAGCATGACGTAATGGGGGGGTGTTATCTCTTTTGTCGAAAATCAGCCGTTTTTGCTCGAACATTAAATGCCTCCAAATGGTATTTAATTAACTTCCCGGGGTGAAGAAACCCTTTTTGAGAACTCAGAGTGAGTAAATTGGCCATTTTCATGAACTTTTAACCATTCCATAAATCTTGTGTTTAGGGCCCCTGGAAGCATGAAAATCACTTTAAACATGCTAATTTTAGCTCTAACACTGATGATCCACCTACAAATGTGAACTGACGTTCAAAAATAAAACATTTGAAAACGGACCATTTTCCACATTTCTGAAGCATGACGTAATGGGGGGGTGTTATCTCTTTTGTCAAAAATCAGCTGTTTTTGATTGAACATTAAATGCCTCCAAATAGTATTTAATTCACTTCCCGAGCCCCTGGAAGCATGAAAATCACTTTAAACATGCTAATTTTAGCTCTAACACTGATGATCCACCTACAAATGTGAACTGATGTTCAAAAATAAAACATTTGAAAACGGACCATTTTCCACATTTCTGAAGCATGACGTAATGGGGGGGTGTTATCTCTTTTGTCGAAAATCAGCCGTTTTTGCTCGAACATTAAATGCCTCCAAATGGTATTTAATTAACTTCCCGGGGTGAAGAAACCCTTTTTGAGAACTCAGAGTGAGTAAATTGGCCATTTTCATGCACTTTTAACCATTCCATAAATCTTGTGTTTAGGGCCCCTGAAAGCATGAAAATCACTTTAAACATGCTAATTTTAGCTCTAACACTGATGATCCACCTACAAATGTGAACTGACGTTCAAAAATAAAACATTTGAAAACGGACCATTTTCCACATTTCTGAAGCATGACGTAATGGGGGGGGTGTTATCTCTTTTGTCAAAAATCAGCTGTTTTTGCTTGAACATTAAATGCCTCCAAATAGTATTTAATTCACTTCCCGAGCCCCTGGAAGCATGAAAATCACTTTAAACATGCTAATTTTAGCTCTAACACTGATGATCCACCTACAAATGTGAACTGACGTTCAAAAATAAAACATTTGAAAACGGACCATTTTCCACATTTCTGAAGCATGACGTAATGGGGGGGTGTTATCTCTTTTGTCGAAAATCAGCCGTTTTTGCTCGAACATTAAATGCCTCCAAATGGTATTTAATTAACTTCCCGGGGTGAAGAAACCCTTTTTGAGAACTCAGAGTGAGTAAATTGGCCATTTTCATGCACTTTTAACCATTCCATAAATCTTGTGTTTAGGGCCCCTGGAAGCATGAAAATCACTTTAAACATGCTAATTTTAGCTCTAACACTGATGATCCACCTACAAATGTGAACTGACGTTAAAAAATAAAACATTTGAAAACGGACCATTTTCCACATTTCTGAAGCATGACGTAATGGGGGGGGTGTTATCTCTTTTGTCGAAAATCAGCCGTTTTTGCTCGAACATTAAATGCCTCCAAATGGTATTTAATTAACTTCCCGGGGTGAAGAAACCCTTTTTGAGAACTCAGAGTGAGTAAATTGGCCATTTTCATGCACTTTTAACCATTCCATAAATCTTGTGTTTAGGGCCCCTGGAAGCATGAAAATCACTTTAAACATGCTAATTTTAGCTCTAACACTGATGATCCACCTACAAATGTGAACTGACGTTCAAAAATAAAACATTTGAAAACGGACCATTTTCCACATTTCTGAAGCATGACGTAATGGGGGGGGTGTTATCTCTTTTGTCAAAAATCAGCTGTTTTTGCTTGAACATTAAATGCCTCCAAATAGTATTTAATTCACTTCCCGAGCCCCTGGAAGCATGAAAATCACTTTAAACATGCTAATTTTAGCTCTAACACTGATGATTCACCTACAAATGTGAACTGATGTTCAAAAATAAAACATTTGAAAACGGACCATTTTCCACATTTCTGAAGCATGACGTAATGGGGGGGTGTTATCTCTTTTGTCGAAAATCAGCCGTTTTTGCTCGAACATTAAATGCCTCCAAATGGTATTTAATTAACTTCCCGGGGTGAAGAAACCCTTTTTGAGAACTCAGAGTGAGTAAATTGGCCATTTTCATGCACTTTTAACCATTCCATAAATCTTGTGTTTAGGGCCCCTGGAAGCATGAAAATCACTTTAAACATGCTAATTTTAGCTCTAACACTGATGATCCACCTACAAATGTGAACTGACGTTAAAAAATAAAACATTTGAAAACGGACCATTTTCCACATTTCTGAAGCATGACGTAATGGGGGGGTGTTATCTCTTTTGTTGAAAATCAGCCATTTTTGCTCGAAAATTAAATGCCTCCAAATGGTATTTAATCAACTTCCCGGGGTGAAGAAACCCTTTTTGAGAACTCAGAGTGAGTAAATTGGCCATTTTCATGCACTTTTAACCATTCCATAAATCTTGTGTTTAGGGCCCCTGGAAGCATGAAAATCACTTTAAACATGCTAATTTTAGCTCTAACACTGATGATCCACCTACAAATGTGAACTGACGTTCAAAAATAAAACATTTGAAAACGGACCATTTTCCACATTTCTGAAGCATGACGTAATGGGGGGGTGTTATCTCTTTTGTCAAAAATCAGCTGTTTTTGCTTGAACATTAAATGCCTCCAAATAGTATTTAATTCACTTCCCGAGCCCCTGGAAGCATGAAAATCACTTTAAACATGCTAATTTTAGCTCTAACACTGATGATCCACCTACAAATGTGAACTGATGTTCAAAAATAAAACATTTGAAAACGGACCATTTTCCACATTTCTGAAGCATGACGTAATGGGGGGGTGTTATCTCTTTTGTCGAAAATCAGCCGTTTTTGCTCGAACATTAAATGCATCCAAATGGTATTTAATTAACTTCCCGGGGTGAAGAAACCCTTTTTGAGAACTCAGAGTGAGTAAATTGGCCATTTTCATGCACTTTTAACCATTCCATAAATCTTGTGTTTAGGGCCCCTGGAAGCATGAAAATCACTTTAAACATGCTAATTTTAGCTCTAACACTGATGATCCACCTACAAATGTGAACTGACGTTCAAAAATAAAACATTTGAAAACGGACCATTTTCCCCATTTCTGAAGCATGACGTAATGGGGGGGTGTTATCTCTTTTGTCAAAAATCAGCTGTTTTTGCTTGAACATTAAATGCCTCCAAATAGTATTTAATTCACTTCCCGAGCCCCTGGAAGCATGAAAATCACTTTAAACATGCTAATTTTAGCTCTAACACTGATGATCCACCTACAAATGTGAACTGACGTTCAAAAATAAAACATTTGAAAACGGACCATTTTCCACATTTCTGAAGCATGACGTAATGGGGGGGTGTTATCTCTTTTGTCGAAAATCAGCCGTTTTTGCTCGAACATTAAATGCCTCCAAATGGTATTTAATTAACTTCCCGGGGTGAAGAAACCCTTTTTGAGAACTCAGAGTGAGTAAATTGGCCATTTTCATGCACTTTTACCATTCCATAAATCTTGTGTTTAGGGCCCCTGGAAGCATGAAAATCACTTTAAACATGCTAATTTTAGCTCTAACACTGATGATCCACCTACAAATGTGAACTGACGTTCAAAAATAAAACATTTGAAAACGGACCATTTTCCACATTTCTGAAGCATGACGTAATGGGGGGGTGTTATCTCTTTTGTCAAAAATCAGCTGTTTTTGATTGAACATTAAATGCCTCCAAATAGTATTTAATTCACTTCCCGAGCCCCTGGAAGCATGAAAATCACTTTAAACATGCTAATTTTAGCTCTAACACTGATGATCCACCTACAAATGTGAACTGATGTTCAAAAATAAAACCTTTGAAAACGGACCATTTTCCACATTTCTGAAGCATGACGTAATGGGGGGGTGTTATCTCTTTTGTCGAAAATCAGCCGTTTTTGCTCGAACATTAAATGCCTTCAAATTGTATTTAATTAACTTCCCGGGGTGAAGAAACACTTTTTGAGAACTCAGAGTGAGTAAATTGGCCATTTTCATGCACTTTTAACCATTCCATAAATCTTGTGTTTAGGGCCCCTGGAAGCATGAAAATCACTTTAAACATGCTAATTTTAGCTCTAACACTGATGATCCACCTACAAATGTGAACTGACGTTCAAAAATAAAACATTTGAAAACGGACCATTTTCCACATTTCTGAAGCATGACGTAATGGGGGGGGTGTTATCTCTTTTTTCAAAAATCAGATGTTTTTGATTGAACATTAAATGCCTCCAAATAGTATTTAATTCACTTCCCGAGCCCCTGGAAGCATGAAAATCACTTTAAACATGCTAATTTTAGCTCTAACACTGATGATCCACCTACAAATGTGAACTGATGTTCAAAAATAAAACATTTGAAAACGGACCATTTTCCACATTTCTGAAGCATGACGTAATGGGGGGGGTGTTATCTCTTTTGTCGAAAATCAGCCGTTTTTGCTCGAACATTAAATGCCTCCAAATGGTATTTAATTAACTTCCCGGGGTGAAGAAACCCTTTTTGAGAACTCAGAGTGAGTAAATTGGCCATTTTCATGCACTTTTAACCATTCCATAAATCTTGTGTTTAGGGCCCCTGGAAGCATGAAAATCACTTTAAACATGCTAATTTTAGCTCCAACACTGATGATCCACCTACAAATGTGAACTGACGTTCAAAAATAAAACATTTGAAAACGGACCATTTTCCACATTTCTGAAGCATGACGTAATGGGGGGGTGTTATCTCTTTTGTCAAAAATCAGCTGTTTTTGATTGAACATTAAATGCCTCCAAATAGTATTTAATTCACTTCCCGAGCCCCTGGAAGCATGAAAATCACTTTAAACATGCTAATTTTAGCTCTAACACTGATGATCCACCTACAAATGTGAACTGACGTTCAAAAATAAAACATTTGAAAACGGACCATTTTCCACATTTCTGAAGCATGACGTAATGGGGGGGGTGTTATCTCTTTTGTCGAAAATCAGCCGTTTTTGCTCGAACATTAAATGCCTCCAAATGGTATTTAATTAACTTCCCGGGGTGAAGAAACCCTTTTTGAGAACTCAGAGTGAGTAAATTGGCCATTTTCATGCACTTTTAACCATTCCATAAATCTTGTGTTTAGGGCCCCTGGAAGCATGAAAATCACTTTAAACATGCTAATTTTAGCTCTAACACTGATGATCCACCTACAAATGTGAACTGACGTTCAAAAATAAAACATTTGAAAACGGACCATTTTCCACATTTCTGAAGCATGACGTAATGGGGGGGTGATATCTCTTTTGTCAAAAATCAGCTGTTTTTGCTTGAACATTAAATGCCTCCAAATAGTATTTAATTCACTTCCCGAGCCCCTGGAAGCATGAAAATCACTTTAAACATGCTAATTTTAGCTCTAACACTGATGATCCACCTACAAATGTGAACTGACGTTCAAAAATAAAACATTTGAAAACGGACCATTTTCCACATTTCTGAAGCATGACGTAATGGGGGGGTGTTATCTCTTTTGTCGAAAATCAGCCGTTTTTGCTCGAACATTAAATGCCTCCAAATGGTATTTAATTAACTTCCCGGGGTGAAGAAACCCTTTTTGAGAACTCAGAGTGAGTAAATTGGCCATTTTCATGCACTTTTAACCATTCCATAAATTTTGTGTTTAGGGCCCCTGGAAGCATGAAAATCACTTTAAACATGCTAATTTTAGCTCTAACACTGATGATCCACCTACAAATGTGAACTGACGTTCAAAAATAAAACATTTGAAAACGGACCATTTTCCACATTTCTGAAGCATGACGTAATGGGGGGGTGCTATCTCTTTTGTCAAAAATCAGATGTTTTTGATTGAACATTAAATGCCTCCAAATAGTATTTAATTCACTTCCCGAGCCCCTGGAAGCATGAAAATCACTTTAAACATGCTAATTTTAGCTCTAACACTGATGATCCACCTACAAATGTGAACTGACGTTCAAAAATAAAACATTTGAAAACGGACCATTTTCCACATTTCTGAAGCATGACGTAATGGGGGGGTGTTATCTCTTTTGTCGAAAATCAGCCGTTTTTGCTCGAACATTAAATGCCTCCAAATGGTATTTAATTAACTTCCCGGGGTGAAGCAACCCTTTTTGAGAACTCAGGGTGAGTAAATTGGCCATTTTCATGCACTTTTAACCATTCCATAAATCTTGTGTTTAGGGCCCCTGGAAGCATGAAAATCACTTTAAACATGCTAATTTTAGCTCTAACACTGATGATCCACCTACAAATGTGAACTGACGTTCAAAAATAAAACATTTGAAAACGGACCATTTCCCACATTTCTGAAGCATGACGTAATGGGGGGGGTGTTATCTCTTTTGTCGAAAATCAGCCGTTTTTGCTCGAACATTAAATGCCTCCAAATGGTATTTAATTAACTTCCCGGGGTGAAGAAACCCTTTTTGAGAACTCAGAGTGAGTAAATTGGCCATTTTCATGCACTTTTAACCATTCCATAAATCTTGTGTTTAGGGCCCCTGGAAGCATGAAAATCACTTTAAACATGCTAATTTTAGCTCTAACACTGATGATCCACCTACAAATGTGAACTGACGTTAAAAAATAAAACATTTGAAAACGGACCATTTTCCACATTTCTGAAGCATGACGTAATGGGGGGGTGTTATCTCTTTTGTCAAAAATCAGCTGTTTTTGATTGAACATTAAATGCCTCCAAATAGTATTTAATTCACTTCCCGAGCCCCTGGAAGCATGAAAATCACTTTAAACATGCTAATTTTAGCTCTAACACTGATGATCCACCTACAAATGTGAACTGATGTTCAAAAATAAAACATTTGAAAACGGACCATTTTCCACATTTCTGAAGCATGACGTAATGGGGGGGTGTTATCTCTTTTGTCGAAAATCAGCCGTTTTTGCTCGAACATTAAATGCCTCCAAATGGTATTTAATTAACTTCCCGGGGTGAAGAAACCCTTTTTGAGAACTCAGAGTGAGTAAATTGGCCATTTTCATGCACTTTTAACCATTCCATAAATCTTGTGTTTAGGGCCCCTGGAAGCATGAAAATCACTTTAAACATGCTAATTTTAGCTCTAACACTGATGATCCACCTACAAATGTGAACTGACTTTAAAAAATAAAACATTTGAAAACGGACCATTTTCCACATTTCTGAAGCATGACGTAATGGGGGGGTGTTATCTCTTTTGTCGAAAATCAGCCATTTTTGCTCGAACATTAAATGCCTCCAAATGGTATTTAATTAACTTCCCGGGGTGAAGAAACCCTTTTTGAGAACTCAGAGTGAGTAAATTGGCCATTTTCATGCACTTTTAACCATTCCATAAATCTTGTGTTTAGGGCCCCTGGAAGCATGAAAATCACTTTAAACATGCTAATTTTAGCTCTAACACTGATGATCCACCTACAAATGTGAACTGACGTTCAAAAATAAAACATTTGAAAACGGACCATTTTCCACATTTCCGAAGCATGACGTAATGGGGGGGTGTTATCTCTTTTGTCAAAAATCAGCTGTTTTTGCTTGAACATTAAATGCCTCCAAATAGTATTTAATTCACTTCCCGAGCCCCTGGAAGCATGAAAATCACTTTAAACATGCTAATTTTAGCTCTAACACTGATGATCCACCTACAAATGTGAACTGATGTCCAAAAATAAAACATTTGAAAACGGACCATTGTCCACATTTCTGAAGCATGACGTAATGGGGGGGTGTTATCTCTTTTGTCGAAAATCAGCCGTTTTTGCTCGAACATTAAATGCCTCCAAATGGTATTTAATTAACTTCCCGGGGTGAAGAAACCCTTTTTGAGAACTCAGAGTGAGTAAATTGGCCATTTTCATGCACTTTTAACCATTCCATAAATCTTGTGTTTAGGGCCCCTGGAAGCATGAAAATCACTTTAAACATGCTAATTTTAGCTCTAACACTGATGATCCACCTACAAATGTGAACTGACGTTCAAAAATAAAACATTTGAAAACGGACCATTTTCCACATTTCTGAAGCATGACGTAATGGGGGGGTGTTATCTCTTTTGTCAAAAATCAGCTGTTTTTGATTGAACATTAAATGCCTCCAAATAGTATTTAATTCACTTCCCGAGCCCCTGGAAGCATGAAAATCACTTTAAACATGCTAATTTTAGCTCTAACACTGATGATCCACCTACAAATGTGAACTGATGTTCAAAAATAAAACATTTGAAAACGGACCATTTTCCACATTTCTGAAGCATGACGTAATGGGGGGGTGTTATCTCTTTTGTCGAAAATCAGCCGTTTTTGCTCGAACATTAAATGCCTCCAAATGGTATTTAATTAACTTCCCGGGGTGAAGAAACCCTTTTTGAGAACTCAGAGTGAGTAAATTGGCCATTTTCATGCACTTTTAACCATTCCATAAATCTTGTGTTTAGGGCCCCTGAAAGCATGAAAATCACTTTAAACATGCTAATTTTAGCTCTAACACTGATGATCCACCTACAAATGTGAACTGACGTTCAAAAATAAAACATTTGAAAACGGACCATTTTCCACATTTCTGAAGCATGACGTAATGGGGGGGGTGTTATCTCTTTTGTCAAAAATCAGCTGTTTTTGCTTGAACATTAAATGCCTCCAAATAGTATTTAATTCACTTCCCGAGCCCCTGGAAGCATGAAAATCACTTTTAACATGCTAATTTTAGCTCTAACACTGATGATCCACCTACAAATGTGAACTGACGTTCAAAAATAAAACATTTGAAAACGGACCATTTTCCACATTTCTGAAGCATGACGTAATGGGGGGGGTGTTATCTCTTTTGTCGAAAATCAGCAGTTTTTGCTCGAACATTAAATGCCTCCAAATGGTATTTAATTAACTTCCCGGGGTGAAGAAACCCTTTTTGAGAACTCAGAGTGAGTAAATTGGCGATTTTCATGCACTTTTAACCATTCCATAAATCTTGTGTTTAGGGCCCCTGGAAGCATGAAAATCACTTTAAACATGCTAATTTTAGCTCCAACACTGATGATCCACCTACAAATGTGAACTGACGTTCAAAAATAAAACATTTGAAAACGGACCATTTTCCACATTTCTGAAGCATGACGTAATGGGGGGGTGTTATCTCTTTTGTCAAAAATCAGCTGTTTTTGATTGAACATTAAATGCCTCCAAATAGTATTTAATTCACTTCCCGAGCCCCTGGAAGCATGAAAATCACTTTAAACATGCTAATTTTAGCTCTAACACTGATGATCCACCTACAAATGTGAACCGACGTTCAAAAATAAAACATTTGAAAACGGACCATTTTCCACATTTCTGAAGCATGACGTAATGGGGGGGTGTTATCTCTTTTGTCGAAAATCAGCCGTTTTTGCTCGAACATTAAATGCCTCCAAATGGTATTTAATTAACTTCCCGGGGTGAAGAAACCCTTTTTGAGAACTCAGAGTGAGTAAATTGGCCATTTTCATGCACTTTTAACCATTCCATAAATCTTGTGTTTAGGGCCCCTGGAAGCATGAAAATCACTTTAAACATGCTAATTTTAGCTCTAACACTGATGATCCACCTACAAATGTGAACTGACGTTCAAAAATAAAACATTTGAAAACGGACCATTTTCCACATTTCTGAAGCATGACGTAATGGGGGGGTGTTATCTCTTTTGTCAAAAATCAGCTGTTTTTGCTTGAACATTAAATGACTCCAAATAGTATTTAATTCACTTCCCGAGCCCCTGGAAGCATGAAAATCACTTTAAACATGCTAATTTTAGCTCTAACACTGATGATCCACCTACAAATGTGAACTGACGTTCAAAAATAAAACATTTGAAAACGGACCATTTTCCACATTTCTGAAGCATGACGTAATGGGGGGGTGTTATCTCTTTTGTCGAAAATCAGCCGTTTTTGCTCGAACATTAAATGCCTCCAAATGGTATTTAATTAACTTCCCGGGGTGAAGAAACCCTTTTTTGAGAACTCAGAGTGAGTAAATTGGCCATTTTCATGCACTTTTAACCATTCCATAAATCTTGTGTTTAGGGCCCCTGGAAGCATGAAAATCACTTTAAACATGCTAATTTTAGCTCTAACACTGATGATCCACCTACAAATGTGAACTGACGTTAAAAAATAAAACATTTAAAAACGGACCATTTTCCACATTTCTGAAGCATGACGTAATGGGGGGGTGTTATCTCTTTTGTCAAAAATCAGCTGTTTTTGATTGAACATTAAATGCCTCCAAATAGTATTTAATTCACTTCCCGAGCCCCTGGAAGCATGAAAATCACTTTAAACATGCTAATTTTAGCTCTAACACTGATGATCCACCTACAAATGTGAACCGATGTTCAAAAATAAAACATTTGAAAACGGACCATTTTCCACATTTCTGAAGCATGACGTAATGGGGGGGTGTTATCTCTTTTGTCGAAAATCAGCCGTTTTTGCTCGAACATTAAATGCCTCCAAATGGTATTTAATTAACTTCCCGGGGTGAAGAAACCCTTTTTGAGAACTCAGAGTGAGTAAATTGGCCATTTTCATGCACTTTTAACCATTCCATAAATCTTGTGTTTAGGGCCCCTGGAAGCATGAAAATCACTTTAAACATGCTAATTTTAGCTCTAACACTGATGATCCACCTACAAATGTGAACTGACGTTCAAAAATAAAACATTTGAAAACGGACCATTTTCCACATTTCTGAAGCATGACGTAATGGGGGGGGGTGTTATCTCTTTTGTCATAAATCATCTGTTTTTGATTGAACATTAAATGCCTCCAAATAGTATTTAATTCACTTCCCGAGCCCCTGGAAGCATGAAAATCACTTTAAACATGCTACTTTTAGCTCTAACACTGATGATCCACCTACAAATGTGAACTGACGTTCAAAAATAAAACATTTGAAAACGGACCATTTTCCACATTTCTGAAGCATGACGTAATGGGGGGGTGTTATCTCTTTTGTCGAAAATCAGCAGTTTTTGCTCGAACATTAAATGCCTCCAAATGGTATTTAATTAACTTCCCGGGTGAAGAAACCCTTTTTGAGAACTCAGAGTGAGTAAATTGGCCATTTTCATGCACTTTTAACCATTCCATAAATCTTGTGTTTAGGGCCCCTGGAAGCATGAAAATCACTTTAAACATGCTAATTTTAGCTCCAACACTGATGATCCACCTACAAATGTGAACTGACGTTCAAAAATAAAACATTTGAAAACGGACCATTTTCCACATTTCTGAAGCATGACGTAATGGGGGGGTGTTATCTCTTTTGTCAAAAATCAGCTGTTTTTGATTGAACATTAAATGCCTCCAAATAGTATTTAATTCACTTCCCGAGCCCCTGGAAGCATGAAAATCACTTTAAACATGCTAATTTTAGCTCTAACACTGATGATCCACCTACAAATGTGAACTGACGTTCAAAAATAAAACATTTGAAAACGGACCATTTTCCACATTTCTGAAGCATGACGTAATGGGGGGGTGTTATCTCTTTTGTCGAAAATCTGCCGTTTTTGCTCGAACATTAAATGCCTCCAAATGGTATCTAATTAACTTCCCGGGGTGAAGAACCCCTTTTTGAGAACTCAGAGTGAGTAAATTGGCCATTTTCATGCACTTTTAACCATTCCATAAATCTTGTGTTTAGGGCCCCTGGAAGCATGAAAATCACTTTAAACATGCTAATTTTAGCTCTAACACTGATGATCCACCTACAAATGTGAACTGACGTTCAAAAATAAAACATTTGAAAACGGACCATTTTCCACATTTCTGAAGCATGACGTAATGGGGGGGTGTTATCTCTTTTGTCAAAAATCAGCTGTTTTTGCTTGAACATTAAATGACTCCAAATAGTATTTAATTCACTTCCCGAGCCCCTGGAAGCATGAAAATCACTTTAAACATGCTAATTTTAGCTCTAACACTGATGATCCACCTACAAATGTGAACTGACGTTCAAAAATAAAACATTTGAAAACGGACCATTTTCCACATTTCTGAAGCATGACGTAATGGGGGGGTGTTATCTCTTTTGTCGAAAATCAGCCGTTTTTGCTCGAACATTAAATGCCTCTAAATGGTATTTAATTAACTTCCCGGGGTGAAGAAACCCTTTTTTGAGAACTCAGAGTGAGTAAATTGGCCATTTTCATACACTTTTAACCATTCCATAAATCTTGTGTTTAGGGCCCCTGGAAGCATGAAAATCACTTTAAACATGCTAATTTTAGCTCTAACACTGATGATCCACCTACAAATGTGAACTGACGTTAGAAAATAAAACATTTAAAAACGGACCATTTTCCACATTTCTGAAGCATGACGTAATGGGGGGGTGTTATCTCTTTTGTCAAAAATCAGCTGTTTTTGATTGAACATTAAATGCCTCCAAATAGTATTTAATTCACTTCCCGAGCCCCTGGAAGCATGAAAATCACTTTAAACATGCTAATTTCAGCTCTAACACTGATGATCCACCTACAAATGTGAACCGATGTTCAAAAATAAAACATTTGAAAACGGACCATTTTCCACATTTCTGAAGCATGACGTAATGGGGGGGTGTTATCTCTTTTGTCGAAAATCAGCCGTTTTTGCTCGAACATTAAATGCCTCCAAATGGTATTTAATTAACTTCCCGGGGTGAAGAAACCCTTTTTGAGAACTCAGAGTGAGTAAATTGGCCATTTTCATGCACTTTTAACCATTCCATAAATCTTGTGTTTAGGGCCCCTGGAAGCATGAAAATCACTTTAAACATGCTAATTTTAGCTCTAACACTGATGATCCATCTACAAATGTGAACTGACGTTCAAAAATAAAACATTTGAAAACGGACCATTTTCCACATTTCTGAAGCATGACGTAATGGGGGGGTGTTATCTCTTTTGTCAAAAATCAGCTGTTTTTGATTGAACATTAAATGCCTCCAAATAGTATTTAATTCACTTCCCGAGCCCCTGGAAGCATGAAAATCACTTTAAACATGCTAATTTTAGCTCTAACACTGATGATCCACCTACAAATGTGAACTGACGTTCAAAAATAAAACATTTGAAAACGGACCATTTTCCACATTTCTGAAGCATGACGTAATGGGGGGGTGTGATCTCTTTTGTCGAAAATCTGCCGTTTTTGCTCGAACATTAAATGCCTCCAAATGGTATTTAATTAACTTCCCGGGGTGAAGAACCCCTTTTTGAGAACTCAGAGTGAGTAAATTGGCCATTTTCATGCACTTTTAACCATTCCATAAATCTTGTGTTTAGGGCCCCTGGAAGCATGAAAATCACTTTAAACATGCTAATTTTAGCTCTAACACTGATGATCCACCTACAAATGTGAACTGACGTTAAAAAATAAAACATTTGAAAACGGACCATTTTCCACATTTCTGAAGCATGACGTAATGGGGGGGTGTTATCTCTTTTGTCGAAAATCAGCCGTTTTTGCTCGAACATTAAATGCCTCTAAATGGTATTTAATTAACTTCCCGGGGTGAAGAAACCCTTTTTTGAGAACTCAGAGTGAGTAAATTGGCCATTTTCATGCACTTTTAACCATTCCATAAATCTTGTGTTTAGGGCCCCTGGAAGCATGAAAATCACTTTAAACATGCTAATTTTAGCTCTAACACTGATGATCCACCTACAAATGTGAACTGACGTTAAAAAATAAAACATTTAAAAACGGACCATTTTCCACATTTCTGAAGCATGACGTAATGGGGGGGTGTTATCTCTTTTGTCAAAAATCAGCTGTTTTTGATTGAACATTAAATGCCTCCAAATAGTATTTAATTCACTTCCCGAGCCCCTGGAAGCATGAAAATCACTTTAAACATGCTAATTTTAGCTCTAACACTGATGATCCACCTACAAATGTGAACCGATGTTCAAAAATAAAACATTTGAAAACGGACCATTTTCCACATTTCTGAAGCATGACGTAATGGGGGGGTGTTATCTCTTTTGTCGAAAATCAGCCGTTTTTGCTCGAACATTAAATGCCTCCAAATGGTATTTAATTAACTTCCCGGGGTGAAGAAACCCTTTTTGAGAACTCAGAGTGAGTAAATTGGCCATTTTCATGCACTTTTAACCATTCCATAAATCTTGTGTTTAGGGCCCCTGGAAGCATGAAAATCACTTTAAACATGCTAATTTTAGCTCTAACACTGATGATCCACCTACAAATGTGAACTGACGTTCAAAAATAAAACATTTGAAAACTGACCATTTTCCACATTTCTGAAGCATGACGTAATGGGGGGGGGTGTTATCTCTTTTGTCAAAAATCAGCTGTTTTTGATTGAACATTAAATGCCTCCAAATAGTATTTAATTCACTTCCCGAGCCCCTGGAAGCATGAAAATCACTTTAAACATGCTAATTTTAGCTCTAACACTGATGATCCACCTACAAATGTGAACTGACGTTAAAAAATAAAACATTTGAAAACGGACCATTTTCCACATTTCTGAAGCATGACGTAATGGGGGGGTGTTATCTCTTTTGTCGAAAATCAGCAGTTTTTGCTCGAACATTAAATGCCTCCAAATGGTATTTAATTAACTTCCCGGGGTGAAGAAACCCTTTTTGAGAACTCAGAGTGAGTAAATTGGCCATTTTCATGCACTTTTAACCATTCCATAAATCTTGTGTTTAGGGCCCCTGGAAGCATGAAAATCACTTTAAACATGCTAATTTTAGCTCTAACACTGATGATCCACCTACAAATGTGAACTGACGTTCAAAAATAAAACATTTGAAAACGGACCATTTTCCACATTTCTGAAGCATGACGTAATGGGGGGTGTTATCTCTTTTGTCAAAAATCTGCTGTTTTTGATTGAACATTAAATGCCTCCAAATAGTATTTAATTCACTTCCCGAGCCCCTGGAAGCATGAAAATCACTTTAAACATGCTAATTTTAGCTCTAACACTGATGATCCACCTACAAATGTGAACTGACGTTCAAAAATAAAACATTTGAAAACGGACCATTTTCAACATTTCTGAAGCATGACGTAATGGGGGGGTGTTATCTCTTTTGTCGAAAATCAGCCGTTTTTGCTCGAACATTAAATGCCTCCAAATGGTATTTAATTAACTTCCCGGGGTGAAGAAACCCTTTTTGAGAACTCAGAGTGAGTAAATTGGCCATTTTCATGCACTTTTAACCATTCCATAAATCTTGTGTTTAGGGCCCCTGGAAGCATGAAAATCACTTTAAACATGCTAATTTTTGCTCTAACACTGATGATCCACCTACAAATGTGAACTGACGTTCAAAAATAAAATATTTGAAAACGGACCATTTTCCACATTTCTGAAGCATGACGTAATGGGGGGGGGTGTTATCTCTTTTGTCGAAAATCTGCCGTTTTTGCTCAAACATTAAATGCCTCCAAATGGTATTTAATTAACTTCCCGGGGTGAAGAAACCCTTTTTGAGAACTCAGAGTGAGTAAATTGGCCATTTTCATGCACTTTTAACCATTCCATAAATCTTGTGTTTAGGGCCCCTGGAAGCATGAAAATCACTTTAAACATGCTAATTTTAGCTCTAACACTGATGATCCACCTACAAATGTGAACTGACGTTAAAAAATAAAACATTTGAAAACGGACCATTTTCCACATTTCTGAAGCATGACGTAATGGGGGGGTGTTATCTCTTTTGTCAAAAATCAGCTGTTTTTGATTGAACATTAAATGCCTCCAAATAGTATTTAATTCACTTCCCGAGCCCCTGGAAGCATGAAAATCACTTTAAACATGCTAATTTTAGCTCTAACACTGATGATCCACCTACAAATGTGAACCGATGTTCAAAAATAAAACATTTGAAAACGGACCATTTTCCACATTTCTGAAGCATGACGTAATGGGGGGGTGTTATCTCTTTTGTCGAAAATCAGCCGTTTTTGCTCGAACATTAAATGCCTCCAAATGGTATTTAATTAACTTCCCGGGGTGAAGAAACCCTTTTTGAGAACTCAAAGTGAGTAAATTGGCCATTTTCATGCACTTTTAACCATTCCATAAATCTTGTGTTTAGGGCCCCTGGAAGCATGAAAATCACTTTAAACATGCTAATTTTAGCTCTAACACTGATGATCCACCTACAAATGTGAACTGACGTTCAAAAATAAAACATTTGAAAACGGACCATTTTCCACATTTCTGAAGCATGACGTAATGGGGGGGTGTTATCTCTTTTGTCAAAAATCAGCTGTTTTTGCTTGAACATTAAATGCCTCCAAATAGTATTAATTCACTTCCCGAGCCCCTGGAAGCATGAAAATCACTTTAAACATGCTAATTTTAGCTCTAACACTGATGATCCACCTACAAATGTGAACTGACGTTCAAAAATAAAACATTTGAAAACGGACCATTTTCCACATTTCTGAAGCATGACGTAATGGGGGGGGTGTTATCTCTTTTGTCGAAAATCAGCCGTTTTTGCTCGAACATTAAATGCCTCCAAATGGTATTTAATTAACTTCCCGGGGTGAAGAAACCCTTTTTGAGAACTCAGAGTGAGTAAATTGGCCATTTTCATGCACTTTTAACCATTCCATAAATCTTGTGTTTAGGGCCCCTGGAAGCATGAAAATCACTTTAAACATGCTAATTTTAGCTCTAACACTGATGATCCACCTACAAATGTGAACTGACGTTCAAAAATAAAACATTTGAAAACGGACCATTTTCCACATTTCTGAAGCATGACGTAATGGGGGGGTGTTATCTCTTTTGTCAAAAATCAGCTGTTTTTGATTGAACATTAAATGCCTCCGAATAGTATTTAATTCACTTCCCGAGCCCCTGGAAGCATGAAAATCACTTTAAACATGCTAATTTTAGCTCTAACACTGATGATCCACCTACAAATGTGAACTGATGTTCAAAAATAAAACATTTGAAAACGGACCATTTTCCACATTTCTGAAGCATGACGTAATGGGGGGGTGTTATCTCTTTTGTCGAAAATCAGCCGTTTTTGCTCGAACATTAAATGCCTCCAAATGGTATTTAATTAACTTCCCGGGGTGAAGAAACCCTTTTTGAGAACTCAGAGTGAGTAAATTGGCCATTTTCATGCACTTTTAACCATTCCATAAATCTTGTGTTTAGGGCCCCTGAAAGCATGAAAATCACTTTAAACATGCTAATTTTAGCTCTAACACTGATGATCCACCTACAAATGTGAACTGACGTTCAAAAATAAAACATTTGAAAACGGACCATTTTCCACATTTCTGAAGCATGACGTAATGGGGGGGGGGTGTTATCTCTTTTGTCAAAAAATCAGCTGTTTTTGCTTGAACATTAAATGCCTCCAAATAGTATTTAATTCACTTCCCGAGCCCCTGGAAGCATGAAAATCACTTTAAACATGCTAATTTCAGCTCTAACACTGATGATCCACCTACAAATGTGAACTGACGTTCAAAAATAAAACATTTGAAAACGGACCATTTTCCACATTTCTGAAGCATGACGTAATGGGGAGGTGTTATCTCTTTTGTCGAAAATCAGCCGTTTTTGCTCGAACATTAAATGCCTCCAAATGGTATTTAATTAACTTCCCGGGGTGAAGAAACCCTTTTTGAGAACTCAAAGTGAGTAAATTGGCCATTTTCATGCACTTTTAACTATTCCATAAATCTTGTGTTTGGGGCCCCTGGAAGCATGAAAATCACTTTAAACATGCTAATTTTAGCTCCAACACTGATGATCCACCTACAAATGTGAACTGACATTCAAAAATAAAACATTTTAAAATGGACCATTTTCCACATTTCTGAAGCATGACGTAATGGGGGGGTGTTATCTCTTTTGTCAAAAATCAGCTGTTTTTGATTGAACATTAAATGCCTCCAAATAGTATTTAATTCACTTCCCGAGCCCCTGGAAGCATGAAAATCACTTTAAACATGCTAATTTTAGCTCTAACACTGATGATCCACCTACAAATGTGAACTGACGTTCAAAAATAAAACATTTGAAAACGGACCATTTTCCACATTTCAGAAGCATGACGTAATGGGGGGGTGTTATCTCTTTTGTCGAAAATCAGCCGTTTTTGCTCGAACATTAAATGCCTCCAAATGGTATTTAATTAACTTCCCGGGGTGAAGAAACCCTTTTTGAGAACTCAGAGTGAGTAAATTGGCCATTTTCATGCACTTTTAACCATTCCATAAATCTTGTGTTTAGGGCCCCTGGAAGCATGAAAATCACTTTAAACATGCTAATTTTAGCTCTAACACTGATGATCCACCTACAAATGTGAACTGACGTTCAAAAATAAAACATTTGAAAACGGACCATTTTCCACATTTCTGAAGCATGACGTAATGGGGGGGTGTTATCTCTTTTGTCAAAAATCAGCTGTTTTTGATTGAACATTAAATGCCTCCAAATAGTATTTAATTCACTTCCCGAGCCCCTGGAAGCATGAAAATCACTTTAAACATGCTAATTTCAGCTCTAACACTGATGATCCACCTACAAATGTGAACTGACGTTCAAAAATAAAACATTTGAAAACGGACCATTTTCCACATTTCTGAAGCATGACGTAATGGGGGGGTGTTATCTCTTTTGTCGAAAATCAGCCGTTTTTGCTCGAACATTAAAGGCCTCCAAATGGTATTTAATTAACTTCCCGGGGTGAAGATACCCTTTTTGAGAACTCAGAGTGAGTAAATTGGCCATTTTCATGCACTTTTAACTATTCCATAAATCTTGTGTTTAGGGCCCCTGGAAGCATGAAAATCACTTTAAACATGCTAATTTTAGCTCCAACACTGATGATCCACCTACAAATGTGAACTGACATTCAAAAATAAAACATTTTAAAATGGACCATTTTCCACATTTCTGAAGCATGACGTAATGGGGGGGTGTTATCTCTTTTGTCAAAAATCAGCTGTTTTTGATTGAACATTAAATGCCTCCAAATAGTATTTAATTCACTTCCCGAGCCCCTGGAAGCATGAAAATCACTTTAAACATGCTAATTTTAGCTCTAACACTGATGATCCACCTACAAATGTGAACTGACGTTCAAAAATAAAACATTTGAAAACGGACCATTTTCCACATTTCTGAAGCATGACGTAATGGGGGGGTGTTATCTCTTTTGTCGAAAATCAGCCGTTTTTGCTCGAACATTAAATGCCTCCAAATGGTATTTAATTAACTTCCCGGGGTGAAGAAACCCTTTTTGAGAACTCAGAGTGAGTAAATTGGCCATTTTCATGCACTTTTAACCATTCCATAAATCTTGTGTTTAGGGCCCCTGAAAGCATGAAAATCACTTTAAACATGCTAATTTTAGCTCTAACACTGATGATCCACCTACAAATGTGAACTGACGTTCAAAAATAAAACATTTGAAAACGGACCATTTTCCACATTTCTGAAGCATGACGTAATGGGGGGGGTGTTATCTCTTTTGTCAAAAAATCAGCTGTTTTTGCTTGAACATTAAATGCCTCCAAATAGTATTTAATTCACTTCCCGAGCCCCTGGAAGCATGAAAATCACTTTAAACATGCTAATTTCAGCTCTAACACTGATGATCCACCTACAAATGTGAACTGACGTTCAAAAATAAAACATTTGAAAACGGACCATTTTCCACATTTCTGAAGCATGACGTAATGGGGAGGTGTTATCTCTTTTGTCGAAAATCAGCCGTTTTTGCTCGAACATTAAATGCCTCCAAATGGTATTTAATTAACTTCCCGGGGTGAAGAAACCCTTTTTGAGAACTCAAAGTGAGTAAATTGGCCATTTTCATGCACTTTTAACTATTCCATAAATCTTGTGTTTAGGGCCCCTGGAAGCATGAAAATCACTTTAAACATGCTAATTTTAGCTCCAACACTGATGATCCACCTACAAATGTGAACTGACATTCAAAAATAAAACATTTTAAAATGGACCATTTTCCACATTTCTGAAGCATGACGTAATGGGGGGGTGTTATCTCTTTTGTCAAAAATCAGCTGTTTTTGATTGAACATTAAATGCCTCCAAATAGTATTTAATTCACTTCCCGAGCCCCTGGAAGCATGAAAATCACTTTAAACATGCTAATTTTAGCTCTAACACTGATGATCCACCTACAAATGTGAACTGACGTTCAAAAATAAAACATTTGAAAACGGACCATTTTCCACATTTCAGAAGCATGACGTAATGGGGGGGTGTTATCTCTTTTGTCGAAAATCAGCCGTTTTTGCTTGAACATTAAATGCCTCCAAATGGTATTTAATTAACTTCCCGGGGTGAAGAAACCCTTTTTGAGAACTCAGAGTGAGTAAATTGGCCATTTTCATGCACTTTTAACCATTCCATAAATCTTGTGTTTAGGGCCCCTGAAAGCATGAAAATCACTTTAAACATGCTAATTTTAGCTCTAACACTGATGATCCACCTACAAATGTGAACTGACGTTCAAAAATAAAACATTTGAAAACGGACCATTTTCCACATTTCTGAAGCATGACGTAATGGGGGGGGTGTTATCTCTTTTGTCAAAAATCAGCTGTTTTTGCTTGAACATTAAATGCCTCCAAATAGTATTTAATTCACTTCCCGAGCCCCTGGAAGCATGAAAATCACTTTAAACATGCTAATTTCAGCTCTAACACTGATGATCCACCTACAAATGTGAACTGACGTTCAAAAATAAAACATTTGAAAACGGACCATTTTCCACATTTCTGAAGCATGACGTAATGGGGGGGTGTTATCTCTTTTGTCGAAAATCAGCCGTTTTTGCTCGAACATTAAAGGCCTCCAAATGGTATTTAATTAACTTCCCGGGGTGAAGATACCCTTTTTGAGAACTCAGAGTGAGTAAATTGGCCATTTTCATGCACTTTTAACTATTCCATAAATCTTGTGTTTAGGGCCCCTGGAAGCATGAAAATCACTTTAAACATGCTAATTTTAGCTCCAACACTGATGATCCACCTACAAATGTGAACTGACATTCAAAAATAAAACATTTTAAAATGGACCATTTTCCACATTTCTGAAGCATGACGTAATGGGGGGGTGTTATCTCTTTTGTCAAAAATCAGCTGTTTTTGATTGAACATTAAATGCCTCCAAATAGTATTTAATTCACTTCCCGAGCCCCTGGAAGCATGAAAATCACTTTAAACATGCTAATTTTAGCTCTAACACTGATGATCCACCTACAAATGTGAACTGACGTTCAAAAATAAAACATTTGAAAACGGACCATTTTCCACATTTCTGAAGCATGACGTAATGGGGGGGTGTTATCTCTTTTGTCGAAAATCAGCCGTTTTTGCTCGAACATTAAATGCCTCCAAATGGTATTTAATTAACTTCCCGGGGTGAAGAAACCCTTTTTGAGAACTCAGAGTGAGTAAATTGGCCATTTTCATGCACTTTTAACCATTCCATAAATCTTGTGTTTAGGGCCCCTGGAAGCATGTAAATCACTTCAAACATGCTAATTTTAGCTCCAACACTGATGATCCACCTACAAATGTGAACTGACATTCAAAAATAAAACATTTTAAAACGGACCATTTTCCACATTTCTGAAGCATGACGTAATGGGGGGGTGTTATCTCTTTTGTCAAAAATCAGCTGTTTTTGATTGAACATTAAATGCCTCCAAATAGTATTTAATTCACTTCCCGAGCCCCTGGAAGCATGAACATCACTATAAACATGCTAATTTTAGCTCTAACACTGATGATCCACCTACAAATGTGAACTGACGTTCCAAAATAAAACATTTGAAAACGGACCATTTTCCACATTTCTGAAGCATGACTTAATGGGGGGGGTGTTATCTCTTTTGTCGAAAATCAGACGTTTCTGCTCGAACATTAAATGCCTCCAAATGGTATTTAATTAACTTCCCGGTGTGAAGAAACCCTTTTTGAGAACTCAGAGTGAGTAAATTGGCCATTTTCATGCACTTTTAACCATTCCATAAATCTTGTGTTTAGGGCCCCTGGAAGCATGAAAATCACTTTAAACATGCTAATTTTTGCTCTAACACTGATGATCCACCTACAAATGTGAACTGACGTTAAAAAATAAAACATTTGAAAACGGACCATTTTCCACATTTCTGAAGCATGACGTAATGGGGGGGTGTTATCTCTTTTGTCAAAAATCAGCTGTTTTTGATTGAACATTAAATGCCTCCAAATAGTATTTAATTCACTTCCCGAGCCCCTGGAAGCATGAAAATCACTTTAAACATGCTAATTTTAGCTCTAACACTGATGATCCACCTACAAATGTGAACTGATGTTCAAAAATAAAACATTTGAAAACGGACCATTTTCCACATTTCTGAAGCATGACGTAATGGGGGGGTGTTATCTCTTTTGTCGAAAATCAGCCGTTTTTGCTCGAACATTAAATGCCTCCAAATAGTATTTAATTCACTTCCCGAGCCCCTGGAAGCATGAAAATCACTTTAAACATGCTAATTTTAGCTCTAACACTGATGATCCACCTACAAATGTGAACTGACGTTCAAAAATAAAACATTTGAATACGGACCATTTTCCACATTTCTGAAGCATGATGTAATGGGTGGTGTTATCTCTTTTGTCGAAAATCAGCCGTTTTTGCTCGAACATTAAATGCCTCCAAATAGTATTTAATTCACTTCCCGAGCCCCTGGAAGCATGAAAATCACTTTAAACATGCTAATTTTAGCTCTAACACTGATGATCCACCTACAAATGTGAACTGACGTTCAAAAATAAAACATTTGAATACGGACCATTTTCCACATTTCTGAAGCATGATGTAATGGGTGGTGTTATCTCTTTTGTCGAAAATCAGCCGTTTTTGCTCGAACATTAAATGCCTCCAAATGGTATTTAATTAACTTTCCGGGGTGAAGAAACCCTTTTTGAGAACTCAGAGTGAGTAAATTGGCCATTTTCATGCACTTTTAACCATTCCATAAATCTTGTGTTTAGGGCCCCTGGAAGCATGAAAATCACTTTAAACATGCTAATTTTTGCTCTAACACTGATGATCCACCTACAAATGTGAACTGACGTTAAAAAATAAAACATTTGATAACGGACCATTTTCCACATTTCTGAAGCATGACGTAATGGGGGGGTGTTATCTCTTTTGTCAAAAATCAGGTGTTTTTGATTGAACATTAAATGCCTCCAAATAGTATTTAATTCACTTCCCGAGCCCCTGGAAGCATGAAAATCACTTTAAACATGCTAATTTTAGCTCTAACACTGATGATCCACCTACAAATGTGAACTGATGTTCAAAAATAAAACATTTGAAAACGGACCATTTTCCACATTTCTGAAGCATGACGTAATGGGGGGGTGTTATCTCTTTTGTCGAAAATCAGCCGTTTTTGCTCGAACATTAAATGCCTCCAAATGGTATTTAATTAACTTCCCGGGGTGAAGAAACCCTTTTTGAGAACTCAGAGTGAGTAAATTGGCCATTTTCATGCACTTTTAACTATTCCATAAATCTTGTGTTTAGGGCCCCTGGAAGCATGAAAATCACTTTAAACATGCTACTTTTAGCTCCAACACTGATGATCCACCTACAAATGTGAACTGACATTCAAAAATAAAACATTTTAAAATGGACCATTTTCCACATTTCTGAAGCATGACGTAATGGCGGGGTGTTATCTCTTTTGTCAAAAATCAGCTGTTTTTGATTGAACATTAAATGCCTCCAAATAGTATTTAATTCACTTCCCGAGCCCCTGGAAGCATGAAAATCACTTTAAACATGCTAATTTTAGCTCTAACACTGATGATCCACCTACAAATGTGAACTGACGTTCAAAAATAAAACATTTGAAAACGGACCATTTTCCACATTTCTGAAGCATGACGTAATGGGGGGGTGTTATCTCTTTTGTCGAAAATCAGCCGTTTTTGCTCGAACATTAAATGCCTCCAAATGGTATTTAATTAACTTCCCGGGGTGAAGAAACCCTTTTTGAGAACTCAGAGTGAGTAAAGTGGCCATTTTCATGCACTTTTAACCATTCCATAAATCTTGTGTTTAGGGCCCCTGGAAGCATGAAAATCACTTTAAACATGCTAATTTTAGCTCTAACACTGATGATCCACCTACAAATGTGAACTGACGTTCAAAAATAAAACATTTGAAAACGGACCATTTTCCACATTTCTGAAGCATGACGTAATGGGGGGTGTTATCTCTTTTGTCAAAAATCAGCTGTTTTTGATTGAACATTAAATGCCTCCGAATAGTATTTAATTCACTTCCCGGGCCCCTGGAAGCATGAAAATCACTTTAAACATGCTAATTTTAGCTCTAACACTGATGATCCACCTACAAATGTGAACTGATGTTTAAAAATAAAACATTTGAAAACGGACCATTTTCCACATTTCTGAAGCATGACGTAATGGGGGGGTGTTATCTCTTTTGTCGAAAATCAGCCGTTTTTGCTCGAACATTAAATGCCTCCAAATGGTATTTAATTAACTTCCCGGGGTGAAGAAACCCTTTTTGAGAACTCAGAGTGAGTAAATTGGCCATTTTCATGCACTTTTAACCATTCCATAAATCTTGTGTTTAGGGCCCCTGAAAGCATGAAAATCACTTTAAACATGCTAATTTTAGCTCTAACACTGATGATCCACCTACAAATGTGAACTGACGTTCAAAAATAAAACATTTGAAAACGGACCATTTTCCACATTTCTGAAGCATGACGTAATGGGGGGGGGTGTTATCTCTTTTGTCAAAAATCAGCTGTTTTTGCTTGAACATTAAATGCCTCCAAATAGTATTTAATTCACTTCCCGAGCCCCTGGAAGCATGAAAATCACTTTAAACATGCTAATTTCAGCTCTAACACTGATGATCCACCTACAAATGTGAACTGACGTTCAAAAATAAAACATTTGAAAACGGACCATTTTCCACATTTCTGAAGCATGACGTAATGGGGGGGTGTTATCTCTTTTGTCGAAAATCAGCCGTTTTTGCTCGAACATTAAAGGCCTCCAAATGGTATTTAATTAACTTCCCGGGGTGAAGAAACCCTTTTTGAGAACTCAGAGTGAGTAAATTGGCCATTTTCATGCACTTTTAACCATTCCATAAATCTTGTGTTTAGGGCCCCTGAAAGCATGAAAATCACTTTAAACATGCTAATTTTAGCTCTAACACTGATGATCCACCTACAAATGTGAACTGACGTTCAAAAATAAAACATTTGAAAACGGACCATTTTCCACATTTCTGAAGCATGACGTAATGGGGGGGGGTGTTATCTCTTTTGTCAAAAATCAGCTGTTTTTGCTTGAACATTAAATGCCTCCAAATAGTATTTAATTCACTTCCCGAGCCCCTGGAAGCATGAAAATCACTTTAAACATGCTAATTTCAGCTCTAACACTGATGATCCACCTACAAATGTGAACTGACGTTCAAAAATAAAACATTTGAAAACGGACCATTTTCCACATTTCTGAAGCATGACGTAATGGGGGGGTGTTATCTCTTTTGTCGAAAATCAGCCGTTTTTGCTCGAACATTAAAGGCCTCCAAATGGTATTTAATTAACTTCCCGGGGTGAAGAAACCCTTTTTGAGAACTCAGAGTGAGTAAATTGGCCATTTTCATGCACTTTTAACTATTCCATAAATCTTGTGTTTAGGGCCCCTGGAAGCATGAAAATCACTTTAAACATGCTAATTTTAGCTCCAACACTGATGATCCACCTACAAATGTGAACTGACATTCAAAAATAAAACATTTTAAAATGGACCATTTTCCACATTTCTGAAGCATGACGTAATGGGGGGGTGTTATCTCTTTTGTCAAAAATCAGCTGTTTTTGATTGAACATTAAATGCCTCCAAATAGTATTTAATTCACTTCCCGAGCCCCTGGAAGCATGAAAATCACTTTAAACATGCTAATTTTAGCTCTAACACTGATGATCCACCTACAAATGTGAACTGACGTTCAAAAATAAAACATTTGAAAACGGACCATTTTCCACATTTCTGAAGCATGACTTAATGGGGGGGTGTTATCTCTTTTGTCGAAAATCAGCCGTTTCTGCTCGAACATTAAATGCCTCCAAATGGTATTTAATTAACTTCCCGGGGTGAAGAAACCCTTTTTGAGAACTCAGAGTGAGTAAATTGGCCATTTTCATGCACTTTTAACCATTCCATAAATCTTGTGTTTAGGGCCCCTGGAAGCATGAAAATCACTTTAAACATGCTAATTTTTGCTCTAACACTGATGATCCACCTACAAATGTGAACTGACGTTAAAAAATAAAACATTTGAAAACGGACCATTTTCCACATTTCTGAAGCATGACGTAATGGGGGGGTGTTATCTCTTTTGTCAAAAATCAGCTGTTTTTGATTGAACATTAAATGCCTCCAAATAGTATTTAATTCACTTCCCGAGCCCCTGGAAGCATGAAAATCACTTTAAACATGCTAATTTTAGCTCTAACACTGATGATCCACCTACAAATGTGAACTGATGTTCAAAAATAAAACATTTGAAAACGGACCATTTTCCACATTTCTGAAGCATGACGTAATGGGGGGGTGTTATCTCTTTTGTCGAAAATCAGCCGTTTTTGCTCGAACATTAAATGCCTCCAAATAGTATTTAATTCACTTCCCGAGCCCCTGGAAACATGAAAATCACTTTAAACATGCTAATTTTAGCTCTAACACTGATGATCCACCTACAAATGTGAACTGACGTTCAAAAATAAAACATTTGAATACGGACCATTTTCCACTTTTCTGAAGCATGATGTAATGGGGGGTGTTATCTCTTTTGTCGAAAATCAGCCGTTTTTGCTCGAACATTAAATGCCTCCAAATGGTATTTAATTAACTTTCCGGGGTGAAGAAACCCTTTTTGAGAACTCAGAGTGAGTAAATTGGCCATTTTCATGCACTTTTAACCATTCCATAAATCTTGTGTTTAGGGCCCCTGGAAGCATGAAAATCACTTTAAACATGCTAATTTTTGCTCTAACACTGATGATCCACCTACAAATGTGAACTGACGTTAAAAAATAAAACATTTGAAAACGGACCATTTTCCACATTTCTGAAGCATGACGTAATGGGGGGGTGTTATCTCTTTTGTCAAAAATCAGCTGTTTTTGATTGAACATTAAATGCCTCCAAATAGTATTTAATTCACTTCCCGAGCCCCTGGAAGCATGAAAATCACTTTAAACATGCTAATTTTAGCTCTAACACTGATGATCCACCTACAAATGTGAACTGATGTTCAAAAATAAAACATTTGAAAACGGACCATTTTCCACATTTCTGAAGCATGACGTAATGGGGGGGTGTTATCTCTTTTGTCGAAAATCAGCCGTTTTTGCTCGAACATTAAATGCCTCCAAATGGTATTTAATTAACTTCCCGGGGTGAAGAAACCCTTTTTGAGAACTCAGAGTGAGTAAATTGGCCATTTTCATGCACTTTTAACCATTCCATAAATCTTGTGTTTAGGGCCCCTGGAAGCATGAAAATCACTTTAAACATGCTAATTTTAGCTCTAACACTGATGATCCACCTACAAATGTGAACTGACGTTCAAAAATAAAACATTTGAAAACGGACCATTTTCCACATTTCTGAAGCATGACGTAATGGGGGGGTGTTATCTCTTTTGTCAAAAATCTGCTGTTTTTGCTTGAACATTAAATGCCTCCAAATAGTATTTAATTCACTTCCCGAGCCCCTGGAAGCATGAAAATCACTTTAAACATGCTAATTTTAGCTCTAACACTGATGATCCACCTACAAATGTGAACTGACGTTCAAAAATAAAACATTTGAAAACGGACCATTTTCCACATTTCTGAAGCATGACGTAATGGGGGGGTGTTATCTCTTTTGTCAAAAATCTGCTGTTTTTGCTTGAACATTAAATGCCTCCAAATAGTATTTAATTCACTTCCCGAGCCCCTGGAAGCATGAAAATCACTTTAAACATGCTAATTTTAGCTCTAACACTGATGATCCACCTACAAATGTGAACTGACGTTCAAAAATAAAACATTTGAAAACGGACCATTTTCCACATTTCTGAAGCATGACTTAATGGGGGGGTGTTATCTCTTTTGTCGAAAATCAGCCGTTTCTGCTCGAACATTAAATGCCTCCAAATGGTATTTAATTAACTTCCCGGGGTGAAGAAACCCTTTTTGAGAACTCAGAGTGAGTAAATTGGCCATTTTCATGCACTTTTAACCATTCCATAAATCTTGTGTTTAGGGCCCCTGGAAGCATGAAAATCACTTTAAACATGCTAATTTTTGCTCTAACACTGATGATCCACCTACAAATGTGAACTGACGTTAAAAAATAAAACATTTGAAAACGGACCATTTTCCACATTTCTGAAGCATGACGTAATGGGGGGGTGTTATCTCTTTTGTCAAAAATCAGCTGTTTTTGATTGAACATTAAATGCCTCCAAATAGTATTTAATTCACTTCCCGAGCCCCTGGAAGCATGAAAATCACTTTAAACATGCTAATTTTAGCTCTAACACTGATGATCCACCTACAAATGTGAACTGATGTTCAAAAATAAAACATTTGAAAACGGACCATTTTCCACATTTCTGAAGCATGACGTAATGGGGGGGTGTTATCTCTTTTGTCGAAAATCAGCCGTTTTTGCTCGAACATTAAATGCCTCCAAATAGTATTTAATTCACTTCCCGAGCCCCTGGAAACATGAAAATCACTTTAAACATGCTAATTTTAGCTCTAACACTGATGATCCACCTACAAATGTGAACTGACGTTCAAAAATAAAACATTTGAATACGGACCATTTTCCACTTTTCTGAAGCATGATGTAATGGGGGGTGTTATCTCTTTTGTCGAAAATCAGCCGTTTTTGCTCGAACATTAAATGCCTCCAAATGGTATTTAATTAACTTTCCGGGGTGAAGAAACCCTTTTTGAGAACTCAGAGTGAGTAAATTGGCCATTTTCATGCACTTTTAACCATTCCATAAATCTTGTGTTTAGGGCCCCTGGAAGCATGAAAATCACTTTAAACATGCTAATTTTTGCTCTAACACTGATGATCCACCTACAAATGTGAACTGACGTTAAAAAATAAAACATTTGAAAACGGACCATTTTCCACATTTCTGAAGCATGACGTAATGGGGGGGTGTTATCTCTTTTGTCAAAAATCAGCTGTTTTTGATTGAACATTAAATGCCTCCAAATAGTATTTAATTCACTTCCCGAGCCCCTGGAAGCATGAAAATCACTTTAAACATGCTAATTTTAGCTCTAACACTGATGATCCACCTACAAATGTGAACTGATGTTCAAAAATAAAACATTTGAAAACGGACCATTTTCCACATTTCTGAAGCATGACGTAATGGGGGGGTGTTATCTCTTTTGTCGAAAATCAGCCGTTTTTGCTCGAACATTAAATGCCTCCAAATGGTATTTAATTAACTTCCCGGGGTGAAGAAACCCTTTTTGAGAACTCAGAGTGAGTAAATTGGCCATTTTCATGCACTTTTAACCATTCCATAAATCTTGTGTTTAGGGCCCCTGGAAGCATGAAAATCACTTTAAACATGCTAATTTTAGCTCTAACACTGATGATCCACCTACAAATGTGAACTGACGTTCAAAAATAAAACATTTGAAAACGGACCATTTTCCACATTTCTGAAGCATGACGTAATGGGGGGGTGTTATCTCTTTTGTCAAAAATCTGCTGTTTTTGCTTGAACATTAAATGCCTCCAAATAGTATTTAATTCACTTCCCGAGCCCCTGGAAGCATGAAAATCACTTTAAACATGCTAATTTTAGCTCTAACACTGATGATCCACCTACAAATGTGAACTGACGTTCAAAAATAAAACATTTGAAAACGGACCATTTTCCACATTTCTGAAGCATGACGTAATGGGGGGGTGTTATCTCTTTTGTCGAAACTCAGCAGTTTTTGCTCCAACATTAAATGCCTCCAAATGGTATTTAATTAACTTCCCGGGGTGAAGAAACCCTTTTTGAGAACTCAGAGTGAGTAAATTGGCCATTTTCATGCACTTTTAACCATTCCATAAATCTTGTGTTTAGGGCCCCTGGAAGCATGAAAATCACTTTAAACATGCTAATTTTAGCTCTAACACTGATGATCCACCTACAAATGTGAACTGACGTTCAAAAATAAAACATTTGAAAACGGACCATTTTCCACATTTCTGAAGCATGACGTAATGGGGGGGTGTTATCTCTTTTGTCAAAAATCAGCTGTTTTTGCTTGAACATTAAATGCCTCCAAATAGTATTTAATTCACTTCCCGAGCCCCTGGAAGCATGGAAATCACTTTAAACATGCTAATTTTAGCTCTAACACTGATGATCCACCTGCAAATGTGAACTGACGTTCAAAAATAAAACATTTGAAAACGGACCATTTTCCACATTTCTGAAGCATGACGTAATGGGGGGGTGTTATCTCTTTTGTCGAAAATCAGCCGTTTTTGCTCGAACATTAAATGCCTCCAAATGGTATTTATTTAACTTCCCGGGGTGAAGATACCCTTTTTGAGAACTCAGAGTGAGTAAATTGGCCATTTTCATGCACTTTTAACCATTCCATAAATCTTGTGTTTAGGGCCCCTGGAAGCATGAAAATCACTTTAAACATGCTAATTTTAGCTCCAACACTGATGATCCACCTACAAATGTGAACTGACATTCAAAAATAAAACATTTTAAAACGGACCATTTTCCACATTTCTGAAGCATGACGTAATGGGGGGGTGTTATCTCTTTTGTCAAAAATCAGCTGTTTTTGATTGAACATTAAATGCCTCCAAATAGTATTTAATTCACTTCCCGAGCCCCTGGAAGCATGAACATCACTATAAACATGCTAATTTTAGCTCTAACACTGATGATCCACCTACAAATGTGAACTGACGTTCCAAAATAAAACATTTGAAAACGGACCATTTTCCACATTTCTGAAGCATGACTTAATGGGGGGGGGGGGTGTTATCTCTTTTGTCAAAATCAGCTGTTTTTGATTGAACATTAAATGCCTCCAAATAGTATTTAATTCACTTCCCGAGCCCCTGGAAGCATGAAAATCACTTTAAACATGCTAATTTTAGCTCTAACACTGATGATCCACCTACAAATGTGAACTGATGTTCAAAAATAAAACATTTGAAAACGGACCATTTTCCACATTTCTGAAGCATGACGTAATGGGGGGGTGTTATCTCTTTTGTCGAAAATCAGCCGTTTTTGCTCGAACATTAAATGCCTCCAAATGGTATTTAATTAACTTCCCGGGGTGAAGAAACCCTTTTTGAGAACTCAGAGTGAGTAAATTGGCCATTTTCATGCACTTTTAACAATTCCATAAATCTTGTGTTTAGGGCCCCTGGAAGCATGAAAATCACTTTAAACATGCTAATTTTAGCTCTAACACTGATGATCCACCTACAAATGTGAACTTACGTTCAAAAATAAAACATTTGAAAACGGACCATTTTCCACATTTCTGAAGCATGACGTAATGGGGGGGTGTTATCTCTTTTGTCAAAAATCAGCTGTTTTTGCTTGAACATTAAATGCCTCCAAATAGTATTTAATTCACTTCCCGAGCCCCTGGAAGCATGAAAATCACTTTAAACATGCTAATTTTAGCTCTAACACTGATGATCCACCTACAAATGTGAACTGACGTTCAAAAATAAAACATTTGAAAACGGACCATTTTCCACATTTCTGAAGCATGACGTAATGGGGGGGTGTTATCTCTTTTGTCGAAAATCAGCCGTTTTTGCTCGAACATTAAATGCCTCCAAATGGTAATTAATTAACTTCCCGGGGTGAAGAAACCCTTTTTGAGAACTCAGAGTGAGTAAATTGGCCATTTTCATGCACTTTTAACCATTCCATAAATCTTGTGTTTAGGGCCCCTGGAAGCATGAAAATCACTTTAAACATGCTAATTTTAGCTCTAACACTGATGATCCACCTACAAATGTGAACTGACGTTCAAAAATAAAACATTTGAAAACGGACCATTTTCCACATTTCTGAAGCATGACGTAATGGGGGGGGGTGTTATCTCTTTTGTCAAAAATCAGCTGTTTTTGCTTGAACATTAAATGCCTCCAAATAGTATTTAATTCACTTCCCGAGCCCCTGGAAGCATGAAAATCATTTTAAACATGCTAATTTTAGCTCTAACACTGATGATCCACCTACAAATGTGAACTGACGTTCAAAAATAAAACATTTGAAAACGGACCATTTTCCACATTTCTGAAGCATGACGTAATGGGGGGGTGTTATCTCTTTTGTCGAAAATCAGCCGTTTTTGCTCGAACATTAAATGCCTCCAAATGGTATTTAATTAACTTCCCGGGGTGAAGAAACCCTTTTTGAGAACTCAGAGTGAGTAAATTGGCCATTTTCATGCACTTTTAACCATTCCATAAATCTTGTGTTTAGGGCCCCTGGAAGCATGAAAATCACTTTAAACATGCTAATTTTAGCTCCAACACTGATGATCCACCTACAAATGTGAACTGACATTCAAAAATAAAACATTTTAAAACGGACCATTTTCCACATTTCTGAAGCATGACGTAATGGGGGGGTGTTATCTCTTTTGTCAAAAATCAGGTGTTTTTGATTGAACATTAAATGCCTCCAAATAGTAATTAATTCACTTCCCGAGCCCCTGGAAGCATGAAAATCACTTTAAACATGCTAATTTTAGCTCTAACACTGATGATCCACCTACAAATTCTGAACTGACGTTCAAAAATAAAACATTTGAAAACGGACCATTTTCCACATTTCTGAAGCATGACGTAATGGGGGGGTGTTATCTCTTTTGTCGAAAATCAGCCGTTTTTGCTCGAACATTAAATGCCTCCAAATGGTATTTAATTAACTTCCCGGGGTGAAGAAACCCTTTTTGAGAACTCAGAGTGAGTAAATTGGCCATTTTCATGCACTTTTAACCATTCCATAAATCTTGTGTTTAGGGCCCCTGGAAGCATGAAAATCACTTTAAACATGCTAATTTTAGCTCTAACACTGATGATCCACCTACAAATGTGAACTGACGTTCAAAAATAAAACATTTGAAAACGGACCATTTTCCACATTTCTGAAGCATGACGTAATGGGGGGGTGTTATCTCTTTTGTCAAAAATCAGCTGTTTTTGATTGAACATTAAATGCCTCCAAATAGTATTTAATTCACTTCCCGAGCCCCTGGAAGCATGAAAATCACTTTAAACATGCTAATTTTAGCTCTAACACTGATGATCCACCTACAAATGTGAACTGACGTTCAAAAATAAAACATTTGAAAACGGACCATTTTCCACATTTCTGAAGCATGACGTAATGGGGGGGTGTTATCTCTTTTGTCGAAAATCAGCCGTTTTTGCTCGAACATTAAATGCCTCCAAATGGTATTTAATTAACTTCCCGGGGTGAAGAAACCCTTTTTGAGAACTCAGAGTGAGTAAATTGGCCATTTTCATGCACTTTTAACCATTCCATAAATCTTGTGTTTAGGGCCCCTGGAAGCATGAAAATCACTTTAAACATGCTAATTTTAGCTCTAACACTGATGATCCACCTACAAATGTGAACTGACGTTCAAAAATAAAACATTTGAAAACGGACCATTTTCCACATTTCTGAAGCATGACGTAATGGGGGGGGGGTGTTATCTCTTTTGTCAAAAATCAGCTGTTTTTGCTTGAACATTAAATGCCTCCAAATAGTATTTAATTCACTTCCCGAGCCCCTGGAAGCATGAAAATCACTTTAAACATGCTAATTTTAGCTCTAACACTGATGATCCACCTACAAATGTGAACTGACGTTCAAAAATAAAACATTTGAAAACGGACCATTTTCCACATTTCTGAAGCATGACGTAATGGGGGGGTGTTATCTCTTTTGTCGAAAATCAGCCGTTTTTGCTCGAACATTAAATGCCTCCAAATGGTATTTAATTAACTTCCCGGGGTGAAGAAACCCTTTTTGAGAACTCAGAGTGAGTAAATTGGCCATTTTCATGCACTTTTAACCATTCCATAAATCTTGTGTTTAGGGCCCCTGGAAGCATGAAAATCACTTTAAACATGCTAATTTTAGCTCCAACACTGATGATCCACCTACAAATGTGAACTGACATTCAAAAATAAAACATTTTAAAACGGACCATTTTCCACATTTCTGAAGCATGACGTAATGGGGGGGTGTTATCTCTTTTGTCAAAAATCAGGTGTTTTTGATTGAACATTAAATGCCTCCAAATAGTATTTAATTCACTTCCCGAGCCCCTGGAAGCATGAAAATCACTTTAAACATGCTAATTTTAGCTCTAACACTGATGATCCACCTACAAATGTGAACTGACGTTCAAAAATAAAACATTTGAAAACGGACCATTTTCCACATTTCTGAAGCATGACGTAATGGGGGGGTGTTATCTCTTTTGTCGAAAATCAGCCGTTTTTGCTCGAACATTAAATGCCTCCAAATGGTATTTAATTAACTTCCCGGGGTGAAGAAACCCTTTTTGAGAACTCAGAGTGAGTAAATTGGCCATTTTCATGCACTTTTAACCATTCCATAAATCTTGTGTTTAGGGCCCCTGGAAGCATGAAAATCACTTTAAACATGCTAATTTTAGCTCTAACACTGATGATCCACCTACAAATGTGAACTGACGTTCAAAAATAAAACATTTTAAAACGGACCATTTTCCACATTTCTGAAGCATGACGTAATGGGGGGGTGTTATCTCTTTTGTCAAAAATCAGCTGTTTTTGATTGAACATTAAATGCCTCCAAATAGTATTTAATTCACTTCCCGAGCCCCTGGAAGCATGAACATCACTATAAACATGCTAATTTTAGCTCTAACACTGATGATCCACCTACAAATGTGAACTTACGTTCCAAAATAAAACATTTGAAAACGGACCATTTTCCACATTTCTGAAGCATGACTTAATGGGGGGGGTGTTATCTCTTTTGTCGAAAATCAGCCGTCTCTGCTCGAACATTAAATGCCTCCAAATGGTATTTAATTAACTTCCCGGGGTGAAGAAACCCTTTTTGAGAACTCAGAGTGAGTAAATTGGCCATTTTCATGCACTTTTAACCATTCCATAAATCTTGTGTTTAGGGCCCCTGGAAGCATGAAAATCACTTTAAACATGCTAATTTTTGCTCTAACACTGATGATCCACCTACAAATGTGAACTGACGTTAAAAAATAAAACATTTGAAAACGGATCATTTTCCACATTTCTGAAGCATGACGTAATGGGGGGGTGTTATCTCTTTTGTCAAAAATCAGCTGTTTTTGATTGAACATTAAATGCCTCCAAATAGTATTTAATTCACTTCCCGAGCCCCTGGAAGCATGAAAATCACTTTAAACATGCTAATTTTAGCTCTAACACTGATGATCCACCTACAAATGTGAACTGATGTTCAAAAATAAAACATTTGAAAACGGACCATTTTCCACATTTCTGAAGCATGACGTAATGGGGGGGTGTTATCTCTTTTGTCGAAAATCAGCCGTTTTTGCTCGAACATTAAATGCCTCCAAATTGTATTTAATTAACTTCCCGGGGTGAAGAAACACTTTTTGAGAACTCAGAGTGAGTAAATTGGCCATTTTCATGCACTTTTAACCATTCCATAAATCTTGTGTTTAGGGCCCCTGGAAGCATGAAAATCACTTTAAACATGCTAATTTTAGCTCTAACACTGATGATCCACCTACAAATGTGAACTGACGTTCAAAAATAAAACATTTGAAAACGGACCATTTTCCACATTTCTGAAGCATGACGTAATGGGGGGGTGTTATTTTGTCAAAAATCAGCTGTTTTTGCTTGAACATTAAATGCCTCCAAATAGTATTTAATTCACTTCCCGAGCCCCTGGAAGCATGAAAATCACTTTAAACATGCTAATTTTAGCTCTAACACTGATGATCCACCTACAAATGTGAACTGACGTTCAAAAATAAAACATTTGAAAACGGACCATTTTCCACATTACTGAAGCATGACGTAATGGGGGGGTGTTATCTCTTTTGTCGAAAATCAGCCGTTTTTGCTCGAACATTAAATGCCTCCAAATGGTATTTAATTAACTTCCCGGGGTGAAGAAACCCTTTTTGAGAACTCAGAGTGAGTAAATTGGCCATTTTCATGCACTTTTAACCATTCCATAAATCTTGTGTTTAGGGCCCCTGGAAGCATGAAAATCACTTTAAACATGCTAATTTTAGCTCTAACACTGATGATCCACCTACAAATGTGAACTGACGTTCAAAAATAAAACATTTGAAAACGGACCATTTTCCACATTTCTGAAGCATGACGTAATGGGGGGGTGTTATCTCTTTTGTCAAAAATCAGCTGTTTTTGCTTGAACATTAAATGCCTCCAAATAGTATTTAATTCACTTCCCGAGCCCCTGAAAGCATGAAAATCACTTTAAACATGCTAATTTTAGCTCTAACACTGATGATCCACCTACAAATGTGAACTGACGTTCAAAAATAAAACATTTGAAAACGGACCATTTTCCACATTTCTGAAGCATGACGTAATGGGGGGGTGTTATCTCTTTTGTCGAAAATCAGCCGTTTTTGCTCGAACATTAAATGCCTCCAAATGGTATTTAATTAACTTCCCGGGGTGAAGAAACCCTTTTTGAGAACTCAGAGTGAGTAAATTGGCCATTTTCATGCACTTTTAACCATTCCATAAATCTTGTGTTTAGGGCCCCTGGAAGCATGAAAATCACTTTAAACATGCTAATTTTAGCTCCAACACTGATGATCCACCTACAAATGTGAACTGACATTCAAAAATAAAACATTTTAAAACGGAACATTTTCCACATTTCTGAAGCATGACGTAATGGGGGGGTGTTATCTCTTTTGTCAAAAATCAGCTGTTTTTGATTGAACATTAAATGCCTCCAAATAGTATTTAATTCACTTCCCGAGCCCCTGGAAGCATGACATCACTATAAACATGCTAATTTTAGCTCTAACACTGATGATCCACCTACAAATGTGAACTGACGTTCCAAAATAAAACATTTGAAAACGGACCATTTTCCACATTTCTGGAGCATGACTTAATGGGGGGGGTGTTATCTCTTTTGTCGAAAATCAGCTGTTTCTGCTCGAACATTAAATGCCTCCAAATGGTATTTAATTAACTTCCCGGGGTGAAGAAACCCTTTTTGAGAACTCAGAGTGAGTAAATTGGCCATTTTCATGCACTTTTAACCATTCCATAAATCTTGTGTTTAGGGCCCCTGGAAGCATGAAAATCACTTTAAACATGCTAATTTTAGCTCCAACACTGATGATCCACCTACAAATGTGAACTGACATTCAAAAATAAAACATTTTAAAACGGACCATTTTCCACATTTCTGAAGCATGACGTAATGGGGGGGTGTTATCTCTTTTGTCAAAAATCAGCTGTTTTTGATTGAACATTAAATGCCTCCAAATAGTATTTAATTCACTTCCCGAGCCCCTGGAAGCATGAACATCACTATAAACATGCTAATTTTAGCTCTAACACTGATGATCCACCTACAAATGTGAACTGACGTTCCAAAATAAAACATCTGAAAACGGACCATTTTCCACATTTCTGAAGCATGACTTAATGGGGGGGGTGTTATCTCTTTTGTCGAAAATCAGCTGTTTCTGCTCGAACATTAAATGCCTCCAAATGGTATTTAATTAACTTCCCGGGGTGAAGAAACCCTTTTTGAGAACTCAGAGTGAGTAAATTGGCCATTTTCATGCACTTTTAACCATTCCATAAATCTTGTGTTTAGGGCCCCTGGAAGCATGAAAATCACTTTAAACATGCTAATTTTAGCTCCAACACTGATGATCCACCTACAAATGTGAACTGACATTCAAAAATAAAACATTTGAAAACGGACCATTTTCCACATTTCTGAAGCATGACGTAATGGGGGGGTGTTATCTCTTTTGTCAAAAATCAGCTGTTTTTGATTGAACATTAAATGCCTCCAAATAGTATTTAATTCACTTCCCGAGCCCCTGGAAGCATGAACATCACTATAAACATGCTAATTTTAGCTCTAACACTGATGATCCACCTACAAATGTGAACTGACGTTCCAAAATAAAACATTTGAAAACGGACCATTTTCCACATTTCTGAAGCATGACTTAATGGGGGGGGGTGTTATCTCTTTTGTCGAAAATCAGCCGTTTCTGCTCGAACATTAAATGCCTCCAAATGGTATTTAATTAACTTCCCGGGGTGAAGAAACCCTTTTTGAGAACTCAGAGTGAGTAAATTGGCCATTTTCATGCACTTTTAACCATTCCATAAATCTTGTGTTTAGGGCCCCTGGAAGCATGAAAATCACTTTAAACATGCTAATTTTTGCTCTAACACTGATGATCCACCTACAAATGTGAACTGACGTTTAAAAATAAAACATTTGAAAACGGACCATTTTCCACATTTCTGAAGCATGACGTAATGGGGGGGTGTTATCTCTTGTCAAAAATCAGCTGTTTTTGATTGAACATTAAATGCCTCCAAATAGTATTTAATTCACTTCCCGAGCCCCTGGAAGCATGAAAATCACTTTAAACATGCTAATTTTAGCTCTAACACTGATGATCCCCCTACAAATGTGAACTGATGTTCAAAAATAAAACATTTGAAAACGGACCATTTTCCACATTTCTGAAGCATGACGTAATGGGGGGGTGTTATCTCTTTTGTCGAAAATCAGCCGTTTTTGCTCGAACATTAAATGCCTCCAAATAGTATTTAATTCACTTCCCGAGCCCCTGGAAGCATGAAAATCACTTTAAACATGCTAATTTTAGCTCTAACACTGATGATCCACCTACAAATGTGAACTGATGTTCAAAAATAAAACATTTTAAAACGGACCATTTTCCACATTTCTGAAGCATGACGTAATGGGGGGGTGTTATCTCTTTTGTCGAAAATCAGCCGTTTTTGCTCGAACATTAAATGCCTCCAAATGGTATTTAATTAACTTCCCGGGGTGAAGAAACCCTTTTTGAGAACTCAGAGTGAGTAAATTGGCCATTTTCATGCACTTTTAACAATTCCATAAATCTTGTGTTTAGGGCCCCTGGAAGCATGAAAATCACTTTAAACATGCTAATTTTAGCTCTAACACTGATGATCCACCTACAAATGTGAACTTACGTTCAAAAATAAAACATTTGAAAACGGACCATTTTCCACATTTCTGAAGCATGACGTAATGGGGGGGTGTTATCTCTTTTGTCAAAAATCAGCTGTTTTTGCTTGAACATTAAATGCCTCCAAATAGTATTTAATTCACTTCCCGAGCCCCTGGAAGCATGAAAATCACTTTAAACATGCTAATTTTAGCTCTAACACTGATGATCCACCTACAAATGTGAACTGACGTTCAAAAATAAAACATTTGAAAACTGACCATTTTCCACATTTCTGAAGCATGACGTAATGGGGGGGTGTTATCTCTTTTGTCGAAAATCAGCCGTTTTTGCTCGAACATTAAATGCCTCCAAATGGTATTTAATTAACTTCCCGGGGTGAAGAAACCCTTTTTGAGAACTCAGAGTGAGTAAATTGGCCATTTTCATGCACTTTTAACCATTCCATAAATCTTGTGTTTAGGGCCCCTGGAAGCATGAAAATCACTTTAAACATGCTAATTTTAGCTCCAACACTGATGATCCACCTACAAATGTGAACTGACATTCAAAAATAAAACATTTTAAAACGGACCATTTTCCACATTTCTGAAGCATGACGTAATGGGGGGGTGTTATCTCTTTTGTCAAAAATCAGGTGTTTTTGATTGAACATTAAATGCCTCCAAATAGTAATTAATTCACTTCCCGAGCCCCTGGAAGCATGAAAATCACTTTAAACATGCTAATTTTAGCTCTAACACTGATGATCCACCTACAAATTCTGAACTGACGTTCAAAAATAAAACATTTGAAAACGGACCATTTTCCACATTTCTGAAGCATGACGTAATGGGGGGGTGTTATCTCTTTTGTCGAAAATCAGCCGTTTTTGCTCGAACATTAAATGCCTCCAAATGGTATTTAATTAACTTCCCGGGGTGAAGAAACCCTTTTTGAGAACTCAGAGTGAGTAAATTGGCCATTTTCATGCACTTTTAACCATTCCATAAATCTTGTGTTTAGGGCCCCTGGAAGCATGAAAATCACTTTAAACATGCTAATTTTAGCTCCAACACTGATGATCCACCTACAAATGTGAACTGACATTCAAAAATAAAACATTTTAAAACGGACCATTTTCCACATTTCTGAAGCATGACGTAATGGGGGGGTGTTATCTCTTTTGTCAAAAATCAGCTGTTTTTGATTGAACATTAAATGCCTCCAAATAGTATTTAATTCACTTCCCGAGCCTCTGGAAGCATGAACATCACTATAAACATGCTAATTTTAGCTCTAACACTGATGATCCACCTACAAATGTGAACTGACGTTCCAAAATAAAACATTTGAAAACGGACCATTTTCCACATTTCTGAAGCATGACTTAATGGGGGGGGGGTGTTATCTCTTTTGTCAAAATCAGCTGTTTTTGATTGAACATTAAATGCCTCCAAATAGTATTTAATTCACTTCCCGAGCCCCTGGAAGCATGAAAATCACTTTAAACATGCTAATTTTAGCTCTAACACTGATGACCCACCTACAAATGTGAACTGATGTTCAAAAATAAAACATTTGAAAACGGACCATTTTCCACATTTCTGAAGCATGACGTAATGGGGGGGTGTTATCTCTTTTGTCGAAAATCAGCCGTTTTTGCTCGAACATTAAATGCCTCCAAATGGTATTTAATTAACTTCCCGGGGTGAAGAAACCCTTTTTGAGAACTCAGAGTGAGTAAATTGGCCATTTTCATGCACTTTTAACCATTCCATAAATCTTGTGTTTAGGGCCCCTGGAAGCATGAAAATCACTTTAAACATGCTAATTTTAGCTCTAACACTGATGATCCACCTGCAAATGTGAACTGACGTTCAAAAATAAAACATTTGAAAACGGACCATTTTCCACATTTCTGAAGCATGACGTAATGGGGGGGTGTTATCTCTTTTGTCGAAAATCAGCCGTTTTTGCTCGAACATTAAATGCCTCCAAATGGTATTTATTTAACTTCCCGGGGTGAAGATACCCTTTTTGAGAACTCAGAGTGAGTAAATTGGCCATTTTCATGCACTTTTAACCATTCCATAAATCTTGTGTTTAGGGCCCCTGGAAGCATGAAAATCACTTTAAACATGCTAATTTTAGCTCCAACACTGATGATCCACCTACAAATGTGAACTGACATTCAAAAATAAAACATTTTAAAACGGACCATTTTCCACATTTCTGAAGCATGACGTAATGGGGGGGTGTTATCTCTTTTGTCAAAAATCAGCTGTTTTTGATTGAACATTAAATGCCTCCAAATAGTATTTAATTCACTTCCCGAGCCCCTGGAAGCATGAACATCACTATAAACATGCTAATTTTAGCTCTAACACTGATGATCCACCTACAAATGTGAACTGACGTTCCAAAATAAAACATTTGAAAACGGACCATTTTCCACATTTCTGAAGCATGACTTAATGGGGGGGGGGTGTTATCTCTTTTGTCAAAATCAGCTGTTTTTGATTGAACATTAAATGCCTCCAAATAGTATTTAATTCACTTCCCGAGCCCCTGGAAGCATGAAAATCACTTTAAACATTCTAATTTTAGCTCTAACACTGATGATCCACCTACAAATGTGAACTGATGTTCAAAAATAAAACATTTGAAAACGGACCATTTTCCACATTTCTGAAGCATGACGTAATGGGGGGGGTGTTATCTCTTTTGTCGAAAATCAGCCGTTTTTGCTCGAACATTAAATGCCTCCAAATGGTATTTAATTAACTTCCCGGGGTGAAGAAACCCTTTTTGAGAACTCAGAGTGAGTAAATTGGCCATTTTCATGCACTTTTAACCATTCCATAAATCTTGTGTTTAGGGCCCCTGGAAGCATGAAAATCACTTTAAACATGCTAATTTTAGCTCTATTACTGATGATCCACCTACAAATGTGAACTGACGTTCAAAAATAAAACATTTGAAAACGGACCATTTTCCACATTTCTGAAGCATGACGTAATGGGGGGGGTGTTATCTCTTTTGTCAAAAATCAGCTGTTTTTGATTGAACATTAAATGCCTCCAAATAGTATTTAATTCACTTCCCGAGCCCCTGGAAGCATGAACATCACTATAAACATGCTAATTTTAGCTCTAACACTGATGATCCACCTACAAATGTGAACTGACGTTCCAAAATAAAACATTTGAAAACGGACCATTTTCCACATTTCTGAAGCATGACTTAATGGGGGGGGGGGTGTTATCTCTTTTGTCAAAATCAGCTGTTTTTGATTGAACATTAAATGCCTCCAAATAGTATTTAATTCACTTCCCGAGCCCCTGGAAGCATGAAAATCACTTTAAACATGCTAATTTTAGCTCTAACACTGATGATCCACCTACAAATGTGAACTGATGTTCAAAAATAAAACATTTGAAAACGGACCATTTTCCACATTTCTGAAGCATGACGTAATGGGGGGGTGTTATCTCTTTTGTCAAAAATCAGCTGTTTTTGCTTGAACATTAAATGCCTCCAAATAGTATTTAATTCACTTCCCGAGCCCCTGGAAGCATGAAAATCACTTTAAACATGCTAATTTTAGCTCTAACACTGATGATCCACCTACAAATGTGAACTGACGTTCAAAAATAAAACATTTGAAAACGGACCATTTTCCACATTTCTGAAGCATGACGTAATGGGGGGGTGTTATCTCTTTTGTCGAAAATCAGCCGTTTTTGCTCGAACATTAAATGCCTCCAAATGGTATTTAATTAACTTCCCGGGGTGAAGAAACCCTTTTTGAGAACTCAGAGTGAGTAAATTGGCCATTTTCATGCACTTTTAACCATTCCATAAATCTTGTGTTTAGGGCCCCTGGAAGCATGAAAATCACTTTAAACATGCTAATTTTAGCTCTAACACTGATGATCCACCTACAAATGTGAACTGACGTTCAAAAATAAAACATTTGAAAACGGACCATTTTCCACATTTCTGAAGCATGACGTAATGGGGGGGGGTGTTATCTCTTTTGTCAAAAATCAGCTGTTTTTGCTTGAACATTAAATGCCTCCAAATAGTATTTAATTCACTTCCCGAGCCCCTGGAAGCATGAAAATCATTTTAAACATGCTAATTTTAGCTCTAACACTGATGATCCACCTACAAATGTGAACTGACGTTCAAAAATAAAACATTTGAAAACGGACCATTTTCCACATTTCTGAAGCATGACGTAATGGGGGGGTGTTATCTCTTTTGTCGAAAATCAGCCGTTTTTGCTCGAACATTAAATGCCTCCAAATGGTATTTAATTAACTTCCCGGGGTGAAGAAACCCTTTTTGAGAACTCAGAGTGAGTAAATTGGCCATTTTCATGCACTTTTAACCATTCCATAAATCTTGTGTTTAGGGCCCCTGGAAGCATGAAAATCACTTTAAACATGCTAATTTTAGCTCCAACACTGATGATCCACCTACAAATGTGAACTGACATTCAAAAATAAAACATTTTAAAACGGACCATTTTCCACATTTCTGAAGCATGACGTAATGGGGGGGTGTTATCTCTTTTGTCAAAAATCAGGTGTTTTTGATTGAACATTAAATGCCTCCAAATAGTAATTAATTCACTTCCCGAGCCCCTGGAAGCATGAAAATCACTTTAAACATGCTAATTTTAGCTCTAACACTGATGATCTACCTACAAATTCTGAACTGACGTTCAAAAATAAAACATTTGAAAACGGACCATTTTCCACATTTCTGAAGCATGACGTAATGGGGGGGTGTTATCTCTTTTGTCGAAAATCAGCCGTTTTTGCTCGAACATTAAATGCCTCCAAATGGTATTTAATTAACTTCCCGGGGTGAAGAAACCCTTTTTGAGAACTCAGAGTGAGTAAATTGGCCATTTTCATGCACTTTTAACCATTCCATAAATCTTGTGTTTAGGGCCCCTGGAAGCATGAAAATCACTTTAAACATGCTAATTTTAGCTCCAACACTGATGATCCACCTACAAATGTGAACTGACATTCAAAAATAAAACATTTTAAAACGGACCATTTTCCACATTTCTGAAGCATGACGTAATGGGGGGGTGTTATCTCTTTTGTCAAAAATCAGCTGTTTTTGATTGAACATTAAATGCCTCCAAATAGTATTTAATTCACTTCCCGAGCCCCTGGAAGCATGAACATCACTATAAACATGCTAATTTTAGCTCTAACACTGATGATCCACCTACAAATGTGAACTGACGTTCCAAAATAAAACATTTGAAAACGGACCATTTTTCACATTTCTGAAGCATGACTTAATGGGGGGGGGGGGGTGTTATCTCTTTTGTCAAAATCAGCTGTTTTTGATTGAACATTAAATGCCTCCAAATAGTATTTAATTCACTTCCCGAGCCCCTGGAAGCATGAAAATCACTTTAAACATGCTAATTTTAGCTCTAACACTGATGATCCACCTACAAATGTGAACTGATGTTCAAAAATAAAACATTTGAAAACGGACCATTTTCCACATTTCTGAAGCATGACGTAATGGGGGGGTGTTATCTCTTTTGTCGAAAATCAGCCGTTTTTGCTCGAACATTAAATGCCTCCAAATGGTATTTAATTAACTTCCCGGGGTGAAGAAACCCTTTTTGAGAACTCAGAGTGAGTAAATTGGCCATTTTCATGCACTTTTAACCATTCCATAAATCTTGTGTTTAGGGCCCCTGGAAGCATGAAAATCACTTTAAACATGCTAATTTTAGCTCTAACACTGATGATCCACCTACAAATGTGAACTGACGTTCAAAAATAAAACATTTGAAAACGGACCATTTTCCACATTTCTGAAGCATGACGTAATGGGGGGGTGTTATCTCTTTTGTCAAAAATCAGCTGTTTTTGCTTGAACATTAAATGCCTCCAAATAGTATTTAATTCACTTCCCGAGCCCCTGGAAGCATGAAAATCACTTTAAACATGCTAATTTTAGCTCTAACACTGATGATCCACCTACAAATGTGAACTGACGTTCAAAAATAAAACATTTGAAAACGGACCATTTTCCACATTTCTGAAGCATGACGTAATGGGGGGTGTTATCTCTTTTGTCGAAAATCAGCCGTTTTTGCTCGAACATTAAATGCCTCCAAATGGTATTTAATTAACTTCCCGGGGTGAAGAAACCCTTTTTGAGAACTCAGAGTGAGTAAATTGGCCATTTTCATGCACTTTTAACCATTCCATAAATCTTGTGTTTAGGGCCCCTGGAAGCATGAAAATCATTTTAAACATGCTAATTTTAGCTCTAACACTGATGATCCACCTACAAATGTGAACTGACGTTCAAAAATAAAACATTTGAAAACGGACCATTTTCCACATTTCTGAAGCATGACGTAATGGGGGGGGGTGTTATCTCTTTTGTCAAAAATCAGCTGTTTTTGCTTGAACATTAAATGCCTCCAAATAGTATTTAATTCACTTCCCGAGCCCCTGGAAGCATGAAAATCACTTTAAACATGCTAATTTTAGCTCTAACACTGATGATCCACCTACAAATGTGAACTGACGTTCAAAAATAAAACATTTGAAAACGGACCATTTTCCACATTTCTGAAGCATGACGTAATGGGGGGGTGTTATCTCTTTTGTCGAAAATCAGCCGTTTTTGCTCGAACATTAAATGCCTCCAAATGGTATTTAATTAACTTCCCGGGGTGAAGAAACCCTTTTTGAGAACTCAGAGTGAGTAAATTGGCCATTTTCATGCACTTTTAACCATTCCATAAATCTTGTGTTTAGGGCCCCTGGAAGCATGAAAATCACTTTAAACATGCTAATTTTAGCTCCAACACTGATGATCCACCTACAAATGTGAACTGACATTCAAAAATAAAACATTTTAAAACGGACCATTTTCCACATTTCTGAAGCATGACGTAATGGGGGGGTGTTATCTCTTTTGTCAAAAATCAGCTGTTTTTGCTTGAACATTAAATGCCTCCAAATAGTAATTAATTCACTTCCCGAGCCCCTGGAAGCATGAAAATCACTTTAAACATGCTAATTTTAGCTCTAACACTGATGATCCACCTACAAATTCTGAACTGACGTTCAAAAATAAAACATTTGAAAACGGACCATTTTCCACATTTCTGAAGCATGACGTAATGGGGGGGTGTTATCTCTTTTGTCGAAAATCAGCCGTTTTTGCTCGAACATTAAATGCCTCCAAATGGTATTTAATTAACTTCCCGGGGTGAAGAAACCCTTTTTGAGAACTCAGAGTGAGTAAATTGGCCATTTTCATGCACTTTTAACCATTCCATAAATCTTGTGTTTAGGGCCCCTGGAAGCATGAAAATCACTTTAAACATGCTAATTTTAGCTCCAACACTGATGATCCACCTACAAATGTGAACTGACATTCAAAAATAAAACATTTTAAAACGGACCATTTTCCACATTTCTGAAGCATGACGTAATGGGGGGGTGTTATCTCTTTTGTCAAAAATCAGCTGTTTTTGATTGAACATTAAATGCCTCCAAATAGTATTTAATTCACTTCCCGAGCCCCTGGAAGCATGAACATCACTATAAACATGCTAATTTTAGCTCTAACACTGATGATCCACCTACAAATGTGAACTGACGTTCCAAAATAAAACATTTGAAAACGGACCATTTTTCACATTTCTGAAGCATGACTTAATGGGGGGGGGGGGTGTTATCTCTTTTGTCAAAATCAGCTGTTTTTGATTGAACATTAAATGCCTCCAAATAGTATTTAATTCACTTCCCGAGCCCCTGGAAGCATGAAAATCACTTTAAACATGCTAATTTTAGCTCTAACACTGATGATCCACCTACAAATGTGAACTGATGTTCAAAAATAAAACATTTGAAAACGGACCATTTTCCACATTTCTGAAGCATGACGTAATGGGGGGGTGTTATCTCTTTTGTCGAAAATCAGCCGTTTTTGCTCGAACATTAAATGCCTCCAAATGGTATTTAATTAACTTCCCGGGGTGAAGAAACCCTTTTTGAGAACTCAGAGTGAGTAAATTGGCCATTTTCATGCACTTTTAACCATTCCATAAATCTTGTGTTTAGGGCCCCTGGAAGCATGAAAATCACTTTAAACATGCTAATTTTAGCTCTAACACTGATGATCCACCTACAAATGTGAACTGACGTTCAAAAATAAAACATTTGAAAACGGACCATTTTCCACATTTCTGAAGCATGACGTAATGGGGGGGTGTTATCTCTTTTGTCAAAAATCAGCTGTTTTTGCTTGAACATTAAATGCCTCCAAATAGTATTTAATTCACTTCCCGAGCCCCTGGAAGCATGAAAATCACTTTAAACATGCTAATTTTAGCTCTAACACTGATGATCCACCTACAAATGTGAACTGACGTTCAAAAATAAAACATTTGAAAACGGACCATTTTCCACATTTCTGAAGCATGACGTAATGGGGGGTGTTATCTCTTTTGTCGAAAATCAGCCGTTTTTGCTCGAACATTAAATGCCTCCAAATGGTATTTAATTAACTTCCCGGGGTGAAGAAACCCTTTTTGAGAACTCAGAGTGAGTAAATTGGCCATTTTCATGCACTTTTAACCATTCCATAAATCTTGTGTTTAGGGCCCCTGGAAGCATGAAAATCATTTTAAACATGCTAATTTTAGCTCTAACACTGATGATCCACCTACAAATGTGAACTGACGTTCAAAAATAAAACATTTGAAAACGGACCATTTTCCACATTTCTGAAGCATGACGTAATGGGGGGGGGTGTTATCTCTTTTGTCAAAAATCAGCTGTTTTTGCTTGAACATTAAATGCCTCCAAATAGTATTTAATTCACTTCCCGAGCCCCTGGAAGCATGAAAATCACTTTAAACATGCTAATTTTAGCTCTAACACTGATGATCCACCTACAAATGTGAACTGACGTTCAAAAATAAAACATTTGAAAACGGACCATTTTCCACATTTCTGAAGCATGACGTAATGGGGGGGTGTTATCTCTTTTGTCGAAAATCAGCCGTTTTTGCTCGAACATTAAATGCCTCCAAATGGTATTTAATTAACTTCCCGGGGTGAAGAAACCCTTTTTGAGAACTCAGAGTGAGTAAATTGGCCATTTTCATGCACTTTTAACCATTCCATAAATCTTGTGTTTAGGGCACCTGGAAGCATGAAAATCACTTTAAACATGCTAATTTTAGCTCCAACACTGATGATCCACCTACAAATGTGAACTGACATTCAAAAATAAAACATTTTAAAACGGACCATTTTCCACATTTCTGAAGCATGACGTAATGGGGGGGTGTTATCTCTTTTGTCAAAAATCAGGTGTTTTTGATTGAACATTAAATGCCTCCAAATAGTATTTAATTCACTTCCCGAGCCCCTGGAAGCATGAAAATCACTTTAAACATGCTAATTTTAGCTCTAACACTGATGATCCACCTACAAATGTGAACTGACGTTCAAAAATAAAACATTTGAAAACGGACCATTTTCCACATTTCTGAAGCATGACGTAATGGGGGGGTGTTATCTCTTTTGTCGAAAATCAGCCGTTTTTGCTCGAACATTAAATGCCTCCAAATGGTATTTAATTAACTTCCCGGGGTGAAGAAACCCTTTTTGAGAACTCAGAGTGAGTAAATTGGCCATTTTCATGCACTTTTAACCATTCCATAAATCTTGTGTTTAGGGCCCCTGGAAGCATGAAAATCACTTTAAACATGCTAATTTTAGCTCCAACACTGATGATCCACCTACAAATGTGAACTGACATTCAAAAATAAAACATTTTAAAACGGACCATTTTCCACATTTCTGAAGCATGACGTAATGGGGGGGTGTTATCTCTTTTGTCAAAAATCAGCTGTTTTTGATTGAACATTAAATGCCTCCAAATAGTATTTAATTCACTTCCCGAGCCCCTGGAAGCATGAACATCACTATAAACATGCTAATTTTAGCTCTAACACTGATGATCCACCTACAAATGTGAACTGACGTTCCAAAATAAAACATTTGAAAACGGACCATTTTCCACATTTCTGAAGCATGACTTAATGGGGGGGGGGGGTGTTATCTCTTTTGTCAAAATCAGCTGTTTTTGATTGAACATTAAATGCCTCCAAATAGTATTTAATTCACTTCCCGAGCCCCTGGAAGCATGACAATCACTTTAAACATGCTAATTTTAGCTCTAACACTGATGATCCACCTACAAATGTGAACTGATGTTCAAAAATAAAACATTTGAAAACGGACCATTTTCCACATTTCTGAAGCATGACGTAATGGGGGGGTGTTATCTCTTTTGTCGAAAATCAGCCATTTTTGCTCGAACATTAAATGCCTCCAAATGGTATTTAATTAACTTCCCGGGGTGAAGAAACCCTTTTTGAGAACTCAGAGTGAGTAAATTGGCCATTTTCATGCACTTTTAACCATTCCATAAATCTTGTGTTTAGGGCCCCTGGAAGCATGAAAATCACTTTAAACATGCTAATTTTAGCTCTAACACTGATGATCCACCTACAAATGTGAACTGACGTTCAAAAATAAAACATTTGAAAACGGACCATTTTCCACATTTCTGAAGCATGACGTAATGGGGGGGTGTTATCTCTTTTGTCAAAAATCAGCTGTTTTTGCTTGAACATTAAATGCCTCCAAATAGTATTTAATTCACTTCCCGAGCCCCTGGAAGCATGAAAATCACTTTAAACATGCTAATTTTAGCTCTAACACTGATGATCCACCTACAAATGTGAACTGACGTTCAAAAATAAAACATTTGAAAACGGACCATTTTCCACATTTCTGAAGCATGACGTAATGGGGGGGTGTTATCTCTTTTGTCGAAAATCAGCCGTTTTTGCTCGAACATTAAATGCCTCCAAATGGTATTTAATTAACTTCCCGGGGTGAAGAAACCCTTTTTGAGAACTCAGAGTGAGTAAATTGGCCATTTTCATGCACTTTTAACCATTCCATAAATCTTGTGTTTAGGGCCCCTGGAAGCATGAAAATCACTTTAAACATGCTAATTTTAGCTCTAACACTGATGATCCACCTACAAATGTGAACTGACGTTCAAAAATAAAACATTTGAAAACGGACCATTTTCCACATTTCTGAAGCATGACGTAATGGGGGGGGGTGTTATCTCTTTTGTCAAAAATCAGCTGTTTTTGCTTGAACATTAAATGCCTCCAAATAGTATTTAATTCACTTCCCGAGCCCCTGGAAGCATGAAAATCACTTTAAACATGCTAATTTTAGCTCTAACACTGATGATCCACCTACAAATGTGAACTGACGTTCAAAAATAAAACATTTGAAAACGGACCATTTTCCACATTTCTGAAGCATGACGTAATGGGGGGGTGTTATCTCTTTTGTCGAAAATCAGCCGTTTTTGCTCGAACATTAAATGCCTCCAAATGGTATTTAATTAACTTCCCGGGGTGAAGAAACCCTTTTTGAGAACTCAGAGTGAGTAAATTGGCCATTTTCATGCACTTTTAACCATTCCATAAATCTTGTGTTTAGGGCCCCTGGAAGCATGAAAATCACTTTAAACATGCTAATTTTAGCTCTAACACTGATGATCCACCTACAAATGTGAACTGACGTTCCAAAATAAAACATTTGAAAACGGACCATTTTTCACATTTCTGAAGCATGACTTAATGGGGGGGGGGGTGTTATCTCTTTTGTCAAAATCAGCTGTTTTTGATTGAACATTAAATGCCTCCAAATAGTATTTAATTCACTTCCCGAGCCCCTGGAAGCATGAAAATCACTTTAAACATGCTAATTTTAGCTCTAACACTGATGATCCACCTACAAATGTGAACTGATGTTCAAAAATAAAACATTTGAAAACGGACCATTTTCCACATTTCTGAAGCATGACGTAATGGGGGGGTGTTATCTCTTTTGTCGAAAATCAGCTGTTTTTGCTCGAACATTAAATGCCTCCAAATGGTATTTAATTAACTTCCCGGGGTGAAGAAACCCTTTTTGAGAACTCAGAGTGAGTAAATTGGCCATTTTCATGCACTTTTAACCATTCCATAAATCTTGTGTTTAGGGCCCCTGGAAGCATGAAAATCACTTTAAACATGCTAATTTTAGCTCCAACACTGATGATCCACCTACAAATGTGAACTGACATTCAAAAATAAAACATTTTAAAACGGACCATTTTCCACATTTCTGAAGCATGACGTAATGGGGGGGTGTTATCTCTTTTGTCAAAAATCAGCTGTTTTTGATTGAACATTAAATGCCTCCAAATAGTATTTAATTCACTTCCCGAGCCCCTGGAAGCATGAACATCACTATAAACATGCTAATTTTAGCTCTAACACTGATGATCCACCTACAAATGTGAACTGACGTTCCAAAATAAAACATTTGAAAACGGACCATTTTTCACATTTCTGAAGCATGACTTAATGGGGGGGGGGGGGTGTTATCTCTTTTGTCAAAATCAGCTGTTTTTGATTGAACATTAAATGCCTCCAAATAGTATTTAATTCACTTCCCGAGCCCCTGGAAGCATGAAAATCACTTTAAACATGCTAATTTTAGCTCTAACACTGATGATCCACCTACAAATGTGAACTGATGTTCAAAAATAAAACATTTGAAAACGGACCATTTTCCACATTTCTGAAGCATGACGTAATGGGGGGGTGTTATCTCTTTTGTCGAAAATCAGCCGTTTTTGCTCGAACATTAAATGCCTCCAAATGGTATTTAATTAACTTCCCGGGGTGAAGAAACCCTTTTTGAGAACTCAGAGTGAGTAAATTGGCCATTTTCATGCACTTTTAACCATTCCATAAATCTTGTGTTTAGGGCCCCTGGAAGCATGAAAATCCATTTAAACATGCTAATTTTAGCTCTAACACTGATGATCCACCTACAAATGTGAACTGACGTTCAAAAATAAAACATTTGAAAACGGACCATTTTCCACATTTCTGAAGCATGACGTAATGGGGGGGTGTTATCTCTTTTGTCAAAAATCAGCTGTTTTTGCTTGAACATTAAATGCCTCCAAATAGTATTTAATTCACTTCCCGAGCCCCTGGAAGCATGAAAATCACTTTAAACATGCTAATTTTAGCTCTAACACTGATGATCCACCTACAAATGTGAACTGACGTTCAAAAATAAAACATTTGAAAACGGACCATTTTCCACATTTCTGAAGCATGACGTAATGGGGGGTGTTATCTCTTTTGTCGAAAATCAGCCGTTTTTGCTCGAACATTAAATGCCTCCAAATGGTATTTAATTAACTTCCCGGGGTGAAGAAACCCTTTTTGAGAACTCAGAGTGAGTAAATTGGCCATTTTCATGCACTTTTAACCATTCCATAAATCTTGTGTTTAGGGCCCCTGGAAGCATGAAAATCACTTTAAACATGCTAATTTTAGCTCTAACACTGATGATCCACCTACAAATGTGAACTGACGTTCAAAAATAAAACATTTGAAAACGGACCATTTTCCACATTTCTGAAGCATGACGTAATGGGGGGGGGTGTTATCTCTTTTGTCAAAAATCAGCTGTTTTTGCTTGAACATTAAATGCCTCCAAATAGTATTTAATTCACTTCCCGAGCCCCTGGAAGCATGAAAATCACTTTAAACATGCTAATTTTAGCTCTAACACTGATGATCCACCTACAAATGTGAACTGACGTTCAAAAATAAAACATTTGAAAACAGACCATTTTCCACATTTCTGAAGCATGACGTAATGGGGGGGTGTTATCTCTTTTGTCGAAAATCAGCCGTTTTTGCTCGAACATTAAATGCCTCCAAATGGTATTTAATTAACTTCCCGGGGTGAAGAAACCCTTTTTGAGAACTCAGAGTGAGTAAATTGGCCATTTTCATGCACTTTTAACCATTCCATAAATCTTGTGTTTAGGGCCCCTGGAAGCATGAAAATCACTTTAAACATGCTAATTTTAGCTCCAACACTGATGATCCACCTACAAATGTGAACTGACATTCAAAAATAAAACATTTTAAAACGGACCATTTTCCACATTTCTGAAGCATGACGTAATGGGGGGGTGTTATCTCTTTTGTCAAAAATCAGGTGTTTTTGATTGAACATTAAATGCCTCCAAATAGTATTTAATTCACTTCCCGAGCCCCTGGAAGCATGAAAATCACTTTAAACATGCTAATTTTAGCTCTAACACTGATGATCCACCTACAAATGTGAACTGACGTTCAAAAATAAAACATTTGAAAACGGACCATTTTCCACATTTCTGAAGCATGACGTAATGGGGGGGTGTTATCTCTTTTGTCGAAAATCAGCCGTTTTTGCTCGAACATTAAATGCCTCCAAATGGTATTTAATTAACTTCCCGGGGTGAAGAAACCCTTTTTGAGAACTCAGAGTGAGTAAATTGGCCATTTTCATGCACTTTTAACCATTCCATAAATCTTGTGTTTAGGGCCCCTGGAAGCATGAAAATCACTTTAAACATGCTAATTTTAGCTCCAACACTGATGATCCACCTACAAATGTGAACTGACATTCAAAAATAAAACATTTTAAAACGGACCATTTTCCACATTTCTGAAGCATGACGTAATGGGGGGGTGTTATCTCTTTTGTCAAAAATCAGCTGTTTTTGATTGAACATTAAATGCCTCCAAATAGTATTTAATTCACTTCCCGAGCCCCTGGAAGCATGAACATCACTATAAACATGCTAATTTTAGCTCTAACACTGATGATCCACCTACAAATGTGAACTGACGTTCCAAAATAAAACATTTGAAAACGGACCATTTTCCACATTTCTGAAGCATGACTTAATGGGGGGGGGGGGTGTTATCTCTTTTGTCAAAATCAGCTGTTTTTGATTGAACATTAAATGCCTCCAAATAGTATTTAATTCACTTCCCGAGCCCCTGGAAGCATGACAATCACTTTAAACATGCTAATTTTAGCTCTAACACTGATGATCCACCTACAAATGTGAACTGATGTTCAAAAATAAAACATTTGAAAACGGACCATTTTCCACATTTCTGAAGCATGACGTAATGGGGGGGTGTTATCTCTTTTGTCGAAAATCAGCCATTTTTGCTCGAACATTAAATGCCTCCAAATGGTATTTAATTAACTTCCCGGGGTGAAGAAACCCTTTTTGAGAACTCAGAGTGAGTAAATTGGCCATTTTCATGCACTTTTAACCATTCCATAAATCTTGTGTTTAGGGCCCCTGGAAGCATGAAAATCACTTTAAACATGCTAATTTTAGCTCTAACACTGATGATCCACCTACAAATGTGAACTGACGTTCAAAAATAAAACATTTGAAAACGGACCATTTTCCACATTTCTGAAGCATGACGTAATGGGGGGGTGTTATCTCTTTTGTCAAAAATCAGCTGTTTTTGCTTGAACATTAAATGCCTCCAAATAGTATTTAATTCACTTCCCGAGCCCCTGGAAGCATGAAAATCACTTTAAACATGCTAATTTTAGCTCTAACACTGATGATCCACCTACAAATGTGAACTGACGTTCAAAAATAAAACATTTGAAAACGGACCATTTTCCACATTTCTGAAGCATGACGTAATGGGGGGGTGTTATCTCTTTTGTCGAAAATCAGCCGTTTTTGCTCGAACATTAAATGCCTCCAAATGGTATTTAATTAACTTCCCGGGGTGAAGAAACCCTTTTTGAGAACTCAGAGTGAGTAAATTGGCCATTTTCATGCACTTTTAACAATTCCATAAATCTTGTGTTTAGGGCCCCTGGAAGCATGAAAATCACTTTAAACATGCTAATTTTAGCTCTAACACTGATGATCCACCTACAAATGTGAACTGACGTTCAAAAATAAAACATTTGAAAACGGACCATTTTCCACATTTCTGAAGCATGACGTAATGGGGGGGGGGTGTTATCTCTTTTGTCAAAAATCAGCTGTTTTTGCTTGAACATTAAATGCCTCCAAATAGTATTTAATTCACTTCCCGAGCCCCTGGAAGCATGAAAATCACTTTAAACATGCTAATTTTAGCTCTAACACTGATGATCCACCTACAAATGTGAACTGACGTTCAAAAATAAAACATTTGAAAACGGACCATTTTCCACATTTCTGAAGCATGACGTAATGGGGGGGTGTTATCTCTTTTGTCGAAAATCAGCCGTTTTTGCTCGAACATTAAATGCCTCCAAATGGTATTTAATTAACTTCCCGGGGTGAAGAAACCCTTTTTGAGAACTCAGAGTGAGTAAATTGGCCATTTTCATGCACTTTTAACCATTCCATAAATCTTGTGTTTAGGGCCCCTGGAAGCATGAAAATCACTTTAAACATGCTAATTTTAGCTCCAACACTGATGATCCACCTACAAATGTGAACTGACATTCAAAAATAAAACATTTTAAAACGGACCATTTTCCACATTTCTGAAGCATGACGTAATGGGGGGATGTTATCTCTTTTGTCAAAAATCAGGTGTTTTTGATTGAACATTAAATGCCTCCAAATAGTATTTAATTCACTTCCCGAGCCCCTGGAAGCATGAAAATCACTTTAAACATGCTAATTTTAGCTCTAACACTGATGATCCACCTACAAATGTGAACTGACGTTCAAAAATAAAACATTTGAAAACGGACCATTTTCCACATTTCTGAAGCATGACGTAATGGGGGGGTGTTATCTCTTTTGTCGAAAATCAGCCGTTTTTGCTCGAACATTAAATGCCTCCAAATGGTATTTAATTAACTTCCCGGGGTGAAGAAACCCTTTTTGAGAACTCAGAGTGAGTAAATTGGCCATTTTCATGCACTTTTAACCATTCCATAAATCTTGTGTTTAGGGCCCCTGGAAGCATGAAAATCACTTTAAACATGCTAATTTTAGCTCTAACACTGATGATCCACCTACAAATGTGAACTGACGTTCAAAAATAAAACATTTGAAAACGGACCATTTTCCACATTTCTGAAGCATGACGTAATGGGGGGGTGTTATTTTGTCAAAAATCAGCTGTTTTTGCTTGAACATTAAATGCCTCCAAATAGTATTTAATTCACTTCCCGAGCCCCTGGAAGCATGAAAATCACTTTAAACATGCTAATTTTAGCTCTAACACTGATGATCCACCTACAAATGTGAACTGACGTTCAAAAATAAAACATTTGAAAACGGACCATTTTCCACATTACTGAAGCATGACGTAATGGGGGGGTGTTATCTCTTTTGTCGAAAATCAGCCGTTTTTGCTCGAACATTAAATGCCTCCAAATGGTATTTAATTAACTTCCCGGGGTGAAGAAACCCTTTTTGAGAACTCAGAGTGAGTAAATTGGCCATTTTCATGCACTTTTAACCATTCCATAAATCTTGTGTTTAGGGCCCCTGGAAGCATGAAAATCACTTTAAACATGCTAATTTTAGCTCTAACACTGATGATCCACCTACAAATGTGAACTGACGTTCAAAAATAAAACATTTGAAAACGGACCATTTTCCACATTTCTGAAGCATGACGTAATGGGGGGGTGTTATCTCTTTTGTCAAAAATCAGCTGTTTTTGCTTGAACATTAAATGCCTCCAAATAGTATTTAATTCACTTCCCGAGCCCCTGAAAGCATGAAAATCACTTTAAACATGCTAATTTTAGCTCTAACACTGATGATCCACCTACAAATGTGAACTGACGTTCAAAAATAAAACATTTGAAAACGGACCATTTTCCACATTTCTGAAGCATGACGTAATGGGGGGGTGTTATCTCTTTTGTCGAAAATCAGCCGTTTTTGCTCGAACATTAAATGCCTCCAAATGGTATTTAATTAACTTCCCGGGGTGAAGAAACCCTTTTTGAGAACTCAGAGTGAGTAAATTGGCCATTTTCATGCACTTTTAACCATTCCATAAATCTTGTGTTTAGGGCCCCTGGAAGCATGAAAATCACTTTAAACATGCTAATTTTAGCTCCAACACTGATGATCCACCTACAAATGTGAACTGACATTCAAAAATAAAACATTTTAAAACGGAACATTTTCCACATTTCTGAAGCATGACGTAATGGGGGGGTGTTATCTCTTTTGTCAAAAATCAGCTGTTTTTGATTGAACATTAAATGCCTCCAAATAGTATTTAATTCACTTCCCGAGCCCCTGGAAGCATGACATCACTATAAACATGCTAATTTTAGCTCTAACACTGATGATCCACCTACAAATGTGAACTGACGTTCCAAAATAAAACATTTGAAAACGGACCATTTTCCACATTTCTGGAGCATGACTTAATGGGGGGGGGTGTTATCTCTTTTGTCGAAAATCAGCTGTTTCTGCTCGAACATTAAATGCCTCCAAATGGTATTTAATTAACTTCCCGGGGTGAAGAAACCCTTTTTGAGAACTCAGAGTGAGTAAATTGGCCATTTTCATGCACTTTTAACCATTCCATAAATCTTGTGTTTAGGGCCCCTGGAAGCATGAAAATCACTTTAAACATGCTAATTTTAGCTCCAACACTGATGATCCACCTACAAATGTGAACTGACATTCAAAAATAAAACATTTTAAAACGGACCATTTTCCACATTTCTGAAGCATGACGTAATGGGGGGGTGTTATCTCTTTTGTCAAAAATCAGCTGTTTTTGATTGAACATTAAATGCCTCCAAATAGTATTTAATTCACTTCCCGAGCCCCTGGAAGCATGAACATCACTATAAACATGCTAATTTTAGCTCTAACACTGATGATCCACCTACAAATGTGAACTGACGTTCCAAAATAAAACATCTGAAAACGGACCATTTTCCACATTTCTGAAGCATGACTTAATGGGGGGGGTGTTATCTCTTTTGTCGAAAATCAGCTGTTTCTGCTCGAACATTAAATGCCTCCAAATGGTATTTAATTAACTTCCCGGGGTGAAGAAACCCTTTTTGAGAACTCAGAGTGAGTAAATTGGCCATTTTCATGCACTTTTAACCATTCCATAAATCTTGTGTTTAGGGCCCCTGGAAGCATGAAAATCACTTTAAACATGCTAATTTTAGCTCCAACACTGATGATCCACCTACAAATGTGAACTGACATTCAAAAATAAAACATTTGAAAACGGACCATTTTCCACATTTCTGAAGCATGACGTAATGGGGGGGTGTTATCTCTTTTGTCAAAAATCAGCTGTTTTTGATTGAACATTAAATGCCTCCAAATAGTTTTTAATTCACTTCCCGAGCCCCTGGAAGCATGAACATCACTATAAACATGCTAATTTTAGCTCTAACACTGATGATCCACCTACAAATGTGAACTGACGTTCCAAAATAAAACATTTGAAAACGGACCATTTTCCACATTTCTGAAGCATGACTTAATGGGGGGGGTGTTATCTCTTTTGTCGAAAATCAGCCGTTTCTGCTCGAACATTAAATGCCTCCAAATGGTATTTAATTAACTTCCCGGGGTGAAGAAACCCTTTTTGAGAACTCAGAGTGAGTAAATTGGCCATTTTCATGCACTTTTAACCATTCCATAAATCTTGTGTTTAGGGCCCCTGGAAGCATGAAAATCACTTTAAACATGCTAATTTTTGCTCTAACACTGATGATCCACCTACAAATGTGAACTGACGTTTAAAAATAAAACATTTGAAAACGGACCATTTTCCACATTTCTGAAGCATGACGTAATGGGGGGGTGTTATCTCTTGTCAAAAATCAGCTGTTTTTGATTGAACATTAAATGCCTCCAAATAGTATTTAATTCACTTCCCGAGCCCCTGGAAGCATGAAAATCACTTTAAACATGCTAATTTTAGCTCTAACACTGATGATCCCCCTACAAATGTGAACTGATGTTCAAAAATAAAACATTTGAAAACGGACCATTTTCCACATTTCTGAAGCATGACGTAATGGGGGGGTGTTATCTCTTTTGTCGAAAATCAGCAGTTTTTGCTCGAACATTAAATGCCTCCAAATAGTATTTAATTCACTTCCCGAGCCCCTGGAAGCATGAAAATCACTTTAAACATGCTAATTTTAGCTCTAACACTGATGATCCACCTACAAATGTGAACTGACGTTCAAAAATAAAACATTTGAAAACGGACCATTTTCCACATTTCTGAAGCGTGATGTAATGGGGGGGTGTTATCTCTTTTGTCGAAAATCAGCTGTTTTTGCTCGAACATTAAATGCCTCCAAATGGTATTTGATTAATTTCCCGGGGTGAAGATACCCTTTTTGAGAACTCAGAGTGAGTAAATTGGCCATTTTCATGCACTTTTAACCATTCCATAAATCTTGTGTTTAGGTCCCCTGGAAGTATGAAAATCACTTTAAACATGCTAATTTTTGCTCTAACACTGATGATCCACCTACAAATGTGAACTGACGTTAAAAAATAAAACATTTGAAAACGGACCATTTTCCACATTTCTGAAGCATGACGTAATGGGGGGGTGTTATCTCTTTTGTCAAAAATCAGCTGTTTTTGATTGAACATTAAATGCCTCCAAATAGTATTTAATTCACTTCCCGAGCCCCTGGAAGCATGAAAATCACTTTAAACATGCTAATTTTAGCTCTAACACTGATGATCCACCTACAAATGTGAACTGATGTTCAAAAATAAAACATTTGAAAACGGACCATTTTCCACATTTCTGAAGCATGACGTAATTGGGGGGTGTTATCTCTTTTGTCGAAAATCAGCCGTTTTTGCTCGAACATTAAATGCCTCCAAATGGTATTTAATTAACTTCCCGGGGTGAAGAAACCCTTTTTGAGAACTCAGAGTGAGTAAATTGGCCATTTTCATGCACTTTTAACCATTCCATAAATCTTGTGTTTAGGGCCCCTGGAAGCATGAAAATCACTTTAAACATGCTAATTTTTGCTCTAACACTGATGATCCACCTACAAATGTGAACTGACGTTCAAAAATAAAACATTTGAAAACGGACCATTTTCCACATTTCTGAAGCATGACGTAATGGGGGGGTGTTATCTCTTTTGTCAAAAATCAGCTGTTTTTGCTTGAACATTAAATGCCTCCAAATAGTATTTAATTCACTTCCCGAGCCCCTGGAAGCATGAAAATCACTTTAAACATGCTAATTTTAGCTCTAACACTGATGATCCACCTACAAATGTGAACTGACGTTCAAAAATAAAACATTTGAAAACGGACCATTTTTCACATTTCTGAAGCATGACGTAATGGGGGGGTGTTATCTCTTTTGTCGAAAATCAGCCGTTTTTGCTCGAACATTAAATGCCTCCAAATGGTATTTAATTAACTTCCCGGGGTGAAGAATCCCTTTTTGAGAACTCAGAGTGAGTAAATTGGCCATTTTCATGCACTTTTAACCATTCCATAAATCTTGTGTTTAGGGCCCCTGGAAGCATGAAAATCACTTTAAACATGCTAATTTTAGCTCTAACACTGATGATCCACCTATAAATGTGAACTGACGTTCAAAAATAAAACATTTGAAAACGGACCATTTTCCACATTTCTGAAGCATGACGTAATGGGGGGGTGTTATCTCTTTTGTCAAAAATCAGCTGTTTTTGCTTGAACATTAAATGCCTCCAAATAGTATTTAATTCACTTCCCGAGCCCCTGGAAGCATGAAAATCACTTTAAACATGCTAATTTTAGCTCTAACACTGATGATCCACCTGCAAATGTGAACTGACGTTCAAAAATAAAACATTTGAAAACGGACCATTTTCCACATTTCTGAAGCATGACGTAATGGGGGGGTGTTATCTCTTTTGTCGGAAATCAGCCGTTTTTGCTCGAACATTAAATGCCTCCAAATGGTATTTAATTAACTTCCCGGGGTGAAGATACCCTTTTTGAGAACTCAGAGTGAGTAAATTGGCCATTTTCATGCACTTTTAACCATTCCATAAATCTTGTGTTTAGGGCCCCTGGAAGCATGAAAATCACTTTAAACATGCTAAGTTTAGCTCCAACACTGATGATCCACCTACAAATGTGAACTGACATTCAAAAATAAAACATTTGAAAACGGACCATTTTCCACATTTCTGAAGCATGACGTAATGGGGGGTGTTATCTCTTTTGTCAAAAATCAGCTGTTTTTGCTTGAACATTAAATGCCTCCAAATAGTATTTAATTCACTTCCCGAGCCCCTGGAAGCATGAAAATCACTTTAAACATGCTAATTTTAGCTCTAACACTGATGATCCACCTACAAATGTGAACTGACGTTCCAAAATAAAACATTTGAAAACGGACCATTTTCCACATTTCTGAAGCATGACTTAATGGGGGGGGGGTGTTATCTCTTTTGTCAAAAATCAGCTGTTTTTGCTTGAACATTAAATGCCTCCAAATAGTATTTAATTCACTTCCCGAGCCCCTGGAAGCATGAACATCACTAAAAACATGCTAATTTTAGCTCTAACACTGATGATCCACCTACAAATGTGAACTGACGTTCCAAAATAAAACATTTGAAAACGGACCATTTTCCACATTTCTGAAGCATGACTTAATGGGGGGGGGTGTTATCTCTTTTGTCAAAAATCAGCTGTTTTTGATTGAACATTAAATGCCTCCAAATAGTATTTAATTCACTTCCCGAGCCCCTGGAAGCATGAAAATCACTTTAAACATGCAAATTTTAGCTCTAACACTGATGATCCACCTACAAATGTGAACTGATGTTCAAAAATAAAACATTTGAAAACGGACCATTTTCCACATTTCTGAAGCATGACGTAATGGGGGGGTGTTATCTCTTTTGTCGGAAATCAGCCGTTTTTGCTCGAACATTAAATGCCTCCAAATGGTATTTAATTAACTTCCCGGGGTGAAGATACCCTTTTTGAGAACTCAGAGTGAGTAAATTGGCCATTTTCATGCACTTTTAACCATTCCATAAATCTTGTGTTTAGGGCCCCTGGAAGCATGAAAATCACTTTAAACATGCTAAGTTTAGCTCCAACACTGATGATCCACCTACAAATGTGAACTGACATTCAAAAATAAAACATTTGAAAACGGACCATTTTCCACATTTCTGAAGCATGACGTAATGGGGGGTGTTATCTCTTTTGTCAAAAATCTGCTGTTTTTGCTTGAACATTAAATGCCTCCAAATAGTATTTAATTCACTTCCCGAGCCCCTGGAAGCATGAAAATCACTTTAAACATGCTAATTTTAGCTCTAACACTGATGATCCACCTACAAATGTGAACTGACGTTCCAAAATAAAACATTTGAAAACGGACCATTTTCCACATTTCTGAAGCATGACTTAATGGGGGGGGGGTGTTATCTCTTTTGTCAAAAATCAGCTGTTTTTGCTTGAACATTAAATGCCTCCAAATAGTATTTAATTCACTTCCCGAGCCCCTGGAAGCATGAACATCACTATAAACATGCTAATTTTAGCTCTAACACTGATGATCCACCTACAAATGTGAACTGACGTTCCAAAATAAAACATTTGAAAACGGACCATTTCCCACATTTCTGAAGCATGACTTAATGGGGGGGGGTGTTATCTCTTTTGTCAAAAATCAGCTGTTTTTGATTGAACATTAAATGCCTCCAAATAGTATTTAATTCACTTCCTGAGCCCCTGGAAGCATGAAAATCACTTTAAACATGCAAATTTTAGCTCTAACACTGATGATCCACCTACAAATGTGAACTGATGTTCAAAAATAAAACATTTGAAAACGGACCATTTTCCACATTTCTGAAGCATGACGTAATGGGGGGGTGTTATCTCTTTTGTCGAAAATCATCCGTTTTTGCTCGAACATTAAATGCCTCCAAATGGTATTTAATTAACTTCCCGGGGTGAAGAAACCCTTTTTGAGAACTCAGAGTGAGTAAATTGGCCATTTTCATGCACTTTTAACCATTCCATAAATCTTGTGTTTAGGGCCCCTGGAAGCATGAAAATCACTTTAAACATGCTAATTTTAGCTCTAACACTGATGATCCACCTACAAATGTGAACTGACGTTCTAAAATAAAACATTTGAAAACGGACCATTTTCCACATTTCTGAAGCATGACGTAATGGGGGGGGTGTTATCTCTTTTGTCGAAAATCAGCCGTTTTTGCTCGAACATTAAATGCCTCCAAGTGGTATTTAATTAACTTCCCGGGGTGAAGAAACCCTTTTTGAGAACTCAGAGTGAGTAAATTGGCCATTTTCATGCACTTTTAACCATTCCATAAATCTTGTGTTTAGGGCCCCTGGAAGCATGAAAATCACTTTAAACATGCTAATTTTAGCTCTAACACTGATGATCCACCTACAAATGTGAACTGACGTTCAAAAATAAAACATTTGAAAACGGACCATTTTCCACATTTCTGAAGCATGACGTAATGGGGGGGTGTTATCTCTTTTGTCAAAAATCAGCTGTTTTTGATTGAACATTAAATGCCTCCAAATAGTATTTAATTTACTTCCCGAGCCCCTGGAAGCATGAAAATCACTTTAAACATGCTAATTTTAGCTCTAACACTGATGATCCACCTACAAATGTGAACTGATGTTCAAAAATAAATTATTTGGAAACGGACCATTTTCCACATTTCTGAAGCATGACGTAATGGGGGGATGTTATCTCTTTTGTCGAAAATCAGCCGTTTTTGCTCGAACATTAAATGCCTCCAAATGGTATTTAATTAACTTCCCGGGGTGAAAAACCCTTTTTGAGAACTCAGAGTGAGTAAATTGGCCATTTTCATGCACTTTTAACCATTCCATAAATCTTGTGTTTAGGGCCCCTGGAAGCATGAAAATCACTTTAAACATGCTAATTTGAGCTCTAACACTGATGATCCACCTACAAATGTGAACTGACGTTAAAAAATAAAACATTTGAAAACGGACCATTTTCCACATTTCTGAAGCATGACGTAATGGGGGGGTGTTATCTCTTTTGTCGAAAATCAGCCGTTTTTGCTCGTACATTAAATGCCTTCAAATGGTATTTAATTAACTTCCCGGGGTGAAGAAACCCTTTTTGAGAACTCAGAGTGAGTAAATTGGCCATTTTCATGCACTTTTAACCATTCCATAAATCTTGTGTTTAGGGCCCCTGGAAGCATGAAAATCACTTTAAACATGCTAATTTTAGCTCTAACACTGATGATCCACCTACAAATGTGAACTGACGTTTTAAAATAAAACATTTGAAAACGGACCATTTTCCACATTTCTGAAGCATGACGTAATGGGGGGGTGTTATCTCTTTTGTAAAAAATCAGCTGTTTTTGCTTGAACATTAAATGCCTCCAAATAGTATTTAATTCACTTCCCGAGCCCCTGGAAGCATGAAAATCACTTTAAACATGCTAATTTTAGCTCTAACACTGATGATCCACCTACAAATGTGAACTGACGTTCAAAAATAAAACATTTGAAAACGGACCATTTTCCACATTTCTGAAGCATGACGTAATGGGGGGGTGTTATCTCTTTTGTCGAAAATCAGCCGTTTTTGCTCGAACATTAAATGCCTCCAAATGGTATTTAATTAACTTCCCGGGGTGAAGAAACCCTTTTTGAGAACTCAGAGTGAGTAAATTGGCCATTTTCATGCACTTTTAACCATTCCATAAATCTTGTGTTTAGGGCCCCTGGAAGCATGAAAATCACTTTAAACATGCTAATTTTAGCTCTAACACTGATGATCCACCTACAAATGTGAACTGACGTTCAAAAATAAAACATTTGAAAACGGACCATTTTCCACATTTCTGAAGCATGACGTAATGGGGGGGTGTTATCTCTTTTGTCAAAAATCAGCTGTTTTTGATTGAACATTAAATGCCTCCAAATAGTATTTAATTTACTTCCCGAGCCCCTGGAAGCATGAAAATCACTTTAAACATGCTAATTTTAGCTCTAACACTGATGATCCACCTACAAATGTGAACTGATGTTCAAAAATAAATTATTTGGAAACGGACCATTTTCCACATTTCTGAAGCATGACGTAATGGGGGGATGTTATCTCTTTTGTCGAAAATCAGCCGTTTTTGCTCGAACATTAAATGCCTCCAAATGGTATTTAATTAACTTCCCGGGGTGAAAAACCCTTTTTGAGAACTCAGAGTGAGTAAATTGGCCATTTTCATGCACTTTTAACCATTCCATAAATCTTGTGTTTAGGGCCCCTGGAAGCATGAAAATCACTTTAAACATGCTAATTTGAGCTCTAACACTGATGATCCACCTACAAATGTGAACTGACGTTAAAAAATAAAACATTTGAAAACGGACCATTTTCCACATTTCTGAAGCATGACGTAATGGGGGGGTGTTATCTCTTTTGTCGAAAATCAGCCGTTTTTGCTCGTACATTAAATGCCTTCAAATGGTATTTAATTAACTTCCCGGGGTGAAGAAACCCTTTTTGAGAACTCAGAGTGAGTAAATTGGCCATTTTCATGCACTTTTAACCATTCCATAAATCTTGTGTTTAGGGCCCCTGGAAGCATGAAAATCACTTTAAACATGCTAATTTTAGCTCTAACACTGATGATCCACCTACAAATGTGAACTGACGTTTTAAAATAAAACATTTGAAAACGGACCATTTTCCACATTTCTGAAGCATGACGTAATGGGGGGGTGTTATCTCTTTTGTAAAAAATCAGCTGTTTTTGCTTGAACATTAAATGCCTCCAAATAGTATTTAATTCACTTCCCGAGCCCCTGGAAGCATGAAAATCACTTTAAACATGCTAATTTTAGCTCTAACACTGATGATCCACCTACAAATGTGAACTGACGTTCAAAAATAAAACATTTGAAAACGGACCATTTTCCACATTTCTGAAGCATGACGTAATGGGGGGGTGTTATCTCTTTTGTCGAAAATCAGCCGTTTTTGCTCGAACATTAAATGCCTCCAAATGGTATTTAATTAACTTCCCGGGGTGAAGAAACCCTTTTTGAGAACTCAGAGTGAGTAAATTGGCCATTTTCATGCACTTTTAACCATTCCATAAATCTTGTGTTTAGGGCCCCTGGAAGCATGAAAATCACTTTAAACATGCTAATTTTAGCTCTAACACTGATGATCCACCTACAAATGTGAACTGACGTTCAAAAATAAAACATTTGAAAACGGACCATTTTCCACATTTCTGAAGCATGACGTAATGGGGGGGTGTTATCTCTTTTGTCAAAAATCAGCTGTTTTTGATTGAACATTAAATGCCTCCAAATAGTATTTAATTCACTTCCCGAGCCCCTGGAAGCATGAAAATCACTTTAAACATGCTAATTTTAGCTCTAACACTGATGATCCACCTACAAATGTGAACTGATGTTCAAAAATAAAACATTTGAAAACGGACCATTTTCCACATTTCTGAAGCATGACGTAATGGGGGGATGTTATCTCTTTTGTCGAAAATCAGCCGTTTTTGCTCGAACATTAAATGCCTCCAAATGGTATTTAATTAACTTCCCGGGGTGAAGAAACCCTTTTTGAGAACTCAGAGTGAGTAAATTGGCCATTTTCATGCACTTTTAACCATTCCATAAATCTTGTGTTTAGGGCCCCCGGAAGCATGAAAATCACTTTAAACATGCTAATTTTAGCTCTAACACTGATGATCCACCTACAAATGTGAACTGACGTTCAAAAATAAAACATTTGAAAACGGACCATTTTCCACATTTCTGAAGCATGACGTAATGGGGGGGTGTTATCTCTTTTGTCAAAAATCAGCTGTTTTTGCTTGAACATTAAATGCCTCCAAATAGTATTTAATTCACTTCCCGAGCCCCTGGAAGCATGAAAATCACTTTAAACATGCTAATTTTAGCTCTAACACTGATGATCCACCTACAAATGTGAACTGATGTTCAAAAATAAAACATTTGAAAACGGACCATTTTCCACATTTCTGAAGCATGACGTAATGGAGGGGTGTTATCTCTTTTGTCGAAAATCAGCAGTTTTTGCTCGAACATTAAATGCCTCCAAATGGTATTTAATTAACTTCCCGGGGTGAAGAAACCCTTTTTGAGAACTCAGAGTGAGTAAATTGGCCATTTTCATGCACTTTTAACCATTCCATAAATCTTGTGTTTAGGGCCCCTGGAAGCATGAAAATCACTTTAAACATGCTAATTTTAGCTCTAACACTGATGATCCACCTACAAATGTGAACTGACGTTCAAAAATAAAACATTTGAAAACGGACCATTTTCCACATTTCTGAAGCATGACGTAATGGGGGGGTGTTATCTCTTTTGTCAAAAATCAGCTGTTTTTGCTTGAACATTAAATGCCTCCAAATAGTATTTAATTCACTTCCCGAGCCCCTGGAAGCATGAAAATCACTTTAAACATGCTAATTTTAGCTCTAACACTGATGATCCACCTACAAATGTGAACTGATGTTCAAAAATAAAACATTTGAAAACGGACCATTTTCCACATTTCTGAAGCATGACGTAATGGGGGGGTGTTATCTCTTTTGTCGAAAATCAGCCGTTTTTTGCTCGAACATTAAATGCCTCCAAATGGTATTTAATTAACTTCCCGGGGTGAATAAACCCTTTTTGAGAACTCAGAGTGAGTAAATTGGCCATTTTCATGCACTTTTAACCATTCCATAAATCTTGTGTTTAGGGCCCCTGGAAGCATGAAAATCACTTTAAACATGCTAATTTTAGCTCCAACACTGATGATCCACCTACAAATGTGAACTGACATTCAAAAATAAAACATTTTAAAACGGACCATTTTCCACATTTCTGAAGCATGACGTAATGGGGGGGGTGTTATCTCTTTTGTCAAAAATCAGCTGTTTTTGATTGAACATTAAATGCCTCCAAATAGTATTTAATTCACTTCCCGAGCCCCTGGAAGCATGAACATCACTATAAACATGCTAATTTTAGCTCTAACACTGATGATCCACCTACAAATGTGAACTGACGTTCCAAAATAAAACATTTGAAAACGGACCATTTTCCACATTTCTGAAGCATGACTTAATGGGGGGGGTGTTATCTCTTTTGTCGAAAATCAGCCGTTTCTGCTCGAACATTAAATGCCTCCAAATGGTATTTAATTAACTTCCCGGGGTGAAGAAACACTTTTTGAGAACTCAGAGTGAGTAAATTGGCAATTTTCATGCACTTTTAACCATTCCATAAATCTTGTGTTTAGGGCCCCTGGAAGCATGAAAATCACTTTAAACATGCTAATTTTAGCTCTAACACTGATGATCCACCTACAAATGTGAACTGACGTTCAAAAATAAAACATTTGAAAACGGACCATTTTCCACATTTCTGAAGCATGACGTAATGGGGGGGTGTTATCTCTTTTGTCAAAAATCAGCTGTTTTTGATTGAACATTAAATGCCTCCAAATAGTATTTAATTCACTTCCCGAGCCCCTGGAAGCATGAAAATCACTTTAAACATGCTAATTTTAGCTCTAACACTGATGATCCACCTACAAATGTGAACTGACGTTCAAAAATAAAACATTTGAAAACTGACCTTTTTCCACATTTCTGAAGCATGACGTAATGGGGGGGTGTTATCTCTTTTGTCGAAAATCAGCCGTTTTTGCTCGAACATTAAATGCCTCCAAATAGTATTTAATTCACTTCCCGAGCCCCTGGAAGCATGAAAATCACTTTAAACATGCTAATTTTAGCTCTAACACTGATGATCCACCTACAAATGTGAACTGACATTCAAAAATAAAACATTTGAAAACGGACCATTTTCCACATTTCTGAAGCATGAGGTAATGGGGGGGTGTTATCTCTTTTGTCGAAAATCAGCTGTTTTTGCTCGAACATTAAATGCCTCCAAATGGTATTTAATTAACTTCCCGGGGTGAAGAAACCCTTTTTGAGAACTCAGAGTGAGTAAATTGGCCATTTTCATGCACTTTTAACCATTCCATAAATCTTGTGTTTAGGGCCCCTGGAAGCATGAAAATCACTTTAAACATGCTAATTTTAGCTCTAACACTGATGATCCACCTACAAATGTGAACTGACGTTCAAAAATAAAACATTTGAAAACGGACCATTTTCCACATTTCTGAAGCATGACGTAATGGGGGGGTGTTATCTCTTTTGTCAAAAATCAGCTGTTTTTGCTTGAACATTAAATGCCTCCAAATAGTATTTAATTCACTTCCCGAGCCCCTGGAAGCATGAAAATCACTTTAAACATGCTAATTTTAGCTCTAACACTGATGATCCACATACAAATGTGAACTGACGTTCAAAAATAAAACATTTGAAAACGGACCATTTTTCACATTTCTGAAGCATGACGTAATGGGGGGGTGTTATCTCTTTTGTCGAAAATCAGCCGTTTTTGCTCGAACATTAAATGCCTCCAAATGGTATTTAATTAACTTCCCGGGGTGAAGAATCCCTTTTTGAGAACTCAGAGTGAGTAAATTGGCCATTTTCATGCACTTTTAACCATTCCATAAATCTTGTGTTTAGGGCCCCTGGAAGCATGAAAATCACTTTAAACATGCTAATTTTAGCTCTAACACTGATGATCCACCTATAAATGTGAACTGACGTTCAAAAATAAAACATTTGAAAACGGACCATTTTCCACATTTCTGAAGCATGACGTAATGGGGGGGTGTTATCTCTTTTGTCAAAAATCAGCTGTTTTTGCTTGAACATTAAATGCCTCCAAATAGTATTTAATTCACTTCCCGAGCCCCTGGAAGCATGAAAATCACTTTAAACATGCTAATTTTAGCTCTAACACTGATGATCCACCTGCAAATGTGAACTGACGTTCAAAAATAAAACATTTGAAAACGGACCATTTTCCACATTTCTGAAGCATGACGTAATGGGGGGTGTTATCTCTTTTGTCGGAAATCAGCCGTTTTTGCTCGAACATTAAATGCCTCCAAATGGTATTTAATTAACTTCCCGGGGTGAAGATACCCTTTTTGAGAACTCAGAGTGAGTAAATTGGCCATTTTCATGCACTTTTAACCATTCCATAAATCTTGTGTTTAGGGCCCCTGGAAGCATGAAAATCACTTTAAACATGCTAAGTTTAGCTCCAACACTGATGATCCACCTACAAATGTGAACTGACATTCAAAAATAAAACATTTGAAAACGGACCATTTTCCACATTTCTGAAGCATGACGTAATGGGGGGTGTTATCTCTTTTGTCAAAAATCAGCTGTTTTTGCTTGAACATTAAATGCCTCCAAATAGTATTTAATTCACTTCCCGAGCCCCTGGAAGCATGAAAATCACTTTAAACATGCTAATTTTAGCTCTAACACTGATGATCCACCTACAAATGTGAACTGACGTTCCAAAATAAAACATTTGAAAACGGACCATTTTCCACATTTCTGAAGCATGACTTAATGGGGGGGGGGTGTTATCTCTTTTGTCAAAAATCAGCTGTTTTTGCTTGAACATTAAATGCCTCCAAATAGTATTTAATTCACTTCCCGAGCCCCTGGAAGCATGAACATCACTATAAACATGCTAATTTTAGCTCTAACACTGATGATCCACCTACAAATGTGAACTGACGTTCCAAAATAAAACATTTGAAAACGGACCATTTTCCACATTTCTGAAGCATGACTTAATGGGGGGGGGTGTTATCTCTTTTGTCAAAAATCAGCTGTTTTTGATTGAACATTAAATGCCTCCAAATAGTATTTAATTCACTTCCCGAGCCCCTGGAAGCATGAAAATCACTTTAAACATGCAAATTTTAGCTCTAACACTGATGATCCACCTACAAATGTGAACTGATGTTCAAAAATAAAACATTTGAAAACGGACCATTTTCCACATTTCCGAAGCATGACGTAATGGGGGGGTGTTATCTCTTTTGTCGGAAATCAGCCGTTTTTGCTCGAACATTAAATGCCTCCAAATGGTATTTAATTAACTTCCCGGGGTGAAGATACCCTTTTTGAGAACTCAGAGTGAGTAAATTGGCCATTTTCATGCACTTTTAACCATTCCATAAATCTTGTGTTTAGGGCCCCTGGAAGCATGAAAATCACTTTAAACATGCTAAGTTTAGCTCCAACACTGATGATCCACCTACAAATGTGAACTGACATTCAAAAATAAAACATTTGAAAACGGACCATTTTCCACATTTCTGAAGCATGACGTAATGGGGGGTGTTATCTCTTTTGTCAAAAATCTGCTGTTTTTGCTTGAACATTAAATGCCTCCAAATAGTATTTAATTCACTTCCCGAGCCCCTGGAAGCATGAAAATCACTTTAAACATGCTAATTTTAGCTCTAACACTGATGATCCACCTACAAATGTGAACTGACGTTCCAAAATAAAACATTTGAAAACGGACCATTTTCCACATTTCTGAAGCATGACTTAATGGGGGGGGGTGTTATCTCTTTTGTCAAAAATCAGCTGTTTTTGCTTGAACATTAAATGCCTCCAAATAGTATTTAATTCACTTCCCGAGCCCCTGGAAGCATGAACATCACTATAAACATGCTAATTTTAGCTCTAACACTGATGATCCACCTACAAATGTGAACTGACGTTCCAAAATAAAACATTTGAAAACGGACCATTTTCCACATTTCTGAAGCATGACTTAATGGGGGGGGGGGTGTTATCTCTTTTGTCAAAAATCAGCTGTTTTTGATTGAACATTAAATGCCTCCAAATAGTATTTAATTCACTTCCCGAGCCCCTGGAAGCATGAAAATCACTTTAAACATGCAAATTTTAGCTCTAACACTGATGATCCACCTACAAATGTGAACTGATGTTCAAAAATAAAACATTTGAAAACGGACCATTTTCCACATTTCTGAAGCATGACGTAATGGGGGGGTGTTATCTCTTTTGTCGAAAATCATCCGTTTTTGCTCGAACATTAAATGCCTCCAAATGGTATTTAATTAACTTCCCGGGGTGAAGAAACCCTTTTTGAGAACTCAGAGTGAGTAAATTGGCCATTTTCATGCACTTTTAACCATTCCATAAATCTTGTGTTTAGGGCCCCTGGAAGCATGAAAATCACTTTAAACATGCTAATTTTAGCTCTAACACTGATGATCCACCTACAAATGTGAACTGACGTTCAAAAATAAAACATTTGAAAACGGACCATTTTCCACATTTCTGAAGCATGACGTAATGGGGGGGTGTTATCTCTTTTGTCAAAAATCAGCTGTTTTTGATTGAACATTAAATGCCTCCAAATAGTATTTAATTTACTTCCCGAGCCCCTGGAAGCATGAAAATCACTTTAAACATGCTAATTTTAGCTCTAACACTGATGATCCACCTACAAATGTGAACTGATGTTCAAAAATAAATTATTTGAAAACGGACCATTTTCCACATTTCTGAAGCATGACGTAATGGGGGGATGTTATCTCTTTTGTCGAAAATCAGCCGTTTTTGCTCGAACATTAAATGCCTCCAAATGGTATTTAATTAACTTCCCGGGGTGAAGAAACCCTTTTTGAGAACTCAGAGTGAGTAAATTGGCCATTTTCATGCACTTTTAACCATTCCATAAATCTTGTGTTTAGGGCCCCTGGAAGCATGAAAATCACTTTAAACATGCTAATTTGAGCTCTAACACTGATGATCCACCTACAAATGTGAACTGACGTTAAAAAATAAAACATTTGAAAACGGACCATTTTCCACATTTCTGAAGCATGACGTAATGGGGGGGTGTTATCTCTTTTGTCGAAAATCAGCCGTTTTTGCTCGTACATTAAATGCCTTCAAATGGTATTTAATTAACTTCCCGGGGTGAAGAAACCCTTTTTGAGAACTCAGAGTGAGTAAATTGGCCATTTTCATGCACTTTTAACCATTCCATAAATCTTGTGTTTAGGGCCCCTGGAAGCATGAAAATCACTTTAAACATGCTAATTTTAGCTCTAACACTGATGATCCACCTACAAATGTGAACTGACGTTCTAAAATAAAACATTTGAAAACGGACCATTTTCCACATTTCTGAAGCATGACGTAATGGGGGGGTGTTATCTCTTTTGTAAAAAATCAGCTGTTTTTGCTTGAACATTAAATGCCTCCAAATAGTATTTAATTCACTTCCCGAGCCCCTGGAAGCATGAAAATCACTTTAAACATGCTAATTTTAGCTCTAACACTGATGATCCACCTACAAATGTGAACTGACGTTCAAAAATAAAACATTTGAAAACGGACCATTTTCCACATTTCTGAAGCATGACGTAATGGGGGGGTGTTATCTCTTTTGTCGAAAATCAGCCGTTTTTGCTCGAACATTAAATGCCTCCAAATGGTATTTAATTAACTTCCCGGGGTGAAGAAACCCTTTTTGAGAACTCAGAGTGAGTAAATTGGCCATTTTCATGCACTTTTAACCATTCCATAAATCTTGTGTTTAGGGCCCCTGGAAGCATGAAAATCACTTTAAACATGCTAATTTTAGCTCTAACACTGATGATCCACCTACAAATGTGAACTGACGTTCAAAAATAAAACATTTGAAAACGGACCATTTTCCACATTTCTGAAGCATGACGTAATGGGGGGGTGTTATCTCTTTTGTCAAAAATCAGCTGTTTTTGATTGAACATTAAATGCCTCCAAATAGTATTTAATTCACTTCCCGAGCCCCTGGAAGCATGAAAATCACTTTAAACATGCTAATTTTAGCTCTAACACTGATGATCCACCTACAAATGTGAACTGATGTTCAAAAATAAAACATTTGAAAACGGACCATTTTCCACATTTCTGAAGCATGACGTAATGGGGGGGTGTTATCTCTTTTGTCAAAAATCAGCTGTTTTTGCTTGAACATTAAATGCCTCCAAATAGTATTTAATTCACTTCCCGAGCCCCTGGAAGCATGAAAATCACTTTAAACATGCTAATTTTAGCTCTAACACTGATGATCCACCTGCAAATGTGAACTGACGTTCAAAAATAAAACATTTGAAAACGGACCATTTTCCACATTTCTGAAGCATGACGTAATGGGGGGTGTTATCTCTTTTGTCGGAAATCAGCCGTTTTTGCTCGAACATTAAATGCCTCCAAATGGTATTTAATTAACTTCCCGGGGTGAAGATACCCTTTTTGAGAACTCAGAGTGAGTAAATTGGCCATTTTCATGCACTTTTAACCATTCCATAAATCTTGTGTTTAGGGCCCCTGGAAGCATGAAAATCACTTTAAACATGCTAAGTTTAGCTCCAACACTGATGATCCACCTACAAATGTGAACTGACATTCAAAAATAAAACATTTGAAAACGGACCATTTTCCACATTTCTGAAGCATGACGTAATGGGGGGTGTTATCTCTTTTGTCAAAAATCAGCTGTTTTTGCTTGAACATTAAATGCCTCCAAATAGTATTTAATTAACTTCCCGAGCCCCTGGAAGCATGAAAATCACTTTAAACATGCTAATTTTAGCTCTAACACTGATGATCCACCTACAAATGTGAACTGACGTTCCAAAATAAAACATTTGAAAACGGACCATTTTCCACATTTCTGAAGCATGACTTAATGGGGGGGGGGTGTTATCTCTTTTGTCAAAAATCAGCTGTTTTTGCTTGAACATTAAATGCCTCCAAATAGTATTTAATTCACTTCCCGAGCCCCTGGAAGCATGAACATCACTATAAACATGCTAATTTTAGCTCTAACACTGATGATCCACCTACAAATGTGAACTGACGTTCCAAAATAAAACATTTGAAAACGGACCATTTTCCACATTTCTGAAGCATGACTTAATGGGGGGGGGTGTTATCTCTTTTGTCAAAAATCAGCTGTTTTTGATTGAACATTAAATGCCTCCAAATAGTATTTAATTCACTTCCCGAGCCCCTGGAAGCATGAAAATCACTTTAAACATGCAAATTTTAGCTCTAACACTGATGATCCACCTACAAATGTGAACTGATGTTCAAAAATAAAACATTTGAAAACGGACCATTTTCCACATTTCTGAAGCATGACGTAATGGGGGGGTGTTATCTCTTTTGTCGAAAATCATCCGTTTTTGCTCGAACATTAAATGCCTCCAAATGGTATTTAATTAACTTCCCGGGGTGAAGAAACCCTTTTTGAGAACTCAGAGTGAGTAAATTGGCCATTTTCATGCACTTTTAACCATTCCATAAATCTTGTGTTTAGGGCCCCTGGAAGCATGAAAATCACTTTAAACATGCTAATTTTAGCTCTAACACTGATGATCCACCTACAAATGTGAACTGACGTTCTAAAATAAAACATTTGAAAACGGACCATTTTCCACATTTCTGAAGCATGACGTAATGGGGGGGGTGTTATCTCTTTTGTCGAAAATCAGCCGTTTTTGCTCGAACATTAAATGCCTCCAAATGGTATTTAATTAACTTCCCGGGGTGAAGAAACCCTTTTTGAGAACTCAGAGTGAGTAAATTGGCCATTTTCATGCACTTTTAACCATTCCATAAATCTTGTGTTTAGGGCCCCTGGAAGCATGAAAATCACTTTAAACATGCTAATTTTAGCTCTAACACTGATGATCCACCTACAAATGTGAACTGACGTTCAAAAATAAAACATTTGAAAACGGACCATTTTCCACATTTCTGAAGCATGACGTAATGGGGGGGTGTTATCTCTTTTGTCAAAAATCAGCTGTTTTTGATTGAACATTAAATGCCTCCAAATAGTATTTAATTTACTTCCCGAGCCCCTGGAAGCATGAAAATCACTTTAAACATGCTAATTTTAGCTCTAACACTGATGATCCACCTACAAATGTGAACTGATGTTCAAAAATAAATTATTTGAAAACGGACCATTTTCCACATTTCTGAAGCATGACGTAATGGGGGGATGTTATCTCTTTTGTCGAAAATCAGCCGTTTTTGCTCGAACATTAAATGCCTCCAAATGGTATTTAATTAACTTCCCGGGGTGAAGAAACCCTTTTTGAGAACTCAGAGTGAGTAAATTGGCCATTTTCATGCACTTTTAACCATTCCATAAATCTTGTGTTTAGGGCCCCTGGAAGCATGAAAATCACTTTAAACATGCTAATTTGAGCTCTAACACTGATGATCCACCTACAAATGTGAACTGACGTTAAAAAATAAAACATTTGAAAACGGACCATTTTCCACATTTCTGAAGCATGACGTAATGGGGGGGTGTTATCTCTTTTGCCGAAAATCAGCCGTTTTTGCTCGTACATTAAATGCCTTCAAATGGTATTTAATTAACTTCCCGGGGTGAAGAAACCCTTTTTGAGAACTCAGAGTGAGTAAATTGGCCATTTTCATGCACTTTTAACCATTCCATAAATCTTGTGTTTAGGGCCCCTGGAAGCATGAAAATCACTTTAAACATGCTAATTTTAGCTCTAACACTGATGATCCACCTACAAATGTGAACTGACGTTCTAAAATAAAACATTTGAAAACGGACCATTTTCCACATTTCTGAAGCATGACGTAATGGGGGGGTGTTATCTCTTTTGTAAAAAATCAGCTGTTTTTGCTTGAACATTAAATGCCTCCAAATAGTATTTAATTCACTTCCCGAGCCCCTGGAAGCATGAAAATCACTTTAAACATGCTAATTTTAGCTCTAACACTGATGATCCACCTACAAATGTGAACTGACGTTCAAAAATAAAACATTTGAAAACGGACCATTTTCCACATTTCTGAAGCATGACGTAATGGGGGGGTGTTATCTCTTTTGTCGAAAATCAGCCGTTTTTGCTCGAACATTAAATGCCTCCAAATGGTATTTAATTAACTTCCCGGGGTGAAGAAACCCTTTTTGAGAACTCAGAGTGAGTAAATTGGCCATTTTCATGCACTTTTAACCATTCCATAAATCTTGTGTTTAGGGCCCCTGGAAGCATGAAAATCACTTTAAACATGCTAATTTTAGCTCTAACACTGATGATCCACCTACAAATGTGAACTGACGTTCAAAAATAAAACATTTGAAAACGGACCATTTTCCACATTTCTGAAGCATGACGTAATGGGGGGGTGTTATCTCTTTTGTCAAAAATCAGCTGTTTTTGATTGAACATTAAATGCCTCCAAATAGTATTTAATTCACTTCCCGAGCCCCTGGAAGCATGAAAATCACTTTAAACATGCTAATTTTAGCTCTAACACTGATGATCCACCTACAAATGTGAACTGATGTTCAAAAATAAAACATTTGAAAACGGACCATTTTCCACATTTCTGAAGCATGACGTAATGGGGGGATGTTATCTCTTTTGTCGAAAATCAGCCGTTTTTGCTCGAACATTAAATGCCTCCAAATGGTATTTAATTAACTTCCCGGGGTGAAGAAACCCTTTTTGAGAACTCAGAGTGAGTAAATTGGCCATTTTCATGCACTTTTAACCATTCCATAAATCTTGTGTTTAGGGCCCCCGGAAGCATGAAAATCACTTTAAACATGCTAATTTTAGCTCTAACACTGATGATCCACCTACAAATGTGAACTGACGTTCAAAAATAAAACATTTGAAAACGGACCATTTTCCACATTTCTGAAGCATGACGTAATGGGGGGGTGTTATCTCTTTTGTCAAAAATCAGCTGTTTTTGCTTGAACATTAAATGCCTCCAAATAGTATTTAATTCACTTCCCGAGCCCCTGGAAGCATGAAAATCACTTTAAACATGCTAATTTTAGCTCTAACACTGATGATCCACCTACAAATGTGAACTGATGTTCAAAAATAAAACATTTGAAAACGGACCATTTTCCACATTTCTGAAGCATGACGTAATGGGGGGGTGTTATCTCTTTTGTCGAAAATCAGCAGTTTTTGCTCGAACATTAAATGCCTCCAAATGGTATTTAATTAACTTCCCGGGGTGAAGAAACCCTTTTTGAGAACTCAGAGTGAGTAAATTGGCCATTTTCATGCACTTTTAACCATTCCATAAATCTTGTGTTTAGGGCCCCTGGAAGCATGAAAATCACTTTAAACATGCTAATTTTAGCTCTAACACTGATGATCCACCTACAAATGTGAACTGACGTTCAAAAATAAAACATTTGAAAACGGACCATTTTCCACATTTCTGAAGCATGACGTAATGGGGGGGTGTTATCTCTTTTGTCAAAAATCAGCTGTTTTTGCTTGAACATTAAATGCCTCCAAATAGTATTTAATTCACTTCCCGAGCCCCTGGAAGCATGAAAATCACTTTAAACATGCTAATTTTAGCTCTAACACTGATGATCCACCTACAAATGTGAACTGACGTTCAAAAATAGAACATTTGAAAACGGACCATTTTCCACATTTCTGAAGCATGACGTAATGGGGGGGTGTTATCTCTTTTGTCGAAAATCAGCCGTTTTTTGCTCGAACATTAAATGCCTCCAAATGGTATTTAATTAACTTCCCGGGGTGAATAAACCCTTTTTGAGAACTCAGAGTGAGTAAATTGGCCATTTTCATGCACTTTTAACCATTCCATAAATCTTGTGTTTAGGGCCCCTGGAAGCATGAAAATCACTTTAAACATGCTAATTTTAGCTCCAACACTGATGATCCACCTACAAATGTGAACTGACATTCAAAAATAAAACATTTTAAAACGGACCATTTTCCACATTTCTGAAGCATGACGTAATGGGGGGGGTGTTATCTCTTTTGTCAAAAATCAGCTGTTTTTGATTGAACATTAAATGCCTCCAAATAGTATTTAATTCACTTCCCGAGCCCCTGGAAGCATGAACATCACTATAAACATGCTAATTTTAGCTCTAACACTGATGATCCACCTACAAATGTGAACTGACGTTCCAAAATAAAACATTTGAAAACGGACCATTTTCCACATTTCTGAAGCATGACTTAATGGGGGGGGTGTTATCTCTTTTGTCGAAAATCAGCCGTTTCTGCTCGAACATTAAATGCCTCCAAATGGTATTTAATTAACTTCCCGGGGTGAAGAAACACTTTTTGAGAACTCAGAGTGAGTAAATTGGCCATTTTCATGCACTTTTAACCATTCCATAAATCTTGTGTTTAGGGCCCCTGGAAGCATGAAAATCACTTTAAACATGCTAATTTTAGCTCTAACACTGATGATCCACCTACAAATGTGAACTGACGTTCAAAAATAAAACATTTGAAAACGGACCATTTTCCACATTTCTGAAGCATGACGTAATGGGGGGGTGTTATCTCTTTTGTCAAAAATCAGCTGTTTTTGATTGAACATTAAATGCCTCCAAATAGTATTTAATTCACTTCCCGAGCCCCTGGAAGCATGAAAATCACTTTAAACATGCTAATTTTAGCTCTAACACTGATGATCCACCTACAAATGTGAACTGACGTTCAAAAATAAAACATTTGAAAACTGACCTTTTTCCACATTTCTGAAGCATGACGTAATGGGGGGGTGTTATCTCTTTTGTCGAAAATCAGCCGTTTTTGCTCGAACATTAAATGCCTCCAAATAGTATTTAATTCACTTCCCGAGCCCCTGGAAGCATGAAAATCACTTTAAACATGCTAATTTTAGCTCTAACACTGATGATCCACCTACAAATGTGAACTGACATTCAAAAATAAAACATTTGAAAACGGACCATTTTCCACATTTCTGAAGCATGATGTAATGGGGGGGTGTTATCTCTTTTGTCGAAAATCAGCCGTTTTTGCTCGAACATTAAATGCCTCCAAATGGTATTTAATTAACTTCCCGGGGTGAAGAAACCCTTTTTGAGAACTCAGAGTGAGTAAATTGGCCATTTTCATGCACTTTTAACCATTCCATAAATCTTGTGTTTAGGGCCCCTGGAAGCATGAAAATCACTTTAAACATGCTAATTTTTGCTCTAACACTGATGATCCACCTACAAATGTGAACTGACGTTAAAAAATAAAACATTTGAAAACGGACCATTTTCCACATTTCTGAAGCATGACGTAATGGGGGGTGTTATCTCTTTTGTCAAAAATCAGCTGTTTTTGATTGAACATTAAATGCCTCCAAATAGTATTTAATTCACTTCCCGAGCCCCTGGAAGCATGAAAATCACTTTAAACATGCTAATTTTAGCTCTAACACTGATGATCCACCTACAAATGTGAACTGATGTTCAAAAATAAAACATTTGAAAACGGACCATTTTCCACATTTCTGAAGCATGAGGTAATGGGGGGGTGTTATCTCTTTTGTCGAAAATCAGCTGTTTTTGCTCGAACATTAAATGCCTCCAAATGGTATTTAATTAACTTCCCGGGGTGAAGAAACCCTTTTTGAGAACTCAGAGTGAGTAAATTGGCCATTTTCATGCACTTTTAACCATTCCATAAATCTTGTGTTTAGGGCCCCTGGAAGCATGAAAATCACTTTAAACATGCTAATTTTAGCTCTAACACTGATGATCCACCTACAAATGTGAACTGACGTTCAAAAATAAAACATTTGAAAACGGACCATTTTCCACATTTCTGAAGCATGACGTAATGGGGGGGTGTTATCTCTTTTGTCAAAAATCAGCTGTTTTTGCTTGAACATTAAATGCCTCCAAATAGTATTTAATTCACTTCCCGAGCCCCTGGAAGCATGAAAATCACTTTAAACATGCTAATTTTAGCTCTAACACTGATGATCCACCTACAAATGTGAACTGACGTTCAAAAATAAAACATTTGAAAACGGACCATTTTTCACATTTCTGAAGCATGACGTAATGGGGGGGTGTTATCTCTTTTGTCGAAAATCAGCAGTTTTTGCTCCAACATTAAATGCCTCCAAATGGTATTTAATTAACTTCCCGGGGTGAAGAAACCCTTTTTGAGAACTCAGAGTGAGTAAATTGGCCATTTTCATGCACTTTTAACCATTCCATAAATCTTGTGTTTAGGGCCCCTGGAAGCATGAAAATCACTTTAAACATGCTAATTTTAGCTCTAACACTGATGATCCACCTACAAATGTGAACTGACGTTCAAAAATAAAACATTTGAAAACGGACCATTTTCCACATTTCTGAAGCATGACGTAATGGGGGGGTGTTATCTCTTTTGTCAAAAATCAGCTGTTTTTGATTGAACATTAAATGCCTCCAAATAGTATTTAATTCACTTCCCGAGCCCCTGGAAGCATGAAAATCACTTTAAACATGCTAATTTTAGCTCTAACACTGATGATCCACCTACAAATGTGAACTGACGTTCAAAAATAAAACATTTGAAAACGGACCATTTTCCACATTTCTGAAGCATGACGTAATGGGGGGGGTGTTATCTCTTTTGTCGAAAATCAGCCGTTTTTGCTCGAACATTAAATGCCTCCAAATGGTATTAAATTAACTTCCCGGGGTGAAGAAACACTTTTTGAGAACTCAGAGTGAGTAAATTGGCCATTTTCATGCACTTTTAACCATTCCATAAATCTTGTGTTTAGGGCCCCTGGAAGCATGAAATCACTTTAAACATGCTAATTTTAGCTCTAACACTGATGATCCACCTACAAATGTGAACTGACGTTCAAAAATAAAACATTTTAAAACGGACCATTTTCCACATTTCTGAAGCATGACGTAATGGGGGGGTGTTATCTCTTTTGTCAAAAATCAGCTGTTTTTGATTGAACATTAAATGCCTCCAAATAGTATTTAATTCACTTCCCGAGCCCCTGGAAGCATGAACATCACTATAAACATGCTAATTTTAGCTCTAACACTGATGATCCACCTACAAATGTGAACTGACGTTCCAAAATAAAACATTTGAAAACGGACCATTTTCCACATTTCTGAAGCATGACTTAATGGGGGGGGGTGTTATCTCTTTTGTCAAAAATCAGCTGTTTTTGATTGAACATTAAATGCCTCCAAATAGTATTTAATTCACTTCCCGAGCCCCTGGAAGCATGAAAATCACTTTAAACATGCTAATTTTAGCTCTAACACTGATGATCCACCTACAAATGTGAACTGATGTTCAAAAATAAAACATTTGAAAACGGACCATTTTCCACATTTCTGAAGCATGACGTAATGGGGGGGTGTTATCTCTTTTGTCGAAAATCATCCGTTTTTGCTCGAACATTAAATGCCTCCAAATGGTATTTAATTAACTTCCCGGGGTGAAGAAACCCTTTTTGAGAACTCAGAGTGAGTAAATTGGCCATTTTCATGCACTTTTAACCATTCCATAAATCTTGTGTTTAGGGCCCCTGGAAGCATGAAAATCACTTTAAACATGCTAATTTTAGCTCTAACACTGATGATCCACCTACAAATGTGAACTGACGTTCTAAAATAAAACATTTGAAAACGGACCATTTTCCACATTTCTGAAGCATGACTTAATGGGGGGGTGTTATCTCTTTTGTCGAAAATCAGCCGTTTTTGCTCGAACATTAAATGCCTCCAAATGGTATTTAATTAACTTCCCGGGGTGAAGAAACCCTTTTTGAGAACTCAGAGTGAGTAAGTTGGCCATTTTCATGCACTTTTAACCATTCCATAAATCTTGTGTTTAGGGCCCCTGGAAGCATGAAAATCACTTTAAACATGCTAATTTTAGCTCTAACACTGATGATCCACCTACAAATGTGAACTGACGTTCAAAAATAAAACATTTGAAAACGGACCATTTTCCACATTTCTGAAGCATGACGTAATGGGGGGGGGTGTTATCTCTTTTGTCGAAAATCATCCGTTTTTGCTCGAACATTAAATGCCTCCAAATGGTATTTAATTAACTTCCCGGGGTGAAGAAACCCTTTTTGAGAACTCAGAGTGAGTAAATTGGCCATTTTCATGCACTTTTAACCATTCCATAAATCTTGTGTTTAGGGCCCCTGGAAGCATGAAAATCACTTTAAACATGCTAATTTTAGCTCTAACACTGATGATCCACCTACAAATGTGAACTGACGTTCAAAAATAAAACATTTGAAAACGGACCATTTTCCACATTTCTGAAGCATGACGTAATGGGGGGGGTGTTATCTCTTTTGTCGAAAATCAGCCGTTTTTGCTCGAACATTAAATGCCTCCAAATGGTATTTAATTAACTTCCCGGGGTGAAGAAACCCTTTTTGAGAACTCAGAGTGAGTAAATTGGCCATTTTCATGCACTTTTAACCATTCCATAAATCTTGTGTTTAGGGCCCCTGGAAGCATGAAAATCACTTTAAACATGCTAATTTTAGCTCTAACACTGATGATCCACCTACAAATGTGAACTGACGTTAAAAAATAAAACATTTGAAAACGGACCATTTTCCACATTTCTGAAGCATGACGTAATGGGGGGGTGTTATCTCTTTTGTCGAAAATCAGCCGTTTTTGCTCGTACATTAAATGCCTTCAAATGGTATTTAATTAACTTCCCGGGGTGAAGAAACCCTTTTTGAGAACTCAGAGTGAGTAAATTGGCCATTTTCATGCACTTTTAACCATTCCATAAATCTTGTGTTTAGGGCCCCTGGAAGCATGAAAATCACTTTAAACATGCTAATTTTAGCTCTAACACTGATGATCCACCTACAAATGTGAACTGACGTTCTAAAATAAAACATTTGAAAACGGAACATTTTCCACATTTCTGAAGCATGACGTAATGGGGGGGTGTTATCTCTTTTGTCAAAAATCAGCTGTTTTTGCTTGAAAATTAAATGCCTCCAAATAGTATTTAATTCACTTCCCGAGCCCCTGGAAGCATGAAAATCACTTTAAACATGCTAATTTTAGCTCTAACACTGATGATCCACCTACAAATGTGAACTGACGTTCAAAAATAAAACATTTGAAAACGGACCATTTTCCACATTTCTGAAGCATGACGTAATGGGGGGGGGTGTTATCTCTTTTGTCGAAAATCAGCCGTTTTTGCTCGAACATTAAATGCCTCCAAATGGTATTTAATTAACTTCCCGGGGTGAATAAACCCTTTTTGAGAACTCAGAGTGAGTAAATTGGCCATTTTCATGCACTTTTAACCATTCCATAAATCTTGTGTTTAGGGCCCCTGGAAGCATGAAAATCACTTTAAACATGCTAATTTTAGCTCTAACACTGATGATCCACCTACAAATGTGAACTGACGTTAAAAAATAAAACATTTGAAAACGGACCATTTTCCACATTTCTGAAGCATGACGTAATGGGGGGGTGTTATCTCTTTTGTCAAAAATCAGCTGTTTTTGATTGAACATTAAATGCCTCCAAATAGTATTTAATTCACTTCCCAAGCCCCTGGAAGCATGAAAATCACTTTAAACATGCTAATTTTAGCTCTAACACTGATGATCCACCTACAAATGTGAACTGACGTTAAAAAATAAAACATTTGAAAACGGACCATTTTCCACATTTCTGAAGCATGACGTAATGGGGGGGTGTTATCTCTTTTGTCGAAAATCAGCCGTTTTTGCTCGTACATTAAATGCCTTCAAATGGTATTTAATTAACTTCCCGGGGTGAAGAAACCCTTTTTGAGAACTCAGAGTGAGTAAATTGGCCATTTTCATGCACTTTTAACCATTCCATAAATCTTGTGTTTAGGGCCCCTGGAAGCATGAAAATCACTTTAAACATGCTAATTTTAGCTCTAACACTGATGATCCACCTACAAATGTGAACTGACGTTCTAAAATAAAACATTTGAAAACGGAACATTTTCCACATTTCTGAAGCATGACGTAATGGGGGGGTGTTATCTCTTTTGTCAAAAATCAGCTGTTTTTGCTTGAAAATTAAATGCCTCCAAATAGTATTTAATTCACTTCCCGAGCCCCTGGAAGCATGAAAATCACTTTAAACATGCTAATTTTAGCTCTAACACTGATGATCCACCTACAAATGTGAACTGACGTTCAAAAATAAAACATTTGAAAACGGACCATTTTCCACATTTCTGAAGCATGACGTAATGGGGGGGGGGTGTTATCTCTTTTGTCGAAAATCAGCCGTTTTTGCTCGAACATTAAATGCCTCCAAATGGTATTTAATTAACTTCCCGGGGTGAATAAACCCTTTTTGAGAACTCAGAGTGAGTAAATTGGCCATTTTCATGCACTTTTAACCATTCCATAAATCTTGTGTTTAGGGCCCCTGGAAGCATGAAAATCACTTTAAACATGCTAATTTTAGCTCTAACACTGATGATCCACCTACAAATGTGAACTGACGTTCTAAAATAAAACATTTGAAAACGGACCATTTTCCACATTTCTGAAGCATGACGTAATGGGGGGGTGTTATCTCTTTTGTCGAAAATCAGCCGTTTTTGCTCGAACATTAAATGCCTCCAAATGGTATTTAATTAACTTCCCGGGGTGAAGAAACCCTTTTTGAGAACTCAGAGTGAGTAAGTTGGCCATTTTCATGCACTTTTAACCATTCCATAAATCTTGTGTTTAGGGCCCCTGGAAGCATGAAAATCACTTTAAACATGCTAATTTTAGCTCTAACACTGATGATCCACCTACAAATGTGAACTGACGTTCAAAAATAAAACATTTGAAAACGGACCATTTTCCACATTTCTGAAGCATGACGTAATGGGGGGGTGTTTTCTCTTTTGTCGAAAATCAGCCGTTTTTGCTCGAACATTAAATGCCTCCAAATGGTATTTAATTAACTTCCCGGGGTGAAGAAACCCTTTTTGAGAACTCAGAGTGAGTAAATTGTCCATTTTCATGCACTTTTAACCATTCCATAAATCTTGTGTTTAGGGCCCCTGGAAGCATGAAAATCACTTTAAACATGCTAATTTTAGCTCTAACACTGATGATCCACCTACAAATGTGAACTGACGTTCAAAAATAAAACATTTGAAAACGGACCATTTTCCACATTTCTGAAGCATGACGTAATGGGGGGGTGTTATCTCTTTTGTCAAAAATCAGCTGTTTTTGATTGAACATTAAATGCCTCCAAATAGTATTTAATTCACTTCCCGAGCCCCTGGAAGCATGAAAATCACTTTAAACATGCTAATTTTAGCTCTAACACTGATGATCCACCTACAAATGTGAACTGATGTTCAAAAATAAAACATTTGAAAACGGACCATTTTCCACATTTCTGAAGCATGACGTAATGGGGGGATGTTATCTCTTTTGTCGAAAATCAGCCGTTTTTGCTCGAACATTAAATGCCTCCAAATGGTATTTAATTAACTTCCCGGGGTGAAGAAACCCTTTTTGAGAACTCAGAGTGAGTAAATTGGCCATTTTCATGCACTTTTAACCATTCCATAAATCTTGTGTTTAGGGCCCCTGGAAGCATGAAAATCACTTTAAACATGCTAATTTTAGCTCTAACACTGATGATCCACCTACAAATGTGAACTGACGTTAAAAAATAAAACATTTGAAAACGGACCATTTTCCACATTTCTGAAGCATGACGTAATGGGGGGGTGTTATCTCTTTTGTCGAAAATCAGCCGTTTTTGCTCGTACATTAAATGCCTTCAAATGGTATTTAATTAACTTCCCGGGGTGAAGAAACCCTTTTTGAGAACTCAGAGTGAGTAAATTGGCCATTTTCATGCACTTTTAACCATTCCATAAATCTTGTGTTTAGGGCCCCTGGAAGCATGAAAATCACTTTAAACATGCTAATTTTAGCTCTAACACTGATGATCCACCTACAAATGTGAACTGACGTTCTAAAATAAAACATTTGAAAACGGAACATTTTCCACATTTCTGAAGCATGACGTAATGGGGGGGTGTTATCTCTTTTGTCAAAAATCAGCTGTTTTTGCTTGAACATTAAATGCCTCCAAATAGTATTTAATTCACTTCCCGAGCCCTTGGAAGCATGAAAATCACTTTAAACATGCTAATTTTAGCTCTAACACTGATGATCCACCTACAAATGTGAACTGACGTTCAAAAATAAAACATTTGAAAACGGACCATTTTCCACATTTCTGAAGCATGACGTAATGGGGGGGGTGTTATCTCTTTTGTCGAAAATCAGCCGTTTTTGCTCGAACATTAAATGCCTCCAAATGGTATTTAATTAACTTACCGGGGTGAATAAACCCTTTTTGAGAACTCAGAGTGAGTAAATTGGCCATTTTCATGCACTTTTAACCATTCCATAAATCTTGTGTTTAGGGCCCCTGGAAGCATGAAAATCACTTTAAACATGCTAATTTTAGCTCCAACACTGATGATCCACCTACAAATGTGAACTGACATTCAAAAATAAAACATTTGAAAACGGACCATTTTCCACATTTCTGAAGCATGACGTAATGGGGGGGGTGTTATCTCTTTTGTCGAAAATCAGCCGTTTCTGCTCGAACATTAAATGCCTCCAAATGGTATTTAATTAACTTCCCGGGGTGAAGAAACACTTTTTGAGAACTCAGAGTGAGTAAATTGGCCATTTTCATGCACTTTTAACCATTCCATAAATCTTGTGTTTAGGGCCCCTGGAAGCATGAAAATCACTTTAAACATGCTAATTTTAGCTCTAACACTGATGATCCACCTACAAATGTGAACTGACGTTCAAAAATAAAACATTTGAAAACGGACCATTTTCCACATTTCTGAAGCATGACGTAATGGGGGGGTGTTATCTCTTTTGTCAAAAATCAGCTGTTTTTGATTGAACATTAAATGCCTCCAAATAGTATTTAATTCACTTCCCGAGCCCCTGGAAGCATGAAAATCACTTTAAACATGCTAATTTTAGCTCTAACACTGATGATCCACCTACAAATGTGAACTGACGTTCAAAAATAAAACATTTGAAAACTGACCTTTTTCCACATTTCTGAAGCATGACGTAATGGGGGGGTGTTATCTCTTTTGTCGAAAATCAGTCGTTTTTGCTCGAACATTAAATGCCTCCAAATGGTATTTAATTAACTTCCCGGGGTGAAGAAACCCTTTTTGAGAACTCAGAGTGAGTAAATTGGCCATTTTCATGCACTTTTAACCATTCTATAAATCTTGTGTTTAGGGCCCCTGGAAGCATGAAAATCACTTTAAACATGCTAATTTTAGCTCTAACACTGATGATCCACCTACAAATGTGAACTGACGTTCAAAAATAAAACATTTGAAAACGGACCATTTTCCACATTTCTGAAGCATGACGTAATGGGGGGGGGTGTTATCTCTTTTGTCGAAAATCAGCCGTTTTTGCTCGAACATTAAATGCCTCCAAATGGTATTTAATTAACTTCCCGGGGTGAATAAACCCTTTTTGAGAACTCAGAGTGAGTAAATTGGCCATTTTCATGCACTTTTAACCATTCCATAAATCTTGTGTTTAGGGCCCCTGGAAGCATGAAAATCACTTTAAACATGCTAATTTTAGCTCTAACACTGATGATCCACCTACAAATGTGAACTGACGTTCTAAAATAAAACATTTGAAAACGGACCATTTTCCACATTTCTGAAGCATGACGTAATGGGGGGTTGTTATCTCTTTTGTCGAAAATCAGCCGTTTTTGCTCGAACATTAAATGCCTCCAAATGGTATTTAATTAACTTCCCGGGGTGAAGAAACCCTTTTTGAGAACTCAGAGTGAGTAAGTTGGCCATTTTCATGCACTTTTAACCATTCCATAAATCTTGTGTTTAGGGCCCCTGGAAGCATGAAAATCACTTTAAACATGCTAATTTTAGCTCTAACACTGATGATCCACCTACAAATGTGAACTGACGTTCAAAAATAAAACATTTGAAAACGGACCATTTTCCACATTTCTGAAGCATGACGTAATGGGGGGGTGTTATCTCTTTTGTCGAAAATCAGCCGTTTTTGCTCGAACATTAAATGCCTCCAAATGGTATTTAATTAACTTCCCGGGGTGAAGAAACCCTTTTTGAGAACTCAGAGTGAGTAAATTGTCCATTTTCATGCACTTTTAACCATTCCATAAATCTTGTGTTTAGGGCCCCTGGAAGCATGAAAATCACTTTAAACATGCTAATTTTAGCTCTAACACTGATGATCCACCTACAAATGTGAACTGACGTTCAAAAATAAAACATTTGAAAACGGACCATTTTCCACATTTCTGAAGCATGACGTAATGGGGGGTGTTATCTCTTTTGTCAAAAATCAGCTGTTTTTGATTGAACATTAAATGCCTCCAAATAGTATTTAATTCACTTCCCGAGCCCCTGGAAGCATGAAAATCACTTTAAACATGCTAATTTTAGCTCTAACACTGATGATCCACCTACAAATGTGAACTGACGTTAAAAAATAAAACATTTGAAAACGGACCATTTTCCACATTTCTGAAGCATGACGTAATGGGGGGGTGTTATCTCTTTTGTCGAAAATCAGCCGTTTTTGCTCGTACATTAAATGCCTTCAAATGGTATTTAATTAACTTCCCGGGGTGAAGAAACCCTTTTTGAGAACTCAGAGTGAGTAAATTGGCCATTTTCATGCACTTTTAACCATTCCATAAATCTTGTGTTTAGGGCCCCTGGAAGCAGGAAAATCACTTTAAACATGCTAATTTTAGCTCTAACACTGATGATCCACCTACAAATGTGAACTGACGTTCTAAAATAAAACATTTGAAAACGGAACATTTTCCACATTTCTGAAGCATGACGTAATGGGGGGGTGTTATCTCTTTTGTCAAAAATCAGCTGTTTTTGCTTGAACATTAAATGCCTCCAAATAGTATTTAATTCACTTCCCGAGCCCTTGGAAGCATGAAAATCACTTTAAACATGCTAATTTTAGCTCTAACACTGATGATCCACCTACAAATGTGAACTGACGTTCAAAAATAAAACATTTGAAAACGGACCATTTTCCACATTTCTGAAGCATGACGTAATGGGGGGGGTGTTATCTCTTTTGTCGAAAATCAGCCGTTTTTGCTCGAACATTAAATGCCTCCAAATGGTATTTAATTAACTTACCGGGGTGAATAAACCCTTTTTGAGAACTCAGAGTGAGTAAATTGGCCATTTTCATGCACTTTTAACCATTCCATAAATCTTGTGTTTAGGGCCCCTGGAAGCATGAAAATCACTTTAAACATGCTAATTTTAGCTCCAACACTGATGATCCACCTACAAATGTGAACTGACATTCAAAAATAAAAGATTTTAAAACGGACCATTTTCCACATTTCTGAAGCATGACGTAATGGGGGGGTGTTATCTCTTTTGTCAAAAATCAGCTGTTTTTGATTGAACATTAAATGCCTCCAAATAGTATTTAATTCACTTCCCGAGCCCCTGGAAGCATGAACATCACTATAAACATGCTAATTTTAGCTCTAACACTGATGATCCACCTACAAATGTGAACTGACGTTCCAAAATAAAACATTTGAAAACGGACCATTTTCCACATTTCTGAAGCATGACTTAATGGGGGGGGTGTTATCTCTTTTGTCGAAAATCAGCCGTTTCTGCTCGAACATTAAATGCCTCCAAATGGTATTTAATTAACTTCCCGGGGTGAAGAAACACTTTTTGAGAACTCAGAGTGAGTAAATTGGCCATTTTCATGCACTTTTAACCATTCCATAAATCTTGTGTTTAGGGCCCCTGGAAGCATGAAAATCACTTTAAACATGCTAATTTTAGCTCTAACACTGATGATCCACCTACAAATGTGAACTGACGTTCAAAAATAAAACATTTGAAAACGGACCATTTTCCACATTTCTGAAGCATGACGTAATGGGGGGGTGTTATCTCTTTTGTCAAAAATCAGCTGTTTTTGATTGAACATTAAATGCCTCCAAATAGTATTTAATTCACTTCCCGAGCCCCTGGAAGCATGCAAATCACTTTAAACATGCTAATTTTAGCTCTAACACTGATGATCCACCTACAAATGTGAACTGACGTTCAAAAATAAAACATTTGAAAACTGACCTTTTTCCACATTTCTGAAGCATGACGTAATGGGGGGGTGTTATCTCTTTTGTCGAAAATCAGTCGTTTTTGCTCGAACATTAAATGCCTCCAAATGGTATTTAATTAACTTCCCGGGGTGAAGAAACCCTTTTTGAGAACTCAGAGTGAGTAAATTGGCCATTTTCATGCACTTTTAACCATTCTATAAATCTTGTGTTTAGGGCCCCTGGAAGCATGAAAATCACTTTAAACATGCTAATTTTAGCTCTAACACTGATGATCCACCTACAAATGTGAACTGACGTTAAAAAATAAAACATTTGAAAACGGACCATTTTCCACATTTCTGAAGCATGACGTAATGGGGGGGTGTTATCTCTTTTGTCAAAAATCAGCTGTTTTTGATTGAACATTAAATGCCTCCAAATAGTATTTAATTCACTTCCCGAGCCCCTGGAAGCATGAAAATCACTTTAAACATGCTAATTTTAGCTCTAACACTGATGATCCACCTACAAATGTGAACTGACGTTCCAAAATAAAACATTTGAAAACGGACCATTTTCCACATTTCTGAAGCATGACTGGAAAGGGGCGACCGAATCGGTCCCCCCGAACTTATGGCCGAGTGCCTCGATCCCCCCGGGAAGCCATTTTGGGCGGGAGGCGCGTCTCAGCTGGTATGCCCGAAGCGGCGTAGCTGGGGCGCGCTCGTTCCCGCCCTAGAGTGGGCTGGCCTAGACACCGACGCAGCCAGCCACGCCCTCAGGGGCAGGCAGGGGCGGGTATACGCCCGCCCTGAAGACGGATAAAAAGGGACGCAAGACCAGAAGACATCCTCTTGTTCTTGTGCTCTGAAGCTGCACCTCCTCGCTGCACGTGAGCTCGGGACAGAACGAAGAGCCAATTTTGAGCGTTTTAATCTCTCTATTTGTTTTTTAGATACTTCGTCGAAAGGATGCCCAAGAAAGGAGCAAAGGGAATGTCGACTGACCAGTTGGTTCGGGCACTCATGAAGGACATGTCCGAAATTAAGAAGCGGTTGGCGGAGCGAGACGGCGAGGAGGGATCGGGGCGTCCACCGGCCGGAGGGAAGCCAAAGAGGCCAAGAAGGGGGCCGGTCGGGGGAGACGTCCCGGTTCCCTGTTCTCCGCTCGAAGCGCCAGCCCCGGTACCGGCCCCGGTACCGGTTGAGGGGAATCCGATTCCCGTGATAGTCACCCCGACGTCTGCCGAAGATATGCCTCCCGAATTGGCGGCACAGTTAGCAGCATGGTTGGGGGACAGTAATGGGGGCGCCATGGCTACCGAAGCGCAAGCACTCATAAAGCAGTTGCGCGAGAAACGTGATGCAGCCAAGGTGCCCGCGCCGGATGCGGCGATAGACAAGCCGCGAGGGACGGAAGCAGCGTCCGGTGCAGGTAAGCGGCCTTTGCCGATTGCAAGGGATGAGTCAACACCCTCTCGTAGAGAAAGATTGGGGCAACATGTTCCTTTGCCAATAAAAGAAAAGATTTGGGCGGGGGAATACGTTAACATTTTCTCCCTGCTCGTTGATCATTATGAGGTCGAAACTGTTAAGGGTCAAAAGGATCTGATGCATCCGAGTGTTTGGCGCGCAAAAATGGCCGCCTTTAAAGTGAATGAAAATATTGGTAACTGGGGAAATGCTTGGGGAATTTTCACGGCAATTTTGGGGGAACGTAGGCCTGATTTGCTCCCTGAATTTCCAGTATATCAGTCACGAATTATGGGGTACTCGACATCACACCAAGGTAACCAATGGTTCTGTTATGATAACCTTTTCAGGAAAGCGATGGAGCATAACAAAAGTTTAACCTGGGATTGTTACGATTCTTTAACATGGAATAAGATGAAAGAGTCGGGAATGTTGAAAGTGCCATTGGTGGGGAGTGCTGTTAGTGAGTCCTCCCGCCAAAATGGGGGGACACCCTTTCGGTCGGGTACGGGTACAGACGATTACCCGAGACCCGCCGGCAATACAGGGAAGAGGGGGTTCTGTTTTAATTTCAACAGAAGCAAATGTACTAGGCCCCCGGGATCTTGTAAGTTCAAACACGAATGTAGTGGTTGTGGGGCACCCCATCCTGAGTCCTCGTGCAGAGCCAAATCGGGTGAAAATGGGGGCAGAGGAGGCGCTAAACAGGTCTAATATAGTCCGAGGGGCGCCTTTACCAACCCCGATTGATACCCTGGCGATGATTCCCTGGCTCAGCGATTACCCAGATCATACTTCTGCTGGGGTGCTACGAAACGGTTTTTCATATGGTTTCCGCATCCCGGTGGGTAACTTTCAGGGTGTCGGGACGTGCAAAAATCAACTTTCCGTCTTGCAGCATACTACTGTAGTACAGGATAAGATCCGGAAAGAGGTTACCCGAGGTCGGGTTGCCGGCCCGTTTCCTGTCCCCCCAGTACCGAACTTTGTTTGTTCTCCTTTAGGGGTGGTCCCCAAGAAGGACCCGGGTGAGTTTCGATTGATTCACAATTTATCAGCCCCTCATGGCCTTTCTGTAAACGATGCAATTAATCCAGAAATGTGTTCGGTGCGGTACGCATCATTCGATGAGGCCGTAGCCATTTTGAATCGCCTGGGGCCCGGGACGCTGATGGCGAAATCAGATATCGAGTCAGCGTTCCGTTTGCTCCCGGTATACCCGGACGACCAACGTTTGTTGGGATTCATGTTTCAAGGTTTGTATTACATGGACAGGTGTATGCCAATGGGGTGCTCGATATCTTGTGCTTATTTCGAGAAATTCAGTAGTTTTCTGCAATGGGTTTACACGAAGAAAACAGGTTTTCGGAATGTGATGCATTACCTCGACGACTTTCTGTTCCTTGGGGCCGCTGGGGATGATGAATGTGCCCGGGCCTTGACTGAATTTTGTGCTTTAATGAATCAATTTGGCGTGCCGTTGGCACCAGGTAAAACTGTGGGTCCCACGACTTGCCTCGAGTTCCTCGGGATCGAGTTGGACTCTAGTGAGGGTTGTTTTCGTTTACCAGCTTCCAAAGTATCGAAATTCAAGACAGCCCTGCAAATGTGTATCACTGCATCTAAAGTTACGCTGCATCAATTACAGCAATTGGTGGGGAAGTTGAATTTTGCCTTAAGGGTGATCCCGATGGCCCGCCCCTTCTCCCGTTCGATTGCACAGGCGATGGTCGGCCTAAAAGAGGGTCACCATCGCACGAGGTTATCGGCCGAGGTCCGCCAAGACATGCGTATTTGGTTAGCAATTTTGGCGGATTTCAATGGTCGAGTCGTCTGGAACAAACCGGCTTTGTCCTCTGAAGAGCTTGGTCTATGGACGGATTCAGCGGGAAGCATGGGTTTCGGCGCCATCTTCGGCACAAAATGGTCGGCACAAAAGTGGCCAACATGGTGGCACGATGAGGGGCTGACGAGTAATATTGCTTTCCTTGAGCTGTTCCCTATTTTGGTGGCCCTCAGATCCTGGCCCGGTGGATTCAAAAATCATTCTGTCATATTTTGGTCTGACAATATGACCGTTGTAGAATGCATTAATAGTCAGGCAGCACGTTGTAAAATGATTTTGAGGCTCCTTAAAGAAATTGTCCTACTGTGTATGCAACTGAACGTGGTATTCAGAGCAAAACATGTCCCGGGGGTGATGAATCAGGCTGCTGATGCACTGTCTCGTTTTCAAATGCAGGCTTTCTCGGGTTTCCTTCCCTCAGCGGACCCCGAGCCAGCACCCTTTCCCGAAGCTCTCTGGTCTCTCGGTGCCCCGAACTTCGTTACCTCGTGGGAGAGAGTCTAGCACCAAGGACGAGGAAGGCATACGAAGGGGCGTTTCGGGCTTATTTGGCCTTTTTGGGGACTGAGAGAGGGGGACTTTGGGGGCATGAGGATTGGGTAGTACATTTTCTGATGTCCTTGCGTAAGGCTGGGAAGTCGGTGGCTACAGCCCAGAGGCATCGTGCTGCCATCTCCTTTGTTACCAGGGCTCATAATATCCAGGACCCGACAGCGTCTTTTGCTGTACAGAAAGCGCTGCGTGGGTGGCAACGCCTTGAGGGTCGCAGAGTAGACGAGAGGCGCCCGATAGGTCTGGATAGGTTGTCCCAGTTGCTGGCCACACTCCCCGACATATGCTCGTCTCAGTTCGAGGCCTGTTTGTTCCGAGCCGCTTTTACGCTTGCATTTCACGGGGCTATGAGGATAAGTGAGCTGGTGGCAAGGAGCAAGCGGGATGTGGCGGGGGGTTTGTGCCGGGAACACGTTCAGATCAGGGGTGAGACTATGACGGTATCCTTTGTCAAGTCAAAAACCGATCAAAGTGGGGTGGGAGACTGCATAGTCATTCGCAGGATTCCAGGGTCCTCCATGTGTCCGGGGAGGTGTTTAGAGGATTACCTAGCACAAAGGGTGGCATCATGGGGGGGGACAATGTTGAGACACGCGGACGCCACCCCACTGACGAAGTTTCAGTTTCAGCGGGTGCTCGCGATGTCAATTACCGCAGCAGGCTTGGACCCGGGTGAGTTTGGGACCCATTCCTTTCGGATAGGGGCTGCCACTGAAGCTGCAGCCAGGGGTCTTAATGTGGAACAAGTAAAACGAGTGGGGCGTTGGTCCTCCAATTGTTATAAGAGGTATGTGCGGTTGCACATGTTGTGAAGCTGTAACAATGTACTCACGCTTCTTGTCTTTTGTTTGGTTTTCAGTTACGCAAGCCTTCGAGGCGGGGCGGACTATGCAGTCGACCCAACACCGGGCCAGCGGTCAGACATCACCGGCTGTGAGAAAGGAGGTGTGGGTCGTGGGCCACTCATACGTGAGGCGTGCCGCAGACGTATTCAAAGCAGGTGACATGATTCACGTAGCTGGGGAATACGGGTACAGGATGTCCTTCTACGGAAGGGGCGGTCTCTGTATTGACCAGTTTCAAGCTTACTTTGAGGGTTTGTTAGGGCGGATGAGGTCACCGCCGTCTATAGTCATAGTACATTTAGGGGGCAATGATTTGGTCACCACCGGTAGACGACTTCTCCTGGAGGCAATGCTTTCCACCGTAAGTTGGTTGGCGAGGAAAGTTCCGGGGTGCATAATTGCGTGGTCTCATATGATCCCACGAAAAGTGTGGCGGGGGGCTATTTCGATCCCTGCTTTGAACCATTCTGTTAGGAAACTTAATAACAAAATGAGTAGGTTGTTCCGTTCCAGGACATTGCATGCTATCTCGCACGGTTGTATTAATGATGACAGTATGTATATGGGGGATGGTGTGCATTTGTCTCGGGTGGGAAATGAGTTACTCATAGGAGACTTCTTAGCATGGTTAAAAACGTTGGAACATGACCTTTAGCTAGGAGTTTTGGTGGGGGGCCCGGATAGCCGGTCAACTATCCGGGCCTGTGGCGGTAAGGTCATGATCGGTGAGCACTAATTAGTAGATCCCTATGAGTGGGCGTCACCCAACACGGATGGGAGCGCTCGGGAGAGGTGGCCATTGGCCCCTCAATGGGGAGGCGGTCCCTTCTAAGGATGGGTCGCCGGAAGTAAAGGAAAGGCGGTCAAGGCCCCTTCCTTTGTAGGAGGGGTTACAGCCCCCTCCTGGGGAATTTCCCGGGGCCAGTGACATCTGCGACGGCAGATGCGGTAAGTTGTGTGGGGTTGGGATAAGGGCCACGATACCTTCTAGATACCTCACACGAGTATTCGAACGACCTTTAACTGGCGTCGAGTTTTAGGTGCCCCCGTCAAGTCAAGGGAAATTGGTAGTAGTTGCACTTGAGGTACGCCTCCGTGCTGTCGCCCATCCCAAGTGGGAGGGGTAAGTCCGGTTAGGGATCTTGACACCGGTTATGACCTTGCCGTTGGCCCTTAAACGTTAGGTTGTACAATTTCAATATGTCAAGAAATGTTTTGTAGGTTGCTAGTTCGGCTAGGAGAACCTCTGTATTAGAGAATCTGTTAAGGTTAGCCAAACATCGCAATATGGTAATGAAATTGTACATAACATGAAACGTTTAATGTTTTAATTTTGTTTTAATAAATACGGCCGGGATGGTCACTCCATCCCACTTCCAAAAACTTCAAGAACTGTTTCCGGTTTCACTCCTTTTGGGGATTGTGTTGAGAGGGGGTGGCGGGTATCTCGGCTATATGGAAAGGGGCGACCGAATCGGTCCCCCCGAACTTATGGCTGAGTGCCTCGATCCCCCCGGGAAGCCATTTTGGGCGGGAGGCGCGTCTCAGCTGGTATGCCCGAAGCGGCGTAGCTGGGGCGCGCTCGTTCCCGCCCTAGAGTGGGCTGGCCTAGACACCGACGCAGCCAGCCACGCCCTCAGGGGCAGGCAGGGGCGGGTATACGCCCGCCCTGAAGACGGATAAAAAGGGACGCAAGACCAGAAGACATCCTCTTGTTCTTGTGCTCTGAAGCTGCACCTCCTCGCTGCACGTGAGCTCGGGACAGAACGAAGAGCCAATTTTGACCCACCCACCAGCCCCTGAAGACAGCCAGTTGTGTATAATAGAGTTGATTAATGTTGTTTTGTTTTCGTTTCCAGGTTGTAGTGCCATGTTGATTTCGAGTTAATAAAGGATGTTCGTTTTGAGTATGTTTGCCATTAAAGATATTCAGTTTAGTGTCGAATTTTGATGTATGCTCTTTCGGTCTTGGTGGCCAATGTATTCTTAGGTTACTGTGCACTGTCGTATTTATTTTGGTAGGCGGTAAGGTCATGATCGGTGAGCACTAATTAGTAGATCCCTATGAGTGGGCGTCACCCAACACGGATGGGAGCGCTCGGGAGAGGTGGCCATTGGCCCCTCAATGGGGAGGCGGTCCCTTCTAAGGATGGGTCGCCGGAAGTAAAGGAAAGGCGGTCAAGGCCCCTTCCTTTGTAGGAGGGGTTACAGCCCCCTCCTGGGGAATTTCCCGGGGCCAGTGACATCTGCGACGGCAGATGCGGTAAGTTGTGTGGGGTTGGGATAAGGGCCACGATACCTTCTAGATACCTCACACGAGTATTCGAACGACCTTTAACTGGCGTCGAGTTTTAGGTGCCCCCGTCAAGTCAAGGGAAATTGGTAGTAGTTGCACTTGAGGTACGCCTCCGTGCTGTCGCCCATCCCAAGTGGGAGGGGTAAGTCCGGTTAGGGATCTTGACACCGGTTATGACCTTGCCGTTGGCCCTTAAACGTTAGGTTGTACAATTTCAATATGTCAAGAAATGTTTTGTAGGTTGCTAGTTCGGCTAGGAGAACCTCTGTATTAGAGAATCTGTTAAGGTTAGCCAAACATCGCAATATGGTAATGAAATTGTACATAACATGAAACGTTTAATGTTTTAATTTTGTTTTAATAAATACGGCCGGGATGGTCACTCCATCCCACTTCCAAAAACTTCAAGAACTGTTTCCGGTTTCACTCCTTTTGGGGATTGTGTTGAGAGGGGGTGGCGGGTATCTCGGCTATATTAATGGGGGGGGTGTTATCTCTTTTGTCAAAAATCAGCTGTTTTTGATTGAACATTAAATGCCTCCAAATAGTATTTAATTCACTTCCCGAGCCCCTGGAAGCATGACAATCACTTTAAACATGCTAATTTTAGCTCTAACACTGATGATCCACCTACAAATGTGAACTGATGTTCAAAAATAAAACATTTGAAAACGGACCATTTTCCACATTTCTGAAGCATGACGTAATGGGGGGTTGTTATCTCTTTTGTCGAAAATCAGCCGTTTTTGCTCGAACATTAAATGCCTCCAAATGGTATTTAATTAACTTCCCGGGGTGAAGAAACCCTTTTTGAGAACTCAGAGTGAGTAAATTGGCCATTTTCATGCAATTTTAACCATTCCATAAATCTTGTGTTTAGGGCCCCTGGAAGCATGAAAATCACTTTAAACATGCTAATTTTAGCTCTAACACTGATGATCCACCTACAAATGTGAACTGACGTTCTAAAATAAAACATTTGAAAACGGACCATTTTCCACATTTCTGAAGCATGACGTAATGGGGGGGGTGTTATCTCTTTTGTCAAAAATCAGCTGTTTTTGCTTGAACATTAAATGCCTCCAAATAGTATTTAATTCACTTCCCGAGCCCCTGGAAGCATGAAAATCACTTTAAACATGCTAATTTTAGCTCTAACACTGATGATCCACCTACAAATGTAAACTGACGTTCAAAAATAAAACATTTGAAAACGGACCATTTTCCACATTTCTGAAGCATGACGTAATGGGGGGGTGTTATCTCTTTTGTCGAAAATCAGCCGTTTTTGCTCGAACATTAAATGCCTCCAAATGGTATTTAATTAACTTCCCGGGGTGAAGAAACCCTTTTTGAGAACTCAGAGTGAGTAAATTGGCCATTTTCATGCACTTTTAACCATTCCATAAATCTTGTGTTTAGGGCCCCTGGAAGCATGAAAATCACTTTAAACATGCTAATTTTAGCTCTAACACTGATGATCCACCTACAAATGTGAACTGATGTTCAAAAATAAAACATTTGAAAACGGACCATTTTCCACATTTCTGAAGCATGACGTAATGGGGGGGTGTTATCTCTTTTGTCAAAAATCAGCTGTTTTTGATTGAACATTAAATGCCTCCAAATAGTATTTAATTCACTTCCCGAGCCCCTGGAAGCATGAAAATCACTTTAAACATGCTAATTTTAGCTCTAACACTGATGATCCACCTACAAATGTGAACTGACGTTCAAAAATAAAACATTTGAAAACGGACCATTTTCCACATTTCTGAAGCATGACGTAATGGGGGGGTGTTATCTCTTTTGTCGAAAATCAGCCGTTTTTGCTCGAACATTAAATGCCTCCAAATGGTATTTAATTAACTTCCCGGGGTGAAGAAACCCTTTTTGAGAACTCAGAGTGAGTAAATTGGCCATTTTCATGCACTTTTAACCATTCCATAAATCTTGTGTTTAGGGCCCCTGGAAGCATGAAAATCACTTTAAACATGCTAATTTTAGCTCTAACACTGATGATCCACCTACAAATGTGAACTGACATTCAAAAATAAAACATTTGAAAACGGACCATTTTCCACATTTCTGAAGCATGACGTAATGGGGGGGTGTTATCTCTTTTGTCAAAAATCAGCTGTTTTTGCTTGAACATTAAATGCCTCCAAATAGTATTTAATTCACTTCCCGAGCCCCTGGAAGCATGAAAATCACTTTAAACATGCTAATTTTAGCTCTAACACTGATGATCCACCTACAAATGTGAACTGACGTTCAAAAATAAAACATTTGAAAACTGACCATTTTCCACATTTCTGAAGCATGACGTAATGGGGGGGTGTTATCTCTTTTGTCAAAAATCAGCTGTTTTTAACTGAACATTAAATGCCTCCAAATAGTATTTAATTCACTTCCCGAGCCCCTGGAAGCATGAAAATCACTTTAAACATGCTAATTTTAGCTCTAACACTGATGATCCACCTACAAATGTGAACTGACGTTCAAAAATAAAACATTTGAAAACGGACCATTTTCCACATTTCTGAAGCATGACGTAATGGGGGGGTGTTATCTCTTTTGTCAAAAATCAGCTGTTTTTGCTTGAACATTAAATGCCTCCAAATAGTATTTAATTAACTTCCCGGGGTGAAGAAACCCTTTTTGAGAAGTCAGAGTGAGTAAATTGGCCATTTTCATGCACTTTTAACCATTCCATAAATCTTGTGTTTAGGGCCCCTGGAAGCATGAAAATCACTTTAAACATGCTAATTTTAGCTCTAACACTGATGATCCACCTACAAATGTGAACTGACGTTCAAAAATAAAACATTTGAAAACGGACCATTTTCCACATTTCTGAAGCATGACGTAATGGGGGGGTGTTATCTCTTTTGTCAAAAATCAGCTGTTTTTAACTGAACATTAAATGCCTCCAAATAGTATTTAATTCACTTCCCGAGCCCCTGGAAGCATGAAAATCACTTTAAACATGCTAATTTTAGCTCTAACACTGATGATCCACCTACAAATGTGAACTGACGTTCAAAAATAAAACATTTGAAAACGGACCATTTTCCACATTTCTGAAGCATGATGTAATGGGGGGGTGTTATCTCTTTTGTCGAAAATCAGCAGTTTTTGCTTGAACATTAAATGCCTCCAAATGGTATTTAATTAACTTCCCGGGGTGAAGAAACCCTTTTTGAGAACTCAGAGTGAGTAAATTGGCCATTTTCATGCACTTTTAACCATTCCATAAATCTTGTGTTTAGGGCCCCTGGAAGCATGAAAATCACTTTAAACATGCTAATTTTAGCTCTAACACTGATGATCCACCTACAAATGTGAACTGACGTTCAAAAATAAAACATTTGAAAACGGACCATTTTCCACATTTCTGAAGCATGACGTAATGGGGGGGGGTGTTATCTCTTTTGTCGAAAATCAGCCGTTTTTGCTCGAACATTAAATGCCTCCAAATGGTATTTAATTAACTTCCCGGGGTGAATAAACCCTTTTTGAGAACTCAGAGTGAGTAAATTGGCCATTTTCATGCACTTTTAACCATTCCATAAATCTTGTGTTTAGGGCCCCTGGAAGCATGAAAATCACTTTAAACATGCTAATTTTAGCTCCAACACTGATGATCCACCTACAAATGTGAACTGACATTCAAAAATAAAACATTTTAAAACGGACCATTTTCCACATTTCTGAAGCATGACGTAATGGGGGGGTGTTATCTCTTTTGTCAAAAATCAGCTGTTTTTGATTGAACATTAAATGCCTCCAAATAGTATTTAATTCACTTCCCGAGCCCCTGGAAGCATGAACATCACTATAAACATGCTAATTTTAGCTCTAACACTGATGATCCACCTACAAATGTGAACTGACGTTCCAAAATAAAACATTTGAAAACGGACCATTTTCCACATTTCTGAAGCATGACTTAATGGGGGGGGTGTTATCTCTTTTGTCGAAAATCAGCCGTTTCTGCTCGAACATTAAATGCCTCCAAATGGTATTTAATTAACTTCCCGGGGTGAAGAAACACTTTTTGAGAACTCAGAGTGAGTAAATTGGCCATTTTCATGCACTTTTAACCATTCCATAAATCTTGTGTTTAGGGCCCCTGGAAGCATGAAAATCACTTTAAACATGCTAATTTTAGCTCTAACACTGATGATCCACCTACAAATGTGAACTGACGTTCAAAAATAAAACATTTGAAAACGGACCATTTTCCACATTTCTGAAGCATGACGTAATGGGGGGGTGTTATCTCTTTTGTCAAAAATCAGCTGTTTTTGATTGAACATTAAATGCCTCCAAATAGTATTTAATTCACTTCCCGAGCCCCTGGAAGCATGAAAATCACTTTAAACATGCTAATTTTAGCTCTAACACTGATGATCCACCTACAAATGTGAACTGACGTTCAAAAATAAAACATTTGAAAACTGACCTTTTTCCACATTTCTGAAGCATGACGTAATGGGGGGGTGTTATCTCTTTTGTCGAAAATCAGTCGTTTTTGCTCGAACATTAAATGCCTCCAAATGGTATTTAATTAACTTCCTGGGGTGAAGAAACCCTTTTTGAGAACTCAGAGTGAGTAAATTGGCCATTTTCATGCACTTTTAACCATTCCATAAATCTTGTGTTTAGGGCCCCTGGAAGCATGAAAATCACTTTAAACATGCTAATTTTAGCTCTAACACTGATGATCCACCTACAAATGTGAACTGACGTTCAAAAATAAAACATTTGAAAACGGACCATTTTCCACATTTCTGAAGCATGACGTAATGGGGGGGTGTTATCTCTTTTGTCAAAAATCAGCTGTTTTTGATTGAACATTAAATGCCTCCAAATAGTATTTAATTCACTTCCCGAGCCCCTGGAAGCATGCAAATCACTTTAAACATGCTAATTTTAGCTCTAACACTGATGATCCACCTACAAATGTGAACTGACGTTCAAAAATAAAACATTTGAAAACTGACCTTTTTCCACATTTCTGAAGCATGACGTAATGGGGGGGTGTTATCTCTTTTGTCGAAAATCAGTCGTTTTTGCTCGAACATTAAATGCCTCCAAATGGTATTTAATTAACTTCCCGGGGTGAAGAAACCCTTTTTGAGAACTCAGAGTGAGTAAATTGGCCATTTTCATGCACTTTTAACCATTCTATAAATCTTGTGTTTAGGGCCCCTGGAAGCATGAAAATCACTTTAAACATGCTAATTTTAGCTCTAACACTGATGATCCACCTACAAATGTGAACTGACGTTAAAAAATAAAACATTTGAAAACGGACCATTTTCCACATTTCTGAAGCATGACGTAATGGGGGGGTGTTATCTCTTTTGTCAAAAATCAGCTGTTTTTGATTGAACATTAAATGCCTCCAAATAGTATTTAATTCACTTCCCGAGCCCCTGGAAGCATGAAAATCACTTTAAACATGCTAATTTTAGCTCTAACACTGATGATCCACCTACAAATGTGAACTGACGTTCCAAAATAAAACATTTGAAAACGGACCATTTTCCACATTTCTGAAGCATGACTGGAAAGGGGCGACCGAATCGGTCCCCCCGAACTTATGGCCGAGTGCCTCGATCCCCCCGGGAAGCCATTTTGGGCGGGAGGCGCGTCTCAGCTGGTATGCCCGAAGCGGCGTAGCTGGGGCGCGCTCGTTCCCGCCCTAGAGTGGGCTGGCCTAGACACCGACGCAGCCAGCCACGCCCTCAGGGGCAGGCAGGGGCGGGTATACGCCCGCCCTGAAGACGGATAAAAAGGGACGCAAGACCAGAAGACATCCTCTTGTTCTTGTGCTCTGAAGCTGCACCTCCTCGCTGCACGTGAGCTCGGGACAGAACGAAGAGCCAATTTTGAGCGTTTTAATCTCTCTATTTGTTTTTTAGATACTTCGTCGAAAGGATGCCCAAGAAAGGAGCAAAGGGAATGTCGACTGACCAGTTGGTTCGGGCACTCATGAAGGACATGTCCGAAATTAAGAAGCGGTTGGCGGAGCGAGACGGCGAGGAGGGATCGGGGCGTCCACCGGCCGGAGGGAAGCCAAAGAGGCCAAGAAGGGGGCCGGTCGGGGGAGACGTCCCGGTTCCCTGTTCTCCGCTCGAAGCGCCAGCCCCGGTACCGGCCCCGGTACCGGTTGAGGGGAATCCGATTCCCGTGATAGTCACCCCGACGTCTGCCGAAGATATGCCTCCCGAATTGGCGGCACAGTTAGCAGCATGGTTGGGGGACAGTAATGGGGGCGCCATGGCTACCGAAGCGCAAGCACTCATAAAGCAGTTGCGCGAGAAACGTGATGCAGCCAAGGTGCCCGCGCCGGATGCGGCGATAGACAAGCCGCGAGGGACGGAAGCAGCGTCCGGTGCAGGTAAGCGGCCTTTGCCGATTGCAAGGGATGAGTCAACACCCTCTCGTAGAGAAAGATTGGGGCAACATGTTCCTTTGCCAATAAAAGAAAAGATTTGGGCGGGGGAATACGTTAACATTTTCTCCCTGCTCGTTGATCATTATGAGGTCGAAACTGTTAAGGGTCAAAAGGATCTGATGCATCCGAGTGTTTGGCGCGCAAAAATGGCCGCCTTTAAAGTGAATGAAAATATTGGTAACTGGGGAAATGCTTGGGGAATTTTCACGGCAATTTTGGGGGAACGTAGGCCTGATTTGCTCCCTGAATTTCCAGTATATCAGTCACGAATTATGGGGTACTCGACATCACACCAAGGTAACCAATGGTTCTGTTATGATAACCTTTTCAGGAAAGCGATGGAGCATAACAAAAGTTTAACCTGGGATTGTTACGATTCTTTAACATGGAATAAGATGAAAGAGTCGGGAATGTTGAAAGTGCCATTGGTGGGGAGTGCTGTTAGTGAGTCCTCCCGCCAAAATGGGGGGACACCCTTTCGGTCGGGTACGGGTACAGACGATTACCCGAGACCCGCCGGCAATACAGGGAAGAGGGGGTTCTGTTTTAATTTCAACAGAAGCAAATGTACTAGGCCCCCGGGATCTTGTAAGTTCAAACACGAATGTAGTGGTTGTGGGGCACCCCATCCTGAGTCCTCGTGCAGAGCCAAATCGGGTGAAAATGGGGGCAGAGGAGGCGCTAAACAGGTCTAATATAGTCCGAGGGGCGCCTTTACCAACCCCGATTGATACCCTGGCGATGATTCCCTGGCTCAGCGATTACCCAGATCATACTTCTGCTGGGGTGCTACGAAACGGTTTTTCATATGGTTTCCGCATCCCGGTGGGTAACTTTCAGGGTGTCGGGACGTGCAAAAATCAACTTTCCATCTTGCAGCATACTACTGTAGTACAGGATAAGATCCGGAAAGAGGTTACCCGAGGTCGGGTTGCCGGCCCGTTTCCTGTCCCCCCAGTACCGAACTTTGTTTGTTCTCCTTTAGGGGTGGTCCCCAAGAAGGACCCGGGTGAGTTTCGATTGATTCACAATTTATCAGCCCCTCATGGCCTTTCTGTAAACGATGCAATTAATCCAGAAATGTGTTCGGTGCGGTACGCATCATTCGATGAGGCCGTAGCCATTTTGAATCGCCTGGGGCCCGGGACGCTGATGGCGAAATCAGATATCGAGTCAGCGTTCCGTTTGCTCCCGGTATACCCGGACGACCAACGTTTGTTGGGATTCATGTTTCAAGGTTTGTATTACATGGACAGGTGTATGCCAATGGGGTGCTCGATATCTTGTGCTTATTTCGAGAAATTCAGTAGTTTTCTGCAATGGGTTTACACGAAGAAAACAGGTTTTCGGAATGTGATGCATTACCTCGACGACTTTCTGTTCCTTGGGGCCGCTGGGGATGATGAATGTGCCCGGGCCTTGACTGAATTTTGTGCTTTAATGAATCAATTTGGCGTGCCGTTGGCACCAGGTAAAACTGTGGGTCCCACGACTTGCCTCGAGTTCCTCGGGATCGAGTTGGACTCTAGTGAGGGTTGTTTTCGTTTACCAGCTTCCAAAGTATCGAAATTCAAGACAGCCCTGCAAATGTGTATCACTGCATCTAAAGTTACGCTGCATCAATTACAGCAATTGGTGGGGAAGTTGAATTTTGCCTTAAGGGTGATCCCGATGGCCCGCCCCTTCTCCCGTTCGATTGCACAGGCGATGGTCGGCCTAAAAGAGGGTCACCATCGCACGAGGTTATCGGCCGAGGTCCGCCAAGACATGCGTATTTGGTTAGCAATTTTGGCGGATTTCAATGGTCGAGTCGTCTGGAACAAACCGGCTTTGTCCTCTGAAGAGCTTGGTCTATGGACGGATTCAGCGGGAAGCATGGGTTTCGGCGCCATCTTCGGCACAAAATGGTCGGCACAAAAGTGGCCAACATGGTGGCACGATGAGGGGCTGACGAGTAATATTGCTTTCCTTGAGCTGTTCCCTATTTTGGTGGCCCTCAGATCCTGGCCCGGTGGATTCAAAAATCATTCTGTCATATTTTGGTCTGACAATATGACCGTTGTAGAATGCATTAATAGTCAGGCAGCACGTTGTAAAATGATTTTGAGGCTCCTTAAAGAAATTGTCCTACTGTGTATGCAACTGAACGTGGTATTCAGAGCAAAACATGTCCCGGGGGTGATGAATCAGGCTGCTGATGCACTGTCTCGTTTTCAAATGCAGGCTTTCTCGGGTTTCCTTCCCTCAGCGGACCCCGAGCCAGCACCCTTTCCCGAAGCTCTCTGGTCTCTCGGTGCCCCGAACTTCGTTACCTCGTGGGAGAGAGTCTAGCACCAAGGACGAGGAAGGCATACGAAGGGGCGTTTCGGGCTTATTTGGCCTTTTTGGGGACTGAGAGAGGGGGACTTTGGGGGCATGAGGATTGGGTAGTACATTTTCTGATGTCCTTGCGTAAGGCTGGGAAGTCGGTGGCTACAGCCCAGAGGCATCGTGCTGCCATCTCCTTTGTTGCCAGGGCTCATAATATCCAGGACCCGACAGCGTCTTTTGCTGTACAGAAAGCGCTGCGTGGGTGGCAACGCCTTGAGGGTCGCAGAGTAGACGAGAGGCGCCCGATAGGTCTGGATAGGTTGTCCCAGTTGCTGGCCACACTCCCCGACATATGCTCGTCTCAGTTCGAGGCCTGTTTGTTCCGAGCCGCTTTTACGCTTGCATTTCACGGGGCTATGAGGATAAGTGAGCTGGTGGCAAGGAGCAAGCGGGATGTGGCGGGGGGTTTGTGCCGGGAACACGTTCAGATCAGGGGTGAGACTATGACGGTATCCTTTGTCAAGTCAAAAACCGATCAAAGTGGGGTGGGAGACTGCATAGTCATTCGCAGGATTCCAGGGTCCTCCATGTGTCCGGGGAGGTGTTTAGAGGATTACCTAGCACAAAGGGTGGCATCATGGGGGGGGACAATGTTGAGACACGCGGACGCCACCCCACTGACGAAGTTTCAGTTTCAGCGGGTGCTCGCGATGTCAATTACCGCAGCAGGCTTGGACCCGGGTGAGTTTGGGACCCATTCCTTTCGGATAGGGGCTGCCACTGAAGCTGCAGCCAGGGGTCTTAATGTGGAACAAGTAAAACGAGTGGGGCGTTGGTCCTCCAATTGTTATAAGAGGTATGTGCGGTTGCACATGTTGTGAAGCTGTAACAATGTACTCACGCTTCTTGTCTTTTGTTTGGTTTTCAGTTACGCAAGCCTTCGAGGCGGGGCGGACTATGCAGTCGACCCAACACCGGGCCAGCGGTCAGACATCACCGGCTGTGAGAAAGGAGGTGTGGGTCGTGGGCCACTCATACGTGAGGCGTGCCGCAGACGTATTCAAAGCAGGTGACATGATTCACGTAGCTGGGGAATACGGGTACAGGATGTCCTTCTACGGAAGGGGCGGTCTCTGTATTGACCAGTTTCAAGCTTACTTTGAGGGTTTGTTAGGGCGGATGAGGTCACCGCCGTCTATAGTCATAGTACATTTAGGGGGCAATGATTTGGTCACCACCGGTAGACGACTTCTCCTGGAGGCAATGCTTTCCACCGTAAGTTGGTTGGCGAGGAAAGTTCCGGGGTGCATAATTGCGTGGTCTCATATGATCCCACGAAAAGTGTGGCGGGGGGCTATTTCGATCCCTGCTTTGAACCATTCTGTTAGGAAACTTAATAACAAAATGAGTAGGTTGTTCCGTTCCAGGACATTGCATGCTATCTCGCACGGTTGTATTAATGATGACAGTATGTATATGGGGGATGGTGTGCATTTGTCTCGGGTGGGAAATGAGTTACTCATAGGAGACTTCTTAGCATGGTTAAAAACGTTGGAACATGACCTTTAGCTAGGAGTTTTGGTGGGGGGCCCGGATAGCCGGTCAACTATCCGGGCCTGTGGCGGTAAGGTCATGATCGGTGAGCACTAATTAGTAGATCCCTATGAGTGGGCGTCACCCAACACGGATGGGAGCGCTCGGGAGAGGTGGCCATTGGCCCCTCAATGGGGAGGCGGTCCCTTCTAAGGATGGGTCGCCGGAAGTAAAGGAAAGGCGGTCAAGGCCCCTTCCTTTGTAGGAGGGGTTACAGCCCCCTCCTGGGGAATTTCCCGGGGCCAGTGACATCTGCGACGGCAGATGCGGTAAGTTGTGTGGGGTTGGGATAAGGGCCACGATACCTTCTAGATACCTCACACGAGTATTCGAACGACCTTTAACTGGCGTCGAGTTTTAGGTGCCCCCGTCAAGTCAAGGGAAATTGGTAGTAGTTGCACTTGAGGTACGCCTCCGTGCTGTCGCCCATCCCAAGTGGGAGGGGTAAGTCCGGTTAGGGATCTTGACACCGGTTATGACCTTGCCGTTGGCCCTTAAACGTTAGGTTGTACAATTTCAATATGTCAAGAAATGTTTTGTAGGTTGCTAGTTCGGCTAGGAGAACCTCTGTATTAGAGAATCTGTTAAGGTTAGCCAAACATCGCAATATGGTAATGAAATTGTACATAACATGAAACGTTTAATGTTTTAATTTTGTTTTAATAAATACGGCCGGGATGGTCACTCCATCCCACTTCCAAAAACTTCAAGAACTGTTTCCGGTTTCACTCCTTTTGGGGATTGTGTTGAGAGGGGGTGGCGGGTATCTCGGCTATATGGAAAGGGGCGACCGAATCGGTCCCCCCGAACTTATGGCTGAGTGCCTCGATCCCCCCGGGAAGCCATTTTGGGCGGGAGGCGCGTCTCAGCTGGTATGCCCGAAGCGGCGTAGCTGGGGCGCGCTCGTTCCCGCCCTAGAGTGGGCTGGCCTAGACACCGACGCAGCCAGCCACGCCCTCAGGGGCAGGCAGGGGCGGGTATACGCCCGCCCTGAAGACGGATAAAAAGGGACGCAAGACCAGAAGACATCCTCTTGTTCTTGTGCTCTGAAGCTGCACCTCCTCGCTGCACGTGAGCTCGGGACAGAACGAAGAGCCAATTTTGACCCACCCACCAGCCCCTGAAGACAGCCAGTTGTGTATAATAGAGTTGATTAATGTTGTTTTGTTTTCGTTTCCAGGTTGTAGTGCCATGTTGATTTCGAGTTAATAAAGGATGTTCGTTTTGAGTATGTTTGCCATTAAAGATATTCAGTTTAGTGTCGAATTTTGATGTATGCTCTTTCGGTCTTGGTGGCCAATGTATTCTTAGGTTACTGTGCACTGTCGTATTTATTTTGGTAGGCGGTAAGGTCATGATCGGTGAGCACTAATTAGTAGATCCCTATGAGTGGGCGTCACCCAACACGGATGGGAGCGCTCGGGAGAGGTGGCCATTGGCCCCTCAATGGGGAGGCGGTCCCTTCTAAGGATGGGTCGCCGGAAGTAAAGGAAAGGCGGTCAAGGCCCCTTCCTTTGTAGGAGGGGTTACAGCCCCCTCCTGGGGAATTTCCCGGGGCCAGTGACATCTGCGACGGCAGATGCGGTAAGTTGTGTGGGGTTGGGATAAGGGCCACGATACCTTCTAGATACCTCACACGAGTATTCGAACGACCTTTAACTGGCGTCGAGTTTTAGGTGCCCCCGTCAAGTCAAGGGAAATTGGTAGTAGTTGCACTTGAGGTACGCCTCCGTGCTGTCGCCCATCCCAAGTGGGAGGGGTAAGTCCGGTTAGGGATCTTGACACCGGTTATGACCTTGCCGTTGGCCCTTAAACGTTAGGTTGTACAATTTCAATATGTCAAGAAATGTTTTGTAGGTTGCTAGTTCGGCTAGGAGAACCTCTGTATTAGAGAATCTGTTAAGGTTAGCCAAACATCGCAATATGGTAATGAAATTGTACATAACATGAAACGTTTAATGTTTTAATTTTGTTTTAATAAATACGGCCGGGATGGTCACTCCATCCCACTTCCAAAAACTTCAAGAACTGTTTCCGGTTTCACTCCTTTTGGGGATTGTGTTGAGAGGGGGTGGCGGGTATCTCGGCTATATTAATGGGGGGGGTGTTATCTCTTTTGTCAAAAATCAGCTGTTTTTGATTGAACATTAAATGCCTCCAAATAGTATTTAATTCACTTCCCGAGCCCCTGGAAGCATGACAATCACTTTAAACATGCTAATTTTAGCTCTAACACTGATGATCCACCTACAAATGTGAACTGATGTTCAAAAATAAAACATTTGAAAACGGACCATTTTCCACATTTCTGAAGCATGACGTAATGGGGGGTTGTTATCTCTTTTGTCGAAAATCAGCCGTTTTTGCTCGAACATTAAATGCCTCCAAATGGTATTTAATTAACTTCCCGGGGTGAAGAAACCCTTTTTGAGAACTCAGAGTGAGTAAATTGGCCATTTTCATGCAATTTTAACCATTCCATAAATCTTGTGTTTAGGGCCCCTGGAAGCATGAAAATCACTTTAAACATGCTAATTTTAGCTCTAACACTGATGATCCACCTACAAATGTGAACTGACGTTCTAAAATAAAACATTTGAAAACGGACCATTTTCCACATTTCTGAAGCATGACGTAATGGGGGGGGTGTTATCTCTTTTGTCAAAAATCAGCTGTTTTTGCTTGAACATTAAATGCCTCCAAATAGTATTTAATTCACTTCCCGAGCCCCTGGAAGCATGAAAATCACTTTAAACATGCTAATTTTAGCTCTAACACTGATGATCCACCTACAAATGTAAACTGACGTTCAAAAATAAAACATTTGAAAACGGACCATTTTCCACATTTCTGAAGCATGACGTAATGGGGGGGTGTTATCTCTTTTGTCGAAAATCAGCCGTTTTTGCTCGAACATTAAATGCCTCCAAATGGTATTTAATTAACTTCCCGGGGTGAAGAAACCCTTTTTGAGAACTCAGAGTGAGTAAATTGGCCATTTTCATGCACTTTTAACCATTCCATAAATCTTGTGTTTAGGGCCCCTGGAAGCATGAAAATCACTTTAAACATGCTAATTTTAGCTCTAACACTGATGATCCACCTACAAATGTGAACTGATGTTCAAAAATAAAACATTTGAAAACGGACCATTTTCCACATTTCTGAAGCATGACGTAATGGGGGGGTGTTATCTCTTTTGTCAAAAATCAGCTGTTTTTGATTGAACATTAAATGCCTCCAAATAGTATTTAATTCACTTCCCGAGCCCCTGGAAGCATGAAAATCACTTTAAACATGCTAATTTTAGCTCTAACACTGATGATCCACCTACAAATGTGAACTGACGTTCAAAAATAAAACATTTGAAAACGGACCATTTTCCACATTTCTGAAGCATGACGTAATGGGGGGGTGTTATCTCTTTTGTCGAAAATCAGCCGTTTTTGCTCGAACATTAAATGCCTCCAAATGGTATTTAATTAACTTCCCGGGGTGAAGAAACCCTTTTTGAGAACTCAGAGTGAGTAAATTGGCCATTTTCATGCACTTTTAACCATTCCATAAATCTTGTGTTTAGGGCCCCTGGAAGCATGAAAATCACTTTAAACATGCTAATTTTAGCTCTAACACTGATGATCCACCTACAAATGTGAACTGACATTCAAAAATAAAACATTTGAAAACGGACCATTTTCCACATTTCTGAAGCATGACGTAATGGGGGGGTGTTATCTCTTTTGTCAAAAATCAGCTGTTTTTGCTTGAACATTAAATGCCTCCAAATAGTATTTAATTCACTTCCCGAGCCCCTGGAAGCATGAAAATCACTTTAAACATGCTAATTTTAGCTCTAACACTGATGATCCACCTACAAATGTGAACTGACGTTCAAAAATAAAACATTTGAAAACTGACCATTTTCCACATTTCTGAAGCATGACGTAATGGGGGGGTGTTATCTCTTTTGTCAAAAATCAGCTGTTTTTAACTGAACATTAAATGCCTCCAAATAGTATTTAATTCACTTCCCGAGCCCCTGGAAGCATGAAAATCACTTTAAACATGCTAATTTTAGCTCTAACACTGATGATCCACCTACAAATGTGAACTGACGTTCAAAAATAAAACATTTGAAAACGGACCATTTTCCACATTTCTGAAGCATGACGTAATGGGGGGGTGTTATCTCTTTTGTCAAAAATCAGCTGTTTTTGCTTGAACATTAAATGCCTCCAAATAGTATTTAATTAACTTCCCGGGGTGAAGAAACCCTTTTTGAGAAGTCAGAGTGAGTAAATTGGCCATTTTCATGCACTTTTAACCATTCCATAAATCTTGTGTTTAGGGCCCCTGGAAGCATGAAAATCACTTTAAACATGCTAATTTTAGCTCTAACACTGATGATCCACCTACAAATGTGAACTGACGTTCAAAAATAAAACATTTGAAAACGGACCATTTTCCACATTTCTGAAGCATGACGTAATGGGGGGGTGTTATCTCTTTTGTCAAAAATCAGCTGTTTTTAACTGAACATTAAATGCCTCCAAATAGTATTTAATTCACTTCCCGAGCCCCTGGAAGCATGAAAATCACTTTAAACATGCTAATTTTAGCTCTAACACTGATGATCCACCTACAAATGTGAACTGACGTTCAAAAATAAAACATTTGAAAACGGACCATTTTCCACATTTCTGAAGCATGATGTAATGGGGGGGTGTTATCTCTTTTGTCGAAAATCAGCAGTTTTTGCTTGAACATTAAATGCCTCCAAATGGTATTTAATTAACTTCCCGGGGTGAAGAAACCCTTTTTGAGAACTCAGAGTGAGTAAATTGGCCATTTTCATGCACTTTTAACCATTCCATAAATCTTGTGTTTAGGGCCCCTGGAAGCATGAAAATCACTTTAAACATGCTAATTTTAGCTCTAACACTGATGATCCACCTACAAATGTGAACTGACGTTCAAAAATAAAACATTTGAAAACGGACCATTTTCCACATTTCTGAAGCATGACGTAATGGGGGGGGGTGTTATCTCTTTTGTCGAAAATCAGCCGTTTTTGCTCGAACATTAAATGCCTCCAAATGGTATTTAATTAACTTCCCGGGGTGAATAAACCCTTTTTGAGAACTCAGAGTGAGTAAATTGGCCATTTTCATGCACTTTTAACCATTCCATAAATCTTGTGTTTAGGGCCCCTGGAAGCATGAAAATCACTTTAAACATGCTAATTTTAGCTCCAACACTGATGATCCACCTACAAATGTGAACTGACATTCAAAAATAAAACATTTTAAAACGGACCATTTTCCACATTTCTGAAGCATGACGTAATGGGGGGGTGTTATCTCTTTTGTCAAAAATCAGCTGTTTTTGATTGAACATTAAATGCCTCCAAATAGTATTTAATTCACTTCCCGAGCCCCTGGAAGCATGAACATCACTATAAACATGCTAATTTTAGCTCTAACACTGATGATCCACCTACAAATGTGAACTGACGTTCCAAAATAAAACATTTGAAAACGGACCATTTTCCACATTTCTGAAGCATGACTTAATGGGGGGGGTGTTATCTCTTTTGTCGAAAATCAGCCGTTTCTGCTCGAACATTAAATGCCTCCAAATGGTATTTAATTAACTTCCCGGGGTGAAGAAACACTTTTTGAGAACTCAGAGTGAGTAAATTGGCCATTTTCATGCACTTTTAACCATTCCATAAATCTTGTGTTTAGGGCCCCTGGAAGCATGAAAATCACTTTAAACATGCTAATTTTAGCTCTAACACTGATGATCCACCTACAAATGTGAACTGACGTTCAAAAATAAAACATTTGAAAACGGACCATTTTCCACATTTCTGAAGCATGACGTAATGGGGGGGTGTTATCTCTTTTGTCAAAAATCAGCTGTTTTTGCTTGAACATTAAATGCCTCCAAATAGTATTTAATTCACTTCCCGAGCCCCTGGAAGCATGAAAATCACTTTAAACATGCTAATTTTAGCTCTAACACTGATGATCCACCTACAAATGTGAACTGACGTTCAAAAATAAAACATTTGAAAACTGACCTTTTTCCACATTTCTGAAGCATGACGTAATGGGGGGGTGTTATCTCTTTTGTCGAAAATCAGTCGTTTTTGCTCGAACATTAAATGCCTCCAAATGGTATTTAATTAACTTCCTGGGGTGAAGAAACCCTTTTTGAGAACTCAGAGTGAGTAAATTGGCCATTTTCATGCACTTTTAACCATTCTATAAATCTTGTGTTTAGGGCCCCTGGAAGCATGAAAATCACTTTAAACATGCTAATTTTAGCTCTAACACTGATGATCCACCTACAAATGTGAACTGACGTTAAAAAATAAAACATTTGAAAACGGACCATTTTCCACATTTCTGAAGCATGACTTAATGGGGGGGGGTGTTATCTCTTTTGTCAAAAATCAGCTGTTTTTGATTGAACATTAAATGCCTCCAAATAGTATTTAATTCACTTCCCGAGCCCCTGGAAGCATGAAAATCACTTTAAACATGCTAATTTTAGCTCTAACACTGATGATCCACCTACAAATGTGAACTGACGTTCCAAAATAAAACATTTGAAAACGGACCATTTTCCACATTTCTGAAGCATGACTTAATGGGGGGGGGTGTTATCTCTTTTGTCAAAAATCAGCTGTTTTTGATTGAACATTAAATGCCTCCAAATAGTATTTAATTCACTTCCCGAGCCCCTGGAAGCATGAAAATCACTTTAAACATGCTAATTTTAGCTCTAACACTGATGATCCACCTACAAATGTGAACTGATGTTCAAAAATAAAACATTTGAAAACGGACCATTTTCCACATTTCTGAAGCATGACGTAATGGGGGGTTGTTATCTCTTTTGTCGAAAATCAGCCGTTTTTGCTCGAACATTAAATGCCTCCAAATGGTATTTAATTAACTTCCCGGGGTGAAGAAACCCTTTTTGAGAACTCAGAGTGAGTAAATTGGCCATTTTCATGCAATTTTAACCATTCCATAAATCTTGTGTTTAGGGCCCCTGGAAGCATGAACATCACTTTAAACATGCTAATTTTAGCTCTAACACTGATGATCCACCTACAAATGTGAACTGACGTTCTAAAATAAAACATTTGAAAACGGACCATTTTCCACATTTCTGAAGCATGACGTAATGGGGGGGGTGTTATCTCTTTTGTCAAAAATCAGCTGTTTTTGCTTGAACATTAAATGCCTCCAAATAGTATTTAATTCACTTCCCGAGCCCCTGGAAGCATGAAAATCACTTTAAACATGCTAATTTTAGCTCTAACACTGATGATCCACCTACAAATGTAAACTGACGTTCAAAAATAAAACATTTGAAAACGGACCATTTTCCACATTTCTGAAGCATGACGTAATGGGGGGGTGTTATCTCTTTTGTCGAAAATCAGCCGTTTTTGCTCGAACATTAAATGCCTCCAAATGGTATTTAATTAACTTCCCGGGGTGAAGAAACCCTTTTTGAGAACTCAGAGTGAGTAAATTGGCCATTTTCATGCACTTTTAACCATTCCATAAATCTTGTGTTTAGGGCCCCTGGAAGCATGAAAATCACTTTAAACATGCTAATTTTAGCTCTAACACTGATGATCCACCTACAAATGTGAACTGACGTTCAAAAATAAAACATTTGAAAACGGTCCATTTTCCACATTTCTGAAGCATGACGTAATGGGGGGGTGTTATCTCTTTTGTCAAAAATCAGCTGTTTTTGATTGAACATTAAATGCCTCCAAATAGTATTTAATTCACTTCCCGAGCCCCTGGAAGCATGAAAATCACTTTAAATATGCTAATTTTAGCTCTAACACTGATGATCCACCTACAAATGTGAACTGATGTTCAAAAATAAAACATTTGAAAACGGACCATTTTCCACATTTCTGAAGCATGACGTAATGGGGGGATGTTATCTCTTTTGTCGAAAATCAGCCGTTTTTGCTCGAACATTAAATGCCTCCAAATGGTATTTAATTAACTTACCGGGGTGAAGAAACCCTTTTTGAGAACTCAGAGTGAGTAAATTGGCCATTTTCATGCACTTTTAATCATTCCATAAATCTTGTGTTTAGGGCCCCTGGAAGCATGAAAATCACTTTAAACATGCTAATTTTAGCTCTAACACTGATGATCCACCTACAAATGTGAACTGACGTTCAAAAATAAAACATTTGAAAACGGACCATTTTCCACATTTCTGAAGCATGACGTAATGGGGGGGTGTTATCTCTTTTGTCGAAAATCAGCAGTTTTTGCTCGAACATTAAATGCCTCCAAATGGTATTTAATTAACTTCCCGGGGTGAAGAAACCCTTTTTGAGAACTCAGAGTGAGTAAATTGGGCATTTTCATGCACTTTTAACCATTCCATAAATCTTGTGTTTAGGGCCCCTGGAAGCATGAAAATCATTTTAAACATGCTAATTTTAGCTCTAACACTGATGATCCACCTACAAATGTGAACTGATGTTCAAAAATAAAACATTTGAAAACGGACCATTTTCCACATTTCTGAAGCATGACGTAATGGGGGGGTGTTATCTCTTTTGTCAAAAATCAGCTGTTTTTGATTGAACATTAAATGCCTCCAAATAGTATTTAATTCACTTCCCGAGCCCCTGGAAGCATGAAAATCACTTTAAACATGCTAATTTTAGCTCTAACACTGATGATCCACCTACAAATGTGAACTGACGTTCAAAAATAAAACATTTGAAAACGGACCATTTTCCACATTTCTGAAGCATGACGTAATGGGGGGGTGTTATCTCTTTTGTCGAAAATCAGCCGTTTTTGCTCGAACATTAAATGCCTCCAAATGGTATTTAATTAACTTCCCGGGGTGAAGAAACCCTTTTTGAGAACTCAGAGTGAGTAAATTGGCCATTGTCATGCACTTTTAACCATTCCATAAATCTTGTGTTTAGGGCCCCTGGAAGCATGAAAATCACTTTAAACATGCTAATTTTAGCTCTAACACTGATGATCCACCTACAAATGTGAACTGACGTTCAAAAATAAAACATTTGAAAACGGACCATTTTCCACATTTCTGAAGCATGACGTAATGGGGGGGTGTTATCTCTTTTGTCAAAAATCAGCTGTTTTTGATTGAACATTAAATGCCTCCAAATAGTATTTAATTCACTTCCCGAGCCCCTGGAAGCATGAACATCACTATAAACATGCTAATTTTAGCTCTAACACTGATGATCCACCTACAAATGTGAACTGACGTTCCAAAATAAAACATTTGAAAATGGACCATTGTCCACATTTCTGAAGCATGACTTAATGGGGGGGGTGTTATCTCTTTTGTCGAAAATCAGCCGTTTCTGCTTGAACATTAAATGCCTCCAAATGGTATTTAATTAACTTCCCGGGGTGAAGAAACACTTTTTGAGAACTCAGAGTGAGTAAATTGGCCATTTTCATGCACTTTTAACCATTCCATAAATCTTGTGTTTAGGGCCCCCGGAAGCATGAATATCACTTTAAACATGCTAATTTTAGCTCTAACACTGATGATCCACCTACAAATGTGAACTGACGTTCAAAAATAAAACATTTGAAAACGGACCATTTTCCACATTTCTGAAGCATGACGTAATGGGGGGGTGTTATCTCTTTTGTCAAAAATCAGCTGTTTTTGATTGAACATTAAATGCCTCCAAATAGTATTTAATTCACTTCCCAAGCCCCTGGAAGCATGAAAATCACTTTAAACATGCTAATTTTAGCTCTAACACTGATGATCCACCTACAAATGTGAACTGACGTTCAAAAATAAAACATTTGAAAACGGACCATTTTCCACATTTCTGAAGCATGACGTAATGGGGGGGTGTTATCTCTTTTGTCGAAAATCAGACGTTTTAGCTCGAACATTAAAAGCCTCCAAATGGTATTTAATTAACTACCCGGGGTGAAGAAACCCTTTTTGAGAACTCAGAGTGAGTAAATTGGCCATTTTCATGCACTTTTAACCATTCCATAAATCTTGTTTTTAGGGCCCCTGGAAGCATGAAAATCACTTTAAACATGCTAATTTTAGCTCTAACACTGATGATCCACCTACAAATGTGAACTGAGGTTAAAAAATAAAACATTTGAAAACGGACCATTTTCCACATTTCTGAAGCATGACGTAATGGGGGGGTGTTATCTCTTTTGTCAAAAATCAGCTGTTTTTGATTGAACATTAAATGCCTCCAAATAGTATTTAATTCACTTCCCGAGCCCCTGGAAGCATGAAAATCACTTTAAACATGCTAATTTTAGCTCTAACACTGATGATCCACCTACAAATGTGAACTGATGTTCAAAAATAAAACATTTGAAAACGGACCATTTTCCACATTTCTGAAGCATGACGTAATGGGGGGGTGTTATCTCTTTTGTCGAAAATCAGCCGTTTTTGCTCGAACATTAAATGCCTCCAAATGGTATTTAATTAACTTCCCGGGGTGAAGAAACCCTTTTTGAGAACTCAGAGTGAGTAAATTGGCCATTTTCATGCACTTTTAACCATTCCATAAATCTTGTGTTTAGGGCCCCTGGAAGCATGAAAATCACTTTAAACATGCTAATTTTAGCTCTAACACTGATGATCCACCTACAAATGTGAACTGACATTCAAAAATAAAACATTTGAAAACGGACCATTTTCCACATTTCTGAAGCATGACGTAATGGGGGGTGTTATCTCTTTTGTCAAAAATCAGCTGTTTTTGCTTGAACATTAAATGCCTCCAAATAGTATTTAATTCACTTCCCGAGCCCCTGGAAGCATGAAAATCACTTTAAACATGCTAATTTTAGCTCTAACACTGATGATCCACCTACAAATGTGAACTGACGTTCAAAAATAAAACATTTGAAAACTGACCATTTTCCACATTTCTGAAGCATGACGTAATGGGGGGGTGTTATCTCTTTTGTCGAAAATCAGCCGTTTTTGCTCGAACATTAAATGCCTCCAAATGGTATTTAATTAACTTCCCGGGGTGAAGAAACCCTTTTTGAGAACTCAGAGTGAGTAAATTGGCCATTTTCATGCACTTTTAACCATTCCATAAATCTTGTGTTTAGGGCCCCTGGAAGCATGAAAATCACTTTAAACATTCTAATTTTAGCTCTAACACTGATGATCCACCTACAAATGTGAACTGACGTTCAAAAATAAAACATTTGAAAACGGACCATTTTCCACATTTCTGAAGCATGACGTAATGGGGGGTGTTATCTCTTTTGTCAAAAATCAGCTGTTTTTAACTGAACATTAAATGCCTCCAAATAGTATTTAATTCACTTCCCGAGCCCCTGGAAGCATGAAAATCACTTTAAACATGCTAATTTTAGCTCTAACACTGATGATCCACCTACAAATGTGAACTGACGTTCCAAAATAAAACATTTGAAAACGGACCATTTTCCACATTTCTGAAGCATGACGTAATGGGGGGGTGTTATCTCTTTTGTCGAAAATCAGCAGTTTTTGCTTGAACATTAAATGCCTCCAAATGGTATTTAATTAACTTCCCGGGGTGAAGAAACCCTTTTTGAGAACTCAGAGTGAGTAAATTGGCCATTTTCATGCACTTTTAACCATTCCATAAATCTTGTGTTTAGGGCCCCTGGAAGCATGAAAATCACTTTAAACATGCTAATTTTAGCTCTAACACTGATGATCCACCTACAAATGTGAACTGACGTTCAAAAATAAAACATTTGAAAACGGACCATTTTCCACATTTCTGAAGCATGACGTAATGGGGGGGTGTTATCTCTTTTGTCGAAAATCAGCCGTTTTTGCTCGAACATTAAATGCCTCCAAATGGTATTTAATTAACTTCCCGGGGTGAAGAAACCCTTTTTGAGAACTCAGAGTGAGTAAATTGGCCATTTTCATGCACTTTTAACCATTCCATAAATCTTGTGTTTAGGGCCCCTGGAAGCATGAAAATCACTTTAAACATGCTAATTTTAGCTCTAACACTGATGATCCACCTACAAATGTGAACTGACGTTCAAAAATAAAACATTTGAAAACGGACCATTTTCCACATTTCTGAAGCATGACGTAATGGGGGGGTGTTATCTCTTTTGTCAAAAATCAGCTGTTTTTAACTGAACATTAAATGCCTCCAAATAGTATTTAATTCACTTCCCGAGCCCCTGGAAGCATGAAAATCACTTTAAACATGCTAATTTTAGCTCTAACACTGATGATCCACCTACAAATGTGAACTGACGTTCAAAAATAAAACATTTGAAAACGGACCATTTTCCACATTTCTGAAGCATGACGTAATGGGGGGGTTTTATCTCTTTTGTCGAAAATCAGCAGTTTTTGCTTGAACATTAAATGCCTCCAAATGGTATTTAATTAACTTCCCGGGGTGAAGAAACCCTTTTTGAGAACTCAGAGTGAGTAAATTGGCCATTTTCATGCACTTTTAACCATTCCATAAATCTTGTGTTTAGGGCCCCTGGAAGCATGAAAATCACTTTAAACATGCTAATTTTAGCTCTAAAACTGATGATCCACCTACAAATGTGAACTGACGTTCAAAAATAAAACATTTGAAAACTGACTATTTTCCACATTTCTGAAGCATGACGTAATGGGGGGGTGTTATCTCTTTTGTCAAAAATCAGCTGTTTTTGCTTGAACATTAAATGCCTCCAAATAGTATTTAATTCACTTCCCGAGCCCCTGGAAGCATGAAAATCACTTTAAACATGCTAATTTTAGCTCTAACACTGATGATCCACCTACAAATGTGAACTGACGTTCAAAAATAAAACATTTGAAAACGGACCATTTTCCACATTTCTGAAGCATGACGTAATGGGGGGGTGTTATCTCTTTTGTCAAAAATCAGCAGTTTTTGCTTGAGCATTAAATGCCTCCAAATGGTATTTAATTAACTTCCCGGGGTGAAGAAACCCTTTTTGAGAACTCAGAGTGAGTAAATTGGCCATTTTCATGCACTTTTAACCATTCCATAAATCTTGTGTTTAGGGCCCCTGCAAGCATGAAAATCACTTTAAACATGCTAATTTTAGCTCTAACACTGATAATCCACCTACAAATGTGAACTGACGTTCAAAAATAAAACATTTGAAAACGGACCATTTTCCACATTTCTGAAGCATGACGTAATGGGGGGGTGTTATCTCTTTTGTCAAAAATCAGCTGTTTTTGATTGAACATTAAATGCCTCCAAATAGTATTTAATTCACTTCCCGAGCCCCTGGAAGCATGAACATCACTATAAACATGCTAATTTTAGCTCTAACACTGATGATCCACCTACAAATGTGAACTGACGTTCCAAAATAAAACATTTGAAAACGGACCATTTTCCACATTTCTGAAGCATGACGTAATGGGGGGGTGTTATCTCTTTTGTCGAAAATCAGCAGTTTTTGCTTGAACATTAAATGCCTCCAAATGGTATTTAATTAACTTCCCGGGGTGAAGAAACCCTTTTTGAGAACTCAGAGTGAGTAAATTGGCCATTTTCATGCACTTTTAACCATTCCATAAATCTTGTGTTTAGGGCCCCTGGAAGCATGAAAATCACTTTAAACATGCTAATTTTAGCTCTAACACTGATGATCCACCTACAAATGTGAACTGACGTTCAAAAATAAAACATTTGAAAACGGACCATTTTCCACATTTCTGAAGCATGACGTAATGGGGGGGTGTTATCTCTTTTGTCAAAAATCAGCTGTTTTTGCTTGAACATTAAATGCCTCCAAATAGTATTTAATTAACTTCCCGGGGTGAAGAAACCCTTTTTGAGAACTCAGAGTGAGTAAATTGGCCATTTTCATGCACTTTTAACCATTCCATAAATCTTGTGTTTAGGGCCCCTGGAAGCATGAAAATCACTTTAAACATGCTAATTTTAGCTCTAACACTGATGATCCACCTACAAATGTGAACTGACGTTCAAAAATAAAACATTTGAAAACGGACCATTTTCCACATTTCTGAAGCATGACGTAATGGGGGGGTGTTATCTCTTTTGTCAAAAATCAGCTGTTTTTAACTGAACATTAAATGCCTCCAAATAGTATTTAATTCACTTCCCGAGCCCCTGGAAGCATGAAAATCACTTTAAACATGCTAATTTTAGCTCTAACACTGATGATCCACCTACAAATGTGAACTGACGTTCAAAAATAAAACATTTGAAAACGGACCATTTTCCACATTTCTGAAGCATGACGTAATGGGGGGGGTGTTATCTCTTTTGTCGAAAATCAGCAGTTTTTGCTTGAACATTAAATGCCTCCAAATGGTATTTAATTAACTTCCCGGGGTGAAGAAACCCTTTTTGAGAACTCAGAGTGAGTAAATTGGCCATTTTCATGCACTTTTAACCATTCCATAAATCTTGTGTTTAGGGCCCCTGGAAGCATGAAAATCACTTTAAACATGCTAATTTTAGCTCTAAAACTGATGATCCACCTACAAATGTGAACTGACGTTCAAAAATAAAACATTTGAAAACGGACTATTTTCCACATTTCTGAAGCATGACGTAATGGGGGGGTGTTATCTCTTTTGTCAAAAATCAGCTGTTTTTGCTTGAACATTAAATGCCTCCAAATAGTATTTAATTCACTTCCCGAGCCCCTGGAAGCATGAAAATCACTTTAAACATGCTAATTTTAGCTCTAACACTGATGATCCACCTACAAATGTGAACTGACGTTCAAAAATAAAACATTTGAAAACGGACCATTTTCCACATTTCTGAAGCATGACGTAATGGGGGGGTGTTATCTCTTTTGTCAAAAATCAGCAGTTTTTGCTTGAGCATTAAATGCCTCCAAATGGTATTTAATTAACTTCCCGGGGTGAAGAAACCCTTTTTGAGAACTCAGAGTGAGTAAATTGGCCATTTTCATGCACTTTTAACCATTCCATAAATCTTGTGTTTAGGGCCCCTGGAAGCATGAAAATCACTTTAAACATGCTAATTTTAGCTCTAACACTGATAATCCACCTACAAATGTGAACTGACGTTCAAAAATAAAACATTTGAAAACGGACTATTTTCCACATTTCTGAAGCATGACGTAATGGGGGGGTGTTATCTCTTTTGTCAAAAATCAGCTGTTTTTGCTTGAACATTAAATGCCTCCAAATAGTATTTAATTCACTTCCCGAGCCCCTGGAAACATGAAAATCACTTTAAACATGCTAATGTTAGCTCTAACACTGATGATCCACCTACAAATGTGAACTGACGTTCAAAAATAAAACATTTGAAAACGGACCATTTTCCACATTTCTGAAGCATGACGTAATGGGGGGGTGTTATCTCTTTTGTCAAAAATCAGCAGTTTTTGCTTGAGCATTAAATGCCTCCAAATGGTATTTAATTAACTTCCCGGGGTGAAGAAACCCTTTTTGAGAACTCAGAGTGAGTAAATTGGCCATTTTCATGCACTTTTAACCATTCCATAAATCTTGTGTTTAGGGCCCCTGGAAGCATGAAAATCACTTTAAACATGCTAATTTTAGCTCTAACACTGATAATCCACCTACAAATGTGAACTGACGTTCAAAAATAAAACATTTGAAAACGGACCATTTTCCACATTTCTGAAGCATGACGTAATGGGGGGGTGTTATCTCTTTTGTCAAAAATCAGCTGTTTTTGCTTGAACATTAAATGCCTCCAAATAGTATTTAATTCACTTCCCGAGCCCCTGGAAGCATGAAAATCACTTTAAACATGCTAATTTTAGCTCTAACACTGATGATCCACCTACAAATGTGAACTGACGTTCAAAAATAAAACATTTGAAAACGGACCATTTTCCACATTTCTGAAGCATGACGTAATGGGGGGGTGTTATCTCTTTTGTCGAAAATCAGCCGTTTTTGCTCGAACATTAAATGCCTCCAAATGGTATTTAATTAACTTCCCGGGGTGAAGAAACCCTTTTTGAGAACTCAGAGTGAGTAAATTGGCCATTTTCAAGCACTTTTAACCATTCCATAAATCTTGTGTTTAGGGCCCCTGGAAGCATGAAAATCACTTTAAACATGCTAATTTTAGCTCTAACACTGATGATCCACCTACAAATGTGAACTGACGTTCAAAAATAAAACATTTGAAAACGGACCATTTTCCACATTTCTGAAGCATGACGTAATGGGGGGGTGTTATCTCTTTTGTCAAAAATCAGCTGTTTTTGCTTGAACATTAAATGCCTCCAAATAGTATTTAATTCACTTCCCGAGCCCCTGGAAGCATGAAAATCACTTTAAACATGCTAATTTTAGCTCTAACACTGATGATCTACCTACAAATGTGAACTGACGTTCAAAAATAAAACATTTGAAAACGGACCATTTTCCACATTTCTGAAGCATGACGTAATGGGGGGGTGTTATCTCTTTTGTCGAAAATCAGCCGTTTTTGCTCGAACATTAAATGCCTCCAAATGGTATTTAATTAACTTCCCGGGGTGAAGAAACCCTTTTTGAGAACTCAGAGTGAGTAAATTGGCCATTTTCATGCACTTTTAACCATTCCATAAATCTTGTGTTTAGGGCCCATGGAAGCATGAAAATCACTTTAAACATGCTAATTTTAGCTCTAACACTGATGATCCACCTACAAATGTGAACTGACGTTCAAAAATAAAACATTTGAAAACGGACCATTTTCCACATTTCTGAAGCATGACGTAATGGGGGGGGTGTTATCTCTTTTGTCAAAAATCAGCTGTTTTTGATTGAACATTAAATGCCTCCAAATAGTATTTAATTCACTTCCCGAGCCCCTGGAAGCATGAAAATCACTTTAAACATGCTAATTTTAGCTCTAACACTGACGATCCACCTACAAATGTGAACTGATGTTCAAAAATAAAACATTTGAAAACGGACCATTTTCCACATTTCTGAAGCATGACGTATTGGGGGGGTGTTATCTCTTTTGTCGAAAATCAGCCGTTTTTGCTCGAACATTAAATGCCTCCAAATGGTATTTAATTAACTTCCCGGGGTGAAGAAACCCTTTTTGAGAACTCAGAGTGAGTAAATTGGCCATTTTCATGCACTTTTAACCATTCCATAAATCTTGTGTTTAGGGCCCCTGGAAGCATGAAAATCACTTTAAACATGCTAATTTTAGCTCTAACACTGATGATCCACCTACAAATGTGAACTGACGTTCAAAAATAAAACATTTGAAAACGGACCATTTTCCACATTTCTGAAGCATGACGTAATGGGGGGGTGTTATCTCTTTTGTCAAAAATCAGCTGTTTTTGCTTGAACATTAAATGCCTCCAAATAGTATTTAATTCACTTCCACGAGCCCCTGGAAGCATGAAAATCACTTTAAACATGCTAATTTTAGCTCTAACACTGATGATCCACCTACAAATGTGAACTGATGTTCAAAAATAAAACATTTGAAAACGGACCATTTTCCACATTTCTGAAGCATGACGTAATGGGGGGGTGTTATCTCTTTTGTCAAAAATCAGCAGTTTTTGCTCGAACATTAAATGCCTCCAAATGGTATTTAATTAACTTCCCGGGGTGAAGAAACCCTTTTTGAGAACTCAGAGTGAGTAAATTGGCCATTTTCATGCACTTTTAACCATTCCATAAATCTTGTGTTTAGGGCCCCTGGAAGCATGAAAATCACTTTAAACATGCTAATTTTAGCTCTAACACTGATAATCCACCTACAAATGTGAACTGACGTTCAAAAATAAAACATTTGAAAACGGACCATTTTCCACATTTCTGAAGCATGACGTAATGGGGGGGTGTTATCTCTTTTGTCAAAAATCAGCTGTTTTTGCTTGAACATTAAATGCCTCCAAATAGTATTTAATTCACTTCCCGAGCCCCTGGAAGCATGAAAATCACTTTAAACATGCTAATTTTAGCTCTAACACTGATGATCCACCTACAAATGTGAACTGACGTTCAAAAATAAAACATTTGAAAACGGACCATTTTCCACATTTCTGAAGCATGACGTAATGGGGGGGTGTTATCTCTTTTGTCGAAAATCAGCCGTTTTTGCTCGAACATTAAATGCCTCCAAATGGTATTTAATTAACTTCCCGGGGTGAAGAAACCCTTTTTGTGAACTCAGAGTGAGTAAATTGGCCATTTTCATGCACTTTTAACCATTCCATAAATCTTGTGTTTAGGGCCCCTGGAAGCATGAAAATCACTTTAAACATGCTAATTTTAGCTCTAACACTGATGATCCACCTACAAATGTGAACTGACGTTCAAAAATAAAACATTTGAAAACGGACCATTTTCCACATTTCTGAAGCATGACGTAATGGGGGGGTGTTATCTCTTTTGTCAAAAATCAGCTGTTTTTGCTTGAACATTAAATGCCTCCAAATAGTATTTAATTCACTTCCCGAGCCCCTGGAAGCATGAAAATCACTTTAAACATGCTAATTTTAGCTCTAACACTGATGATCTACCTACAAATGTGAACTGACGTTCAAAAATAAAACATTTGAAAACGGACCATTTTCCACATTTCTGAAGCATGACGTAATGGGGGGTGTTATCTCTTTTGTCGAAAATCAGCCGTTTTTGCTCGAACATTAAATGCCTCCAAATGGTATTTAATTAACTTCCCGGGGTGAAGAAACCCTTTTTGAGAACTCAGAGTGAGTAAATTGGCCATTTTCATGCACTTTTAACCATTCCATAAATCTTGTGTTTAGGGCCCCTGGAAGCATGAAAATCACTTTAAACATGCTAATTTTAGCTCTAACACTGATGATCCACCTACAAATGTGAACTGACGTTCAAAAATAAAACATTTGAAAACGGACGATTTTCCACATTTCTGAAGCATGACGTAATGGGGGGGGTGTTATCTCTTTTGTCGAAAATCAGCTGTTTTTGATTGAACATTAAATGCCTCCAAATAGTATTTAATTCACTTCCCGAGCCCCTGGAAGCATGAAAATCACTTTAAACATGCTAATTTTAGCTCTAACACTGATGATCCACCTACAAATGTGAACTGACGTACAAAAATAAAACATTTGAAAACGGACCATTTTCCACATTTCTGAAGCATGACGTAATGGGGGGGTGTTATCTCTTTTGTCGAAAATCAGCCGTTTTTGCTCGAACATTAAATGCCTCCAAATGGTATTTAATTAACTTCCCGGGGTGAAGAAACCCTTTTTGAGAACTCAGAGTGAGTAAATTGGCCATTGTCATGCACTTTTAACCATTCCATAAATCTTGTGTTTAGGGCCCCTGGAAGCATGAAAATCACTTTAAACATGCTAATTTTAGCTCTAACACTGATGATCCACCTACAAATGTGAACTGACGTTCAAAAATAAAACATTTGAAAACGGACCATTTTCCACATTTCTGAAGCATGACGTAATGGGGGGGTGTTATCTCTTTTGTCAAAAATCAGCTGTTTTTGATTGAACATTAAATGCCTCCAAATAGTATTTAATTCACTTCCCGAGCCCCTGGAAGCATGAACATCACTATAAACATGCTAATTTTAGCTCTAACACTGATGATCCACCTACAAATGTGAACTGACGTTCCAAAATAAAACATTTGAAAATGGACCATTGTCCACATTTCTGAAGCATGACTTAATGGGGGGGGTGTTATCTCTTTTGTCGAAAATCAGCCGTTTCTGCTTGAACATTAAATGCCTCCAAATGGTATTTAATTAACTTCCCGGGGTGAAGAAACACTTTTTGAGAACTCAGAGTGAGTAAATTGGCCATTTTCATGCACTTTTAACCATTCCATAAATCTTGTGTTTAGGGCCCCCGGAAGCATGAATATCACTTTAAACATGCTAATTTTAGCTCTAACACTGATGATCCACCTACAAATGTGAACTGACGTTCAAAAATAAAACATTTGAAAACGGACCATTTTCCACATTTCTGAAGCATGACGTAATGGGGGGGTGTTATCTCTTTTGTCAAAAATCAGCTGTTTTTGATTGAACATTAAATGCCTCCAAATAGTATTTAATTCACTTCCCAAGCCCCTGGAAGCATGAAAATCACTTTAAACATGCTAATTTTAGCTCTAACACTGATGATCCACCTACAAATGTGAACTGACGTTCAAAAATAAAACATTTGAAAACGGACCATTTTCCACATTTCTGAAGCATGACGTAATGGGGGGGTGTTATCTCTTTTGTCGAAAATCAGACGTTTTAGCTCGAACATTAAAAGCCTCCAAATGGTATTTAATTAACTACCCGGGGTGAAGAAACCCTTTTTGAGAACTCAGAGTGAGTAAATTGGCCATTTTCATGCACTTTTAACCATTCCATAAATCTTGTGTTTAGGGCCCCTGGAAGCATGAAAATCACTTTAAACATGCTAATTTTAGCTCTAACACTGATGATCCACCTACAAATGTGAACTGAGGTTAAAAAATAAAACATTTGAAAACGGACCATTTTCCACATTTCTGAAGCATGACGTAATGGGGGGGTGTTATCTCTTTTGTCAAAAATCAGCTGTTTTTGATTGAACATTAAATGCCTCCAAATAGTATTTAATTCACTTCCCGAGCCCCTGGAAGCATGAAAATCACTTTAAACATGCTAATTTTAGCTCTAACACTGATGATCCACCTACAAATGTGAACTGATGTTCAAAAATAAAACATTTGAAAACGGACCATTTTCCACATTTCTGAAGCATGACGTAATGGGGGGGTGTTATCTCTTTTGTCGAAAATCAGCCGTTTTTGCTCGAACATTAAATGCCTCCAAATGGTATTTAATTAACTTCCCGGGGTGAAGAAACCCTTTTTGAGAACTCAGAGTGAGTAAATTGGCCATTTTCATGCACTTTTAACCATTCCATAAATCTTGTGTTTAGGGCCCCTGGAAGCATGAAAATCACTTTAAACATGCTAATTTTAGCTCTAACACTGATGATCCACCTACAAATGTGAACTGACATTCAAAAATAAAACATTTGAAAACGGACCATTTTCCACATTTCTGAAGCATGACGTAATGGGGGGGTGTTATCTCTTTTGTCAAAAATCAGCTGTTTTTGCTTGAACATTAAATGCCTCCAAATAGTATTTAATTCACTTCCCGAGCCCCTGGAAGCATGAAAATCACTTTAAACATGCTAATTTTAGCTCTAACACTGATGATCCACCTACAAATGTGAACTGACGTTCAAAAATAAAACATTTGAAAACTGACCATTTTCCACATTTCTGAAGCATGACGTAATGGGGGGGTGTTATCTCTTTTGTCGAAAATCAGCCGTTTTTGCTCGAACATTAAATGCCTCCAAATGGTATTTAATTAACTTCCCGGGGTGAAGAAACCCTTTTTGAGAACTCAGAGTGAGTAAATTGGCCATTTTCATGCACTTTTAACCATTCCATAAATCTTGTGTTTAGGGCCCCTGGAAGCATGAAAATCACTTTAAACATTCTAATTTTAGCTCTAACACTGATGATCCACCTACAAATGTGAACTGACGTTCAAAAATAAAACATTTGAAAACGGACCATTTTCCACATTTCTGAAGCATGACGTAATGGGGGGGTGTTATCTCTTTTGTCAAAAATCAGCTGTTTTTAACTGAACATTAAATGCCTCCAAATAGTATTTAATTCACTTCCCGAGCCCCTGGAAGCATGAAAATCACTTTAAACATGCTAATTTTAGCTCTAACACTGATGATCCACCTACAAATGTGAACTGACGTTCCAAAATAAAACATTTGAAAACGGACCATTTTCCACATTTCTGAAGCATGACGTAATGGGGGGGTGTTATCTCTTTTGTCGAAAATCAGCAGTTTTTGCTTGAACATTAAATGCCTCCAAATGGTATTTAATTAACTTCCCGGGGTGAAGAAACCCTTTTTGAGAACTCAGAGTGAGTAAATTGGCCATTTTCATGCACTTTTAACCATTCCATAAATCTTGTGTTTAGGGCCCCTGGAAGCATGAAAATCACTTTAAACATGCTAATTTTAGCTCTAACACTGATGATCCACCTACAAATGTGAACTGACGTTCAAAAATAAAACATTTGAAAACGGACCATTTTCCACATTTCTGAAGCATGACGTAATGGGGGGGTGTTATCTCTTTTGTCGAAAATCAGCCGTTTTTGCTCGAACATTAAATGCCTCCAAATGGTATTTAATTAACTTCCCGGGGTGAAGAAACCCTTTTTGAGAACTCAGAGTGAGTAAATTGGCCATTTTCATGCACTTTTAACCATTCCATAAATCTTGTGTTTAGGGCCCCTGGAAGCATGAAAATCGCTTTAAACATGCTAATTTTAGCTCTAACACTGATGATCCACCTACAAATGTGAACTGACGTTCAAAAATAAAACATTTGAAAACGGACCATTTTCCACATTTCTGAAGCATGACGTAATGGGGGGGTGTTATCTCTTTTGTCAAAAATCAGCTGTTTTTAACTGAACATTAAATGCCTCCAAATAGTATTTAATTCACTTCCCGAGCCCCTGGAAGCATGACAATCACTTTAAACATGCTAATTTTAGCTCTAACACTGATGATCCACCTACAAATGTGAACTGACGTTCAAAAATAAAACATTTGAAAACGGACCATTTTCCACATTTCTGAAGCATGACGTAATGGGGGGGTGTTATCTCTTTTGTCGAAAATCAGCAGTTTTTGCTTGAACATTAAATGCCTCCAAATGGTATTTAATTAACTTCCCGGGGTGAAGAAACCCTTTTTGAGAACTCAGAGTGAGTAAATTGGCCATTTTCATGCACTTTTAACCATTCCATAAATCTTGTGTTTAGGGCCCCTGGAAGCATGAAAATCACTTTAAACATGCTAATTTTAGCTCTAAAACTGATGATCCACCTACAAATGTGAACTGACGTTCAAAAATAAAACATTTGAAAACGGACTATTTTCCACATTTCTGAAGCATGACGTAATGGGGGGGTGTTATCTCTTTTGTCAAAAATCAGCTGTTTTTGCTTGAACATTAAATGCCTCCAAATAGTATTTAATTCACTTCCCGAGCCCCTGGAAGCATGAAAATCACTTTAAACATGCTAATTTTAGCTCTAACACTGATGATCCACCTACAAATGTGAACTGACGTTCAAAAATAAAACATTTGAAAACGGACCATTTTCCACATTTCTGAAGCATGACGTAATGGGGGGGTGTTATCTCTTTTGTCAAAAATCAGCAGTTTTTGCTTGAGCATTAAATGCCTCCAAATGGTATTTAATTAACTTCCCGGGGTGAAGAAACCCTTTTTGAGAACTCAGAGTGAGTAAATTGGCCATTTTCATGCACTTTTAACCATTCCATAAATCTTGTGTTTAGGGCCCCTGGAAGCATGAAAATCACTTTAAACATGCTAATTTTAGCTCTAACACTGATAATCCACCTACAAATGTGAACTGACGTTCAAAAATAAAACATTTGAAAACGGACCATTTTCCACATTTCTGAAGCATGACGTAATGGGGGGGTGTTATCTCTTTTGTCAAAAATCAGCTGTTTTTGATTGAACATTAAATGCCTCCAAATAGTATTTAATTCACTTCCCGAGCCCCTGGAAGCATGAACATCACTATAAACATGCTAATTTTAGCTCTAACACTGATGATCCACCTACAAATGTGAACTGACGTTCCAAAATAAAACATTTGAAAACGGACCATTTTCCACATTTCTGAAGCATGACGTAATGGGGGGGTGTTATCTCTTTTGTCGAAAATCAGCAGTTTTTGCTTGAACATTAAATGCCTCCAAATGGTATTTAATTAACTTCCCGGGGTGAAGAAACCCTTTTTGAGAACTCAGAGTGAGTAAATTGGCCATTTTCATGCACTTTTAACCATTCCATAAATCTTGTGTTTAGGGCCCCTGGAAGCATGAAAATCACTTTAAACATGCTAATTTTAGCTCTAACACTGATGATCCACCTACAAATGTGAACTGACGTTCAAAAATAAAACATTTGAAAACGGACCATTTTCCACATTTCTGAAGCATGACGTAATGGGGGGGTGTTATCTCTTTTGTCAAAAATCAGCTGTTTTTGCTTGAACATTAAATGCCTCCAAATAGTATTTAATTAACTTCCCGGGGTGAAGAAACCCTTTTTGAGAACTCAGAGTGAGTAAATTGGCCATTTTCATGCACTTTTAACCATTCCATAAATCTTGTGTTTAGGGCCCCTGGAAGCATGAAAATCACTTTAAACATGCTAATTTTAGCTCTAAAACTGATGATCCACCTACAAATGTGAACTGACGTTCAAAAATAAAACATTTGAAAACGGACTATTTTCCACATTTCTGAAGCATGACGTAATGGGGGGGTGTTATCTCTTTTGTCAAAAATCAGCTGTTTTTGCTTGAACATTAAATGCCTCCAAATAGTATTTAATTCACTTCCCGAGCCCCTGGAAGCATGAAAATCACTTTAAACATGCTAATTTTAGCTCTAACACTGATGATCCACCTACAAATGTGAACTGACGTTCAAAAATAAAACATTTGAAAACGGACCATTTTCCACATTTCTGAAGCATGACGTAATGGGGGGGTGTTATCTCTTTTGTCAAAAATCAGCAGTTTTTGCTTGAGCATTAAATGCCTCCAAATGGTATTTAATTAACTTCCCGGGGTGAAGAAACCCTTTTTGAGAACTCAGAGTGAGTAAATTGGCCATTTTCATGCACTTTTAACCATTCCATAAATCTTGTGTTTAGGGCCCCTGGAAGCATGAAAATCACTTTAAACATGCTAATTTTAGCTCTAACACTGATGATCCACCTACAAATGTGAACTGACGTTCAAAAATAAAACATTTGAAAACGGACCATTTTCCACATTTCTGAAGCATGACGTAATAGGGGGGTGTTATCTCTTTTGTCGAAAATCAGCCATTTTTGCTCGAACATTAAATGCCTCCAAATGGTATTTAATTAACTTCCCGGGGTGAAGAAACCCTTTTTGAGAACTCAGAGTGAGTAAATTGGCCATTTTCATGCACTTTTAACCATTCCATAAATCTTGTGTTTAGGGCCCCTGGAAGCATGAAAATCACTTTAAACATGCTAATTTTAGCTCTAACACTGATGATCCACCTACAAATGTGAACTGACGTTCAAAAATAAAACATTTGAAAACGGACCATTTTCCACATTTCTGAAGCATGACGTAATGGGGGGGTGTTATCTCTTTTGTCGAAAATCAGCCGTTTTTGCTCGAACATTAAATGCCTCCAAATGGTATTTAATTAACTTCCCGGGGTGAAGAAACCCTTTTTGAGAACTCAGAGTGAGTAAATTGGCCATTTTCATGCACTTTTAACCATTCCATAAATCTTGTGTTTAGGGCCCCTGGAAGCATGAAAATCGCTTTAAACATGCTAATTTTAGCTCTAACACTGATGATCCACCTACAAATGTGAACTGACGTTCAAAAATAAAACATTTGAAAACGGACCATTTTCCACATTTCTGAAGCATGACGTAATGGGGGGGTGTTATCTCTTTTGTCAAAAATCAGCTGTTTTTAACTGAACATTAAATGCCTCCAAATAGTATTTAATTCACTTCCCGAGCCCCTGGAAGCATGACAATCACTTTAAACATGCTAATTTTAGCTCTAACACTGATGATCCACCTACAAATGTGAACTGACGTTCAAAAATAAAACATTTGAAAACGGACCATTTTCCACATTTCTGAAGCATGACGTAATGGGGGGGTGTTATCTCTTTTGTCGAAAATCAGCAGTTTTTGCTTGAACATTAAATGCCTCCAAATGGTATTTAATTAACTTCCCGGGGTGAAGAAACCCTTTTTGAGAACTCAGAGTGAGTAAATTGGCCATTTTCATGCACTTTTAACCATTCCATAAATCTTGTGTTTAGGGCCCCTGGAAGCATGAAAATCACTTTAAACATGCTAATTTTAGCTCTAAAACTGATGATCCACCTACAAATGTGAACTGACGTTCAAAAATAAAACATTTGAAAACGGACTATTTTCCACATTTCTGAAGCATGACGTAATGGGGGGGTGTTATCTCTTTTGTCAAAAATCAGCTGTTTTTGCTTGAACATTAAATGCCTCCAAATAGTATTTAATTCACTTCCCGAGCCCCTGGAAGCATGAAAATCACTTTAAACATGCTAATTTTAGCTCTAACACTGATGATCCACCTACAAATGTGAACTGACGTTCAAAAATAAAACATTTGAAAACGGACCATTTTCCACATTTCTGAAGCATGACGTAATGGGGGGGTGTTATCTCTTTTGTCAAAAATCAGCAGTTTTTGCTTGAGCATTAAATGCCTCCAAATGGTATTTAATTAACTTCCCGGGGTGAAGAAACCCTTTTTGAGAACTCAGAGTGAGTAAATTGGCCATTTTCATGCACTTTTAACCATTCCATAAATCTTGTGTTTAGGGCCCCTGGAAGCATGAAAATCACTTTAAACATGCTAATTTTAGCTCTAACACTGATAATCCACCTACAAATGTGAACTGACGTTCAAAAATAAAACATTTGAAAACGGACCATTTTCCACATTTCTGAAGCATGACGTAATGGGGGGGTGTTATCTCTTTTGTCAAAAATCAGCTGTTTTTGATTGAACATTAAATGCCTCCAAATAGTATTTAATTCACTTCCCGAGCCCCTGGAAGCATGAACATCACTATAAACATGCTAATTTTAGCTCTAACACTGATGATCCACCTACAAATGTGAACTGACGTTCCAAAATAAAACATTTGAAAACGGACCATTTTCCACATTTCTGAAGCATGACGTAATGGGGGGGTGTTATCTCTTTTGTCGAAAATCAGCAGTTTTTGCTTGAACATTAAATGCCTCCAAATGGTATTTAATTAACTTCCCGGGGTGAAGAAACCCTTTTTGAGAACTCAGAGTGAGTAAATTGGCCATTTTCATGCACTTTTAACCATTCCATAAATCTTGTGTTTAGGGCCCCTGGAAGCATGAAAATCACTTTAAACATGCTAATTTTAGCTCTAACACTGATGATCCACCTACAAATGTGAACTGACGTTCAAAAATAAAACATTTGAAAACGGACCATTTTCCACATTTCTGAAGCATGACGTAATGGGGGGGTGTTATCTCTTTTGTCAAAAATCAGCTGTTTTTGCTTGAACATTAAATGCCTCCAAATAGTATTTAATTAACTTCCCGGGGTGAAGAAACCCTTTTTGAGAACTCAGAGTGAGTAAATTGGCCATTTTCATGCACTTTTAACCATTCCATAAATCTTGTGTTTAGGGCCCCTGGAAGCATGAAAATCACTTTAAACATGCTAATTTTAGCTCTAAAACTGATGATCCACCTACAAATGTGAACTGACGTTCAAAAATAAAACATTTGAAAACGGACTATTTTCCACATTTCTGAAGCATGACGTAATGGGGGGGTGTTATCTCTTTTGTCAAAAATCAGCTGTTTTTGCTTGAACATTAAATGCCTCCAAATAGTATTTAATTCACTTCCCGAGCCCCTGGAAGCATGAAAATCACTTTAAACATGCTAATTTTAGCTCTAACACTGATGATCCACCTACAAATGTGAACTGACGTTCAAAAATAAAACATTTGAAAACGGACCATTTTCCACATTTCTGAAGCATGACGTAATGGGGGGGTGTTATCTCTTTTGTCAAAAATCAGCAGTTTTTGCTTGAGCATTAAATGCCTCCAAATGGTATTTAATTAACTTCCCGGGGTGAAGAAACCCTTTTTGAGAACTCAGAGTGAGTAAATTGGCCATTTTCATGCACTTTTAACCATTCCATAAATCTTGTGTTTAGGGCCCCTGGAAGCATGAAAATCACTTTAAACATGCTAATTTTAGCTCTAACACTGATAATCCACCTACAAATGTGAACTGACGTTCAAAAATAAAACATTTGAAAACGGACTATTTTCCACATTTCCGAAGCATGACGTAATGGGGGGGTGTTATCTCTTTTGTCAAAAATCAGCTGTTTTTGCTTGAACATTAAATGCCTCCAAATAGTATTTAATTCACTTCCCGAGCCCCTGGAAGCATGAAAATCACTTTAAACATGCTAATTTTAGCTCTAACACTGATGATCCACCTACAAATGTGAACTGACGTTCAAAAATAAAACATTTGAAAACGGACCATTTTCCACATTTCTGAAGCATGACGTAATGGGGGGGTGTTATCTCTTTTGTCAAAAATCAGCAGTTTTTGCTTGAGCATTAAATGCCTCCAAATGGTATTTAATTAACTTCCCGGGGTGAAGAAACCCTTTTTGAGAACTCAGAGTGAGTAAATTGGCCATTTTCATGCACTTTTAACCATTCCATAAATCTTGTGTTTAGGGCCCCTGGAAGCATGAAAATCACTTTAAACATGCTAATTTTAGCTCTAACACTGATAATCCACCTACAAATGTGAACTGACGTTCAAAAATAAAACATTTGAAAACGGACCATTTTCCACATTTCTGAAGCATGACGTAATGGGGGGGTGTTATCTCTTTTGTCAAAAATCAGCTGTTTTTGCTTGAACATTAAATGCCTCCAAATAGTATTTAATTCACTTCCCGAGCCCCTGGAAGCATGAAAATCACTTTAAACATGCTAATTTTAGCTCTAACACTGATGATCCACCTACAAATGTGAACTGACGTTCAAAAATAAAACATTTGAAAACGGACCATTTTCCACATTTCTGAAGCATGACGTAATGGGGGGGTGTTATCTCTTTTGTCGAAAATCAGCCGTTTTTGCTCGAACATTAAATGCCTCCAAATGGTATTTAATTAACTTCCCGGGGTGAAGAAACCCTTTTTGAGAACTCAGAGTGAGTAAATTGGCCATTTTCATGCACTTTTAACCATTCCATAAATCTTGTGTTTAGGGCCCCTGGAAGCATGAAAATAACTTTAAACATGCTAATTTTAGCTCTAACACTGATGATCCACCTACAAATGTGAACTGACGTTCAAAAATAAAACATTTGAAAACGGACCATTTTCCACATTTCTGAAGCATGACGTAATGGGGGGGTGTTATCTCTTTTGTCAAAAATCAGCTGTTTTTGCTTGAACATTAAATGCCTCCAAATAGTATTTAATTCACTTCCCGAGCCCCTGGAAGCATGAAAATCACTTTAAACATGCTAATTTTAGCTCTAACACTGATGATCTACCTACAAATGTGAACTGACGTTCAAAAATAAAACATTTGAAAACGGACCATTTTCCACATTTCTGAAGCATGACGTAATGGGGGGGTGTTATCTCTTTTGTCGAAAATCAGCCGTTTTTGCTCGAACATTAAATGCCTCCAAATGGTATTTAATTAACTTCCCGGGGTGAAGAAACCCTTTTTGAGAACTCAGAGTGAGTAAATTGGCCATTTTCATGCACTTTTAACCATTCCATAAATCTTGTGTTTAGGGCCCATGGAAGCATGAAAATCACTTTAAACATGCTAATTTTAGCTCTAACACTGATGATCCACCTACAAATGTGAACTGACGTTGAAAAATAAAACATTTGAAAACGGACCATTTTCCACATTTCTGAAGCATGACGTAATGGGGGGGTGTTATCTCTTTTGTCAAAAATCAGCTGTTTTTGATTGAACATTAAATGCCTCCAAATAGTATTTAATTCACTTCCCGAGCCCCTGGAAGCATGAAAATCACTTTAAACATGCTAATTTTAGCTCTAACACTGACGATCCACCTACAAATGTGAACTGATGTTCAAAAATAAAACATTTGAAAACGGACCATTTTCCACATTTCTGAAGCATGACGTATTGGGGGGGTGTTATCTCTTTTGTCGAAAATCAGCCGTTTTTGCTCGAACATTAAATGCCTCCAAATGGTATTTAATTAACTTCCCGGGGTGAAGAAACCCTTTTTGAGAACTCAGAGTGAGTAAATTGGCCATTTTCATGCACTTTTAACCATTCCATAAATCTTGTGTTTAGGGCCCCTGGAAGCATGAAAATCACTTTAAACATGCTAATTTTAGCTCTAACACTGATGATCCACCTACAAATGTGAACTGACGTTCAAAAATAAAACATTTGAAAACGGACCATTTTCCACATTTCTGAAGCATGACGTAATGGGGGGGTGTTATCTCTTTTGTCAAAAATCAGCTGTTTTTGCTTGAACATTAAATGCCTCCAAATAGTATTTAATTCACTTCCACGAGCCCCTGGAAGCATGAAAATCACTTTAAACATGCTAATTTTAGCTCTAACACTGATGATCCACCTACAAATGTGAACTGATGTTCAAAAATAAAACATTTGAAAACGGACCATTTTCCACATTTCTGAAGCATGACGTAATGGGGGGGTGTTATCTCTTTTGTCAAAAATCAGCAGTTTTTGCTCGAACATTAAATGCCTCCAAATGGTATTTAATTAACTTCCCGGGGTGAAGAAACCCTTTTTGAGAACTCAGAGTGAGTAAATTGGCCATTTTCATGCACTTTTAACCATTCCATAAATCTTGTGTTTAGGGCCCCTGGAAGCATGAAAATCACTTTAAACATGCTAATTTTAGCTCTAACACTGATGATCCACCTACAAATGTGAACTGACGTTCAAAAATAAAACATTTGAAAACGGACCATTTTCCACATTTCTGAAGCATGACGTAATGGGGGGGTGTTATCTCTTTTGTCAAAAATCAGCTGTTTTTGCTTGAACATTAAATGCCTCCAAATAGTATTTAATTCACTTCCCGAGCCCCTGGAAGCATGAAAATCACTTTAAACATGCTAATTTTAGCTCTAACACTGATGATCCACCTACAAATGTGAACTGACGTTCAAAAATAAAACATTTGAAAACGGACCATTTTCCACATTTCTGAAGCATGACGTAATGGGGGGGTGTTATCTCTTTTGTCGAAAATCAGCCGTTTTTGCTCGAACATTAAATGCCTCCAAATGGTATTTAATTAACTTCCCGGGGTGAAGAAACCCTTTTTGAGAACTCAGAGTGAGTAAATTGGCCATTTTCATGCACTTTTAACCATTTCATAAATCTTGTGTTTAGGGCCCCTGGAAGCATGAAAATCACTTTAAACATGCTAATTTTAGCTCTAACACTGATGATCCACCTACAAATGTGAACTGACGTTCAAAAATAAAACATTTGAAAACGGACCATTTTCCACATTTCTGAAGCATGACGTAATGGGGGGGTGTTATCTCTTTTGTCAAAAATCAGCTGTTTTTGATTGAACATTAAATGCCTCCAAATAGTATTTAATTCATTTCCCGAGCCCCTGGAAGCATGAAAATCACTTTAAACATGCTCATTTTAGCTCTAACACTGATGATCCACCTACAAATGTGAACTGACGTTCAAAAATAAAACATTTGAAAACGGACCATTTTCCACATTTCTGAAGCATGACGTAATGGGGGGGTGTTATCTCTTTTGTCGAAAATCAGCCGTTTTTGCTCGAACATTAAATGCCTCCAAATGGTATTTAATTAACTTCCCGGGGTGAAGAAACCCTTTTTGAGAACTCAGAGTGAGTAAATTGGCCATTTTCATGCACTTTTAACCATTCCATAAATCTTGTGTTTAGGGCCCCTGGAAGCATGAAAATCACTTTAAACATGCTAATTTTAGCTCTAACACTGATGATCCACCTACAAATGTGAACTGACGTTCAAAAATAAAACATTTGAAAACGGACCATTTTCCACATTTCTGAAGCATGACGTAATGGGGGGTGTTATCTCTTTTGTCAAAAATCAGCTGTTTTTGCTTGAACATTAAATGCCTCCAAATAGTATTTAATTCACTTCCCGAGCCCCCGGAAGCATGAAAATCACTTTAAACATGCTAATTTTAGCTCTAACACTGATGATCCACCTACAAATGTGAACTGACGTTCAAAAATAAAACATTTGAAAACGGACCATTTTCCACATTTCTGAAGCATGACGTAATGGGGGGTGTTATCTCTTTTGTCGAAAATCAGCCGTTTTTGCTCGAACATTAAATGCCTCCAAATGGTATTTAATTAACTTCCCGGGGTGAAGAAACACTTTTTGAGAACTCAGAGTGAGTAAATTGGCCATTTTCATGCACTTTTAACCATTCCATAAATCTTGTGTTTAGGGCCCCTGGAAGCATGAAAATCACTTTAAACATGCTAATTTTAGCTCTAACACTGATGATCCACCTACAAATGTGAACTGACGTTCAAAAATAAAACATTTGAAAACGGACCATTTTCCACATTTCTGAAGCATGACGTAATGGGGGGGTGTTATCTCTTTTGTCAAAAATCAGCTGTTTTTGATTGAACATTAAATGCCTCCAAACAGTATTTAATTCATTTCCCGAGCCCCTGGAAGCATGAAAATCACTTTAAACATGCTCATTTTAGCTCTAACACTGATGATCCACCTACAAATGTGAACTGACGTTCAAAAATAAAACATTTGAAAACGGACCATTTTCCACATTTCTGAAGCATGACGTAATGGGGGGTGTTATCTCTTTTGTCGAAAATCAGCCGTTTATGCTCGAACATTAAATGCCTCCAAATGGTATTTAATTAACTTCCCGGGGTGAAGAAACACTTTTTGAGAACTCAGAGTGAGTAAATTGGCCATTTTCATGCACTTTTAACCATTCCATAAATCTTGTGTTTAGGGCCCCTGGAAGCATGAAAATCACTTTAAACATGCTAATTTTAGCTCTAACACTGATGATCCACCTACAAATGTGAACTGACGTTCAAAAATAAAACATTTGAAAACGGACCATTTTCCACATTTCTGAAGCATGACGTAATGGGGGGGTGTTATCTCTTTTGTCAAAAATCAGCTGTTTTTGATTGAACATTAAATGCCTCCAAACAGTATTTAATTCATTTCCCGAGCCCCTGGAAGCATGAAAATCACTTTAAACATGCTCATTTTAGCTCTAACACTGATGATCCACCTACAAATGTGAACTGACGTTCAAAAATAAAACATTTGAAAACGGACCATTTTCCACATTTCTGAAGCATGACGTAATGGGGGGGTGTTATCTCTTTTGTCGAAAATCAGCTGTTTTTGCTTGAACATTAAATGCCTCCAAATAGTATTTAATTCACTTCCCGAGCCCCTGGAAGCATGAAAATCACTTTAAACATGCTAATTTTAGCTCTAACACTGATGATCCACCTACAATTGTGAACTGACGTTCAAAAATAAAACATTTGAAAACGGACCATTTTCCACATTTCTGAAGCATGACGTAATGGGGGGGTGTTATCTCTTTTGTCGAAAATCAGCCGTTTTTGCTCGAACATTAAATGCCTCCAAATGGTATTTAATTAACTTCCCGGGGTGAAGAAACCCTTTTTGAGAACTCAGAGTGAGTAAATTGGCCATTTTCATGCACTTTTAACCACTCCATAAATCTTGTGTTTAGGGCCCCTGGAAGCATGAAAATCACTTTAAACATGCTAATTTTAGCTCTAACACTGATGATCCACCTACAAATGTGAACTGACGTTCAAAAATAAAACATTTGAAAATGGACCATTTTCCACATTTCTGAAGCATGACGTAATGGGGGGGTGTTATCTCTTTTGTCAAAAATCAGCTGTTTTTGCTTGAACATTAAATGCCTCCAAATAGTATTTAATTCACATCCCGAGCCCCTGGAAGCATGAAAATCACTTTAAACATGCTAATTTTAGCTCTAACACTGATGATCCACCTACAAATGTGAACTGACGTTCAAAAATAAAACATTTGAAAATGGACCATTTTCCACATTTCTGAAGCATGACGTAATGGGGGGGTGTTATCTCTTTTGTCGAAAATCAGCCGTTTTTGCTCGAACATTAAATGCCTCCAAATGGTATTTAATTAACTTCCCGGGGTGAAGAAACCCTTTTTGAGAACTCAGAGTGAGTAAATTGGCCATTTTCATGCACTTTTAACCATTCCATTAATCTTGTGTTTAGGGCCCCTGGAAGCATTAAAATCACTTTAAACATGCTAATTTTAGCTCTAACACTGATGATCCACCTACAAATGTGAACTGATGTTCAAAAATAAAACATTTGAAAACGGACCATTTTCCACATTTCTGAAGCATTACGTAATGGGGGGTGTTATCTCTTTTGTCGAAAATCAGCCGTGTTTGCTCGAACATTAAATGCCTCCAAATGGTATTTGATTAACTTCCCCGGGTGAAGAAACCCTTTTTGAGAACTCAGAGTGAGTAAATTGGCCATTTTCATGCACTTTTAACCATTCCATAAATCTTGTGTTTAGGGCCCCTGGAAGCATGAAAATCACTTTAAACATGCTAATTTTAGCTCTAACACTGATGATCCACCTACAAATGTGAACTGACGTTCAAAAATAAAACATTTGAAAACGGACCATTTTCCACATTTCTGAACCATGACGTAATGGGGGGGTGTTATCTCTTTTGTCAAAAATCAGCTGTTTTTGATTGAACATTAAATGCCTCCAAATAGTATTTAATTCATTTCCCGAGCCCCTGGAAGCATGAAAATCACTTTAAACATGCTCATTTTAGCTCTAACACTGATGATCCACCTACAAATGTGAACTGACGTTCAAAAATAAAACATTTGAAAACGGACCATTTTCTACATTTCTGAAGCATGACGTAATGGGGGGGTGTTATCTCTTTTGTCGAAAATCAGCCGTTTTTGCTCGAACATTAAATGCCTCCAAATGGTTTTTAATTAACTTCCCGGGGTGAAGAAACCCTTTTTCAGAACTCAGAGTGAGTAAATTGGCCATTTTCATGCACTTTTAACCATTCCATAAATCTTGTGTTTAGGGCCCCTGGAAGCATGAAAATCACTTTAAACATGCTAATTTTAGCTCTAACACTGATGATCCACCTACAAATGTGAACTGACATTCAAAAATAAAACATTTGAAAACGGACCATTTTCCACATTTCTGAAGCATGACGTAATGGGGGGTGTTATCTCTTTTGTCAAAAATCAGCTGTTTTTGATTGAACATTAAATGCCTCCAAACAGTATTTAATTCATTTCCCGAGCCCCTGGAAGCATGAAAATCACTTTAAACATGCTAATTTTAGCTCTAACACTGATGATCCACCTACAATTGTGAACAGACGTTCAAAAATAAAACATTTGAAAACGGACCATTTTCCACATTTCTGAAGCATGACGTAATGGGGGGGTGTTATCTCTTTTGTCGAAAATCAGCCGTTTTTGCTCGAACATTAAATGCCTCCAAATGGTATTTAATTAACTTCCCGGGGTGAAGAAACCCTTTTTGAGAACTCAGAGTGAGTAAATTGGCCATTTTCATGCACTTTTAACCATTCCATTAATCTTGTGTTTAGGGCCCCTGGAAGCATTAAAATCACTTTAAACATGCTAATTTTAGCTCTAACACTGATGATCCACCTACAAATGTGAACTGACGTTCAAAAATAAAACATTTGAAAACGGACCATTTTCCACATTTCTGAAGCATTACGTAATGGGGGGTGTTATCTCTTTTGTCGAAAATCAGCCGTGTTTGCTCGAACATTAAATGCCTCCAAATGGTATTTGATTAACTTCCCCGGGTGAAGAAACCCTTTTTGAGAACTCAGAGTGAGTAAATTGGCCATTTTCATGCACTTTTAACCATTCCATAAATCTTGTGTTTAGGGCCCCTGGAAGCATGAAAATCACTTTAAACATGCTAATTTTAGCTCTAACACTGATGATCCACCTACAAATGTGAACTGACGTTCAAAAATAAAACATTTGAAAACGGACCATTTTCCACATTTCTGAAGCATGACGTAATGGGCGGGTGTTATCTCTTTTGTCAAAAATCAGCTGTTTTTGCTTGAACATTAAATGCCTCCAAATAGTATTTAATTCACTTCCCGAGCCCCTGGAAGCATGAAAATCACTTTAAACATGCTAATTTTAGCTCTAACACTGATGATCCACCTACAAATGTGAACTGACGTTCAAAAATAAAACATTTGAAAACGGACCATTTTCCACATTTCTGAAGCATGACGTAATGGGGGGGTGTTATCTCTTTTGTCGAAAATCAGCCGTTTTTGCTCGAACATTAAATGCCTCCAAATGGTATTTAATTAACTTCCCGGGGTGAAGAAACCCTTTTTGAGAACTCAGAGTGAGTAAATTGGCCATTTTCATGCACTTTTAACCATTTCATAAATCTTGTGTTTAGGGCCCCTGGAAGCATGAAAATCACTTTAAACATGCTAATTTTAGCTCTAACACTGATGATCCACCTACAAATGTGAACTGACGTTCAAAAATAAAACATTTGAAAACGGACCATTTTCCACATTTCTGAAGCATGACGTAATGGGGGGGTGTTATCTCTTTTGTCAAAAATCAGCTGTTTTTGATTGAACATTAAATGCCTCCAAATAGTATTTAATTCATTTCCCGAGCCCCTGGAAGCATGAAAATCACTTTAAACATGCTCATTTTAGCTCTAACACTGATGATCCACCTACAAATGTGAACTGACGTTCAAAAATAAAACATTTGAAAACGGACCATTTTCCACATTTCTGAAGCATGACGTAATGGGGGGGTGTTATCTCTTTTGTCGAAAATCAGCCATTTTTGCTCGAACATTAAATGCCTCCAAATGGTATTTAATTAACTTCCCGGGGTGAAGAAACCCTTTTTGAGAACTCAGAGTGAGTAAATTGGCCATTTTCATGCACTTTTAACCATTCCATAAATCTTGTGTTTAGGGCCCCTGGAAGCATGAAAATCACTTTAAACATGCTAATTTTAACTCTAACACTGATGATCCACCTACAAATGTGAACTGACGTTCAAAAATAAAACATTTGAAAACGGACCATTTTCCACATTTCTGAAGCATGACGTAATGGGGGGTGTTATCTCTTTTGTCAAAAATCAGCAGTTTTTGCTTGAACATTAAATGCCTCCAAATAGTATTTAATTCACTTCCCGAGCCCCTGGAAGCATGAAAATCACTTTAAACATGCTAATTTTAGCTCTAACACTGATGATCCACCTACAAATGTGAACTGACGTTCAAAAATAAAACATTTGAAAACGGACCATTTTCCACATTTCTGAAGCATGACGTAATGGGGGGTGTTATCTCTTTTGTCGAAAATCAGCCGTTTTTGCTCGAACATTAAATGCCTCCAAATGGTATTTAATTAACTTCCCGGGGTGAAGAAACACTTTTTGAGAACTCAGAGTGAGTAAATTGGCCATTTTCATGCACTTTTAACCATTCCATAAATCTTGTGTTTAGGGCCCCTGGAAGCATGAAAATCACTTTAAACATGCTAATTTTAGCTCTAACACTGATGATCCACCTACAAATGTGAACTGACGTTCAAAAATAAAACATTTGAAAACGGACCATTTTCCACATTTCTGAAGCATGACGTAATGGGGGGGTGTTATCTCTTTTGTCAAAAATCAGCTGTTTTTGATTGAACATTAAATGCCTCCAAACAGTATTTAATTCATTTCCCGAGCCCCTGGAAGCATGAAAATCACTTTAAACATGCTAATTTTAGCTCTAACACTGATGATCCACCTACAATTGTGAACTGACGTTCAAAAATAAAACATTTGAAAACGGACCATTTTCCACATTTCTGAAGCATGACGTAATGGGGGGGTGTTATCTCTTTTGTCGAAATTCAGCCGTTTTTGCTCGAACATTAAATGCCTCCAAATGGTATTTAATTAACTTCCCGGGGTGAAGAAACCCTTTTTGAGAACTCAGAGTGAGTAAATTGGCCATTTTCATGCACTTTTAACCACTCCATAAATCTTGTGTTTAGGGCCCCTGGAAGCATGAAAATCACTTTAAACATGCTAATTTTAGCTCTAACACTGATGATCCACCTACAAATGTGAACTGACGTTCAAAAATAAAACATTTGAAAATGGACCATTTTCCACATTTCTGAAGCATGACGTAATGGGGGGGTGTTATCTCTTTTGTCGAAAATCAGCCGTGTTTGCTCGAACATTAAATGCCTCCAAATGGTATTTGATTAACTTCCCCGGGTGAAGAAACCCTTTTTGAGAACTCAGAGTGAGTAAATTGGCCATTTTCATGCACTTTTAACCATTCCATAAATCTTGTGTTTAGGGCCCCTGGAAGCATGAAAATCACTTTAAACATGCTAATTTTAGCTCTAACACTGATGATCCACCTACAAATGTGAACTGACGTTCAAAAATAAAACATTTGAAAACGGACCATTTTCCACATTTCTGAACCATGACGTAATGGGGGGGTGTTATCTCTTTTGTCAAAAATCAGCTGTTTTTGATTGAACATTAAATGCCTCCAAATAGTATTTAATTCATTTCCCGAGCCCCTGGAAGCATGAAAATCACTTTAAACATGCTCATTTTAGCTCTAACACTGATGATCCACCTACAAATGTGAACTGACGTTCAAAAATAAAACATTTGAAAACGGACCATTTTCCACATTTCTGAAGCATGACGTAATGGGGGGGTGTTATCTCTTTTGTCGAAAATCAGCCATTTTTGCTCGAACATTAAATGCCTCCAAATGGTATTTAATTAACTTCCCGGGGTGAAGAAACCCTTTTTGAGAACTCAGAGTGAGTAAATTGGCCATTTTCATGCACTTTTAACCATTCCATAAATCTTGTGTTTAGGGCCCCTGGAAGCATGAAAATCACTTTAAACATGCTAATTTTAGCTCTAACACTGATGATCCACCTACAAATGTGAACTGACATTCAAAAATAAAACATTTGAAAACGGACCATTTTCCACATTTCTGAAGCATGACGTAATGGGGAGGTGTTATCTCTTTTGTCAAAAATCAGCTGTTTTTGCTTGAACATTAAATGCCTCCAAATAGTATTTAATTCACTTCCCGGCCCCTGGAAGCATGAAAATCACTTTAAACATGCTAATTTTAGCTCTAACACTGATGATCCACCTACAAATGTGAACTGACGTTCAAAAATAAAACATTTGAAAACGGACCATTTTCCACATTTCTGAAGCATGACGTAATGGGGGGGTGTTATCTCTTTTGTCGAAAATCAGCCGTTTTTGCTCGAACATTAAATGCCTCCAAATGGTATTTAATTAACTTCCCGGGGTGAAGAAACCCTTTTTGAGAACTCAGAGTGAGTAAATTGGCCATTGTCATGCACTTTTAACCATTCCATAAATCTTGTGTTTAGGGCCCCTGGAAGCATGAAAATCACTTTAAACATGCTAATTTTAGCTCTAACACTGATGATCCACCTACAAATGTGAACTGACGTTCAAAAATAAAACATTTGAAAACGGACCATTTTCCACATTTCTGAAGCATGACGTAATGGGGGGGTGTTATCTCTTTTGTCAAAAATCAGCTGTTTTTAACTGAACATTAAATGCCTCCAAATAGTATTTAATTCACTTCCCGAGCCCCTGGAAGCATGAAAATCACTTTAAACATGCTAATTTTAGCTCTAACACTGATGATCCACCTACAAATGTGAACTGACGTTCAAAAATAAAACATTTGAAAACGGACCATTTTCCACATTTCTGAAGCATGACGTAATGGGGGGGTGTTATCTCTTTTGTCGAAAATCAGCAGTTTTTGCTTGAACATTAAATGCCTCCAAATGGTATTTAATTAACTTCCCGGGGTGAAGAAACCCTTTTTGAGAACTCAGAGTGAGTAAATTGGCCATTTTCATGCACTTTTAACCATTCCATAAATCTTGTGTTTAGGGCCCCTGGAAGCATGAAAATCACTTTAAACATGCTAATTTTAGCTCTAAAACTGATGATCCACCTACAAATGTGAACTGACGTTCAAAAATAAAACATTTGAAAACTGACTATTTTCCACATTTCTGAAGCATGACGTAATGGGGGGGTGTTATCTCTTTTGTCAAAAATCAGCTGTTTTTGATTGAACATTAAATGCCTCCAAATAGTATTTAATTCACTTCCCGAGCCCCTGGAAGCATGAACATCACTATAAACATGCTAATTTTAGCTCTAACACTGATGATCCACCTACAAATGTGAACTGACGTTCCAAAATAAAACATTTGAAAACGGACCATTTTCCACATTTCTGAAGCATGACGTAATGGGGGGGTGTTATCTCTTTTGTCGAAAATCAGCCGTTTTTGCTCGAACATTAAATGCCTCCAAATGGTATTTAATTAACTTCCCGGGGTGAAGAAACCCTTTTTGAGAACTCAGAGTGAGTAAATTGGCCATTTTCATGCACTTTTAACCATTCCATAAATCTTGTGTTTAGGGCCCCTGGAAGCATGAAAATCGCTTTAAACATGCTAATTTTAGCTCTAACACTGATGATCCACCTACAAATGTGAACTGACGTTCAAAAATAAAACATTTGAAAACGGACCATTTTCCACATTTCTGAAGCATGACGTAATGGGGGGGTGTTATCTCTTTTGTCAAAAATCAGCTGTTTTTAACTGAACATTAAATGCCTCCAAATAGTATTTAATTCACTTCCCGAGCCCCTGGAAGCATGACAATCACTTTAAACATGCTAATTTTAGCTCTAACACTGATGATCCACCTACAAATGTGAACTGACGTTCAAAAATAAAACATTTGAAAACGGACCATTTTCCACATTTCTGAAGCATGACGTAATGGGGGGGTGTTATCTCTTTTGTCGAAAATCAGCAGTTTTTGCTTGAACATTAAATGCCTCCAAATGGTATTTAATTAACTTCCCGGGGTGAAGAAACCCTTTTTGAGAACTCAGAGTGAGTAAATTGGCCATTTTCATGCACTTTTAACCATTCCATAAATCTTGTGTTTAGGGCCCCTGGAAGCATGAAAATCACTTTAAACATGCTAATTTTAGCTCTAAAACTGATGATCCACCTACAAATGTGAACTGACGTTCAAAAATAAAACATTTGAAAACGGACTATTTTCCACATTTCTGAAGCATGACGTAATGGGGGGGTGTTATCTCTTTTGTCAAAAATCAGCTGTTTTTGCTTGAACATTAAATGCCTCCAAATAGTATTTAATTCACTTCCCGAGCCCCTGGAAGCATGAAAATCACTTTAAACATGCTAATTTTAGCTCTAACACTGATGATCCACCTACAAATGTGAACTGACGTTCAAAAATAAAACATTTGAAAACGGACCATTTTCCACATTTCTGAAGCATGACGTAATGGGGGGGTGTTATCTCTTTTGTCAAAAATCAGCAGTTTTTGCTTGAGCATTAAATGCCTCCAAATGGTATTTAATTAACTTCCCGGGGTGAAGAAACCCTTTTTGAGAACTCAGAGTGAGTAAATTGGCCATTTTCATGCACTTTTAACCATTCCATAAATCTTGTGTTTAGGGCCCCTGGAAGCATGAAAATCACTTTAAACATGCTAATTTTAGCTCTAACACTGATAATCCACCTACAAATGTGAACTGACGTTCAAAAATAAAACATTTGAAAACGGACCATTTTCCACATTTCTGAAGCATGACGTAATGGGGGGGTGTTATCTCTTTTGTCAAAAATCAGCTGTTTTTGATTGAACATTAAATGCCTCCAAATAGTATTTAATTCACTTCCCGAGCCCCTGGAAGCATGAACATCACTATAAACATGCTAATTTTAGCTCTAACACTGATGATCCACCTACAAATGTGAACTGACGTTCCAAAATAAAACATTTGAAAACGGACCATTTTCCACATTTCTGAAGCATGACGTAATGGGGGGGTGTTATCTCTTTTGTCGAAAATCAGCAGTTTTTGCTTGAACATTAAATGCCTCCAAATGGTATTTAATTAACTTCCCGGGGTGAAGAAACCCTTTTTGAGAACTCAGAGTGAGTAAATTGGCCATTTTCATGCACTTTTAACCATTCCATAAATCTTGTGTTTAGGGCCCCTGGAAGCATGAAAATCACTTTAAACATGCTAATTTTAGCTCTAACACTGATGATCCACCTACAAATGTGAACTGACGTTCAAAAATAAAACATTTGAAAACGGACCATTTTCCACATTTCTGAAGCATGACGTAATGGGGGGGTGTTATCTCTTTTGTCAAAAATCAGCTGTTTTTGCTTGAACATTAAATGCCTCCAAATAGTATTTAATTAACTTCCCGGGGTGAAGAAACCCTTTTTGAGAACTCAGAGTGAGTAAATTGGCCATTTTCATGCACTTTTAACCATTCCATAAATCTTGTGTTTAGGGCCCCTGGAAGCATGAAAATCACTTTAAACATGCTAATTTTAGCTCTAAAACTGATGATCCACCTACAAATGTGAACTGACGTTCAAAAATAAAACATTTGAAAACGGACTATTTTCCACATTTCTGAAGCATGACGTAATGGGGGGGTGTTATCTCTTTTGTCAAAAATCAGCTGTTTTTGCTTGAACATTAAATGCCTCCAAATAGTATTTAATTCACTTCCCGAGCCCCTGGAAGCATGAAAATCACTTTAAACATGCTAATTTTAGCTCTAACACTGATGATCCACCTACAAATGTGAACTGACGTTCAAAAATAAAACATTTGAAAACGGACCATTTTCCACATTTCTGAAGCATGACGTAATGGGGGGGTGTTATCTCTTTTGTCAAAAATCAGCAGTTTTTGCTTGAGCATTAAATGCCTCCAAATGGTATTTAATTAACTTCCCGGGGTGAAGAAACCCTTTTTGAGAACTCAGAGTGAGTAAATTGGCCATTTTCATGCACTTTTAACCATTCCATAAATCTTGTGTTTAGGGCCCCTGGAAGCATGAAAATCACTTTAAACATGCTAATTTTAGCTCTAACACTGATAATCCACCTACAAATGTGAACTGACGTTCAAAAATAAAACATTTGAAAACGGACTATTTTCCACATTTCCGAAGCATGACGTAATGGGGGGGTGTTATCTCTTTTGTCAAAAATCAGCTGTTTTTGCTTGAACATTAAATGCCTCCAAATAGTATTTAATTCACTTCCCGAGCCCCTGGAAGCATGAAAATCACTTTAAACATGCTAATTTTAGCTCTAACACTGATGATCCACCTACAAATGTGAACTGACGTTCAAAAATAAAACATTTGAAAACGGACCATTTTCCACATTTCTGAAGCATGACGTAATGGGGGGGTGTTATCTCTTTTGTCAAAAATCAGCAGTTTTTGCTTGAGCATTAAATGCCTCCAAATGGTATTTAATTAACTTCCCGGGGTGAAGAAACCCTTTTTGAGAACTCAGAGTGAGTAAATTGGCCATTTTCATGCACTTTTAACCATTCCATAAATCTTGTGTTTAGGGCCCCTGGAAGCATGAAAATCACTTTAAACATGCTAATTTTAGCTCTAACACTGATAATCCACCTACAAATGTGAACTGACGTTCAAAAATAAAACATTTGAAAACGGACCATTTTCCACATTTCTGAAGCATGACGTAATGGGGGGGTGTTATCTCTTTTGTCAAAAATCAGCTGTTTTTGCTTGAACATTAAATGCCTCCAAATAGTATTTAATTCACTTCCCGAGCCCCTGGAAGCATGAAAATCACTTTAAACATGCTAATTTTAGCTCTAACACTGATGATCCACCTACAAATGTGAACTGACGTTCAAAAATAAAACATTTGAAAACGGACCATTTTCCACATTTCTGAAGCATGACGTAATGGGGGGGTGTTATCTCTTTTGTCGAAAATCAGCCGTTTTTGCTCGAACATTAAATGCCTCCAAATGGTATTTAATTAACTTCCCGGGGTGAAGAAACCCTTTTTGAGAACTCAGAGTGAGTAAATTGGCCATTTTCATGCACTTTTAACCATTCCATAAATCTTGTGTTTAGGGCCCCTGGAAGCATGAAAATAACTTTAAACATGCTAATTTTAGCTCTAACACTGATGATCCACCTACAAATGTGAACTGACGTTCAAAAATAAAACATTTGAAAACGGACCATTTTCCACATTTCTGAAGCATGACGTAATGGGGGGGTGTTATCTCTTTTGTCAAAAATCAGCTGTTTTTGCTTGAACATTAAATGCCTCCAAATAGTATTTAATTCACTTCCCGAGCCCCTGGAAGCATGAAAATCACTTTAAACATGCTAATTTTAGCTCTAACACTGATGATCTACCTACAAATGTGAACTGACGTTCAAAAATAAAACATTTGAAAACGGACCATTTTCCACATTTCTGAAGCATGACGTAATGGGGGGGTGTTATCTCTTTTGTCGAAAATCAGCCGTTTTTGCTCGAACATTAAATGCCTCCAAATGGTATTTAATTAACTTCCCGGGGTGAAGAAACCCTTTTTGAGAACTCAGAGTGAGTAAATTGGCCATTTTCATGCACTTTTAACCATTCCATAAATCTTGTGTTTAGGGCCCATGGAAGCATGAAAATCACTTTAAACATGCTAATTTTAGCTCTAACACTGATGATCCACCTACAAATGTGAACTGACGTTGAAAAATAAAACATTTGAAAACGGACCATTTTCCACATTTCTGAAGCATGACGTAATGGGGGGGTGTTATCTCTTTTGTCAAAAATCAGCTGTTTTTGATTGAACATTAAATGCCTCCAAATAGTATTTAATTCACTTCCCGAGCCCCTGGAAGCATGAAAATCACTTTAAACATGCTAATTTTAGCTCTAACACTGACGATCCACCTACAAATGTGAACTGATGTTCAAAAATAAAACATTTGAAAACGGACCATTTTCCACATTTCTGAAGCATGACGTATTGGGGGGGTGTTATCTCTTTTGTCGAAAATCAGCCGTTTTTGCTCGAACATTAAATGCCTCCAAATGGTATTTAATTAACTTCCCGGGGTGAAGAAACCCTTTTTGAGAACTCAGAGTGAGTAAATTGGCCATTTTCATGCACTTTTAACCATTCCATAAATCTTGTGTTTAGGGCCCCTGGAAGCATGAAAATCACTTTAAACATGCTAATTTTAGCTCTAACACTGATGATCCACCTACAAATGTGAACTGACGTTCAAAAATAAAACATTTGAAAACGGACCATTTTCCACATTTCTGAAGCATGACGTAATGGGGGGGTGTTATCTCTTTTGTCAAAAATCAGCTGTTTTTGCTTGAACATTAAATGCCTCCAAATAGTATTTAATTCACTTCCACGAGCCCCTGGAAGCATGAAAATCACTTTAAACATGCTAATTTTAGCTCTAACACTGATGATCCACCTACAAATGTGAACTGATGTTCAAAAATAAAACATTTGAAAACGGACCATTTTCCACATTTCTGAAGCATGACGTAATGGGGGGGTGTTATCTCTTTTGTCAAAAATCAGCAGTTTTTGCTCGAACATTAAATGCCTCCAAATGGTATTTAATTAACTTCCCGGGGTGAAGAAACCCTTTTTGAGAACTCAGAGTGAGTAAATTGGCCATTTTCATGCACTTTTAACCATTCCATAAATCTTGTGTTTAGGGCCCCTGGAAGCATGAAAATCACTTTAAACATGCTAATTTTAGCTCTAACACTGATGATCCACCTACAAATGTGAACTGACGTTCAAAAATAAAACATTTGAAAACGGACCATTTTCCACATTTCTGAAGCATGACGTAATGGGGGGGTGTTATCTCTTTTGTCAAAAATCAGCTGTTTTTGCTTGAACATTAAATGCCTCCAAATAGTATTTAATTCACTTCCCGAGCCCCTGGAAGCATGAAAATCACTTTAAACATGCTAATTTTAGCTCTAACACTGATGATCCACCTACAAATGTGAACTGACGTTCAAAAATAAAACATTTGAAAACGGACCATTTTCCACATTTCTGAAGCATGACGTAATGGGGGGGTGTTATCTCTTTTGTCGAAAATCAGCCGTTTTTGCTCGAACATTAAATGCCTCCAAATGGTATTTAATTAACTTCCCGGGGTGAAGAAACCCTTTTTGAGAACTCAGAGTGAGTAAATTGGCCATTTTCATGCACTTTTAACCATTTCATAAATCTTGTGTTTAGGGCCCCTGGAAGCATGAAAATCACTTTAAACATGCTAATTTTAGCTCTAACACTGATGATCCACCTACAAATGTGAACTGACGTTCAAAAATAAAACATTTGAAAACGGACCATTTTCCACATTTCTGAAGCATGACGTAATGGGGGGGTGTTATCTCTTTTGTCAAAAATCAGCTGTTTTTGATTGAACATTAAATGCCTCCAAATAGTATTTAATTCATTTCCCGAGCCCCTGGAAGCATGAAAATCACTTTAAACATGCTCATTTTAGCTCTAACACTGATGATCCACCTACAAATGTGAACTGACGTTCAAAAATAAAACATTTGAAAACGGACCATTTTCCACATTTCTGAAGCATGACGTAATGGGGGGGTGTTATCTCTTTTGTCGAAAATCAGCCGTTTTTGCTCGAACATTAAATGCCTCCAAATGGTATTTAATTAACTTCCCGGGGTGAAGAAACCCTTTTTGAGAACTCAGAGTGAGTAAATTGGCCATTTTCATGCACTTTTAACCATTCCATAAATCTTGTGTTTAGGGCCCCTGGAAGCATGAAAATCACTTTAAACATGCTAATTTTAGCTCTAACACTGATGATCCACCTACAAATGTGAACTGACGTTCAAAAATAAAACATTTGAAAACGGACCATTTTCCACATTTCTGAAGCATGACGTAATGGGGGGTGTTATCTCTTTTGTCAAAAATCAGCTGTTTTTGCTTGAACATTAAATGCCTCCAAATAGTATTTAATTCACTTCCCGAGCCCCCGGAAGCATGAAAATCACTTTAAACATGCTAATTTTAGCTCTAACACTGATGATCCACCTACAAATGTGAACTGACGTTCAAAAATAAAACATTTGAAAACGGACCATTTTCCACATTTCTGAAGCATGACGTAATGGGGGGTGTTATCTCTTTTGTCGAAAATCAGCCGTTTTTGCTCGAACATTAAATGCCTCCAAATGGTATTTAATTAACTTCCCGGGGTGAAGAAACACTTTTTGAGAACTCAGAGTGAGTAAATTGGCCATTTTCATGCACTTTTAACCATTCCATAAATCTTGTGTTTAGGGCCCCTGGAAGCATGAAAATCACTTTAAACATGCTAATTTTAGCTCTAACACTGATGATCCACCTACAAATGTGAACTGACGTTCAAAAATAAAACATTTGAAAACGGACCATTTTCCACATTTCTGAAGCATGACGTAATGGGGGGGTGTTATCTCTTTTGTCAAAAATCAGCTGTTTTTGATTGAACATTAAATGCCTCCAAACAGTATTTAATTCATTTCCCGAGCCCCTGGAAGCATGAAAATCACTTTAAACATGCTCATTTTAGCTCTAACACTGATGATCCACCTACAAATGTGAACTGACGTTCAAAAATAAAACATTTGAAAACGGACCATTTTCCACATTTCTGAAGCATGACGTAATGGGGGGTGTTATCTCTTTTGTCGAAAATCAGCCGTTTATGCTCGAACATTAAATGCCTCCAAATGGTATTTAATTAACTTCCCGGGGTGAAGAAACACTTTTTGAGAACTCAGAGTGAGTAAATTGGCCATTTTCATGCACTTTTAACCATTCCATAAATCTTGTGTTTAGGGCCCCTGGAAGCATGAAAATCACTTTAAACATGCTAATTTTAGCTCTAACACTGATGATCCACCTACAAATGTGAACTGACGTTCAAAAATAAAACATTTGAAAACGGACCATTTTCCACATTTCTGAAGCATGACGTAATGGGGGGGTGTTATCTCTTTTGTCAAAAATCAGCTGTTTTTGATTGAACATTAAATGCCTCCAAACAGTATTTAATTCATTTCCCGAGCCCCTGGAAGCATGAAAATCACTTTAAACATGCTCATTTTAGCTCTAACACTGATGATCCACCTACAAATGTGAACTGACGTTCAAAAATAAAACATTTGAAAACGGACCATTTTCCACATTTCTGAAGCATGACGTAATGGGGGGGTGTTATCTCTTTTGTCGAAAATCAGCTGTTTTTGCTTGAACATTAAATGCCTCCAAATAGTATTTAATTCACTTCCCGAGCCCCTGGAAGCATGAAAATCACTTTAAACATGCTAATTTTAGCTCTAACACTGATGATCCACCTACAATTGTGAACTGACGTTCAAAAATAAAACATTTGAAAACGGACCATTTTCCACATTTCTGAAGCATGACGTAATGGGGGGGTGTTATCTCTTTTGTCGAAAATCAGCCGTTTTTGCTCGAACATTAAATGCCTCCAAATGGTATTTAATTAACTTCCCGGGGTGAAGAAACCCTTTTTGAGAACTCAGAGTGAGTAAATTGGCCATTTTCATGCACTTTTAACCACTCCATAAATCTTGTGTTTAGGGCCCCTGGAAGCATGAAAATCACTTTAAACATGCTAATTTTAGCTCTAACACTGATGATCCACCTACAAATGTGAACTGACGTTCAAAAATAAAACATTTGAAAATGGACCATTTTCCACATTTCTGAAGCATGACGTAATGGGGGGGTGTTATCTCTTTTGTCAAAAATCAGCTGTTTTTGCTTGAACATTAAATGCCTCCAAATAGTATTTAATTCACATCCCGAGCCCCTGGAAGCATGAAAATCACTTTAAACATGCTAATTTTAGCTCTAACACTGATGATCCACCTACAAATGTGAACTGACGTTCAAAAATAAAACATTTGAAAATGGACCATTTTCCACATTTCTGAAGCATGACGTAATGGGGGGGTGTTATCTCTTTTGTCGAAAATCAGCCGTTTTTGCTCGAACATTAAATGCCTCCAAATGGTATTTAATTAACTTCCCGGGGTGAAGAAACCCTTTTTGAGAACTCAGAGTGAGTAAATTGGCCATTTTCATGCACTTTTAACCATTCCATTAATCTTGTGTTTAGGGCCCCTGGAAGCATTAAAATCACTTTAAACATGCTAATTTTAGCTCTAACACTGATGATCCACCTACAAATGTGAACTGATGTTCAAAAATAAAACATTTGAAAACGGACCATTTTCCACATTTCTGAAGCATTACGTAATGGGGGGTGTTATCTCTTTTGTCGAAAATCAGCCGTGTTTGCTCGAACATTAAATGCCTCCAAATGGTATTTGATTAACTTCCCCGGGTGAAGAAACCCTTTTTGAGAACTCAGAGTGAGTAAATTGGCCATTTTCATGCACTTTTAACCATTCCATAAATCTTGTGTTTAGGGCCCCTGGAAGCATGAAAATCACTTTAAACATGCTAATTTTAGCTCTAACACTGATGATCCACCTACAAATGTGAACTGACGTTCAAAAATAAAACATTTGAAAACGGACCATTTTCCACATTTCTGAACCATGACGTAATGGGGGGGTGTTATCTCTTTTGTCAAAAATCAGCTGTTTTTGATTGAACATTAAATGCCTCCAAATAGTATTTAATTCATTTCCCGAGCCCCTGGAAGCATGAAAATCACTTTAAACATGCTCATTTTAGCTCTAACACTGATGATCCACCTACAAATGTGAACTGACGTTCAAAAATAAAACATTTGAAAACGGACCATTTTCTACATTTCTGAAGCATGACGTAATGGGGGGGTGTTATCTCTTTTGTCGAAAATCAGCCGTTTTTGCTCGAACATTAAATGCCTCCAAATGGTTTTTAATTAACTTCCCGGGGTGAAGAAACCCTTTTTCAGAACTCAGAGTGAGTAAATTGGCCATTTTCATGCACTTTTAACCATTCCATAAATCTTGTGTTTAGGGCCCCTGGAAGCATGAAAATCACTTTAAACATGCTAATTTTAGCTCTAACACTGATGATCCACCTACAAATGTGAACTGACATTCAAAAATAAAACATTTGAAAACGGACCATTTTCCACATTTCTGAAGCATGACGTAATGGGGGGTGTTATCTCTTTTGTCAAAAATCAGCTGTTTTTGATTGAACATTAAATGCCTCCAAACAGTATTTAATTCATTTCCCGAGCCCCTGGAAGCATGAAAATCACTTTAAACATGCTAATTTTAGCTCTAACACTGATGATCCACCTACAATTGTGAACAGACGTTCAAAAATAAAACATTTGAAAACGGACCATTTTCCACATTTCTGAAGCATGACGTAATGGGGGGGTGTTATCTCTTTTGTCGAAAATCAGCCGTTTTTGCTCGAACATTAAATGCCTCCAAATGGTATTTAATTAACTTCCCGGGGTGAAGAAACCCTTTTTGAGAACTCAGAGTGAGTAAATTGGCCATTTTCATGCACTTTTAACCATTCCATTAATCTTGTGTTTAGGGCCCCTGGAAGCATTAAAATCACTTTAAACATGCTAATTTTAGCTCTAACACTGATGATCCACCTACAAATGTGAACTGACGTTCAAAAATAAAACATTTGAAAACGGACCATTTTCCACATTTCTGAAGCATTACGTAATGGGGGGTGTTATCTCTTTTGTCGAAAATCAGCCGTGTTTGCTCGAACATTAAATGCCTCCAAATGGTATTTGATTAACTTCCCCGGGTGAAGAAACCCTTTTTGAGAACTCAGAGTGAGTAAATTGGCCATTTTCATGCACTTTTAACCATTCCATAAATCTTGTGTTTAGGGCCCCTGGAAGCATGAAAATCACTTTAAACATGCTAATTTTAGCTCTAACACTGATGATCCACCTACAAATGTGAACTGACGTTCAAAAATAAAACATTTGAAAACGGACCATTTTCCACATTTCTGAAGCATGACGTAATGGGCGGGTGTTATCTCTTTTGTCAAAAATCAGCTGTTTTTGCTTGAACATTAAATGCCTCCAAATAGTATTTAATTCACTTCCCGAGCCCCTGGAAGCATGAAAATCACTTTAAACATGCTAATTTTAGCTCTAACACTGATGATCCACCTACAAATGTGAACTGACGTTCAAAAATAAAACATTTGAAAACGGACCATTTTCCACATTTCTGAAGCATGACGTAATGGGGGGGTGTTATCTCTTTTGTCGAAAATCAGCCGTTTTTGCTCGAACATTAAATGCCTCCAAATGGTATTTAATTAACTTCCCGGGGTGAAGAAACCCTTTTTGAGAACTCAGAGTGAGTAAATTGGCCATTTTCATGCACTTTTAACCATTTCATAAATCTTGTGTTTAGGGCCCCTGGAAGCATGAAAATCACTTTAAACATGCTAATTTTAGCTCTAACACTGATGATCCACCTACAAATGTGAACTGACGTTCAAAAATAAAACATTTGAAAACGGACCATTTTCCACATTTCTGAAGCATGACGTAATGGGGGGGTGTTATCTCTTTTGTCAAAAATCAGCTGTTTTTGATTGAACATTAAATGCCTCCAAATAGTATTTAATTCATTTCCCGAGCCCCTGGAAGCATGAAAATCACTTTAAACATGCTCATTTTAGCTCTAACACTGATGATCCACCTACAAATGTGAACTGACGTTCAAAAATAAAACATTTGAAAACGGACCATTTTCCACATTTCTGAAGCATGACGTAATGGGGGGGTGTTATCTCTTTTGTCGAAAATCAGCCATTTTTGCTCGAACATTAAATGCCTCCAAATGGTATTTAATTAACTTCCCGGGGTGAAGAAACCCTTTTTGAGAACTCAGAGTGAGTAAATTGGCCATTTTCATGCACTTTTAACCATTCCATAAATCTTGTGTTTAGGGCCCCTGGAAGCATGAAAATCACTTTAAACATGCTAATTTTAACTCTAACACTGATGATCCACCTACAAATGTGAACTGACGTTCAAAAATAAAACATTTGAAAACGGACCATTTTCCACATTTCTGAAGCATGACGTAATGGGGGGTGTTATCTCTTTTGTCAAAAATCAGCAGTTTTTGCTTGAACATTAAATGCCTCCAAATAGTATTTAATTCACTTCCCGAGCCCCTGGAAGCATGAAAATCACTTTAAACATGCTAATTTTAGCTCTAACACTGATGATCCACCTACAAATGTGAACTGACGTTCAAAAATAAAACATTTGAAAACGGACCATTTTCCACATTTCTGAAGCATGACGTAATGGGGGGTGTTATCTCTTTTGTCGAAAATCAGCCGTTTTTGCTCGAACATTAAATGCCTCCAAATGGTATTTAATTAACTTCCCGGGGTGAAGAAACACTTTTTGAGAACTCAGAGTGAGTAAATTGGCCATTTTCATGCACTTTTAACCATTCCATAAATCTTGTGTTTAGGGCCCCTGGAAGCATGAAAATCACTTTAAACATGCTAATTTTAGCTCTAACACTGATGATCCACCTACAAATGTGAACTGACGTTCAAAAATAAAACATTTGAAAACGGACCATTTTCCACATTTCTGAAGCATGACGTAATGGGGGGGTGTTATCTCTTTTGTCAAAAATCAGCTGTTTTTGATTGAACATTAAATGCCTCCAAACAGTATTTAATTCATTTCCCGAGCCCCTGGAAGCATGAAAATCACTTTAAACATGCTAATTTTAGCTCTAACACTGATGATCCACCTACAATTGTGAACTGACGTTCAAAAATAAAACATTTGAAAACGGACCATTTTCCACATTTCTGAAGCATGACGTAATGGGGGGGTGTTATCTCTTTTGTCGAAATTCAGCCGTTTTTGCTCGAACATTAAATGCCTCCAAATGGTATTTAATTAACTTCCCGGGGTGAAGAAACCCTTTTTGAGAACTCAGAGTGAGTAAATTGGCCATTTTCATGCACTTTTAACCACTCCATAAATCTTGTGTTTAGGGCCCCTGGAAGCATGAAAATCACTTTAAACATGCTAATTTTAGCTCTAACACTGATGATCCACCTACAAATGTGAACTGACGTTCAAAAATAAAACATTTGAAAATGGACCATTTTCCACATTTCTGAAGCATGACGTAATGGGGGGGTGTTATCTCTTTTGTCGAAAATCAGCCGTGTTTGCTCGAACATTAAATGCCTCCAAATGGTATTTGATTAACTTCCCCGGGTGAAGAAACCCTTTTTGAGAACTCAGAGTGAGTAAATTGGCCATTTTCATGCACTTTTAACCATTCCATAAATCTTGTGTTTAGGGCCCCTGGAAGCATGAAAATCACTTTAAACATGCTAATTTTAGCTCTAACACTGATGATCCACCTACAAATGTGAACTGACGTTCAAAAATAAAACATTTGAAAACGGACCATTTTCCACATTTCTGAACCATGACGTAATGGGGGGGTGTTATCTCTTTTGTCAAAAATCAGCTGTTTTTGATTGAACATTAAATGCCTCCAAATAGTATTTAATTCATTTCCCGAGCCCCTGGAAGCATGAAAATCACTTTAAACATGCTCATTTTAGCTCTAACACTGATGATCCACCTACAAATGTGAACTGACGTTCAAAAATAAAACATTTGAAAACGGACCATTTTCCACATTTCTGAAGCATGACGTAATGGGGGGGTGTTATCTCTTTTGTCGAAAATCAGCCATTTTTGCTCGAACATTAAATGCCTCCAAATGGTATTTAATTAACTTCCCGGGGTGAAGAAACCCTTTTTGAGAACTCAGAGTGAGTAAATTGGCCATTTTCATGCACTTTTAACCATTCCATAAATCTTGTGTTTAGGGCCCCTGGAAGCATGAAAATCACTTTAAACATGCTAATTTTAGCTCTAACACTGATGATCCACCTACAAATGTGAACTGACATTCAAAAATAAAACATTTGAAAACGGACCATTTTCCACATTTCTGAAGCATGACGTAATGGGGAGGTGTTATCTCTTTTGTCAAAAATCAGCTGTTTTTGCTTGAACATTAAATGCCTCCAAATAGTATTTAATTCACTTCCCGGCCCCTGGAAGCATGAAAATCACTTTAAACATGCTAATTTTAGCTCTAACACTGATGATCCACCTACAAATGTGAACTGACGTTCAAAAATAAAACATTTGAAAACGGACCATTTTCCACATTTCTGAAGCATGACGTAATGGGGGGGTGTTATCTCTTTTGTCGAAAATCAGCCGTTTTTGCTCGAACATTAAATGCCTCCAAATGGTATTTAATTAACTTCCCGGGGTGAAGAAACCCTTTTTGAGAACTCAGAGTGAGTAAATTGGCCATTGTCATGCACTTTTAACCATTCCATAAATCTTGTGTTTAGGGCCCCTGGAAGCATGAAAATCACTTTAAACATGCTAATTTTAGCTCTAACACTGATGATCCACCTACAAATGTGAACTGACGTTCAAAAATAAAACATTTGAAAACGGACCATTTTCCACATTTCTGAAGCATGACGTAATGGGGGGGTGTTATCTCTTTTGTCAAAAATCAGCTGTTTTTAACTGAACATTAAATGCCTCCAAATAGTATTTAATTCACTTCCCGAGCCCCTGGAAGCATGAAAATCACTTTAAACATGCTAATTTTAGCTCTAACACTGATGATCCACCTACAAATGTGAACTGACGTTCAAAAATAAAACATTTGAAAACGGACCATTTTCCACATTTCTGAAGCATGACGTAATGGGGGGGTGTTATCTCTTTTGTCGAAAATCAGCAGTTTTTGCTTGAACATTAAATGCCTCCAAATGGTATTTAATTAACTTCCCGGGGTGAAGAAACCCTTTTTGAGAACTCAGAGTGAGTAAATTGGCCATTTTCATGCACTTTTAACCATTCCATAAATCTTGTGTTTAGGGCCCCTGGAAGCATGAAAATCACTTTAAACATGCTAATTTTAGCTCTAAAACTGATGATCCACCTACAAATGTGAACTGACGTTCAAAAATAAAACATTTGAAAACTGACTATTTTCCACATTTCTGAAGCATGACGTAATGGGGGGGTGTTATCTCTTTTGTCAAAAATCAGCTGTTTTTGATTGAACATTAAATGCCTCCAAATAGTATTTAATTCACTTCCCGAGCCCCTGGAAGCATGAACATCACTATAAACATGCTAATTTTAGCTCTAACACTGATGATCCACCTACAAATGTGAACTGACGTTCCAAAATAAAACATTTGAAAACGGACCATTTTCCACATTTCTGAAGCATGACGTAATGGGGGGGTGTTATCTCTTTTGTCGAAAATCAGCAGTTTTTGCTTGAACATTAAATGCCTCCAAATGGTATTTAATTAACTTCCCGGGGTGAAGAAACCCTTTTTGAGAACTCAGAGTGAGTAAATTGGCCATTTTCATGCACTTTTAACCATTCCATAAATCTTGTGTTTAGGGCCCCTGGAAGCATGAAAATCACTTTAAACATGCTAATTTTAGCTCTAACACTGATGATCCACCTACAAATGTGAACTGACGTTCAAAAATAAAACATTTGAAAACGGACCATTTTCCACATTTCTGAAGCATGACGTAATGGGGGGGGTGTTATCTCTTTTGTCAAAAATCAGCTGTTTTTGCTTGAACATTAAATGCCTCCAAATAGTATTTAATTAACTTCCCGGGGTGAAGAAACCCTTTTTGAGAACTCAGAGTGAGTAAATTGGCCATTTTCATGCACTTTTAACCATTCCATAAATCTTGTGTTTAGGGCCCCTGGAAGCATGAAAATCACTTTAAACATGCTAATTTTAGCTCTAACACTGATGATCCACCTACAAATGTGAACTGACGTTCAAAAATAAAACATTTGAAAACGGACCATTTTCCACATTTCTGAAGCATGACGTAATGGGGGGGTGTTATCTCTTTTGTCAAAAATCAGCTGTTTTTGCTTGAACATTAAATGCCTCCAAATAGTATTTAATTAACTTCCCGGGGTGAAGAAACCCTTTTTGAGAACTCAGAGTGAGTAAATTGGCCATTTTCATGCACTTTTAACCATTCCATAAATCTTGTGTTTAGGGCCCCTGGAAGCATGAAAATCACTTTAAACATGCTAATTTTAGCTCTAACACTGATGATCCACCTACAAATGTGAACTGACGTTCAAAAATAAAACATTTGAAAACGGACCATTTTCCACATTTCTGAAGCATGACGTAATGGGGGGGGTGTTATCTCTTTTGTCGAAAATCAGCAGTTTTTGCTTGAACATTAAATGCCTCCAAATGGTATTTAATTAACTTCCCGGGGTGAAGAAACCCTTTTTGAGAACTCAGAGTGAGTAAATTGGCCATTTTCATGCACTTTTAACCATTCCATAAATCTTGTGTTTAGGGCCCCTGGAAGCATGAAAATCACTTTAAACATGCTAATTTTAGCTCTAAAACTGATGATCCACCTACAAATGTGAACTGACGTTCAAAAATAAAACATTTGAAAACGGACTATTTTCCACATTTCTGAAGCATGACGTAATGGGGGGGTGTTATCTCTTTTGTCAAAAATCAGCTGTTTTTGCTTGAACATTAAATGCCTCCAAATAGTATTTAATTCACTTCCCGAGCCCCTGGAAGCATGAAAATCACTTTAAACATGCTAATTTTAGCTCTAACACTGATGATCCACCTACAAATGTGAACTGACGTTCAAAAATAAAACATTTGAAAACGGACCATTTTCCACATTTCTGAAGCATGACGTAATGGGGGGGTGTTATCTCTTTTGTCAAAAATCAGCAGTTTTTGCTTGAGCATTAAATGCCTCCAAATGGTATTTAATTAACTTCCCGGGGTGAAGAAACCCTTTTTGAGAACTCAGAGTGAGTAAATTGGCCATTTTCATGCACTTTTAACCATTCCATAAATCTTGTGTTTAGGGCCCCTGGAAGCATGAAAATCACTTTAAACATGCTAATTTTAGCTCTAACACTGATAATCCACCTACAAATGTGAACTGACGTTCAAAAATAAAACATTTGAAAACGGACTATTTTCCACATTTCTGAAGCATGACGTAATGGGGGGGTGTTATCTCTTTTGTCAAAAATCAGCTGTTTTTGCTTGAACATTAAATGCCTCCAAATAGTATTTAATTCACTTCCCGAGCCCCTGGAAGCATGAAAATCACTTTAAACATGCTAATTTTAGCTCTAACACTGATGATCCACCTACAAATGTGAACTGACGTTCAAAAATAAAACATTTGAAAACGGACCATTTTCCACATTTCTGAAGCATGACGTAATGGGGGGGTGTTATCTCTTTTGTCAAAAATCAGCAGTTTTTGCTTGAGCATTAAATGCCTCCAAATGGTATTTAATTAACTTCCCGGGGTGAAGAAACCCTTTTTGAGAACTCAGAGTGAGTAAATTGGCCATTTTCATGCACTTTTAACCATTCCATAAATCTTGTGTTTAGGGCCCCTGGAAGCATGAAAATCACTTTAAACATGCTAATTTTAGCTCTAACACTGATAATCCACCTACAAATGTGAACTGACGTTCAAAAATAAAACATTTGAAAACGGACCATTTTCCACATTTCTGAAGCATGACGTAATGGGGGGGGTGTTATCTCTTTTGTCAAAAATCAGCTGTTTTTGCTTGAACATTAAATGCCTCCAAATAGTATTTAATTCACTTCCCGAGCCCCTGGAAGCATGAAAATCACTTTAAACATGCTAATTTTAGCTCTAACACTGATGATCCACCTACAAATGTGAACTGACGTTCAAAAATAAAACATTTGAAAACGGACCATTTTCCACATTTCTGAAGCATGACGTAATGGGGGGGTGTTATCTCTTTTGTCGAAAATCAGCCGTTTTTGCTCGAACATTAAATGCCTCCAAATGGTATTTAATTAACTTCCCGGGGTGAAGAAACCCTTTTTGAGAACTCAGAGTGAGTAAATTGGCCATTTTCATGCACTTTTAACCATTCCATAAATCTTGTGTTTAGGGCCCCTGGAAGCATGAAAATCACTTTAAACATGCTAATTTTAGCTCTAACACTGATGATCCACCTACAAATGTGAACTGACGTTCAAAAATAAAACATTTGAAAACGGACCATTTTCCACATTTCTGAAGCATGACGTAATGGGGGGGTGTTATCTCTTTTGTCAAAAATCAGCTGTTTTTGCTTGAACATTAAATGCCTCCAAATAGTATTTAATTCACTTCCCGAGCCCCTGGAAGCATGAAAATCACTTTAAACATGCTAATTTTAGCTCTAACACTGATGATCTACCTACAAATGTGAACTGACGTTCAAAAATAAAACATTTGAAAACGGACCATTTTCCACATTTCTGAAGCATGACGTAATGGGGGGGTGTTATCTCTTTTGTCGAAAATCAGCCGTTTTTGCTCGAACATTAAATGCCTCCAAATGGTATTTAATTAACTTCCCGGGGTGAAGAAACCCTTTTTGAGAACTCAGAGTGAGTAAATTGGCCATTTTCATGCACTTTTAACCATTCCATAAATCTTGTGTTTAGGGCCCATGGAAGCATGAAAATCACTTTAAACATGCTAATTTTAGCTCTAACACTGATGATCCACCTACAAATGTGAACTGACGTTCAAAAATAAAACATTTGAAAACGGACCATTTTCCACATTTCTGAAGCATGACGTAATGGGGGGGTGTTATCTCTTTTGTCAAAAATCAGCTGTTTTTGATTGAACATTAAATGCCTCCAAATAGTATTTAATTCACTTCCCGAGCCCCTGGAAGCATGAAAATCACTTTAAACATGCTAATTTTAGCTCTAACACTGACGATCCACCTACAAATGTGAACTGATGTTCAAAAATAAAACATTTGAAAACGGACCATTTTCCACATTTCTGAAGCATGACGTATTGGGGGGGTGTTATCTCTTTTGTCGAAAATCAGCCGTTTTTGCTCGAACATTAAATGCCTCCAAATGGTATTTAATTAACTTCCCGGGGTGAAGAAACCCTTTTTGAGAACTCAGAGTGAGTAAATTGGCCATTTTCATGCACTTTTAACCATTCCATAAATCTTGTGTTTAGGGCCCCTGGAAGCATGAAAATCACTTTAAACATGCTAATTTTAGCTCTAACACTGATGATCCACCTACAAATGTGAACTGACGTTCAAAAATAAAACATTTGAAAACGGACCATTTTCCACATTTCTGAAGCATGACGTAATGGGGGGGTGTTATCTCTTTTGTCAAAAATCAGCTGTTTTTGCTTGAACATTAAATGCCTCCAAATAGTATTTAATTCACTTCCACGAGCCCCTGGAAGCATGAAAATCACTTTAAACATGCTAATTTTAGCTCTAACACTGATGATCCACCTACAAATGTGAACTGATGTTCAAAAATAAAACATTTGAAAACGGACCATTTTCCACATTTCTGAAGCATGACGTAATGGGGGGGTGTTATCTCTTTTGTCAAAAATCAGCAGTTTTTGCTCGAACATTAAATGCCTCCAAATGGTATTTAATTAACTTCCCGGGGTGAAGAAACCCTTTTTGAGAACTCAGAGTGAGTAAATTGGCCATTTTCATGCACTTTTAACCATTCCATAAATCTTGTGTTTAGGGCCCCTGGAAGCATGAAAATCACTTTAAACATGCTAATTTTAGCTCTAACACTGATGATCCACCTACAAATGTGAACTGACGTTCAAAAATAAAACATTTGAAAACGGACCATTTTCCACATTTCTGAAGCATGACGTAATGGGGGGTGTTATCTCTTTTGTCAAAAATCAGCAGTTTTTGCTTGAACATTAAATGCCTCCAAATAGTATTTAATTCACTTCCCGAGCCCCTGGAAGCATGAAAATCACTTTAAACATGCTAATTTTAGCTCTAACACTGATGATCCACCTACAAATGTGAACTGACGTTCAAAAATAAAACATTTGAAAACGGACCATTTTCCACATTTCTGAAGCATGACGTAATGGGGGGTGTTATCTCTTTTGTCGAAAATCAGCCGTTTTTGCTCGAACATTAAATGCCTCCAAATGGTATTTAATTAACTTCCCGGGGTGAAGAAACACTTTTTGAGAACTCAGAGTGAGTAAATTGGCCATTTTCATGCACTTTTAACCATTCCATAAATCTTGTGTTTAGGGCCCCTGGAAGCATGAAAATCACTTTAAACATGCTAATTTTAGCTCTAACACTGATGATCCACCTACAAATGTGAACTGACGTTCAAAAATAAAACATTTGAAAACGGACCATTTTCCACATTTCTGAAGCATGACGTAATGGGGGGGTGTTATCTCTTTTGTCAAAAATCAGCTGTTTTTGATTGAACATTAAATGCCTCCAAACAGTATTTAATTCATTTCCCGAGCCCCTGGAAGCATGAAAATCACTTTAAACATGCTAATTTTAGCTCTAACACTGATGATCCACCTACAATTGTGAACTGACGTTCAAAAATAAAACATTTGAAAACGGACCATTTTCCACATTTCTGAAGCATGACGTAATGGGGGGGTGTTATCTCTTTTGTCGAAATTCAGCCGTTTTTGCTCGAACATTAAATGCCTCCAAATGGTATTTAATTAACTTCCCGGGGTGAAGAAACCCTTTTTGAGAACTCAGAGTGAGTAAATTGGCCATTTTCATGCACTTTTAACCACTCCATAAATCTTGTGTTTAGGGCCCCTGGAAGCATGAAAATCACTTTAAACATGCTAATTTTAGCTCTAACACTGATGATCCACCTACAAATGTGAACTGACGTTCAAAAATAAAACATTTGAAAATGGACCATTTTCCACATTTCTGAAGCATGACGTAATGGGGGGGTGTTATCTCTTTTGTCGAAAATCAGCCGTGTTTGCTCGAACATTAAATGCCTCCAAATGGTATTTGATTAACTTCCCCGGGTGAAGAAACCCTTTTTGAGAACTCAGAGTGAGTAAATTGGCCATTTTCATGCACTTTTAACCATTCCATAAATCTTGTGTTTAGGGCCCCTGGAAGCATGAAAATCACTTTAAACATGCTAATTTTAGCTCTAACACTGATGATCCACCTACAAATGTGAACTGACGTTCAAAAATAAAACATTTGAAAACGGACCATTTTCCACATTTCTGAACCATGACGTAATGGGGGGGTGTTATCTCTTTTGTCAAAAATCAGCTGTTTTTGATTGAACATTAAATGCCTCCAAATAGTATTTAATTCATTTCCCGAGCCCCTGGAAGCATGAAAATCACTTTAAACATGCTCATTTTAGCTCTAACACTGATGATCCACCTACAAATGTGAACTGACGTTCAAAAATAAAACATTTGAAAACGGACCATTTTCCACATTTCTGAAGCATGACGTAATGGGGGGGTGTTATCTCTTTTGTCGAAAATCAGCCATTTTTGCTCGAACATTAAATGCCTCCAAATGGTATTTAATTAACTTCCCGGGGTGAAGAAACCCTTTTTGAGAACTCAGAGTGAGTAAATTGGCCATTTTCATGCACTTTTAACCATTCCATAAATCTTGTGTTTAGGGCCCCTGGAAGCATGAAAATCACTTTAAACATGCTAATTTTAGCTCTAACACTGATGATCCACCTACAAATGTGAACTGACATTCAAAAATAAAACATTTGAAAACGGACCATTTTCCACATTTCTGAAGCATGACGTAATGGGGAGGTGTTATCTCTTTTGTCAAAAATCAGCTGTTTTTGCTTGAACATTAAATGCCTCCAAATAGTATTTAATTCACTTCCCGGCCCCTGGAAGCATGAAAATCACTTTAAACATGCTAATTTTAGCTCTAACACTGATGATCCACCTACAAATGTGAACTGACGTTCAAAAATAAAACATTTGAAAACGGACCATTTTCCACATTTCTGAAGCATGACGTAATGGGGGGGTGTTATCTCTTTTGTCGAAAATCAGCCGTTTTTGCTCGAACATTAAATGCCTCCAAATGGTATTTAATTAACTTCCCGGGGTGAAGAAACCCTTTTTGAGAACTCAGAGTGAGTAAATTGGCCATTGTCATGCACTTTTAACCATTCCATAAATCTTGTGTTTAGGGCCCCTGGAAGCATGAAAATCACTTTAAACATGCTAATTTTAGCTCTAACACTGATGATCCACCTACAAATGTGAACTGACGTTCAAAAATAAAACATTTGAAAACGGACCATTTTCCACATTTCTGAAGCATGACGTAATGGGGGGGTGTTATCTCTTTTGTCAAAAATCAGCTGTTTTTAACTGAACATTAAATGCCTCCAAATAGTATTTAATTCACTTCCCGAGCCCCTGGAAGCATGAAAATCACTTTAAACATGCTAATTTTAGCTCTAACACTGATGATCCACCTACAAATGTGAACTGACGTTCAAAAATAAAACATTTGAAAACGGACCATTTTCCACATTTCTGAAGCATGACGTAATGGGGGGGTGTTATCTCTTTTGTCGAAAATCAGCAGTTTTTGCTTGAACATTAAATGCCTCCAAATGGTATTTAATTAACTTCCCGGGGTGAAGAAACCCTTTTTGAGAACTCAGAGTGAGTAAATTGGCCATTTTCATGCACTTTTAACCATTCCATAAATCTTGTGTTTAGGGCCCCTGGAAGCATGAAAATCACTTTAAACATGCTAATTTTAGCTCTAAAACTGATGATCCACCTACAAATGTGAACTGACGTTCAAAAATAAAACATTTGAAAACTGACTATTTTCCACATTTCTGAAGCATGACGTAATGGGGGGGTGTTATCTCTTTTGTCAAAAATCAGCTGTTTTTGATTGAACATTAAATGCCTCCAAATAGTATTTAATTCACTTCCCGAGCCCCTGGAAGCATGAACATCACTATAAACATGCTAATTTTAGCTCTAACACTGATGATCCACCTACAAATGTGAACTGACGTTCCAAAATAAAACATTTGAAAACGGACCATTTTCCACATTTCTGAAGCATGACGTAATGGGGGGGTGTTATCTCTTTTGTCGAAAATCAGCAGTTTTTGCTTGAACATTAAATGCCTCCAAATGGTATTTAATTAACTTCCCGGGGTGAAGAAACCCTTTTTGAGAACTCAGAGTGAGTAAATTGGCCATTTTCATGCACTTTTAACCATTCCATAAATCTTGTGTTTAGGGCCCCTGGAAGCATGAAAATCACTTTAAACATGCTAATTTTAGCTCTAACACTGATGATCCACCTACAAATGTGAACTGACGTTCAAAAATAAAACATTTGAAAACGGACCATTTTCCACATTTCTGAAGCATGACGTAATGGGGGGGGTGTTATCTCTTTTGTCAAAAATCAGCTGTTTTTGCTTGAACATTAAATGCCTCCAAATAGTATTTAATTAACTTCCCGGGGTGAAGAAACCCTTTTTGAGAACTCAGAGTGAGTAAATTGGCCATTTTCATGCACTTTTAACCATTCCATAAATCTTGTGTTTAGGGCCCCTGGAAGCATGAAAATCACTTTAAACATGCTAATTTTAGCTCTAACACTGATGATCCACCTACAAATGTGAACTGACGTTCAAAAATAAAACATTTGAAAACGGACCATTTTCCACATTTCTGAAGCATGACGTAATGGGGGGGTGTTATCTCTTTTGTCAAAAATCAGCTGTTTTTGCTTGAACATTAAATGCCTCCAAATAGTATTTAATTAACTTCCCGGGGTGAAGAAACCCTTTTTGAGAACTCAGAGTGAGTAAATTGGCCATTTTCATGCACTTTTAACCATTCCATAAATCTTGTGTTTAGGGCCCCTGGAAGCATGAAAATCACTTTAAACATGCTAATTTTAGCTCTAACACTGATGATCCACCTACAAATGTGAACTGACGTTCAAAAATAAAACATTTGAAAACGGACCATTTTCCACATTTCTGAAGCATGACGTAATGGGGGGGGTGTTATCTCTTTTGTCGAAAATCAGCAGTTTTTGCTTGAACATTAAATGCCTCCAAATGGTATTTAATTAACTTCCCGGGGTGAAGAAACCCTTTTTGAGAACTCAGAGTGAGTAAATTGGCCATTTTCATGCACTTTTAACCATTCCATAAATCTTGTGTTTAGGGCCCCTGGAAGCATGAAAATCACTTTAAACATGCTAATTTTAGCTCTAAAACTGATGATCCACCTACAAATGTGAACTGACGTTCAAAAATAAAACATTTGAAAACGGACTATTTTCCACATTTCTGAAGCATGACGTAATGGGGGGGTGTTATCTCTTTTGTCAAAAATCAGCTGTTTTTGCTTGAACATTAAATGCCTCCAAATAGTATTTAATTCACTTCCCGAGCCCCTGGAAGCATGAAAATCACTTTAAACATGCTAATTTTAGCTCTAACACTGATGATCCACCTACAAATGTGAACTGACGTTCAAAAATAAAACATTTGAAAACGGACCATTTTCCACATTTCTGAAGCATGACGTAATGGGGGGGTGTTATCTCTTTTGTCAAAAATCAGCAGTTTTTGCTTGAGCATTAAATGCCTCCAAATGGTATTTAATTAACTTCCCGGGGTGAAGAAACCCTTTTTGAGAACTCAGAGTGAGTAAATTGGCCATTTTCATGCACTTTTAACCATTCCATAAATCTTGTGTTTAGGGCCCCTGGAAGCATGAAAATCACTTTAAACATGCTAATTTTAGCTCTAACACTGATAATCCACCTACAAATGTGAACTGACGTTCAAAAATAAAACATTTGAAAACGGACTATTTTCCACATTTCTGAAGCATGACGTAATGGGGGGGTGTTATCTCTTTTGTCAAAAATCAGCTGTTTTTGCTTGAACATTAAATGCCTCCAAATAGTATTTAATTCACTTCCCGAGCCCCTGGAAGCATGAAAATCACTTTAAACATGCTAATTTTAGCTCTAACACTGATGATCCACCTACAAATGTGAACTGACGTTCAAAAATAAAACATTTGAAAACGGACCATTTTCCACATTTCTGAAGCATGACGTAATGGGGGGGTGTTATCTCTTTTGTCAAAAATCAGCAGTTTTTGCTTGAGCATTAAATGCCTCCAAATGGTATTTAATTAACTTCCCGGGGTGAAGAAACCCTTTTTGAGAACTCAGAGTGAGTAAATTGGCCATTTTCATGCACTTTTAACCATTCCATAAATCTTGTGTTTAGGGCCCCTGGAAGCATGAAAATCACTTTAAACATGCTAATTTTAGCTCTAACACTGATAATCCACCTACAAATGTGAACTGACGTTCAAAAATAAAACATTTGAAAACGGACCATTTTCCACATTTCTGAAGCATGACGTAATGGGGGGGGTGTTATCTCTTTTGTCAAAAATCAGCTGTTTTTGCTTGAACATTAAATGCCTCCAAATAGTATTTAATTCACTTCCCGAGCCCCTGGAAGCATGAAAATCACTTTAAACATGCTAATTTTAGCTCTAACACTGATGATCCACCTACAAATGTGAACTGACGTTCAAAAATAAAACATTTGAAAACGGACCATTTTCCACATTTCTGAAGCATGACGTAATGGGGGGGTGTTATCTCTTTTGTCGAAAATCAGCCGTTTTTGCTCGAACATTAAATGCCTCCAAATGGTATTTAATTAACTTCCCGGGGTGAAGAAACCCTTTTTGAGAACTCAGAGTGAGTAAATTGGCCATTTTCATGCACTTTTAACCATTCCATAAATCTTGTGTTTAGGGCCCCTGGAAGCATGAAAATCACTTTAAACATGCTAATTTTAGCTCTAACACTGATGATCCACCTACAAATGTGAACTGACGTTCAAAAATAAAACATTTGAAAACGGACCATTTTCCACATTTCTGAAGCATGACGTAATGGGGGGGTGTTATCTCTTTTGTCAAAAATCAGCTGTTTTTGCTTGAACATTAAATGCCTCCAAATAGTATTTAATTCACTTCCCGAGCCCCTGGAAGCATGAAAATCACTTTAAACATGCTAATTTTAGCTCTAACACTGATGATCTACCTACAAATGTGAACTGACGTTCAAAAATAAAACATTTGAAAACGGACCATTTTCCACATTTCTGAAGCATGACGTAATGGGGGGGTGTTATCTCTTTTGTCGAAAATCAGCCGTTTTTGCTCGAACATTAAATGCCTCCAAATGGTATTTAATTAACTTCCCGGGGTGAAGAAACCCTTTTTGAGAACTCAGAGTGAGTAAATTGGCCATTTTCATGCACTTTTAACCATTCCATAAATCTTGTGTTTAGGGCCCATGGAAGCATGAAAATCACTTTAAACATGCTAATTTTAGCTCTAACACTGATGATCCACCTACAAATGTGAACTGACGTTCAAAAATAAAACATTTGAAAACGGACCATTTTCCACATTTCTGAAGCATGACGTAATGGGGGGGTGTTATCTCTTTTGTCAAAAATCAGCTGTTTTTGATTGAACATTAAATGCCTCCAAATAGTATTTAATTCACTTCCCGAGCCCCTGGAAGCATGAAAATCACTTTAAACATGCTAATTTTAGCTCTAACACTGACGATCCACCTACAAATGTGAACTGATGTTCAAAAATAAAACATTTGAAAACGGACCATTTTCCACATTTCTGAAGCATGACGTATTGGGGGGGTGTTATCTCTTTTGTCGAAAATCAGCCGTTTTTGCTCGAACATTAAATGCCTCCAAATGGTATTTAATTAACTTCCCGGGGTGAAGAAACCCTTTTTGAGAACTCAGAGTGAGTAAATTGGCCATTTTCATGCACTTTTAACCATTCCATAAATCTTGTGTTTAGGGCCCCTGGAAGCATGAAAATCACTTTAAACATGCTAATTTTAGCTCTAACACTGATGATCCACCTACAAATGTGAACTGACGTTCAAAAATAAAACATTTGAAAACGGACCATTTTCCACATTTCTGAAGCATGACGTAATGGGGGGGTGTTATCTCTTTTGTCAAAAATCAGCTGTTTTTGCTTGAACATTAAATGCCTCCAAATAGTATTTAATTCACTTCCACGAGCCCCTGGAAGCATGAAAATCACTTTAAACATGCTAATTTTAGCTCTAACACTGATGATCCACCTACAAATGTGAACTGATGTTCAAAAATAAAACATTTGAAAACGGACCATTTTCCACATTTCTGAAGCATGACGTAATGGGGGGGTGTTATCTCTTTTGTCAAAAATCAGCAGTTTTTGCTCGAACATTAAATGCCTCCAAATGGTATTTAATTAACTTCCCGGGGTGAAGAAACCCTTTTTGAGAACTCAGAGTGAGTAAATTGGCCATTTTCATGCACTTTTAACCATTCCATAAATCTTGTGTTTAGGGCCCCTGGAAGCATGAAAATCACTTTAAACATGCTAATTTTAGCTCTAACACTGATGATCCACCTACAAATGTGAACTGACGTTCAAAAATAAAACATTTGAAAACGGACCATTTTCCACATTTCTGAAGCATGACGTAATGGGGGGGTGTTATCTCTTTTGTCAAAAATCAGCTGTTTTTGCTTGAACATTAAATGCCTCCAAATAGTATTTAATTCACTTCCCGAGCCCCTGGAAGCATGAAAATCACTTTAAACATGCTAATTTTAGCTCTAACACTGATGATCCACCTACAAATGTGAACTGACGTTCAAAAATAAAACATTTGAAAACGGACCATTTTCCACATTTCTGAAGCATGACGTAATGGGGGGGTGTTATCTCTTTTGTCGAAAATCAGCCGTTTTTGCTCGAACATTAAATGCCTCCAAATGGTATTTAATTAACTTCCCGGGGTGAAGAAACCCTTTTTGAGAACTCAGAGTGAGTAAATTGGCCATTTTCATGCACTTTTAACCATTTCATAAATCTTGTGTTTAGGGCCCCTGGAAGCATGAAAATCACTTTAAACATGCTAATTTTAGCTCTAACACTGATGATCCACCTACAAATGTGAACTGACGTTCAAAAATAAAACATTTGAAAACGGACCATTTTCCACATTTCTGAAGCATGACGTAATGGGGGGGTGTTATCTCTTTTGTCAAAAATCAGCTGTTTTTGATTGAACATTAAATGCCTCCAAATAGTATTTAATTCATTTCCCGAGCCCCTGGAAGCATGAAAATCACTTTAAACATGCTCATTTTAGCTCTAACACTGATGATCCACCTACAAATGTGAACTGACGTTCAAAAATAAAACATTTGAAAACGGACCATTTTCCACATTTCTGAAGCATGACGTAATGGGGGGGTGTTATCTCTTTTGTCGAAAATCAGCCGTTTTTGCTCGAACATTAAATGCCTCCAAATGGTATTTAATTAACTTCCCGGGGTGAAGAAACCCTTTTTGAGAACTCAGAGTGAGTAAATTGGCCATTTTCATGCACTTTTAACCATTCCATAAATCTTGTGTTTAGGGCCCCTGGAAGCATGAAAATCACTTTAAACATGCTAATTTTAGCTCTAACACTGATGATCCACCTACAAATGTGAACTGACGTTCAAAAATAAAACATTTGAAAACGGACCATTTTCCACATTTCTGAAGCATGACGTAATGGGGGGTGTTATCTCTTTTGTCAAAAATCAGCTGTTTTTGCTTGAACATTAAATGCCTCCAAATAGTATTTAATTCACTTCCCGAGCCCCCGGAAGCATGAAAATCACTTTAAACATGCTAATTTTAGCTCTAACACTGATGATCCACCTACAAATGTGAACTGACGTTCAAAAATAAAACATTTGAAAACGGACCATTTTCCACATTTCTGAAGCATGACGTAATGGGGGGTGTTATCTCTTTTGTCGAAAATCAGCCGTTTTTGCTCGAACATTAAATGCCTCCAAATGGTATTTAATTAACTTCCCGGGGTGAAGAAACACTTTTTGAGAACTCAGAGTGAGTAAATTGGCCATTTTCATGCACTTTTAACCATTCCATAAATCTTGTGTTTAGGGCCCCTGGAAGCATGAAAATCACTTTAAACATGCTAATTTTAGCTCTAACACTGATGATCCACCTACAAATGTGAACTGACGTTCAAAAATAAAACATTTGAAAACGGACCATTTTCCACATTTCTGAAGCATGACGTAATGGGGGGGTGTTATCTCTTTTGTCAAAAATCAGCTGTTTTTGATTGAACATTAAATGCCTCCAAACAGTATTTAATTCATTTCCCGAGCCCCTGGAAGCATGAAAATCACTTTAAACATGCTCATTTTAGCTCTAACACTGATGATCCACCTACAAATGTGAACTGACGTTCAAAAATAAAACATTTGAAAACGGACCATTTTCCACATTTCTGAAGCATGACGTAATGGGGGGTGTTATCTCTTTTGTCGAAAATCAGCCGTTTATGCTCGAACATTAAATGCCTCCAAATGGTATTTAATTAACTTCCCGGGGTGAAGAAACACTTTTTGAGAACTCAGAGTGAGTAAATTGGCCATTTTCATGCACTTTTAACCATTCCATAAATCTTGTGTTTAGGGCCCCTGGAAGCATGAAAATCACTTTAAACATGCTAATTTTAGCTCTAACACTGATGATCCACCTACAAATGTGAACTGACGTTCAAAAATAAAACATTTGAAAACGGACCATTTTCCACATTTCTGAAGCATGACGTAATGGGGGGGTGTTATCTCTTTTGTCAAAAATCAGCTGTTTTTGATTGAACATTAAATGCCTCCAAACAGTATTTAATTCATTTCCCGAGCCCCTGGAAGCATGAAAATCACTTTAAACATGCTCATTTTAGCTCTAACACTGATGATCCACCTACAAATGTGAACTGACGTTCAAAAATAAAACATTTGAAAACGGACCATTTTCCACATTTCTGAAGCATGACGTAATGGGGGGGTGTTATCTCTTTTGTCGAAAATCAGCTGTTTTTGCTTGAACATTAAATGCCTCCAAATAGTATTTAATTCACTTCCCGAGCCCCTGGAAGCATGAAAATCACTTTAAACATGCTAATTTTAGCTCTAACACTGATGATCCACCTACAATTGTGAACTGACGTTCAAAAATAAAACATTTGAAAACGGACCATTTTCCACATTTCTGAAGCATGACGTAATGGGGGGGTGTTATCTCTTTTGTCGAAAATCAGCCGTTTTTGCTCGAACATTAACTGCCTCCAAATGGTATTTAATTAACTTCCCGGGGTGAAGAAACCCTTTTTGAGAACTCAGAGTGAGTAAATTGGCCATTTTCATGCACTTTTAACCACTCCATAAATCTTGTGTTTAGGGCCCCTGGAAGCATGAAAATCACTTTAAACATGCTAATTTTAGCTCTAACACTGATGATCCACCTACAAATGTGAACTGACGTTCAAAAATAAAACATTTGAAAATGGACCATTTTCCACATTTCTGAAGCATGACGTAATGGGGGGGTGTTATCTCTTTTGTCAAAAATCAGCTGTTTTTGCTTGAACATTAAATGCCTCCAAATAGTATTTAATTCACATCCCGAGCCCCTGGAAGCATGAAAATCACTTTAAACATGCTAATTTTAGCTCTAACACTGATGATCCACCTACAAATGTGAACTGACGTTCAAAAATAAAACATTTGAAAACGGACCATTTTCCACATTTCTGAAGCATGACGTAATGGGGGGGTGTTATCTCTTTTGTCGAAAATCAGCCGTTTTTGCTCGAACATTAAATGCCTCCAAATGGTATTTAATTAACTTCCCGGGGTGAAGAAACCCTTTTTGAGAACTCAGAGTGAGTAAATTGGCCATTTTCATGCACTTTTAACCATTCCATTAATCTTGTGTTTAGGGCCCCTGGAAGCATTAAAATCACTTTAAACATGCTAATTTTAGCTCTAACACTGATGATCCACCTACAAATGTGAACTGATGTTCAAAAATAAAACATTTGAAAACGGACCATTTTCCACATTTCTGAAGCATTACGTAATGGGGGGTGTTATCTCTTTTGTCGAAAATCAGCCGTGTTTGCTCGAACATTAAATGCCTCCAAATGGTATTTGATTAACTTCCCCGGGTGAAGAAACCCTTTTTGAGAACTCAGAGTGAGTAAATTGGCCATTTTCATGCACTTTTAACCATTCCATAAATCTTGTGTTTAGGGCCCCTGGAAGCATGAAAATCACTTTAAACATGCTAATTTTAGCTCTAACACTGATGATCCACCTACAAATGTGAACTGACGTTCAAAAATAAAACATTTGAAAACGGACCATTTTCCACATTTCTGAACCATGACGTAATGGGGGGGTGTTATCTCTTTTGTCAAAAATCAGCTGTTTTTGATTGAACATTAAATGCCTCCAAATAGTATTTAATTCATTTCCCGAGCCCCTGGAAGCATGAAAATCACTTTAAACATGCTCATTTTAGCTCTAACACTGATGATCCACCTACAAATGTGAACTGACGTTCAAAAATAAAACATTTGAAAACGGACCATTTTCTACATTTCTGAAGCATGACGTAATGGGGGGGTGTTATCTCTTTTGTCGAAAATCAGCCGTTTTTGCTCGAACATTAAATGCCTCCAAATGGTTTTTAATTAACTTCCCGGGGTGAAGAAACCCTTTTTCAGAACTCAGAGTGAGTAAATTGGCCATTTTCATGCACTTTTAACCATTCCATAAATCTTGTGTTTAGGGCCCCTGGAAGCATGAAAATCACTTTAAACATGCTAATTTTAGCTCTAACACTGATGATCCACCTACAAATGTGAACTGACGTTCAAAAATAAAACATTTGAAAACGGACCATTTTCCACATTTCTGAAGCATGACGTAATGGGGGGGTGTTATCTCTTTTGTCAAAAATCAGCTGTTTTTGATTGAACATTAAATGCCTCCAAACAGTATTTAATTCATTTCCCGAGCCCCTGGAAGCATGAAAATCACTTTAAACATGCTAATTTTAGCTCTAACACTGATGATCCACCTACAATTGTGAACTGACGTTCAAAAATAAAACATTTGAAAACGGACCATTTTCCACATTTCTGAAGCATGACGTAATGGGGGGGTGTTATCTCTTTTGTCGAAAATCAGCCGTTTTTGCTCGAACATTAAATGCCTCCAAATGGTATTTAATTAACTTCCCGGGGTGAAGAAACCCTTTTTGAGAACTCAGAGTGAGTAAATTGGCCATTTTCATGCACTTTTAACCATTCCATTAATCTTGTGTTTAGGGCCCCTGGAAGCATTAAAATCACTTTAAACATGCTAATTTTAGCTCTAACACTGATGATCCACCTACAAATGTGAACTGACGTTCAAAAATAAAACATTTGAAAACGGACCATTTCATTTCTGAAGCATTACGTAATGGGGGGTGTTATCTCTTTTGTCGAAAATCAGCCGTGTTTGCTCGAACATTAAATGCCTCCAAATGGTATTTGATTAACTTCCCCGGGTGAAGAAACCCTTTTTGAGAACTCAGAGTGAGTAAATTGGCCATTTTCATGCACTTTTAACCATTCCATAAATCTTGTGTTTAGGGCCCCTGGAAGCATGAAAATCACTTTAAACATGCTAATTTTAGCTCTAACACTGATGATCCACCTACAAATGTGAACTGACGTTCAAAAATAAAACATTTGAAAACGGACCATTTTCCACATTTCTGAAGCATGACGTAATGGGGGGGTGTTATCTCTTTTGTCAAAAATCAGCTGTTTTTGCTTGAACATTAAATGCCTCCAAATAGTATTTAATTCACTTCCCGAGCCCCTGGAAGCATGAAAATCACTTTAAACATGCTAATTTTAGCTCTAACACTGATGATCCACCTACAAATGTGAACTGACGTTCAAAAATAAAACATTTGAAAACGGACCATTTTCCACATTTCTGAAGCAGGACGTAATGGGGGGGTGTTATCTCTTTTGTCGAAAATCAGCCGTTTTTGCTCGAACATTAAATGCCTCCAAATGGTATTTAATTAACTTCCCGGGGTGAAGAAACCCTTTTTGAGAACTCAGAGTGAGTAAATTGGCCATTTTCATGCACTTTTAACCATTTCATAAATCTTGTGTTTAGGGCCCCTGGAAGCATGAAAATCACTTTAAACATGCTAATTTTAGCTCTAACACTGATGATCCACCTACAAATGTGAACTGACGTTCAAAAATAAAACATTTGAAAACGGACCATTTTCCACATTTCTGAAGCATGACGTAATGGGGGGGTGTTATCTCTTTTGTCAAAAATCAGCTGTTTTTGATTGAACATTAAATGCCTCCAAATAGTATTTAATTCATTTCCCGAGCCCCTGGAAGCATGAAAATCACTTTAAACATGCTCATTTTAGCTCTAACACTGATGATCCACCTACAAATGTGAACTGACGTTCAAAAATAAAACATTTGAAAACGGACCATTTTCCACATTTCTGAAGCATGACGTAATGGGGGGGTGTTATCTCTTTTGTCGAAAATCAGCCATTTTTGCTCGAACATTAAATGCCTCCAAATGGTATTTAATTAACTTCCCGGGGTGAAGAAACCCTTTTTGAGAACTCAGAGTGAGTAAATTGGCCATTTTCATGCACTTTTAACCATTCCATAAATCTTGTGTTTAGGGCCCCTGGAAGCATGAAAATCACTTTAAACATGCTAATTTTAACTCTAACACTGATGATCCACCTACAAATGTGAACTGACGTTCAAAAATAAAACATTTGAAAACGGACCATTTTCCACATTTCTGAAGCATGACGTAATGGGGGGTGTTATCTCTTTTGTCAAAAATTAGCAGTTTTTGCTTGAACATTAAATGCCTCCAAATAGTATTTAATTCACTTCCCGAGCCCCTGAAAGCATGAAAATCACTTTAAACATGCTAATTTTAGCTCTAACACTGATGATCCACCTACAAATGTGAACTGACGTTCAAAAATAAAACATTTGAAAACGGACCATTTTCCACATTTCTGAAGCATGACGTAATGGGGGGTGTTATCTCTTTTGTCGAAAATCAGCCGTTTTTGCTCGAACATTAAATGCCTCCAAATGGTATTTAATTAACTTCCCGGGGTGAAGAAACACTTTTTGAGAACTCAGAGTGAGTAAATTGGCCATTTTCATGCACTTTTAACCATTCCATAAATCTTGTGTTTAGGGCCCCTGGAAGCATGAAAATCACTTTAAACATGCTAATTTTAGCTCTAACACTGATGATCCACCTACAAATGTGAACTGACGTTCAAAAATAAAACATTTGAAAACGGACCATTTTCCACATTTCTGAAGCATGACGTAATGGGGGGGTGTTATCTCTTTTGTCAAAAATCAGCTGTTTTTGATTGAACATTAAATGCCTCCAAACAGTATTTAATTCATTTCCCGAGCCCCTGGAAGCATGAAAATCACTTTAAACATGCTCATTTTAGCTCTAACACTGATGATCCACCTACAAATGTGAACTGACGTTCAAAAATAAAACATTTGAAAACGGACCATTTTCCACATTTCTGAAGCATGACGTAATGGGGGGGTGTTATCTCTTTTGTCGAAAATCAGCTGTTTTTGCTTGAACATTAAATGCCTCCAAATAGTATTTAATTCACTTCCCGAGCCCCTGGAAGCATGAAAATCACTTTAAACATGCTAATTTTAGCTCTAACACTGATGATCCACCTACAATTGTGAACTGACGTTCAAAAATAAAACATTTGAAAACGGACCATTTTCCACATTTCTGAAGCATGACGTAATGGGGGGGTGTTATCTCTTTTGTCGAAAATCAGCCGTTTTTGCTCGAACATTAAATGCCTCCAAATGGTATTTAATTAACTTCCCGGGGTGAAGAAACCCTTTTTGAGAACTCAGAGTGAGTAAATTGGCCATTTTCATGCACTTTTAACCACTCCATAAATCTTGTGTTTAGGGCCCCTGGAAGCATGAAAATCACTTTAAACATGCTAATTTTAGCTCTAACACTGATGATCCACCTACAAATGTGAACTGACGTTCAAAAATAAAACATTTGAAAATGGACCATTTTCCACATTTCTGAAGCATGACGTAATGGGGGGGTGTTATCTCTTTTGTCGAAAATCAGCCGTGTTTGCTCGAACATTAAATGCCTCCAAATGGTATTTGATTAACTTCCCCGGGTGAAGAAACCCTTTTTGAGAACTCAGAGTGAGTAAATTGGCCATTTTCATGCACTTTTAACCATTCCATAAATCTTGTGTTTAGGGCCCCTGGAAGCATGAAAATCACTTTAAACATGCTAATTTTAGCTCTAACACTGATGATCCACCTACAAATGTGAACTGACGTTCAAAAATAAAACATTTGAAAACGGACCATTTTCCACATTTCTGAACCATGACGTAATGGGGGGGTGTTATCTCTTTTGTCAAAAATCAGCTGTTTTTGATTGAACATTAAATGCCTCCAAATAGTATTTAATTCATTTCCCGAGCCCCTGGAAGCATGAAAATCACTTTAAACATGCTCATTTTAGCTCTAACACTGATGATCCACCTACAAATGTGAACTGACGTTCAAAAATAAAACATTTGAAAACGGACCATTTTCCACATTTCTGAAGCATGACGTAATGGGGGGGTGTTATCTCTTTTGTCGAAAATCAGCCATTTTTGCTCGAATATTAAATGCCTCCAAATGGTATTTAATTAACTTCCCGGGGTGAAGAAACCCTTTTTGAGAACTCAGAGTGAGTAAATTGGCCATTTTCATGCACTTTTAACCATTCCATAAATCTTGTGTTTAGGGCCCCTGGAAGCATGAAAATCACTTTAAACATGCTAATTTTAGCTCTAACACTGATGATCCACCTACAAATGTGAACTGACATTCAAAAATAAAACATTTGAAAACGGACCATTTTCCACATTTCTGAAGCATGACGTAATGGGGGGGTGTTATCTCTTTTGTCAAAAATCAGCTGTTTTTGCTTGAACATTAAATGCCTCCAAATAGTATTTAATTCACTTCCCGGCCCCTGGAAGCATGAAAATCACTTTAAACATGCTAATTTTAGCTCTAACACTGATGATTCACCTACAAATGTGAACTGACGTTCAAAAATAAAACATTTGAAAACGGACCATTTTCTACATTTCTGAAGCATGACGTAATGGGGGGGTGTTATCTCTTTTGTCGAAAATCAGCCGTTTTTGCTCGAACATTAAATGCCTCCAAATGGTTTTTAATTAACTTCCCGGGGTGAAGAAACCCTTTTTCAGAACTCAGAGTGAGTAAATTGGCCATTTTCATGCACTTTTAACCATTCCATAAATCTTGTGTTTAGGGCCCCTGGAAGCATGAAAATCACTTTAAACATGCTAATTTTAGCTCTAACACTGATGATCCACCTACAAATGTGAACTGACGTTCAAAAATAAAACATTTGAAAACGGACCATTTTCCACATTTCTGAAGCATGACGTAATGGGGGGGTGTTATCTCTTTTGTCAAAAATCAGCTGTTTTTGATTGAACATTAAATGCCTCCAAACAGTATTTAATTCATTTCCCGAGCCCCTGGAAGCATGAAAATCACTTTAAACATGCTCATTTTAGCTCTAACACTGATGATCCACCTACAAATGTGAACTGACGTTCAAAAATAAAACATTTGAAAACTGACCATTTTCCACATTTCTGAAGCATGATGTAATGGGGGGGTGTTATCTCTTTTGTCGAAAATCAGCTGTTTTTGCTTGAACATTAAATGCCTCCAAATAGTATTTAATTCACTTCCCGAGCCCCTGGAAGCATGAAAATCACTTTAAACATGCTAATTTTAGCTCTAACACTGATGATCCACCTACAATTGTGAACTGACGTTCAAAAATAAAACATTTGAAAACGGACCATTTTCCACATTTCTGAAGCATGACGTAATGGGGGGGTGTTATCTCTTTTGTCGAAAATCAGCCGTTTTTGCTCAAACATTAAATGCCTCCAAATGGTATTTAATTAACTTCCCGGGGTGAAGAAACCCTTTTTGAGAACTCAGAGTGAGTAAATTGGCCATTTTCATGCACTTTTAACCACTCCATAAATCTTGTGTTTAGGGCCCCTGGAAGCATGAAAATCACTTTAAACATGCTAATTTTAGCTCTAACACTGATGATCCACCTACAAATGTGAACTGACGTTCAAAAATAAAACATTTGAAAATGGACCATTTTCCACATTTCTGAAGCATGACGTAATGGGGGGGTGTTATCTCTTTTGTCGAAAATCAGCTGTTTTTGCTTGAACATTATATGCCTCCAAATGGTATTTAATTAACTTCCCGGGGTGAAGAAACCCTTTTTGAGAACTCAGAGTGAGTAAATTGGCCATTTTCATGCACTTTTAACCATTCCATTAATCTTGTGTTTAGGGCCCCTGGAAGCATTAAAATCACTTTAAACATGCTAATTTTAGCTCTAACACTGATGATCCACCTACAAATGTGAACTGACGTTCAAAAATAAAACATTTGAAAACGGACCATTTTCCACATTTCTGAAGCATTACGTAATGGGGGGTGTTATCTCTTTTGTCGAAAATCAGCCGTGTTTGCTCGAACATTAAATGCCTCCAAATGGTATTTGATTAACTTCCCCGGGTGAAGAAACCCTTTTTGAGAACTCAGAGTGAGTAAATTGGCCATTTTCATGCACTTTTAACCATTTCATAAATCTTGTGTTTAGGGCCCCTGGAAGCATGAAAATCACTTTAAACATGCTAATTTTAGCTCTAACACTGATGATCCACCTACAAATGTGAACTGACGTTCAAAAATAAAACATTTGAAAACGGACCATTTTCCACATTTCTGAAGCATGACGTAATGGGGGGGTGTTATCTCTTTTGTCAAAAATCAGCTGTTTTTGATTGAACATTAAATGCCTCCAAATAGTATTTAATTCATTTCCCGAGCCCCTGGAAGCATGAAAATCACTTTAAACATGCTCATTTTAGCTCTAACACTGATGATCCACCTACAAATGTGAACTGACATTCAAAAATAAAACATTTGAAAACGGACCATTTTCCACATTTCTGAAGCATGACGTAATGGGGGGGTGTTATCTCTTTTGTCGAAAATCAGCCATTTTTGCTCGAACATTAAATGCCTCCAAATGGTATTTAATTAACTTCCCGGGGTGAAGAAACCCTTTTTGAGAACTCAGAGTGAGTAAATTGGCCATTTTCATGCACTTTTAACCATTCCATAAATCTTGTGTTTAGGGCCCCTGGAAGCATGAAAATCACTTTAAACATGCTAATTTTAGCTCTAACACTGATGATCCACCTACAAATGTGAACTGACGTTCAAAAATAAAACATTTGAAAACGGACCATTTTCCACATTTCTGAAGCATGACGTAATGGGGGGTGTTATCTCTTTTGTCAAAAATCAGCTGTTTTTGCTTGAACATTAAATGCCTCCAAATAGTATTTAATTCACTTCCCGAGCCCCTGGAAGCATGAAAATCACTTTAAACATGCTAATTTTAGCTCTAACACTGATGATCCACCTACAAATGTGAACTGACGTTCAAAAATAAAACATTTGAAAACGGACCATTTTCCACATTTCTGAAGCATGACGCAATGGGGGGGTGTTATCTCTTTTGTCGAAAATCAGCTGTTTTTGCTTGAACATTAAATGCCTCCAAATAGTATTTAATTCACTTCCCGAGCCCCTGGAAGCATGAAAATCACTTTAAACATGCTAATTTTAGCTCTAACACTGATGATCCACCTACAATTGTGAACTGACGTTCAAAAATAAAACATTTGAAAACGGACCATTTTCCACATTTCTGAAGCATGACGTAATAGGGGGGTGTTATCTCTTTTGTCGAAAATCAGCCGTTTTTGCTCGAACATTAAATGCCTCCAAATGGTATTTAATTAACTTCCCGGGGTGAAGAAACCCTTTTTGAGAACTCAGAGTGAGTAAATTGGCCATTTTCATGCACTTTTAACCACTCCATAAATCTTGTGTTTAGGGCCCCTGGAAGCATGAAAATCACTTTAAACATGCTAATTTTAGCTCTAACACTGATGATCCACCTACAAATGTGAACTGACGTTCAAAAATAAAACATTTGAAAATGGACCATTTTCCACATTTCTGAAGCATGACGTAATGGGGGGGTGTTATCTCTTTTGTCAAAAATCAGCTGTTTTTGCTTGAACATTAAATGCCTACAAATAGTATTTAATTCACATCCCGAGCCCCTGGAAGCATGAAAATCACTTTAAACATGCTAATTTTAGCTCTAACACTGATGATCCACCTACAAATGTGAACTGACGTTCAAAAATAAAACATTTGAAAACGGACCATTTTCCACATTTCTGAAGCATGACGTAATGGGGGGGTGTTATCTCTTTTGTCGAAAATCAGCCGTTTTTGCTCGAACATTAAATGCCTCCAAATGGTATTTAATTAACTTCCCGGGGTGAAGAAACCCTTTTTGAGAACTCAGAGTGAGTAAATTGGCCATTTTCATGCACTTTTAACCATTCCATTAATCTTGTGTTTAGGGCCCCTGGAAGCATTAAAATCACTTTAAACATGCTAATTTTAGCTCTAACACTGATGATCCACCTACAAATGTGAACTGACGTTCAAAAATAAAACATTTGAAAACGGACCATTTTCCACATTTCTGAAGCATTACGTAATGGGGGGGTGTTATCTCTTTTGTCAAAAATCAGCCGTGTTTGCTCGAACATTAAATGCCTCCAAATGGTATTTGATTAACTTCCCCGGGTGAAGAAACCCTTTTTGAGAACTCAGAGTGAGTAAATTGGCCATTTTCATGCACTTTTGACCATTCCATAAAACTTGTGTTTAGGGCCCCGGGAAGCATGAAAATCACTTTAAACATGCTAATTTTAGCTCTAACACTGATGATCCACCTACAAATGTGAACTGACGTTCAAAAATAAAACATTTGAAAACGGACCATTTTCCACATTTCTGAAGCATGACGTAATGGGGGGGTGTTATCTCTTTTGTCAAAAATCAGCTGTTTTTGATTGAACATTAAATGCCTCCAAATAGTATTTAATTCATTTCCCGAGCCCCTGGAAGCATGAAAATCACTTTAAACATGCTCATTTTAGCTCTAACACTGATGATCCACCTACAAATGTGAACTGACATTCAAAAATAAAACATTTGAAAACGGACCATTTTCCACATTTCTGAAGCATGACGTAATGGGGGGGTGTTATCTCTTTTGTCGAAAATCAGCCATTTTTGCTCGAACATTAAATGCCTCCAAATGGTATTTAATTAACTTCCCGGGGTGAAGAAACCCTTTTTGAGAACTCAGAGTGAGTAAATTGGCCATTTTCATGCACTTTTAACCATTCCATAAATCTTGTGTTTAGGGCCCCTGGAAGCATGAAAATCACTTTAAACATGCTAATTTTAGCTCTAACACTGATGATCCACCTACAAATGTGAACTGACGTTCAAAAATAAAACATTTGAAAACGGACCATTTTCCACATTTCTGAAGCATGACGTAATGGGGGGTGTTATCTCTTTTGTCAAAAATCAGCTGTTTTTGCTTGAACATTAAATGCCTCCAAATAGTATTTAATTCACTTCCCGAGCCCCTGGAAGCATGAAAATCACTTTAAACATGCTAATTTTAGCTCTAACACTGATGATCCACCTACAAATGTGAACTGACGTTCAAAAATAAAACATTTGAAAACGGACCATTTTCCACATTTCTGAAGCATGACGTAATGGGGGGTGTTATCTCTTTTGTCGAAAATCAGCCGTTTTTGCTCGAACATTAAATGCCTCCAAATGGTATTTAATTAACTTCCCGGGGTGAAGAAACACTTTTTGAGAACTCAGAGTGAGTAAATTGGCCATTTTCATGCACTTTTAACCATTCCATAAATCTTGTGTTTAGGTCCCCTGGAAGCATGAAAATCACTTTAAACATGCTAATTTTAGCTCTAACACTGATGATCCACCTACAAATGTGAACTGACGTTCAAAAATAAAACATTTGAAAACGGACCATTTTCCACATTTCTGAAGCATGACGTAATGGGGGGGTGTTATCTCTTTTGTCAAAAATCAGCTGTTTTGGATTGAACATTAAATGCCTCCAAACAGTATTTAATTCATTTCCCGAGCCCCTGGAAGCATGAAAATCACTTTAAACATGCTCATTTTAGCTCTAACACTGATGATCCACCTACAAATGTGAACTGACGTTCAAAAATAAAACATTTGAAAACGGACCATTTTCCACATTTCTGAAGCATGACGCAATGGGGGGGTGTTATCTCTTTTGTCGAAAATCAGCTGTTTTTGCTTGAACATTAAATGCCTCCAAATAGTATTTAATTCACTTCCCGAGCCCCTGGAAGCATGAAAATCACTTTAAACATGCTAATTTTAGCTCTAACACTGATGATCCACCTACAATTGTGAACTGACGTTCAAAAATAAAACATTTGAAAACGGACCATTTTCCACATTTCTGAAGCATGACGTAATAGGGGGGTGTTATCTCTTTTGTCGAAAATCAGCCGTTTTTGCTCGAACATTAAATGCCTCCAAATGGTATTTAATTAACTTCCCGGGGTGAAGAAACCCTTTTTGAGAACTCAGAGTGAGTAAATTGGCCATTTTCATGCACTTTTAACCACTCCATAAATCTTGTGTTTAGGGCCCCTGGAAGCATGAAAATCACTTTAAACATGCTAATTTTAGCTCTAACACTGATGATCCACCTACAAATGTGAACTGACGTTCAAAAATAAAACATTTGAAAATGGACCATTTTCCACATTTCTGAAGCATGACGTAATGGGGGGGTGTTATCTCTTTTGTCAAAAATCAGCTGTTTTTGCTTGAACATTAAATGCCTACAAATAGTATTTAATTCACATCCCGAGCCCCTGGAAGCATGAAAATCACTTTAAACATGCTAATTTTAGCTCTAACACTGATGATCCACCTACAAATGTGAACTGACGTTCAAAAATAAAACATTTGAAAACGGACCATTTTCCACATTTCTGAAGCATGACGTAATGGGGGGGTGTTATCTCTTTTGTCGAAAATCAGCCGTTTTTGCTCGAACATTAAATGCCTCCAAATGGTATTTAATTAACTTCCCGGGGTGAAGAAACCCTTTTTGAGAACTCAGAGTGAGTAAATTGGCCATTTTCATGCACTTTTAACCATTCCATTAATCTTGTGTTTAGGGCCCCTGGAAGCATTAAAATCACTTTAAACATGCTAATTTTAGCTCTAACACTGATGATCCACCTACAAATGTGAACTGACGTTCAAAAATAAAACATTTGAAAACGGACCATTTTCCACATTTCTGAAGCATTACGTAATGGGGGGGTGTTATCTCTTTTGTCAAAAATCAGCCGTGTTTGCTCGAACATTAAATGCCTCCAAATGGTATTTGATTAACTTCCCCGGGTGAAGAAACCCTTTTTGAGAACTCAGAGTGAGTAAATTGGCCATTTTCATGCACTTTTGACCATTCCATAAAACTTGTGTTTAGGGCCCCGGGAAGCATGAAAATCACTTTAAACATGCTAATTTTAGCTCTAACACTGATGATCCACCTACAAATGTGAACTGACGTTCAAAAATAAAACATTTGAAAACGGACCATTTTCCACATTTCTGAAGCATGACGTAATGGGGGGGTGTTATCTCTTTTGTCAAAAATCAGCTGTTTTTGATTGAACATTAAATGCCTCCAAATAGTATTTAATTCATTTCCCGAGCCCCTGGAAGCATGAAAATCACTTTAAACATGCTCATTTTAGCTCTAACACTGATGATCCACCTACAAATGTGAACTGACGTTCAAAAATAAAACATTTGAAAACGGACCATTTTCCACATTTCTGAAGCATGACGTAATGGGGGGGTGTTATCTCTTTTGTCGAAAATCAGCCATTTTTGCTCGAACATTAAATGCCTCCAAATGGTATTTAATTAACTTCCCGGGGTGAAGAAACCCTTTTTGAGAACTCAGAGTGAGTAAATTGGCCATTTTCATGCACTTTTAACCACTCCATAAATCTTGTGTTTAGGGCCCCTGGAAGCATGAAAATCACTTTAAACATGCTAATTTTAGCTCTAACACTGATGATCCACCTACAAATGTGAACTGACGTTCAAAAATAAAACATTTGAAAATGGACCATTTTCCACATTTCTGAAGCATGACGTAATGGGGGGGTGTTATCTCTTTTGTCAAAAATCAGCTGTTTTTGCTTGAACATTAAATGCCTCCAAATAGTATTTAATTCACATCCCGAGCCCCTGGAAGCATGAAAATCACTTTAAACATGCTAATTTTAGCTCTAACACTGATGATCCACCTACAAATGTGAACTGACGTTCAAAAATAAAACATTTGAAAACGGACCATTTTCCACATTTCTGAAGCATGACGTAATGGGGGGGTGTTATCTCTTTTGTCGAAAATCAGCCGTTTTTGCTCGAACATTAAATGCCTCCAAATGGTATTTAATTAACTTCCCCGGGTGAAGAAACCCTTTTTGAGAACTCAGAGTGAGTAAATTGGCCATTTTCATGCACTTTTAACCATTCCATTAATCTTGTGTTTAGGGCCCCTGGAAGCATTAAAATCACTTTAAACATGCTAATTTTAGCTCTAACACTGATGATCCACCTACAAATGTGAACTGACGTTCAAAAATAAAACATTTGAAATCGGACCATTTTCCACATTTCTGAAGCATTACGTAATGGGGGGGTGTTATCTCTTTTGTCGAAAATCAGCCGTGTTTGCTCGAACATTAAATGCCTCCAAATGGTATTTGATTAACTTCCCCGGGTGAAGAAACCCTTTTTGAGAACTCAGAGTGAGTAAATTGGCCATTTTCATGCACTTTTAACCATTCCATAAATCTTGTGTTTAGGGCCCCTGGAAGCATGAAAATCACTTTAAACATGCTAATTTTAGCTCTAACACTGATGATCCACCTACAAATGTGAACTGGCGTTCAAAAATAAAACATTTGAAAACGGACCATTTTCCACATTTCTGAAGCATGACGTAATGGGGGGGTGTTATCTCTTTTGTCAAAAATCAGCTGTTTTTGCTTGAACATTAAATGCCTCCAAATAGTATTTAATTCACTTCCCGAGCCCCTGGAAGCATGAAAATCACTTTAAACATGCTAATTTTAGCTCTAACACTGATGATCCACCTACAAATGTGAACTGACGTTCAAAAATAAAACATTTGAAAATGGACCATTTTCCACATTTCTGAAGCATGACGCAATGGGGGGATGTTATCTCTTTTGTCGAAAATCAGCCGTTTTTGCTCGAACATTAAATGCCTCCAAATGGTATTTAATTAACTTCCCGGGGTGAAGAAACCCTTTTTGAGAACTCAGAGTGAGTAAATTGGCCATTTTCATGCACTTTTAACCATTTCATAAATCTTGTGTTTAGGGCCCCTGGAAGCATGAAAATCACTTTAAACATGCTAATTTTAGCTCTAACACTGATGATCCACCTACAAATGTGAACTGACGTTCAAAAATAAAACATTTGAAAACGGACCATTTTCCACATTTCTGAAGCATGACGTAATGGGGGGGGTGTTATCTCTTTTGTCAAAAATCAGCTGTTTTTGATTGAACATTACATGCCTCCAAATAGTATTTAATTCATTTCCCGAGCCCCTGGAAGCATGAAAATCACTTTAAACATGCTCATTTTAGCTCTAACACTGATGATCCACCTACAAATGTGAACTGACGTTCAAAAATAAAACATTTGAAAACGGACCATTTTCCACATTTCTGAAGCATGACGTAATGGGGGGGTGTTATCTCTTTTGTCGAAAATCAGCCATTTTTGCTCGAACATTAAATGCCTCCAAATGGTATTTAATTAACTTCCCGGGGTGAAGAAACCCTTTTTGAGAACTCAGAGTGAGTAAATTGGCCATTTTCATGCACTTTTAACCATTCCATAAATCTTGTGTTTAGGGCCCCTGGAAGCATGAAAATCACTTTAAACATGCTAATTTTAGCTCTAACACTGATGATCCACCTACAAATGTGAACTGACGTTCAAAAATAAAACATTTGAAAACGGACCATTTTCCACATTTCTGAAGCATGACGTAATGGGGGGGTGTTATCTCTTTTGTCAAAAATCAGCTGTTTTTGATTGAACATTAAATGCCTCCAAACAGTATTTAATTCATTTCCCGAGCCCCTGGAAGCATGAAAATCACTTTAAACATGCTAATTTTAGCTCTAACACTGATGATCCACCTACAAATGTGAACTGACGTTCAAAAATAAAACATTTGAAAACGGACCATTTTCCACATTTCTGAAGCATGACGTAATGGGGGGGTGTTATCTCTTTTGTCAAAAATCAGCTGTTTTTGATTGAACATTAAATGCCTCCAAATAGTATTTAATTCATTTCCCGAGCCCCTGGAAGCATGAAAATCACTTTAAACATGCTCATTTTAGCTCTAACACTGATGATCCACCTACAAATGTGAACTGACGTTCAAAAATAAAACATTTGAAAACGGACCATTTTCCACATTTCTGAAGCATGACGTAATGGGGGGTGTTATCTCTTTTGTCGAAAATCAGCCATTTTTGCTCGAACATTAAATGCCTCCAAATGGTATTTAATTAACTTCCCGGGGTGAAGAAACCCTTTTTGAGAACTCAGAGTGAGTAAATTGGCCATTTTCATGCACTTTTAACCATTCCATAAATCTTGTGTTTAGGGCCCCTGGAAGCATGAAAATCACTTTAAACATGCTAATTTTAGCTCTAACACTGATGATCCACCTACAAATGTGAACTGACGTTCAAAAATAAAACATTTGAAAACGGACCATTTTCCACATTTCTGAAGCATGACGTAATGGGGGGGTGTTATCTCTTTTGTCAAAAATCAGCTGTTTTTGATTGAACATTAAATGCCTCCAAACAGTATTTAATTCATTTCCCGAGCCCCTGGAAGCATGAAAATCACTTTAAACATGCTCATTTTAGCTCTAACACTGATGATCCACCTACAAATGTGAACTGACGTTCAAAAATAAAACATTTGAAAACGGACCATTTTCCACATTTCTGAAGCATGACGTAATGGGGGGGTGTTATCTCTTTTGTCAAAAATCAGCTGTTTTTGCTTGAACATTAAATGCCTCCAAATAGTATTTAATTCACTTCCCGAGCCCCTGGAAGCATGAAAATCACTTTAAACATGCTAATTTTAGCTCTAACACTGATGATCCACCTACAAATGTGAACTGACGTTCAAAAATAAAACATTTGAAAATGGACCATTTTCCACATTTCTGAAGCATGACGTAATGGGGGGATGTTATCTCTTTTGTCGAAAATCAGCCGTTTTTGCTCGAACATTAAATGCCTCCAAATGGTATTTAATTAACTTCCCGGGGTGAAGAAACCCTTTTTGAGAACTCAGAGTGAGTAAATTGGCCATTTTCATGCACTTTTAACCATTTCATAAATCTTGTGTTTAGGGCCCCTGGAAGCATGAAAATCACTTTAAACATGCTAATTTTAGCTCTAACACTGATGATCCACCTACAAATGTGAACTGACGTTCAAAAATAAAACATTTGAAAACGGACCATTTTCCACATTTCTGAAGCATGACGTAATGGGGGGGGTGTTATCTCTTTTGTCAAAAATCAGCTGTTTTTGATTGAACATTAAATGCCTCCAAATAGTATTTAATTCATTTCCCGAGCCCCTGGAAGCATGAAAATCACTTTAAACATGCTCATTTTAGCTCTAACACTGATGATCCACCTACAAATGTGAACTGACGTTCAAAAATAAAACATTTGAAAACGGACCATTTTCCACATTTCTGAAGCATGACGTAATGGGGGGGTGTTATCTCTTTTGTCGAAAATCAGCCATTTTTGCTCGAACATTAAATGCCTCCAAATGGTATTTAATTAACTTCCCGGGGTGAAGAAACCCTTTTTGAGAACTCAGAGTGAGTAAATTGGCCATTTTCATGCACTTTTAACCATTCCATAAATCTTGTGTTTAGGGCCCCTGGAAGCATGAAAATCACTTTAAACATGCTAATTTTAGCTCTAACACTGATGATCCACCTACAAATGTGAACTGACGTTCAAAAATAAAACATTTGAAAACGGACCATTTTCCACATTTCTGAAGCATGACGTAATGGGGGGGTGTTATCTCTTTTGTCAAAAATCAGCTGTTTTTGATTGAACATTAAATGCCTCCAAACAGTATTTAATTCATTTCCCGAGCCCCTGGAAGCATGAAAATCACTTTAAACATGCTAATTTTAGCTCTAACACTGATGATCCACCTACAAATGTGAACTGACGTTCAAAAATAAAACATTTGAAAACGGACCATTTTCCACATTTCTGAAGCATGACGTAATGGGGGGGTGTTATCTCTTTTGTCAAAAATCAGCTGTTTTTGATTGAACATTAAATGCCTCCAAATAGTATTTAATTCATTTCCCGAGCCCCTGGAAGCATGAAAATCACTTTAAACATGCTCATTTTAGCTCTAACACTGATGATCCACCTACAAATGTGAACTGACGTTCAAAAATAAAACATTTGAAAACGGACCATTTTCCACATTTCTGAAGCATGACGTAATGGGGGGGTGTTATCTCTTTTGTCGAAAATCAGCCATTTTTGCTCGAACATTAAATGCCTCCAAATGGTATTTAATTAACTTCCCGGGGTGAAGAAACCCTTTTTGAGAACTCAGAGTGAGTAAATTGGCCATTTTCATGCACTTTTAACCATTCCATAAATCTTGTGTTTAGGGCCCCTGGAAGCATGAAAATCACTTTAAACATGCTAATTTTAGCTCTAACACTGATGATCCACCTACAAATGTGAACTGACGTTCAAAAATAAAACATTTGAAAACGGACCATTTTCCACATTTCTGAAGCATGACGTAATGGGGGGGTGTTATCTCTTTTGTCAAAAATCAGCTGTTTTTGATTGAACATTAAATGCCTCCAAACAGTATTTAATTCATTTCCCGAGCCCCTGGAAGCATGAAAATCACTTTAAACATGCTCATTTTAGCTCTAACACTGATGATCCACCTACAAATGTGAACTGACGTTCAAAAATAAAACATTTGAAAACGGACCATTTTCCACATTTCTGAAGCATGACGTAATGGGGGGTGTTATCTCTTTTGTCGAAAATCAGCTGCTTTTGCTTGAACATTAAATGCCTCCAAATAGTATTTAATTCACTTCCCGAGCCCCTGGAAGCATGAAAATCACTTTAAACATGCTAATTTTAGCTCTAACACTGATGATCCACCTACAATTGTGAACTGACGTTAAAAAATAAAACATTTGAAAACGGACCATTTTCCACATTTCTGAAGCATGACGTAATGGGGGGGGTGTTATCTCTTTTGTCGAAAATCAGCCGTTTTTGCTCGAACATTAAATGCCTCCAAATGGTATTTAATTAACTTCCCGGGGTGAAGAAACCCTTTTTGAGAACTCAGAGTGAGTAAATTGGCCATTTTCATGCACTTTTAACCACTCCATAAATCTTGTGTTTAGGGCCCCTGGAAGCATGAAAATCACTTTAAACATGCTAATTTTAGCTCTAACACTGATGATCCACCTACAAATGTGAACTGACGTTCAAAAATAAAACATTTGAAAATGGACCATTTTCCACATTTCTGAAGCATGACGTAATGGGGGGGTGTTATCTCTTTTGTCAAAAATCAGCTGTTTTTGCTTGAACATTAAATGCCTCCAAATAGTATTTAATTCACATCCCGAGCCCCTGGAAGCATGAAAATCACTTTAAACATGCTAATTTTAGCTCTAACACTGATGATCCACCTACAAATGTGAACTGACGTTCAAAAATAAAACATTTGAAAACGGACCATTTTCCACATTTCTGAAGCATGACGTAATGGGGGGGTGTTATCTCTTTTGTCGAAAATCAGCCGTTTTTGCTCGAACATTAAATGCCTCCAAATGGTATTTAATTAACTTCCCGGGGTGAAGAAACCCTTTTTGAGAACTCAGAGTGAGTAAATTGGCCATTTTCATGCACTTTTAACCATTCCATTAATCTTGTGTTTAGGGCCCCTGGAAGCATTAAAATCACTTTAAACATGCTAATTTTAGCTCTAACACTGATGATCCACCTACAAATGTGAACTGACGTTCAAAAATAAAACATTTGAAAACGGACCATATTCCACATTTCTGAAGCATTACGTAATGGGGGGGTGTTATCTCTTTTGTCGAAAATCAGCCGTGTTTGCTCGAACATTAAATGCCTCCAAATGGTATTTGATTAACTTCCCCGGGTGAAGAAACCCTTTTTGAGAACTCAGAGTGAGTAAATTGGCCATTTTCATGCACTTTTAACCATTCCATAAATCTTGTGTTTAGGGCCCCTGGAAGCATGAAAATCACTTTAAACATGCTAATTTTAGCTCTAACACTGATGATCCACCTACAAATGTGAACTGACGTTCAAAAATAAAACATTTGAAAACGGACCATTTTCCACATTTCTGAAGCATGACGTAATGGGGGGGTGTTATCTCTTTTGTCAAAAATCAGCTGTTTTTGATTGAACATTAAATGCCTCCAAACAGTATTTAATTCATTTCCCGAGCCCCTGGAAGCATGAAAATCACTTTAAACATGCTCATTTTAGCTCTAACACTGATGATCCACCTACAAATGTGAACTGACGTTCAAAAATAAAACATTTGAAAACTGACCATTTTCCACATTTCTGAAGCATGATGTAATGGGGGGGTGTTATCTCTTTTGTCGAAAATCAGCTGTTTTTGCTTGAACATTAAATGCCTCCAAATAGTATTTAATTCACTTCCCGAGCCCCTGGAAGCATGAAAATCACTTTAAACATGCTAATTTTAGCTCTAACACTGATGATCCACCTACAATTGTGAACTGACGTTCAAAAATAAAACATTTGAAAACGGACCATTTTCCACATTTCTGAAGCATGACGTAATGGGGGGGTGTTATCTCTTTTGTCGAAAATCAGCCGTTTTTGCTCAAACATTAAATGCCTCCAAATGGTATTTAATTAACTTCCCGGGGTGAAGAAACCCTTTTTGAGAACTCAGAGTGAGTAAATTGGCCATTTTCATGCACTTTTAACCACTCCATAAATCTTGTGTTTAGGGCCCCTGGAAGCATGAAAATCACTTTAAACATGCTAATTTTAGCTCTAACACTGATGATCCACCTACAAATGTGAACTGACGTTCAAAAATAAAACATTTGAAAATGGACCATTTTCCACATTTCTGAAGCATGACGTAATGGGGGGGTGTTATCTCTTTTGTCGAAAATCAGCTGTTTTTGCTTGAACATTATATGCCTCCAAATGGTATTTAATTAACTTCCCGGGGTGAAGAAACCCTTTTTGAGAACTCAGAGTGAGTAAATTGGCCATTTTCATGCACTTTTAACCATTCCATTAATCTTGTGTTTAGGGCCCCTGGAAGCATTAAAATCACTTTAAACATGCTAATTTTAGCTCTAACACTGATGATCCACCTACAAATGTGAACTGACGTTCAAAAATAAAACATTTGAAAACGGACCATTTTCCACATTTCTGAAGCATTACGTAATGGGGGGTGTTATCTCTTTTGTCGAAAATCAGCCGTGTTTGCTCGAACATTAAATGCCTCCAAATGGTATTTGATTAACTTCCCCGGGTGAAGAAACCCTTTTTGAGAACTCAGAGTGAGTAAATTGGCCATTTTCATGCACTTTTAACCATTTCATAAATCTTGTGTTTAGGGCCCCTGGAAGCATGAAAATCACTTTAAACATGCTAATTTTAGCTCTAACACTGATGATCCACCTACAAATGTGAACTGACGTTCAAAAATAAAACATTTGAAAACGGACCATTTTCCACATTTCTGAAGCATGACGTAATGGGGGGGTGTTATCTCTTTTGTCAAAAATCAGCTGTTTTTGATTGAACATTAAATGCCTCCAAATAGTATTTAATTCATTTCCCGAGCCCCTGGAAGCATGAAAATCACTTTAAACATGCTCATTTTAGCTCTAACACTGATGATCCACCTACAAATGTGAACTGACATTCAAAAATAAAACATTTGAAAACGGACCATTTTCCACATTTCTGAAGCATGACGTAATGGGGGGGTGTTATCTCTTTTGTCGAAAATCAGCCATTTTTGCTCGAACATTAAATGCCTCCAAATGGTATTTAATTAACTTCCCGGGGTGAAGAAACCCTTTTTGAGAACTCAGAGTGAGTAAATTGGCCATTTTCATGCACTTTTAACCATTCCATAAATCTTGTGTTTAGGGCCCCTGGAAGCATGAAAATCACTTTAAACATGCTAATTTTAGCTCTAACACTGATGATCCACCTACAAATGTGAACTGACGTTCAAAAATAAAACATTTGAAAACGGACCATTTTCCACATTTCTGAAGCATGACGTAATGGGGGGTGTTATCTCTTTTGTCAAAAATCAGCTGTTTTTGCTTGAACATTAAATGCCTCCAAATAGTATTTAATTCACTTCCCGAGCCCCTGGAAGCATGAAAATCACTTTAAACATGCTAATTTTAGCTCTAACACTGATGATCCACCTACAAATGTGAACTGACGTTCAAAAATAAAACATTTGAAAACGGACCATTTTCCACATTTCTGAAGCATGACGCAATGGGGGGGTGTTATCTCTTTTGTCGAAAATCAGCTGTTTTTGCTTGAACATTAAATGCCTCCAAATAGTATTTAATTCACTTCCCGAGCCCCTGGAAGCATGAAAATCACTTTAAACATGCTAATTTTAGCTCTAACACTGATGATCCACCTACAATTGTGAACTGACGTTCAAAAATAAAACATTTGAAAACGGACCATTTTCCACATTTCTGAAGCATGACGTAATAGGGGGGTGTTATCTCTTTTGTCGAAAATCAGCCGTTTTTGCTCGAACATTAAATGCCTCCAAATGGTATTTAATTAACTTCCCGGGGTGAAGAAACCCTTTTTGAGAACTCAGAGTGAGTAAATTGGCCATTTTCATGCACTTTTAACCACTCCATAAATCTTGTGTTTAGGGCCCCTGGAAGCATGAAAATCACTTTAAACATGCTAATTTTAGCTCTAACACTGATGATCCACCTACAAATGTGAACTGACGTTCAAAAATAAAACATTTGAAAATGGACCATTTTCCACATTTCTGAAGCATGACGTAATGGGGGGGTGTTATCTCTTTTGTCAAAAATCAGCTGTTTTTGCTTGAACATTAAATGCCTACAAATAGTATTTAATTCACATCCCGAGCCCCTGGAAGCATGAAAATCACTTTAAACATGCTAATTTTAGCTCTAACACTGATGATCCACCTACAAATGTGAACTGACGTTCAAAAATAAAACATTTGAAAACGGACCATTTTCCACATTTCTGAAGCATGACGTAATGGGGGGGTGTTATCTCTTTTGTCGAAAATCAGCCGTTTTTGCTCGAACATTAAATGCCTCCAAATGGTATTTAATTAACTTCCCGGGGTGAAGAAACCCTTTTTGAGAACTCAGAGTGAGTAAATTGGCCATTTTCATGCACTTTTAACCATTCCATTAATCTTGTGTTTAGGGCCCCTGGAAGCATTAAAATCACTTTAAACATGCTAATTTTAGCTCTAACACTGATGATCCACCTACAAATGTGAACTGACGTTCAAAAATAAAACATTTGAAAACGGACCATTTTCCACATTTCTGAAGCATTACGTAATGGGGGGGTGTTATCTCTTTTGTCAAAAATCAGCCGTGTTTGCTCGAACATTAAATGCCTCCAAATGGTATTTGATTAACTTCCCCGGGTGAAGAAACCCTTTTTGAGAACTCAGAGTGAGTAAATTGGCCATTTTCATGCACTTTTGACCATTCCATAAAACTTGTGTTTAGGGCCCCGGGAAGCATGAAAATCACTTTAAACATGCTAATTTTAGCTCTAACACTGATGATCCACCTACAAATGTGAACTGACGTTCAAAAATAAAACATTTGAAAACGGACCATTTTCCACATTTCTGAAGCATGACGTAATGGGGGGGTGTTATCTCTTTTGTCAAAAATCAGCTGTTTTTGATTGAACATTAAATGCCTCCAAATAGTATTTAATTCATTTCCCGAGCCCCTGGAAGCATGAAAATCACTTTAAACATGCTCATTTTAGCTCTAACACTGATGATCCACCTACAAATGTGAACTGACATTCAAAAATAAAACATTTGAAAACGGACCATTTTCCACATTTCTGAAGCATGACGTAATGGGGGGGTGTTATCTCTTTTGTCGAAAATCAGCCATTTTTGCTCGAACATTAAATGCCTCCAAATGGTATTTAATTAACTTCCCGGGGTGAAGAAACCCTTTTTGAGAACTCAGAGTGAGTAAATTGGCCATTTTCATGCACTTTTAACCATTCCATAAATCTTGTGTTTAGGGCCCCTGGAAGCATGAAAATCACTTTAAACATGCTAATTTTAGCTCTAACACTGATGATCCACCTACAAATGTGAACTGACGTTCAAAAATAAAACATTTGAAAACGGACCATTTTCCACATTTCTGAAGCATGACGTAATGGGGGGTGTTATCTCTTTTGTCAAAAATCAGCTGTTTTTGCTTGAACATTAAATGCCTCCAAATAGTATTTAATTCACTTCCCGAGCCCCTGGAAGCATGAAAATCACTTTAAACATGCTAATTTTAGCTCTAACACTGATGATCCACCTACAAATGTGAACTGACGTTCAAAAATAAAACATTTGAAAACGGACCATTTTCCACATTTCTGAAGCATGACGTAATGGGGGGTGTTATCTCTTTTGTCGAAAATCAGCCGTTTTTGCTCGAACATTAAATGCCTCCAAATGGTATTTAATTAACTTCCCGGGGTGAAGAAACACTTTTTGAGAACTCAGAGTGAGTAAATTGGCCATTTTCATGCACTTTTAACCATTCCATAAATCTTGTGTTTAGGTCCCCTGGAAGCATGAAAATCACTTTAAACATGCTAATTTTAGCTCTAACACTGATGATCCACCTACAAATGTGAACTGACGTTCAAAAATAAAACATTTGAAAACGGACCATTTTCCACATTTCTGAAGCATGACGTAATGGGGGGGTGTTATCTCTTTTGTCAAAAATCAGCTGTTTTGGATTGAACATTAAATGCCTCCAAACAGTATTTAATTCATTTCCCGAGCCCCTGGAAGCATGAAAATCACTTTAAACATGCTCATTTTAGCTCTAACACTGATGATCCACCTACAAATGTGAACTGACGTTCAAAAATAAAACATTTGAAAACGGACCATTTTCCACATTTCTGAAGCATGACGCAATGGGGGGGTGTTATCTCTTTTGTCGAAAATCAGCTGTTTTTGCTTGAACATTAAATGCCTCCAAATAGTATTTAATTCACTTCCCGAGCCCCTGGAAGCATGAAAATCACTTTAAACATGCTAATTTTAGCTCTAACACTGATGATCCACCTACAATTGTGAACTGACGTTCAAAAATAAAACATTTGAAAACGGACCATTTTCCACATTTCTGAAGCATGACGTAATAGGGGGGTGTTATCTCTTTTGTCGAAAATCAGCCGTTTTTGCTCGAACATTAAATGCCTCCAAATGGTATTTAATTAACTTCCCGGGGTGAAGAAACCCTTTTTGAGAACTCAGAGTGAGTAAATTGGCCATTTTCATGCACTTTTAACCACTCCATAAATCTTGTGTTTAGGGCCCCTGGAAGCATGAAAATCACTTTAAACATGCTAATTTTAGCTCTAACACTGATGATCCACCTACAAATGTGAACTGACGTTCAAAAATAAAACATTTGAAAATGGACCATTTTCCACATTTCTGAAGCATGACGTAATGGGGGGGTGTTATCTCTTTTGTCAAAAATCAGCTGTTTTTGCTTGAACATTAAATGCCTACAAATAGTATTTAATTCACATCCCGAGCCCCTGGAAGCATGAAAATCACTTTAAACATGCTAATTTTAGCTCTAACACTGATGATCCACCTACAAATGTGAACTGACGTTCAAAAATAAAACATTTGAAAACGGACCATTTTCCACATTTCTGAAGCATGACGTAATGGGGGGGTGTTATCTCTTTTGTCGAAAATCAGCCGTTTTTGCTCGAACATTAAATGCCTCCAAATGGTATTTAATTAACTTCCCGGGGTGAAGAAACCCTTTTTGAGAACTCAGAGTGAGTAAATTGGCCATTTTCATGCACTTTTAACCATTCCATTAATCTTGTGTTTAGGGCCCCTGGAAGCATTAAAATCACTTTAAACATGCTAATTTTAGCTCTAACACTGATGATCCACCTACAAATGTGAACTGACGTTCAAAAATAAAACATTTGAAAACGGACCATTTTCCACATTTCTGAAGCATTACGTAATGGGGGGGTGTTATCTCTTTTGTCAAAAATCAGCCGTGTTTGCTCGAACATTAAATGCCTCCAAATGGTATTTGATTAACTTCCCCGGGTGAAGAAACCCTTTTTGAGAACTCAGAGTGAGTAAATTGGCCATTTTCATGCACTTTTGACCATTCCATAAAACTTGTGTTTAGGGCCCCGGGAAGCATGAAAATCACTTTAAACATGCTAATTTTAGCTCTAACACTGATGATCCACCTACAAATGTGAACTGACGTTCAAAAATAAAACATTTGAAAACGGACCATTTTCCACATTTCTGAAGCATGACGTAATGGGGGGGTGTTATCTCTTTTGTCAAAAATCAGCTGTTTTTGATTGAACATTAAATGCCTCCAAATAGTATTTAATTCATTTCCCGAGCCCCTGGAAGCATGAAAATCACTTTAAACATGCTCATTTTAGCTCTAACACTGATGATCCACCTACAAATGTGAACTGACGTTCAAAAATAAAACATTTGAAAACGGACCATTTTCCACATTTCTGAAGCATGACGTAATGGGGGGGTGTTATCTCTTTTGTCGAAAATCAGCCATTTTTGCTCGAACATTAAATGCCTCCAAATGGTATTTAATTAACTTCCCGGGGTGAAGAAACCCTTTTTGAGAACTCAGAGTGAGTAAATTGGCCATTTTCATGCACTTTTAACCACTCCATAAATCTTGTGTTTAGGGCCCCTGGAAGCATGAAAATCACTTTAAACATGCTAATTTTAGCTCTAACACTGATGATCCACCTACAAATGTGAACTGACGTTCAAAAATAAAACATTTGAAAATGGACCATTTTCCACATTTCTGAAGCATGACGTAATGGGGGGGTGTTATCTCTTTTGTCAAAAATCAGCTGTTTTTGCTTGAACATTAAATGCCTCCAAATAGTATTTAATTCACATCCCGAGCCCCTGGAAGCATGAAAATCACTTTAAACATGCTAATTTTAGCTCTAACACTGATGATCCACCTACAAATGTGAACTGACGTTCAAAAATAAAACATTTGAAAACGGACCATTTTCCACATTTCTGAAGCATGACGTAATGGGGGGGTGTTATCTCTTTTGTCGAAAATCAGCCGTTTTTGCTCGAACATTAAATGCCTCCAAATGGTATTTAATTAACTTCCCCGGGTGAAGAAACCCTTTTTGAGAACTCAGAGTGAGTAAATTGGCCATTTTCATGCACTTTTAACCATTCCATTAATCTTGTGTTTAGGGCCCCTGGAAGCATTAAAATCACTTTAAACATGCTAATTTTAGCTCTAACACTGATGATCCACCTACAAATGTGAACTGACGTTCAAAAATAAAACATTTGAAATCGGACCATTTTCCACATTTCTGAAGCATTACGTAATGGGGGGGTGTTATCTCTTTTGTCGAAAATCAGCCGTGTTTGCTCGAACATTAAATGCCTCCAAATGGTATTTGATTAACTTCCCCGGGTGAAGAAACCCTTTTTGAGAACTCAGAGTGAGTAAATTGGCCATTTTCATGCACTTTTAACCATTCCATAAATCTTGTGTTTAGGGCCCCTGGAAGCATGAAAATCACTTTAAACATGCTAATTTTAGCTCTAACACTGATGATCCACCTACAAATGTGAACTGGCGTTCAAAAATAAAACATTTGAAAACGGACCATTTTCCACATTTCTGAAGCATGACGTAATGGGGGGGTGTTATCTCTTTTGTCAAAAATCAGCTGTTTTTGCTTGAACATTAAATGCCTCCAAATAGTATTTAATTCACTTCCCGAGCCCCTGGAAGCATGAAAATCACTTTAAACATGCTAATTTTAGCTCTAACACTGATGATCCACCTACAAATGTGAACTGACGTTCAAAAATAAAACATTTGAAAATGGACCATTTTCCACATTTCTGAAGCATGACGCAATGGGGGGATGTTATCTCTTTTGTCGAAAATCAGCCGTTTTTGCTCGAACATTAAATGCCTCCAAATGGTATTTAATTAACTTCCCGGGGTGAAGAAACCCTTTTTGAGAACTCAGAGTGAGTAAATTGGCCATTTTCATGCACTTTTAACCATTTCATAAATCTTGTGTTTAGGGCCCCTGGAAGCATGAAAATCACTTTAAACATGCTAATTTTAGCTCTAACACTGATGATCCACCTACAAATGTGAACTGACGTTCAAAAATAAAACATTTGAAAACGGACCATTTTCCACATTTCTGAAGCATGACGTAATGGGGGGGGTGTTATCTCTTTTGTCAAAAATCAGCTGTTTTTGATTGAACATTACATGCCTCCAAATAGTATTTAATTCATTTCCCGAGCCCCTGGAAGCATGAAAATCACTTTAAACATGCTCATTTTAGCTCTAACACTGATGATCCACCTACAAATGTGAACTGACGTTCAAAAATAAAACATTTGAAAACGGACCATTTTCCACATTTCTGAAGCATGACGTAATGGGGGGGTGTTATCTCTTTTGTCGAAAATCAGCCATTTTTGCTCGAACATTAAATGCCTCCAAATGGTATTTAATTAACTTCCCGGGGTGAAGAAACCCTTTTTGAGAACTCAGAGTGAGTAAATTGGCCATTTTCATGCACTTTTAACCATTCCATAAATCTTGTGTTTAGGGCCCCTGGAAGCATGAAAATCACTTTAAACATGCTAATTTTAGCTCTAACACTGATGATCCACCTACAAATGTGAACTGACGTTCAAAAATAAAACATTTGAAAACGGACCATTTTCCACATTTCTGAAGCATGACGTAATGGGGGGGTGTTATCTCTTTTGTCAAAAATCAGCTGTTTTTGATTGAACATTAAATGCCTCCAAACAGTATTTAATTCATTTCCCGAGCCCCTGGAAGCATGAAAATCACTTTAAACATGCTAATTTTAGCTCTAACACTGATGATCCACCTACAAATGTGAACTGACGTTCAAAAATAAAACATTTGAAAACGGACCATTTTCCACATTTCTGAAGCATGACGTAATGGGGGGGTGTTATCTCTTTTGTCAAAAATCAGCTGTTTTTGATTGAACATTAAATGCCTCCAAATAGTATTTAATTCATTTCCCGAGCCCCTGGAAGCATGAAAATCACTTTAAACATGCTCATTTTAGCTCTAACACTGATGATCCACCTACAAATGTGAACTGACGTTCAAAAATAAAACATTTGAAAACGGACCATTTTCCACATTTCTGAAGCATGACGTAATGGGGGGTGTTATCTCTTTTGTCGAAAATCAGCCATTTTTGCTCGAACATTAAATGCCTCCAAATGGTATTTAATTAACTTCCCGGGGTGAAGAAACCCTTTTTGAGAACTCAGAGTGAGTAAATTGGCCATTTTCATGCACTTTTAACCATTCCATAAATCTTGTGTTTAGGGCCCCTGGAAGCATGAAAATCACTTTAAACATGCTAATTTTAGCTCTAACACTGATGATCCACCTACAAATGTGAACTGACGTTCAAAAATAAAACATTTGAAAACGGACCATTTTCCACATTTCTGAAGCATGACGTAATGGGGGGGTGTTATCTCTTTTGTCAAAAATCAGCTGTTTTTGATTGAACATTAAATGCCTCCAAACAGTATTTAATTCATTTCCCGAGCCCCTGGAAGCATGAAAATCACTTTAAACATGCTCATTTTAGCTCTAACACTGATGATCCACCTACAAATGTGAACTGACGTTCAAAAATAAAACATTTGAAAACGGACCATTTTCCACATTTCTGAAGCATGACGTAATGGGGGGGTGTTATCTCTTTTGTCAAAAATCAGCTGTTTTTGCTTGAACATTAAATGCCTCCAAATAGTATTTAATTCACTTCCCGAGCCCCTGGAAGCATGAAAATCACTTTAAACATGCTAATTTTAGCTCTAACACTGATGATCCACCTACAAATGTGAACTGACGTTCAAAAATAAAACATTTGAAAATGGACCATTTTCCACATTTCTGAAGCATGACGTAATGGGGGGATGTTATCTCTTTTGTCGAAAATCAGCCGTTTTTGCTCGAACATTAAATGCCTCCAAATGGTATTTAATTAACTTCCCGGGGTGAAGAAACCCTTTTTGAGAACTCAGAGTGAGTAAATTGGCCATTTTCATGCACTTTTAACCATTTCATAAATCTTGTGTTTAGGGCCCCTGGAAGCATGAAAATCACTTTAAACATGCTAATTTTAGCTCTAACACTGATGATCCACCTACAAATGTGAACTGACGTTCAAAAATAAAACATTTGAAAACGGACCATTTTCCACATTTCTGAAGCATGACGTAATGGGGGGGGTGTTATCTCTTTTGTCAAAAATCAGCTGTTTTTGATTGAACATTAAATGCCTCCAAATAGTATTTAATTCATTTCCCGAGCCCCTGGAAGCATGAAAATCACTTTAAACATGCTCATTTTAGCTCTAACACTGATGATCCACCTACAAATGTGAACTGACGTTCAAAAATAAAACATTTGAAAACGGACCATTTTCCACATTTCTGAAGCATGACGTAATGGGGGGGTGTTATCTCTTTTGTCGAAAATCAGCCATTTTTGCTCGAACATTAAATGCCTCCAAATGGTATTTAATTAACTTCCCGGGGTGAAGAAACCCTTTTTGAGAACTCAGAGTGAGTAAATTGGCCATTTTCATGCACTTTTAACCATTCCATAAATCTTGTGTTTAGGGCCCCTGGAAGCATGAAAATCACTTTAAACATGCTAATTTTAGCTCTAACACTGATGATCCACCTACAAATGTGAACTGACGTTCAAAAATAAAACATTTGAAAACGGACCATTTTCCACATTTCTGAAGCATGACGTAATGGGGGGGTGTTATCTCTTTTGTCAAAAATCAGCTGTTTTTGATTGAACATTAAATGCCTCCAAACAGTATTTAATTCATTTCCCGAGCCCCTGGAAGCATGAAAATCACTTTAAACATGCTAATTTTAGCTCTAACACTGATGATCCACCTACAAATGTGAACTGACGTTCAAAAATAAAACATTTGAAAACGGACCATTTTCCACATTTCTGAAGCATGACGTAATGGGGGGGTGTTATCTCTTTTGTCAAAAATCAGCTGTTTTTGATTGAACATTAAATGCCTCCAAATAGTATTTAATTCATTTCCCGAGCCCCTGGAAGCATGAAAATCACTTTAAACATGCTCATTTTAGCTCTAACACTGATGATCCACCTACAAATGTGAACTGACGTTCAAAAATAAAACATTTGAAAACGGACCATTTTCCACATTTCTGAAGCATGACGTAATGGGGGGGTGTTATCTCTTTTGTCGAAAATCAGCCATTTTTGCTCGAACATTAAATGCCTCCAAATGGTATTTAATTAACTTCCCGGGGTGAAGAAACCCTTTTTGAGAACTCAGAGTGAGTAAATTGGCCATTTTCATGCACTTTTAACCATTCCATAAATCTTGTGTTTAGGGCCCCTGGAAGCATGAAAATCACTTTAAACATGCTAATTTTAGCTCTAACACTGATGATCCACCTACAAATGTGAACTGACGTTCAAAAATAAAACATTTGAAAACGGACCATTTTCCACATTTCTGAAGCATGACGTAATGGGGGGGTGTTATCTCTTTTGTCAAAAATCAGCTGTTTTTGATTGAACATTAAATGCCTCCAAACAGTATTTAATTCATTTCCCGAGCCCCTGGAAGCATGAAAATCACTTTAAACATGCTCATTTTAGCTCTAACACTGATGATCCACCTACAAATGTGAACTGACGTTCAAAAATAAAACATTTGAAAACGGACCATTTTCCACATTTCTGAAGCATGACGTAATGGGGGGTGTTATCTCTTTTGTCGAAAATCAGCTGCTTTTGCTTGAACATTAAATGCCTCCAAATAGTATTTAATTCACTTCCCGAGCCCCTGGAAGCATGAAAATCACTTTAAACATGCTAATTTTAGCTCTAACACTGATGATCCACCTACAATTGTGAACTGACGTTAAAAAATAAAACATTTGAAAACGGACCATTTTCCACATTTCTGAAGCATGACGTAATGGGGGGGTGTTATCTCTTTTGTCGAAAATCAGCCGTTTTTGCTCGAACATTAAATGCCTCCAAATGGTATTTAATTAACTTCCCGGGGTGAAGAAACCCTTTTTGAGAACTCAGAGTGAGTAAATTGGCCATTTTCATGCACTTTTAACCACTCCATAAATCTTGTGTTTAGGGCCCCTGGAAGCATGAAAATCACTTTAAACATGCTAATTTTAGCTCTAACACTGATGATCCACCTACAAATGTGAACTGACGTTCAAAAATAAAACATTTGAAAATGGACCATTTTCCACATTTCTGAAGCATGACGTAATGGGGGGGTGTTATCTCTTTTGTCAAAAATCAGCTGTTTTTGCTTGAACATTAAATGCCTCCAAATAGTATTTAATTCACATCCCGAGCCCCTGGAAGCATGAAAATCACTTTAAACATGCTAATTTTAGCTCTAACACTGATGATCCACCTACAAATGTGAACTGACGTTCAAAAATAAAACATTTGAAAACGGACCATTTTCCACATTTCTGAAGCATGACGTAATGGGGGGGTGTTATCTCTTTTGTCGAAAATCAGCCGTTTTTGCTCGAACATTAAATGCCTCCAAATGGTATTTAATTAACTTCCCGGGGTGAAGAAACCCTTTTTGAGAACTCAGAGTGAGTAAATTGGCCATTTTCATGCACTTTTAACCATTCCATTAATCTTGTGTTTAGGGCCCCTGGAAGCATTAAAATCACTTTAAACATGCTAATTTTAGCTCTAACACTGATGATCCACCTACAAATGTGAACTGACGTTCAAAAATAAAACATTTGAAAACGGACCATATTCCACATTTCTGAAGCATTACGTAATGGGGGGGTGTTATCTCTTTTGTCGAAAATCAGCCGTGTTTGCTCGAACATTAAATGCCTCCAAATGGTATTTGATTAACTTCCCCGGGTGAAGAAACCCTTTTTGAGAACTCAGAGTGAGTAAATTGGCCATTTTCATGCACTTTTAACCATTCCATAAATCTTGTGTTTAGGGCCCCTGGAAGCATGAAAATCACTTTAAACATGCTAATTTTAGCTCTAACACTGATGATCCACCTACAAATGTGAACTGACGTTCAAAAATAAAACATTTGAAAACGGACCATTTTCCACATTTCTGAAGCATGACGTAATGGGGGGTGTTATCTCTTTTGTCAAAAATCAGCTGTTTTTGCTTGAACATTAAATGCCTCCAAATAGTATTTAATTCACTTCCCGAGCCCCTGGAAGCATGAAAATCACTTTAAACATGCTAATTTTAGCTCTAACACTGATGATCCACCTACAAATGTGAACTGACGTTCAAAAATAAAACATTTGAAAACTGACCATTTTCCACATTTCTGAAGCATGACGTAATGGGGGGTGTTATCTCTTTTGTCGAAAATCAGCCGTTTTTGCTCGAACATTAAATGCCTCCAAATGGTATTTAATTAACTTCCCGGGGTGAAGAAACACTTTTTGAGAACTCAGAGTGAGTAAATTGGCCATTTTCATGCACTTTTAACCATTCCATAAATCTTGTGTTTAGGGCCCCTGGAAGCATGAAAATCACTTTAAACATGCTAATTTTAGCTCTAACACTGATGATCCACCTACAAATGTGAACTGACGTTCAAAAATAAAACATTTGAAAACGGACCATTTTCCACATTTCTGAAGCATGACGTAATGGGGGGGTGTTATCTCTTTTGTCAAAAATCAGCTGTTTTTGATTGAACATTAAATGCCTCCAAACAGTATTTAATTCATTTCCCGAGCCCCTGGAAGCATGAAAATCACTTTAAACATGCTCATTTTAGCTCTAACACTGATGATCCACCTACAAATGTGAACTGACGTTCAAAAATAAAACATTTGAAAACGGACCATTTTCCACATTTCTGAAGCATGACGTAATGGGGGGGTGTTATCTCTTTTGTCGAAAATCAGCTGTTTTTGCTTGAACATTAAATGCCTCCAAATAGTATTTAATTCACTTCCCGAGCCCCTGGAAGCATGAAAATCACTTTAAACATGCTAATTTTAGCTCTAACACTGATGATCCACCTACAATTGTGAACTGACGTTCAAAAATAAAACATTTGAAAACGGACCATTTTCCACATTTCTGAAGCATGACGTAATGGGGGGGTGTTATCTCTTTTGTCGAAAATCAGCCGTTTTTGCTCGAATATTAAATGCCTCCAAATGGTATTTAATTAACTTCCCGGGGTGAAGAAACCCTTTTTGAGAACTCAGAGTGAGTAAATTGGCCATTTTCATGCACTTTTAACCACTCCATAAATCTTGTGTTTAGGGCCCCTGGAAGCATGAAAATCACTTTAAACATGCTAATTTTAGCTCTAACACTGATGATCCACCTACAAATGTGAACTTACGTTCAAAAATAAAACATTTGAAAATGGACCATTTTCCACATTTCTGAAGCATGACGTAATGGGGGGGTGTTATCTCTTTTGTCAAAAGTCAGCTGTTTTTGCTTGAACATTAAATGCCTCCAAATAGTATTTAATTCACATCCCGAGCCCCTGGAAGCATGAAAATCACTTTAAACATGCTAATTTTAGCTCTAACACTGATGATCCACCTACAAATGTGAACTGACGTTCAAAAATAAAACATTTGAAAACGGACCATTTTCCACATTTCTGAAGCATGACGTAATGGGGGGGTGTTATCTCTTTTGTCGAAAATCAGCCGTTTTTGCTCGAACATTAAATGCCTCCAAATGGTATTTAATTAACTTCCCGGGGTGAAGAAACCCTTTTTGAGAACTCAGAGTGAGTAAATTGGCCATTTTCATGCACTTTTAACCATTTCATAAATCTTGTGTTTAGGGCCCCTGGAAGCATGAAAATCACTTTAAACATGCTAATTTTAGCTCTAACACTGATGATCCACCTACAAATGTGAACTGACGTTCAAACATAAAACATTTGAAAACGGACCATTTTCCACATTTCTGAAGCATGACGTAATGGGGGGTGTTATCTCTTTTGTCAAAAATCAGCTGTTTTTGCTTGAACATTAAATGCCTCCAAATAGTATTTAATTCACTTCCCGAGCCCCTGGAAGCATGAAAATCACTTTAAACATGCTAATTTTAGCTCTAACACTGATGATCCACCTACAAATGTGAACTGACGTTCAAAAATAAAACATTTGAAAACGGACCATTTTCCACATTTCTGAAGCATGACGTAATGGGGGGGTGTTATCTCTTTTGTCAAAAATCAGCTGTTTTTGCTTGAACATTAAATGCCTCCAAATAGTATTTAATTCACATCCCGAGCCCCTGGAAGCATGAAAATCACTTTAAACATGCTAATTTTAGCTCTAACACTGATGATCCACCTACAAATGTGAACTGACGTTCAAAAATAAAACATTTGAAAACGGACCATTTTCCACATTTCTGAAGCATGACGTAATGGGGGGGTGTTATCTCTTTTGTCGAAAATCAGCCGTTTTTGCTCGAACATTAAATGCCTCCAAATGGTATTTAATTAACTTCCCGGGGTGAAGAAACCCTTTTTGAGAACTCAGAGTGAGTAAATTGGCCATTTTCATGCACTTTTAACCATTTCATAAATCTTGTGTTTAGGGCCCCTGGAAGCATGAAAATCACTTTAAACATGCTAATTTTAGCTCTAACACTGATGATCCACCTACAAATGTGAACTGACGTTCAAAAATAAAACATTTGAAAACGGACCATTTTCCACATTTCTGAAGCATGACGTAATGGGGGGGTGTTATCTCTTTTGTCAAAAATCAGCTGTTTTTGATTGAACATTAAATGCCTCCAAATAGTATTTAATTCATTTCCCGAGCCCCTGGAAGCATGAAAATCACTTTAAACATGCTAATTTTAGCTCTAACACTGATGATCCACCTACAAATGTGAACTGACGTTCAAAAATAAAACATTTGAAAACGGACCATTTTCCACATTTCTGAAGCATGACGTAATGGGGGGGTGTAATCTCTTTTGTCGAAAATCAGCCGTTTTTGCTCGAACATTAAATGCCTCCAAATGGTTTTTAATTAACTTCCCGGGGTGAAGAAACCCTTTTTGAGAACTCAGAGTGAGTAAATTGGCCATTTTCATGCACTTTTAACCATTCCATAAATCTTGTGTTTAGGGCCCCTGGAAGCATGAAAATCACTTTAAACATGCTAATTTTAGCTCTAACACTGATAATCCACCTACAAATGTGAACTGACGTTCAAAAATAAAACATTTGAAAACTGACCATTTTCCACATTTCTGAAGCATGACGTAATGGGGGGGTGTTATCTCTTTTGTCAAAAATCAGCTGTTTTTGATTGAACATTAAATGCCTCCAAATAGTATTTAAATCATTTCCCGAGCCCCTGGAAGCATGAAAATCACTTTAAACATGCTCATTTTAGCTCTAACACTGATGATCCACCTACAAATGTGAACTGACGTTCAAAAATAAAACATTTGAAAACGGACCATTTTCCACATTTCTGAAGCATGACGTAATGGGGGGGGTGTTATCTCTTTTGTCGAAAATCAGCCGTTTTTGCTCGAACATTAAATGCCTCCAAATGGTATTTAATTAACTTCCCGGGGTGAAGAAACCCTTTTTGAGAACTCAGAGTGAGTAAATTGGCCATTTTCATGCACTTTTAACCATTTCATAAATCTTGTGTTTAGGGCCCCTGGAAGCATGAAAATCACTTTAAACATGCTAATTTTAGCTCTAACACTGATGATCCACCTACAAATGTGAACTGACGTTCAAAAATAAAACATTTGAAAACGGACCATTTTCCACATTTCTGAAGCATGACGTAATGGGGGGGTGTTATCTCTTTTGTCAAAAATCAGCTGTTTTTGATTGAACATTAAATGCCTCCAAATAGTATTTAATTCATTTCCCGAGCCCCTGGAAGCATGAAAATCACTTTAAACATGCTCATTTTAGCTCTAACACTGATGATCCACCTACAAATGTGAACTGACGTTCAAAAATAAAACATTTGAAAACGGACCATTTTCCACATTTCTGAAGCATGACGTAATGGGGGGGTGTTATCTCTTTTGTCGAAAATCAGCCGTTTTTGCTCGAACATTAAATGCCTCCAAACGGTATTTAATTAACTTCCCGGGGTGAAGAAACCCTTTTTGAGAACTCAGAGTGAGTAAATTGGCCATTTTCATGCACTTTTAACCATTTCATAAATCTTGTGTTTAGGGCCCCTGGAAGCATGAAAATCACTTTAAACATGCTAATTTTAGCTCTAACACTGATGATCCACCTACAAATGTGAACTGACGTTCAAAAATAAAACATTTGAAAACGGACCATTTTCCACATTTCTGAAGCATGACGTAATGGGGGGGTGTTATCTCTTTTGTCAAAAATCAGCTGTTTTTGATTGAACATTAAATGCCTCCAAATAGTATTTAATTCATTTCCCGAGCCCCTGGAAGCATGAAAATCACTTTAAACATGCTCATTTTAGCTCTAACACTGATGATCCACCTACAAATGTGAACTGACGTTCAAAAATAAAACATTTGAAAACGGACCATTTTCCACATTTCTGAAGCATGACGTAATGGGGGGGTGTTATCTCTTTTGTCGAAAATCAGCCATTTTTGCTCGAACATTAAATGCCTCCAAATGGTATTTAATTAACTTCCCGGGGGTGAAGAAACCCTTTTTGAGAACTCAGAGTGAGTAAATTGGCCATTTTCATGCACTTTTAACCATTCCATAAATCTTGTGTTTAGGGCCCCTGGAAGCATGAAAATCACTTTAAACATGCTAATTTTAGCTCTAACACTGATGATCCACCTACAAATGTGAACTGACGTTCAAAAATAAAACATTTGAAAACGGACCATTTTCCACATTTCTGAAGCATGACGTAATGGGGGGTGTTATCTCTTTTGTCAAAAATCAGCTGTTTTTGCTTGAACATTAAATGCCTCCAAATAGTATTTAATTCACTTCCCGAGCCCCTGGAAGCATGAAAATCACTTTAAACATGCTAATTTTAGCTCTAACACTGATGATCCACCTACAAATGTGAACTGACGTTCAAAAATAAAACATTTAAAAACGGACCATTTTCCACATTTCTGAAGCATGACGTAATGGGGGGGTGTAATCTCTTTTGTCGAAAATCAGCCGTTTTTGCTCGAACATTAAATGCCTCCAAATGGTTTTTAATTAACTTCCCGGGGTGAAGAAACCCTTTTTGAGAACTCAGAGTGAGTAAATTGGCCATTTTCATGCACTTTTAACCATTCCATAAATCTTGTGTTTAGGGCCCCTGGAAGCATGAAAATCACTTTAAACATGCTAATTTTAGCTCTAACACTGATGATCCACCTACAAATGTGAACTGACGTTCAAAAATAAAACATTTGAAAACGGACCATTTTCCACATTTCTGAAGCATGACGTAATGGGGGGGTGTTATCTCTTTTGTCAAAAATCAGCTGTTTTTGATTGAACATTAAATGCCTCCAAATAGTATTTAAATCATTTCCCGAGCCCCTGGAAGCATGAAAATCACTTTAAACATGCTCATTTTAGCTCTAACACTGATGATCCACCTACAAATGTGAACTGACGTTCAAAAATAAAACATTTGAAAACGGACCATTTTCCACATTTCTGAAGCATGACGTAATGGGGGGGTGTTATCTCTTTTGTCGAAAATCAGCCCATTTTGCTCGAACATTAAATGCCTCCAAATGGTATTTAATTAACTTCCCGGGGTGAAAAAACCCTTTTTGAGAACTCAGAGTGAGTAAATTGGCCATTTTCATGCACTTTTAACCATTCCATAAATCTTGTGTTTAGGGCCCCTGGAAGCATGAAAATCACTTTAAACATGCTAATTTTAGCTCTAACACTGATGATCCACCGACAAATGTGAACTGACGTTCAAAAATAAAACATTTGAAAACGGACCATTTTCCACATTTCTGAAGCATGACGTAATGGGGGGGTGTTATCTCTTTTGTCAAAAATCAGCTGTTTTTGATGGAACATTAAATGCCTCCAAATAGTATTTAAATCATTTCCCGAGCCCCTGGAAGCATGAAAATCACTTTAAACATGCTCATTTTAGCTCTAACACTGATGATCCACCTACAAATGTGAACTGACGTTCAACAATAAAACATTTGAAAACGGACAATTTTCCACATTTCTGAAGCATGACGTAATGGGGGGGTGTTATCTCTTTTGTCGAAAATCAGCCGTTTTTGCTCGAACATTAAATGCCTCCAAATGGTATTTATTTAACTTCCCGGGGTGAAGAAACCCTTTTTGAGAACTCAGAGTGAGTAAATTGGCCATTTTCATGCACTTTTAACCATTCCATAAATCTTGTGTTTAGGGCCCCTGGAAGCATGAAAATCACTTTAAACATGCTAATTTTAGCTCTAACACTGATGATCCACCTACAAATGTGAACTGACGTTCAAAAATAAAACATTTGAAAACTGACCATTTTCCACATTTCTGAAGCATGACGTAATGGGGGGGTGTTATCTCTTTTGTCAAAAATCAGCTGTTTTTGATTGAACATTAAATGCCTCCAAATAGTATTTAAATCATTTCCCGAGCCCCTGGAAGCATGAAAATTTACTTTAAACATGCTCATTTTAGCTCTAACACTGATGATCCACCTACAAATGTGAACTGACGTTCAAAAATAAAACATTTGAAAACGGACCATTTTCCACATTTCTGAAGCATGACGTAATGGGGGGGTGTTATCTCTTTTGTCGAAAATCAGCCCATTTTGCTCGAACATTAAATGCCTCCAAATGGTATTTAATTAACTTCCCGGGGTGAAGAAACCCTTTTTGAGAACTCAGAGTGAGTAAATTGGCCATTTTCATGCACTTTTAACCATTCCATAAATCTTGTGTTTAGGGCCCCTGGAAGCATGAAAATCACTTTAAACATGCTAATTTTAGCTCTAACACTGATGATCCACCTACAAATGTGAACTGACGTTCAAAAATAAAACATTTGAAAACGGACCATTTTCCACATTTCTGAAGCATGACGTAATGGGGGGGTGTTATCTCTTTTGTCAAAAATCAGCTGTTTTTGATTGAACATTAAATGCCTCCAAATAGTATTTAATTCATTTCCCGAGCCCCTGGAAGCATGAAAATCACTTTAAACATGCTCATTTTAGCTCTAACACTGATGATCCACCTACAAATGTGAACTGACGTTCAAAAATAAAACATTTGAAAACGGACCATTTTCCACATTTCTGAAGCATGACGTAATGGGGGGGTGTTATCTCTTTTGTCGAAAATCAGCCGTTTTTGCTCGAACATTAAATGCCTCCAAACGGTATTTAATTAACTTCCCGGGGTGAAGAAACCCTTTTTGAGAACTCAGAGTGAGTAAATTGGCCATTTTCATGCACTTTTAACCATTTCATAAATCTTGTGTTTAGGGCCCCTGGAAGCATGAAAATCACTTTAAACATGCTAATTTTAGCTCTAACACTGATGATCCACCTACAAATGTGAACTGACGTTCAAAAATAAAACATTTGAAAACGGACCATTTTCCACATTTCTGAAGCATGACGTAATGGGGGGGTGTTATCTCTTTTGTCAAAAATCAGCTGTTTTTGATTGAACATTAAATGCCTCCAAATAGTATTTAATTCATTTCCCGAGCCCCTGGAAGCATGAAAATCACTTTAAACATGCTCATTTTAGCTCTAACACTGATGATCCACCTACAAATGTGAACTGACGTTCAAAAATAAAACATTTGAAAACTGACCATTTTCCACATTTCTGAAGCATGACGTAATGGGGGGGTGTTATCTCTTTTGTCGAAAATCAGCCATTTTTGCTCGAACATTAAATGCCTCCAAATGGTATTTAATTAACTTCCCGGGGTGAAGAAACCCTTTTTGAGAACTCAGAGTGAGTAAATTGGCCATTTTCATGCACTTTTAACCATTCCATAAATCTTGTGTTTAGGGCCCCTGGAAGCATGAAAATCACTTTAAACATGCTAATTTTAGCTCTAACACTGATTATCCACCTACAAATGTGAACTGACGTTCAAAAATAAAACATTTGAAAACGGACCATTTTCCACATTTCTGAAGCATGACGTAATGGGGGGTGTTATCTCTTTTGTCAAAAATCAGCTGTTTTTGCTTGAACATTAAATGCCTCCAAATAGTATTTAATTCACTTCCCGAGCCCCTGGAAGCATGAAAATCACTTTAAACATGCTAATTTTAGCTCTAACACTGATGATCCACCTACAAATGTGAACTGACGTTCAAAAATAAAACATTTAAAAACGGACCATTTTCCACATTTCTGAAGCATGACGTAATGGGGGGGTGTAATCTCTTTTGTCGAAAATCAGCCGTTTTTGCTCGAACATTAAATGCCTCCAAATGGTTTTTAATTAACTTCCCGGGGTGAAGAAACCCTTTTTGAGAACTCAGAGTGAGTAAATTGGCCATTTTCATGCACTTTTAACCATTCCATAAATCTTGTGTTTAGGGCCCCTGGAAGCATGAAAATCACTTTAAACATGCTAATTTTAGCTCTAACACTGATGATCCACCTACAAATGTGAACTGACGTTCAAAAATAAAACATTTGAAAACGGACCATTTTCCACATTTCTGAAGCATGACGTAATGGGGGGGTGTTATCTCTTTTGTCAAAAATCAGCTGTTTTTGATTGAACATTAAATGCCTCCAAATAGTATTTAAATCATTTCCTGAGCCCCTGGAAGCATGAAAATCACTTTAAACATGCTCATTTTAGCTCTAACACTGATGATCCACCTACAAATGTGAACTGACGTTCAAAAATAAAACATTTGAAAACGGACCATTTTCCACATTTCTGAAGCATGACGTAATGGGGGGGTGTTATCTCTTTTGTCGAAAATCAGCCCATTTTGCTCGAACATTAAATGCCTCCAAATGGTATTTAATTAACTTCCCGGGGTGAAAAAACCCTTTTTGAGAACTCAGAGTGAGTAAATTGGCCATTTTCATGCACTTTTAACCATTCCATAAATCTTGTGTTTAGGGCCCCTGGAAGCATGAAAATCACTTTAAACATGCTAATTTTAGCTCTAACACTGATGATCCACCGACAAATGTGAACTGACGTTCAAAAATAAAACATTTGAAAACGGACCATTTTCCACATTTCTGAAGCATGACGTAATGGGGGGGTGTTATCTCTTTTGTCAAAAATCAGCTGTTTTTGATTGAACATTAAATGCCTCCAAATAGTATTTAAATCATTTCCCGAGCCCCTGGAAGCATGAAAATCACTTTAAACATGCTCATTTTAGCTCTAACACTGATGATCCACCTACAAATGTGAACTGACGTTCAACAATAAAACATTTGAAAACGGACCATTTTCCACATTTCTGAAGCATGACGTAATGGGGGGGTGTTATCTCTTTTGTCGAAAATCAGCCGTTTTTGCTCGAACATTAAATGCCTCCAAATGGTATTTATTTAACTTCCCGGGGTGAAGAAACCCTTTTTGAGAACTCAGAGTGAGTAAATTGGCCATTTTCATGCACTTTTAACCATTCCATAAATCTTGTGTTTAGGGCCCCTGGAAGCATGAAAATCACTTTAAACATGCTAATTTTAGCTCTAACACTGATGATCCACCTACAAATGTGAACTGACGTTCAAAAATAAAACATTTGAAAACTGACCATTTTCCACATTTCTGAAGCATAACGTAATGGGGGGGTGTTATCTCTTTTGTCAAAAATCAGCTGTTTTTGATTGAACATTAAATGCCTCCAAATAGTATTTAAATCATTTCCCGAGCCCCTGGAAGCATGAAAATTTACTTTAAACATGCTCATTTTAGCTCTAACACTGATGATCCACCTACAAATGTGAACTGACGTTCAAAAATAAAACATTTGAAAACGGACCATTTTCCACATTTCTGAAGCATGACGTAATGGGGGGGTGTTATCTCTTTTGTCGAAAATCAGCCCATTTTGCTCGAACATTAAATGCCTCCAAATGGTATTTAATTAACTTCCCGGGGTGAAGAAACCCTTTTTGAGAACTCAGAGTGAGTAAATTGGCCATTTTCATGCACTTTTAACCATTCCATAAATCTTGTGTTTAGGGCCCCTGGAAGCATGAAAATCACTTTAAACATGCTAATTTTAGCTCTAACACTGATGATCCACCTACAAATGTGAACTGACGTTCAAAAATAAAACATTTGAAAACGGACCATTTTCCACATTTCTGAAGCATGACGTAATGGGGGGTGTTATCTCTTTTGTCAAAAATCAGCTGTTTTTGCTTGAACATTAAATGCCTCCAAATAGTATTTAATTCACTTCCCGAGCCCCTGGAAGCATGAAAATCACTTTAAACATGCTAATTTTAGCTCTAACACTGATGATCCACCTACAAATGTGAACTGACGTTCAAAAATAAAACATTTGAAAACGGACCATTTTCCACATTTCTGAAGCATGACGTAATGGGGGGGTGTTATCTCTTTTGTCGAAAATCAGCCGTTTTTGCTCGAACATTAAATGCCTCCAAATGGTATTTAATTAACTTCCCGGGGTGAAGAAACCCTTTTTGAGAACTCAGAGTGAGTAAATTGGCCATTTTCATGCACTTTTAACCATTCCATAAATCTTGTGTTTAGGGCTCCTAGAAGCATGAAAATCACTTTAAACATGCTAATTTTTAGCTCTAACACTGATGATCCACCTACAAATGTGAACTGACGTTCAAAAATAAAACATTTGAAAACGGACCATTTTCCACATTTCTGAAGCATTACGTAATGGGGGGGTGTTGTCTCTTTTGTCGAAAATCAGCCGTGTTTGCTCGAACATTAAATGCCTCCAAATGGTATTTAATTAACTTCCCGGGGTGAAGAAACCCTTTTTGAGAACTCAGAGTGAGTAAATTGGCCATTTTCATGCACTTTTAACCATTCCATAAATCTTGTGTTTAGGGCCCCTGGAAGCATGAAAAACACTTTAAACATGCTAATTTTAGCTCTAACACTGATGATCCACCTACAAATGTGAACTGACGTTCAAAAATAAAACATTTGAAAACGGACCATTTTCCACATTTCTGAAGCATGACGTAATGGGGGGGTGTTATCTCTTTTGTCAAAAATCAGCTGTTTTTGATTGAACATTAAATGTCTCCAAACAGTATTTAATTAATTTCCCGAGCCCCTGGAAGCATGAAAATCACTTTAAACATGCTCATTTTAGCTCTAACACTGATGATCCACCTACAAATGTGAACTGACGTTCAAAAATAAAACATTTTAAAACGGACCATTTTCCACATTTCTGAAGCATGACGTAATGGGGGGGTGTTATCTCTTTTGTCGAAAATCAGCCGTTTTTGCTCGAACATTAAATGCCTCCAAATGGTTTTTAATTAACTTCCCGGGGTGAAGAAACCCTTTTTGAGAACTCAGAGTGAGTAAATTGGCCATTTTCATGTACTTTTAACCATTCCATAAATCTTGTGTTTAGGGCCCCTGGAAGCATGAAAATCACTTTAAACATGCTAATTTTAGCTCTAACACTGATGATCCACCTACAAATGTGAACTGACGTTCAAAAATAAAACATTTGAAAACGGACCATTTTCCACATTTCTGAAGCATGACGTAATGGGGGGGTGTTATCTCTTTTGTCAAAAATCAGCTGTTTTTGATTGAACATTAAATGCCTCCAAATAGTATTTAATTCACTTCCCGAGCCCCTGGAAGCATGAAAATCACTTTAAACATGCTAATTTTAGCTCTAACACTGATGATCCACCTACAAATGTGAACTGACGTTCAAAAATAAAACATTTGAAAACGGACCATTTTCCACATTTCTGAAGCATGACGTAATGGGGGGGTGTTATCTCTTTTGTCGAAAATCAGCCGTTTTTGCTCGAACATTAAATGCCTCCAAATGGTATTTATTTAACTTCCCGGGGTGAAGAAACCCTTTTTGAGAACTCAGAGTGAGTAAATTGGCCATTTTCATGCACTTTTAACCATTCCATAAATCTTGTGTTTAGGGCCCCTGGAAGCATGAAAATCACTTTAAACATGCTAATTTTAGCTCTAACACTGATGATCCACCTACAAATGTGAACTGACGTTCAAAAATAAAACATTTGAAAACGGACCATTTTCCACATTTCTGAAGCATTACGTAATGGGAGGGTGTTATCTCTTTTGTCGAAAATCAGCCGTGTTTGCTCGAACATTAAATGCCTCCAAATGGTATTTGATTAACTTCCCGGGGTGAAGAAACCCTTTTTGAGAACGCAGTGTGAGTAAATTGGCCATTTTCATGCACTTTTAACCATTCCATAAATCTTGTGTTTAGGGCCCCTGGAAGCATGAAAATCACTTTAAGCATGCTAATTTTAGCTCTAACACTGATGATCCACCTACAAATGTGAACTGACGTTCAAAAATAAAACATTTGAAAACGGACCATTTTCCACATTTCTGAAGCATGACGTAATGGGGGGGTGTTATCTCTTTTGTCAAAAATCAGCTGTTTTTGATTGAACATTAAATGCCTCCAAATAGTATTTAATTCATTTCCCGAGCCCCTGGAAGCATGAAAATCACTTTAAACATGCTCATTTTAGCTCTAACACTGATGATCCACCTACAAATGTGAACTGACGTTCAAAAATAAAACATTTGAAAACGGACCATTTTCCACATTTCTGAAGCATGACGTAATGGGGGGGTGTTATCTCTTTTGTCGAAAATCAGCCATTTTTGCTCGAACATTAAATGCCTCCAAATGGTATTTAATTAACTTCCCGGGGTGAAGAAACCCTTTTTGAGAACTCAGAGTGAGTAAATTGGCCGTTTTCATGCACTTTTAACCATTCCATAAATCTTGTGTTTAGGGCCCCTGGAAGCATGAAAATCACTTTAAACATGCTAATTTTAGCTCTAACACTGATGATCCACCTACAAATGTGAACTGACGTTCAAAAATAAAACATTTGAAAACGGACCATTTTCCACATTTCTGAAGCATGACGTAATGGGGGGGGTGTTATCTCTTTTGTCAAAAATCAGCTGTTTTTGATTGAACATTAAATGCCTCCAAATAGTATTTAATTCACTTCCCGAGCCCCTGGAAGCATGAAAATCACTTTAAACATGCTAATTTTAGCTCTAACACTGATGATCCACCTACAAATGTGAACTGACGTTCAAAAATAAAACATTTGAAAACGGACCATTTTCCACATTTCTGAAGCATGACGTAATGGGGGGGTGTTATCTCTTTTGTCAAAAATCAGCTGTTTTTGCTTGAACATTAAATGCCTCCAAATAGTATTTAATTCACATCCCGAGCCCCTGGAAGCATGAAAATCACTTTAAACATGCTAATTTTAGCTCTAACACTGATGATCCACCTACAAATGTGAACTGACGTTCAAAAATAAAACATTTGAAAACGGACCATTTTCCACATTTCTGAAGCATGACGTAATAGGGGGGTGTTATCTCTTTTGTCGAAAATCAGCCGTTTTTGCTCGAACATTAAATGCCTCCAAATGGTATTTAATTAACTTCCCGGGGTGAAGAAACCCTTTTTGAGAACTCAGAGTGAGTAAATTGGCCATTTTCATGCACTTTTAACCATTCCATAAATCTTGTGTTTAGGGCCCCTGGAAGCATGAAAATCACTTTAAACATGCTAATTTTAGCTCTAACACTGATGATCCACCTACAAATGTGAACTGACGTTCAAAAATAAAACATTTGAAAACGGACCATTTTCCACATTTCTGAAGCATGACGTAATGGGGGGGTGTTATCTCTTTTGTCAAAAATCAGCCGTTTTTGCTCGAACATTAAATGCCTCCAAATGGTTTTTAATTAACTTCCCGGGGTGAAGAAACCCTTTTTGAGAACTCAGAGTGAGTAAATTGGCCATTTTCATGCACTTTTAACCATTCCATAAATCTTGTGTTTAGGGCCCCTGGAAGCATGAAAATCACTTTAAACATGCTAATTTTAGCTCTAACACTGATGATCCACCTACAAATGTGAACTGACGTTCAAAAATAAAACATTTGAAAACGGACCATTTTCCACATATCTGAAGCATGACTTAATGGGGGGGTGTTATCTCTTTTGTCGAAAATCAGCCGTTTTTGCTCGAACATTAAATGCCTCGAAATGGTATTTAATTAACTTCCCGGGGTGAAGAAACCCTTTTTGAGAACTCAGAGTGAGTACATTGGCCATTTTCATGCACTTTTAACCATTCCATAAATCTTGTGTTTAGGGCCCCTGGAAGCATGAAAATCACTTTAAACATGCTAATTTTAGCTCTAACACTGATGATCCACCTATAATTGTGAACGGACGTTCAAAAATAAAACATTTGAAAACGGACCATTTTCCACATTTCTGAAGCATGACGTAATGGGGGGGTGTTATCTCTTTTGTCGAAAATCAGCCGTTTTTGCTCGAACATTAAATGCCTCCAAATGGTATTTAATTAACTTTCCGGGGTGAAGAAACCCTTTTTGAGAACTCAGAGTGAGTAAATTGGCCATTTTCATGCACTTTTAACCATTCCATAAATCTTGTGTTTAGGGCCCCTGGAAGCATGAAAATCATTTTAAACATGCTAATTTTAGCCCTACCACTGATGATCCACCTACAAATGTGAACTGAAATTCAAAAATAAAACATTTGAAAACGGACCATTTTCCACATTTCTGAAGCATGACGTAATGGGGGGGTGTTATCTCTTTTGTCAAAAATCAGCTGTTTTTGATTGAACATTAAATGCCTCCAAATAGTATTTAATTCACTTCCCGAGCCCCTGGAAGCATGAAAATCACTTTAAACATGCTCATTTTAGCTCTAACACCAATGATCCACCTACAAATGTTAACTGACGTTCAAAAATAAAACATTTGAAAACGGACCATTTTCCACATTTCTGAAGCATGACGTAATGGGGGGGTGTTACCTCTTTTGTCGAAAATCAGCCTTTTTTGCTCGAACATTAAATGCCTCCAAATGGTATTTAATTAACTTCCCGGGGTGAAGAAACCCTTTTTGAGAACTCAGAGTGAGTAAATTGGCCATTTTCATGCACTTTTAACCATTCCATAAATCTTGTGTTTAGGGCCCCTGGAAGCATGAAAATCACTTTAAACATGCTAATTTTAGCTCTAAAACTGATGAGCCACCTACAAATGTGAACTGACGTTCAAAAATAAAACAATTGAAAACGGACCATTTTCCACATTTCTGAGGCATGACGTAATGGGGGGGTGTTATCTCTTTTGTAAAAAATCAGCTGTTTTTGCTTGATTATTAAATGCCTCCAAATAGTATTTAATTCACTTCCCGAGCCCCTGGAAGCATGAAAATCACTTTAAACATGCTAATGTTAGCTCTAACACTGATGATCCACCTACAAATGTGAACTGACGTTCAAAAATAAAACATTTGAAAATGGACCATTTTCCACATTTCTGAAGCATGACGTAATGGGGGGTGTTATCTCTTTTGTTGAAAATCAGCCGTTTTTGCTCGAACATTAAATGCCTCGTAATGGTATTTAATTAACTTCCCGGGGTGAAGAAACCCTTTTTGAGAACTCAGAGTGAGTAAATTGGCCATTTTCATGCACTTTTAACCATTCCATAAATCTTGTGTTTAGGGCCCCTGGAAGCATGAAAATCACTTTAAACATGCTAATTTTAGCTCTAACACTGATGATCCACCTACAAATGTGAACTGACATTCAAAAATAAAACATTTGAAAACGGACCATTTTCCACATTTCTGAAGCATGACGTAATGGGGGGGGTGTTATCTCTTTTGTCAAAAATCAGCTGTTTTTGATTGAACATTAAATGCCTCCAAATAGTATTTAATTCACTTCCCGAGCCCCTGGAAGCATGAAAATCACTTTAAACATGCTAATTTTAGCTCTAACACTGATGATCCACCTACAAATGTGAACTGACGTTCAAAAATAAAACATTTGAAAACGGACCATTTTCCACATTTCTGAAGCATGACGTAATGGGGGGTGTTATCTCTTTTGTCGAAAATCAGCCGTTTTTGCTCAAACATTAAATGCCTCCAAATGGTATTTAATTAACTTCCCGGGGTGAAGAAACCCTTTTTGAGAACTCAGAGTGAGTAAATTGGCCATTTTCATGCACTTTTAACCATTCCATAAATCTTGTGTTTAGGGCCCCTGGAAGCATGAAAATCACTTTAAACATGCTAATTTTAGCTCTAACACAGATGATCCACCTACAAATGTGAACTGACGTTCAAAAATAAAACAATTGAAAACGGACCATTTTCCACATTTCTGAGGCATGACGTAATGGGGGGGTGTTATCTCTTTTGTCAAAAATCAGCTGTTTTTGCTTGATTATTAAATGCCTCCAAATAGTATTTAATTCACTTCCCGAGCCCCTGGAAGAATGAAAATCACTTTAAACATGCTAATGTTAGCTCTAACACTGATGATCCACCTACAAATGTGAACTGACGTTCAAAAATAAAACATTTGAAAACGGACCATTTTCCACATTTCTGAAGCATGACGTAATGGGGGGGTGTTATCTCTTTTGTTGAAAATCAGCCGTTCTTGCTCGAACATTAAATGCCTCGTAATGGTATTTAATTAACTTCCCGGGGTGAAGAAACCCTTTTTGAGAACTCAGAGTGAGTAAATTGGCCATTTTCATGCACTTTTAACCATTCCATAAATCTTGTGTTTAGGGCCCCTGGAAGCATGAAAATCACTTTAAACATGCTAATTTTAGCTCTAACACTGATGATCCACCTACAAATGTGAACTGACATTCAAAAATAAAACATTTGAAAACGGACCATTTTCCACATTTCTGAAGCATGACGTAATGGGGGGGGGTGTTATCTCTTTTGTCAAAAATCAGCTGTTTTTGATTGAACATTAAATGCCTCCAAATAGTATTTAATTCACTTCCCGAGCCCCTGGAAGCATGAAAATCACTTTAAACATGCTAATTTTAGCTCTAACACTGATGATCCACCTACAAATGTGAACTGACGTTCAAAAATAAAACATTTGAAAACGGACCATTTTCCACATTTCTGAAGCATGACGTAATGGGGGGGTGTTATCTCTTTTGTCGAAAATCAGCCCATTTTGCTCGAACATTAAATGCCTCCAAATGGTATTTAATTAACTTCCCGGGGTGAAAAAACCCTTTTTGAGAACTCAGAGTGAGTAAATTGGCCATTTTCATGCACTTTTAACCATTCCATAAATCTTGTGTTTAGGGCCCCTGGAAGCATGAACATCACTTTAAACATGCTAATTTTAGCTCTAACACTGATGATCCACCGACAAATGTGAACTGACGTTCAAAAATAAAACATTTGAAAACGGACCATTTTCCACATTTCTGAAGCATGACGTAATGGGGGGGTGTTATCTCTTTTGTCAAAAATCAGCTGTTTTTGATTGAACATTAAATGCCTCCAAATAGTATTTAAATCATTTCCCGAGCCCCTGGAAGCATGAAAATCACTTTAAACATGCTCATTTTAGCTCTAACACTGATGATCCACCTACAAATGTGAACTGACGTTCAACAATAAAACATTTGAAAACGGACCATTTTCCACATTTCTGAAGCATGACGTAATGGGGGGGTGTTATCTCTTTTGTCGAAAATCAGCCGTTTTTGCTCGAACATTAAATGCCTCCAAATGGTATTTATTTAACTTCCCGGGGTGAAGAAACCCTTTTTGAGAACTCAGAGTGAGTAAATTGGCCATTTTCATGCACTTTTAACCATTCCATAAATCTTGTGTTTAGGGCCCCTGGAAGCATGAAAATCACTTTAAACATGCTAATTTTAGCTCTAACACTGATGATCCACCTACAAATGTGAACTGACGTTCAAAAATAAAACATTTGAAAACTGACCATTTTCCACATTTCTGAAGCATGACGTAATGGGGGGGTGTTATCTCTTTTGTCAAAAATCAGCTGTTTTTGATTGAACATTAAATGCCTCCAAATAGTATTTAAATCATTTCCCGAGCCCCTGGAAGCATGAAAATTTACTTTAAACATGCTCATTTTAGCTCTAACACTGATGATCCACCTACAAATGTGAACTGACGTTCAAAAATAAAACATTTGAAAACGGACCATTTTCCACATTTCTGAAGCATGACGTAATGGGGGGGTGTTATCTCTTTTGTCGAAAATCAGCCCATTTTGCTCGAACATTAAATGCCTCCAAATGGTATTTAATTAACTTCCCGGGGTGAAGAAACCCTTTTTGAGAACTCAGAGTGAGTAAATTGGCCATTTTCATGCACTTTTAACCATTCCATAAATCTTGTGTTTAGGGCCCCTGGAAGCATGAAAATCACTTTAAACATGCTAATTTTAGCTCTAACACTGATGATCCACCTACAAATGTGAACTGACGTTCAAAAATAAAACATTTGAAAACGGACCATTTTCCACATTTCTGAAGCATGACGTAATGGGGGGTGTTATCTCTTTTGTCAAAAATCAGCTGTTTTTGCTTGAACATTAAATGCCTCCAAATAGTATTTAATTCACTTCCCGAGCCCCTGGAAGCATGAAAATCACTTTAAACATGCTAATTTTAGCTCTAACACTGATGATCCACCTACAAATGTGAACTGACGTTCAAAAATAAAACATTTGAAAACTGACCATTTTCCACATTTCTGAAGCATGACGTAATGGGGGGGTGTTATCTCTTTTGTCGAAAATCAGCCGTTTTTGCTCGAACATTAAATGCCTCCAAATGGTATTTAATTAACTTCCCGGGGTGAAGAAACCCTTTTTGAGAACTCAGAGTGAGTAAATTGGCCATTTTCATGCACTTTTAACCATTCCATAAATCTTGTGTTTAGGGCCCCTGGAAGCATGAAAATCACTTTAAACATGCTAATTTTAGCTCTAACACTGATGATCCACCTACAAATGTGAACTGACGTTCAAAAATAAAACATTTGAAAACGGACCATTTTCCACATTTCTGAAGCATTACGTAATGGGAGGGTGTTATCTCTTTTGTCGAAAATCAGCCGTGTTTGCTCGAACATTAAATGCCTCCAAATGGTATTTGATTAACTTCCCGGGGTGAAGAAACCCTTTTTGAGAACGCAGTGTGAGTAAATTGGCCATTTTCCTGCACTTTTAACCATTCCATAAATCTTGTGTTTAGGGCCCCTGGAAGCATGAAAATCACTTTAAACATGCTAATTTTAGCTCTAACACTGATGATCCACCTACAAATGTGAACTGACGTTCAAAAATAAAACATTTGAAAACGGACCATTTTCCACATTTCTGAAGCATGACGTAATGGGGGGGTGTTATCTCTTTTGTCAAAAATCAGCTGTTTTTGATTGAACATTAAATGCCTCCAAATAGTATTTAATTCATTTCCCGAGCCCCTGGAAGCATGAAAATCACTTTAAACATGCTCATTTTAGCTCTAACACTGATGATCCACCTACAAATGTGAACTGACGTTCAAAAATAAAACATTTGAAAACGGACCATTTTCCACATTTCTGAAGCATGACGTAATGGGGGGGTGTTATCTCTTTTGTCGAAAATCAGCCATTTTTGCTCGAACATTAAATGCCTCCAAATGGTATTTAATTAACTTCCCGGGGTGAAGAAACCCTTTTTGAGAACTCCGAGTGAGTAAATTGGCCGTTTTCATGCACTTTTAACCATTCCATAAATCTTGTGTTTAGGGCCCCTGGAAGCATGAAAATCACTTTAAACATGCTAATTTTAGCTCTAACACTGATGATCCACCTACAAATGTGAACTGACGTTCAAAAATAAAACATTTGAAAACGGACCATTTTCCACATTTCTGAAGCATGACGTAATGGGGGGGGTGTTATCTCTTTTGTCAAAAATCAGCTGTTTTTGATTGAACATTAAATGCCTCCAAATAGTATTTAATTCACTTCCCGAGCCCCTGGAAGCATGAAAATCACTTTAAACATGCTAATTTTAGCTCTAACACTGATGATCCACCTACAAATGTGAACTGACGTTCAAAAATAAAACATTTGAAAACGGACCATTTTCCACATTTCTGAAGCATGACGTAATGGGGGGGTGTTATCTCTTTTGTCAAAAATCAGCTGTTTTTGCTTGAACATTAAATGCCTCCAAATAGTATTTAATTCACATCCCGAGCCCCTGGAAGCATGAAAATCACTTTAAACATGCTAATTTTAGCTCTAACACTGATGATCCACCTACAAATGTGAACTGACGTTCAAAAATAAAACATTTGAAAACGGACCATTTTCCACATTTCTGAAGCATGACGTAATAGGGGGGTGTTATCTCTTTTGTCGAAAATCAGCCGTTTTTGCTCGAACATTAAATGCCTCCAAATGGTATTTAATTAACTTCCCGGGGTGAAGAAACCCTTTTTGAGAACTCAGAGTGAGTAAATTGGCCATTTTCATGCACTTTTAACCATTCCATAAATCTTGTGTTTAGGGCCCCTGGAAGCATGAAAATCACTTTAAACATGCTAATTTTAGCTCTAACACTGATGATCCACCTACAAATGTGAACTGACGTTCAAAAATAAAACATTTGAAAACGGACCATTTTCCACATTTCTGAAGCATGACGTAATGGGGGGGTGTTATCTCTTTTGTCAAAAATCAGCCGTTTTTGCTCGAACATTAAATGCCTCCAAATGGTTTTTAATTAACTTCCCGGGGTGAAGAAACCCTTTTTGAGAACTCAGAGTGAGTAAATTGGCCATTTTCATGCACTTTTAACCATTCCATAAATCTTGTGTTTAGGGCCCCTGGAAGCATGAAAATCACTTTAAACATGCTAATTTTAGCTCTAACACTGATGATCCACCTACAAATGTGAACTGACGTTCAAAAATAAAACATTTGAAAACGGACCATTTTCCACATTTCTGAAGCATGACGTAATGGGGGGGTGTTATCTCTTTTGTCGAAAATCAGCCGTTTTTGCTCGAACATTAAATGCCTCGAAATGGTATTTAATTAACTTCCCGGGGTGAAGAAACCCTTTTTGAGAACTCAGAGTGAGTACATTGGCCATTTTCATGCACTTTTAACCATTCCATAAATCTTGTGTTTAGGGCCCCTGGAAGCATGAAAATCACTTTAAACATGCTAATTTTAGCTCTAACACTGATGATCCACCTATAATTGTGAACGGACGTTCAAAAATAAAACATTTGAAAACGGACCATTTTCCACATTTCTGAAGCATGACGTAATGGGGGGGTGTTATCTCTTTTGTCGAAAATCAGCCGTTTTTGCTCGAACATTAAATGCCTCCAAATGGTATTTAATTAACTTTCCGGGGTGAAGAAACCCTTTTTGAGAACTCAGAGTGAGTAAATTGGCCATTTTCATGCACTTTTAACCATTCCATAAATCTTGTGTTTAGGGCCCCTGGAAGCATGAAAATCATTTTAAACATGCTAATTTTAGCCCTACCACTGATGATCCACCTACAAATGTGAACTGAAATTCAAAAATAAAACATTTGAAAACTGACCATTTTCCACATTTCTGAAGCATGACGTAATGGGGGGGTGTTATCTCTTTTGTCAAAAATCAGCTGTTTTTGATTGAACATTAAATGCCTCCAAATAGTATTTAATTCACTTCCCGAGCCCCTGGAAGCATGAAAATCACTTTAAACATGCTCATTTTAGCTCTAACACCAATGATCCACCTACAAATGTTAACTGACGTTCAAAAATAAAACATTTGAAAACGGACCATTTTCCACATTTCTGAAGCATGACGTAATGGGGGGTGTTACCTCTTTTGTCGAAAATCAGCCGTTTTTGCTCGAACATTAAATGCCTCCAAATGGTATTTAATTAACTTCCCGGGGTGAAGAAACCCTTTTTGAGAACTCAGAGTGAGTAAATTGGCCATTTTCATGCACTTTTAACCATTCCATAAATCTTGTGTTTAGGGCCCCTGGAAGCATGAAAATCACTTTAAACATGCTAATTTTAGCTCTAAAACTGATGAGCCACCTACAAATGTGAACTGACGTTCAAAAATAAAACAATTGAAAACGGACCATTTTCCACATTTCTGAGGCATGACGTAATGGGGGGGTGTTATCTCTTTTGTAAAAAATCAGCTGTTTTTGCTTGATTATTAAATGCCTCCAAATAGTATTTAATTCACTTCCCGAGCCCCTGGAAGCATGAAAATCACTTTAAACATGCTAATGTTAGCTCTAACACTGATGATCCACCTACAAATGTGAACTGACGTTCAAAAATAAAACATTTGAAAATGGACCATTTTCCACATCTCTGAAGCATGACGTAATGGGGGGTGTTATCTCTTTTGTTGAAAATCAGCCGTTTTTGCTCGAACATTAAATGCCTCGTAATGGTATTTAATTAACTTCCCGGGGTGAAGAAACCCTTTTTGAGAACTCAGAGTGAGTAAATTGGCCATTTTCATGCACTTTTAACCATTCCATAAATCTTGTGTTTAGGGCCCCTGGAAGCATGAAAATCACTTTAAACATGCTAATTTTAGCTCTAACACTGATGATCCACCTACAAATGTGAACTGACATTCAAAAATAAAACATTTGAAAACGGACCATTTTCCACATTTCTGAAGCATGACGTAATGGGGGGGGTGTTATCTCTTTTGTCAAAAATCAGCTGTTTTTGATTGAACATTAAATGCCTCCAAATAGTATTTAATTCACTTCCCGAGCCCCTGGAAGCATGAAAATCACTTTAAACATGCTAATTTTAGCTCTAACACTGATGATCCACCTACAAATGTGAACTGACGTTCAAAAATAAAACATTTGAAAACGGACCATTTTCCACATTTCTGAAGCATGACGTAATGGGGGGGTGTTATCTCTTTTGTCGAAAATCAGCCGTTTTTGCTCAAACATTAAATGCCTCCAAATGGTATTTAATTAACTTCCCGGGGTGAAGAAACCCTTTTTGAGAACTCAGAGTGAGTAAATTGGCCATTTTCATGCACTTTTAACCATTCCATAAATCTTGTGTTTAGGGCCCCTGGAAGCATGAAAATCACTTTAAACATGCTAATTTTAGCTCTAACACTGATGATCCACCTACAAATGTGAACTGACGTTCAAAAATAAAACATTTGAAAACGGACCATTTTCCACATTTCTGAAGCATGACGTAATGGGGGGTGTTATCTCTTTTGTCAAAAATCAGCTGTTTTTGCTTGAACATTAAATGCCTCCAAACAGTATTTAATTCACTTCCCGAGCCCCTGGAAGCATGAAAATCACTTTAAACATGCTAATTTTAGCTCTAACACTGATGATCCACCTACAAATGTGAACTGACGTTCAAAAATAAAACATTTGAAAACGGACCATTTTCCACATTTCTGAAGCATGACGTAATGGGGGGTGTTATCTCTTTTGTCGAAAATCAGCCGTTTTTGCTCAAACATTAAATGCCTCCAAATGGTATTTAATTAACTTCCCGGGGTGAAGAAACCCTTTTTGAGAACTCAGAGTGAGTAAATTGGCCATTTTCATGCACTTTTAACCATTCCATAAATCTTGTGTTTAGGGCCCCTGGAAGCATGAAAATCACTTTAAACATGCTAATTTTAGCTCTAACACCGATGATCCACCTACAAATGTGAACTGACGTTCAAAAATAAAACAATTGAAAACGGACCATTTTCCACATTTCTGAGGCATGACGTAATGGGGGGGTGTTATCTCTTTTGTCAAAAATCAGCTGTTTTTGCTTGATTATTAAATGCCTCCAAATAGTATTTAATTCACTTCCCGAGCCCCTGGAAGAATGAAAATCACTTTAAACATGCTAATGTTAGCTCTAACACTGATGATCCACCTACAAATGTGAACTGACGTTCAAAAATAAAACATTTGAAAACGGACCATTTTCCACATTTCTGAAGCATGACGTAATGGGGGGGTGTTATCTCTTTTGTTGAAAATCAGCCGTTTTTGCTCGAACATTAAATGCCTCGTAATGGTATTTAATTAACTTCCCGGGGTGAAGAAACCCTTTTTGAGAACTCAGAGTGAGTAAATTGGCCATTTTCATGCACTTTTAACCATTCCATAAATCTTGTGTTTAGGGCCCCTGGAAGCATGAAAATCACTTTAAACATGCTAATGTTAGCTCTAACACTGATGATCCACCTACAAATGTGAACTGACATTCAAAAATAAAACATTTGAAAACGGACCATTTTCCACATTTCTGAAGCATGACGTAATGGGGGGGGGTGTTATCTCTTTTGTCAAAAATCAGCTGTTTTTGATTGAACATTAAATGCCTCCAAATAGTATTTAATTCACTTCCCGAGCCCCTGGAAGCATGAAAATCACTTTAAACATGCTAATTTTAGCTCTAACACTGATGATCCACCTACAAATGTGAACTGACGTTCAAAAATAAAACATTTGAAAACGGACCATTTTCCACATTTCTGAAGCATGACGTAATGGGGGGTGTTATCTCTTTTGTCGAAAATCAGCCGTTTTTGCTCAAACATTAAATGCCTCCAAATGGTATTTAATTAACTTCCCGGGGTGAAGAAACCCTTTTTGAGAACTCAGAGTGAGTAAATTGGCCATTTTCATGCACTTTTAACCATTCCATAAATCTTGTGTTTAGGGCCCCTGGAAGCATGAAAATCACTTTAAACATGCTAATTTTAGCTCTAACACTGATGATCCACCTACAAATGTGAACTGACGTTCAAAAATAAAACATTTGAAAACGGACCATTTTCCACATTTCTGAAGCATGACGTAATGGGGGGTGTTATCTCTTTTGTCAAAAATCAGCTGTTTTTGCTTGAACATTAAATGCCTCCAAACAGTATTTAATTCAATTCCCGAGCCCCTGGAAGCATGAAAATCACTTTAAACATGCTAATTTTAGCTCTAACACTGATGATCCACCTACAAATGTGAACTGACGTTCAAAAATAAAACATTTGAAAACTGACCATTTTCCACATTTCTGAAGCATGACGTAATGGGGGGGGGTGTTATCTCTTTTGTCGAAAATCAGCCGTTTTTGCTCGAACATTAAATGCCTCCAAATGGTATTTAATTAACTTCCCGGGGTGAAGAAACCCTTTTTGAGAACTCAGAGTTAGTAAATTGGCCATTTTCATGCACTTTTAACCATTCCATAAATCTTGTGTTTAGGGCCCCTGGAAGCATGAAAATCACTTTAAACATGCTAATGTTAGCTCTAACACTGATGATCCACCTACAAATGTGAACTGACATTCAAAAATAAAACATTTGAAAACGGACCATGTTCCACATTTCTGAAGCATGACGTAATGGGGGGGGGTGTTATCTCTTTTGTCAAAAATCAGCTGTTTTTGCTTGAACATTAAATGCCTCCAAATAGTATTTAATTCACTTCCCGAGCCCCTGGAAGCATGAAAATCACTTTAAACATGCTAATTTTAGCTCTAACACTGATGATCCACCTACAAATGTGAACTGACGTTCAAAAATAAAACATTTGAAAACGGACCATTTTCCACATTTCTGAAGCATGACGTAATAGGGGGTGTTATCTCTTTTGTCAAAAATCAGCTGTTTTTGCTTGAACATTAAATGCCTCCAAACAGTATTTAATTCACTTCCCGAGCCCCTGGAAGCATGAAAATCACTTTAAACATGCTAATGTTAGCTCTAACACTGATGATCCACCTACAAATGTGAACTGACGTTCAAAAATAAAACATTTGAAAACGGACCATTTTCCACATTTCTGAAGCATGACGTAATGGGGGGTGTTATCTCTTTTGTCGAAAATCAGCCGTTTTTGCTCAAACATTAAATGCCTCCAAATGGTATTTAATTAACTTCCCGGGGTGAAGAAACCCTTTTTGAGAACTCAGAGTGAGTAAATTGGCCATTTTCATGCACTTTTAACCATTCCATAAATCTTGTGTTTAGGGCCCCTGGAAGCATGAAAATCACTTTAAACATGCTAATTTTAGCTCTAACACTGATGATCCACCTACAAATGTGAACTGACGTTCAAAAATAAAACATTTGAAAACGGACCATTTTCCACATTTCTGAAGCATGACATAATGGGGGGTGTTATCTCTTTTGTCAAAAATCAGCTGTTTTTGCTTGAACATTAAATGCCTCCAAATAGTATTTAATTCACTTCCCGAGCCCCTGGAAGCATGAAAATCACTTTAAACATGCTAATTTTAGCTCTAACACTGATGATCCACCTACAAATGTGAACTGACGTTCAAAAATAAAACATTTGAAAACGGACCATTTTCCACATTTCTGAAGCATGACGTAATGGGGGGTGTTATCTCTTTTGTCAAAAATCAGCTGTTTTTGCTTGAACATTAAATGCCTCCAAACAGTATTTAATTCACTTCCCGAGCCCCTGGAAGCATGAAAATCACTTTAAACATGCTAATGTTAGCTCTAACACTGATGATCCACCTACAAATGTGAACTGACGTTCAAAAATAAAACATTTGAAAACGGACCATTTTCCACATTTCTGAAGCATGACGTAATGGGGGGTGTTATCTCTTTTGTTGAAAATCAGCCGTTTTTGCTCGAACATTAAATGCCTCGTAATGGTATTTAATTAACTTCCCGGGGTGAAGAAACCCTTTTTGAGAACTCAGAGTGAGTAAATTGGCCATTTTCATGCACTTTTAACCATTCCATAAATCTTGTGTTTAGGGCCCCTGGAAGCATGAAAATCACTTTAAACATGCTAATGTTAGCTCTAACACTGATGATCCACCTACAAATGTGAACTGACATTCAAAAATAAAACATTTGAAAACGGACCATTTTCCACATTTCTGAAGCATGACGTAATGGGGGGGGGTGTTATCTCTTTTGTCAAAAATCAGCTGTTTTTGATTGAACATTAAATGCCTCCAAATAGTATTTAATTCACTTCCCGAGCCCCTGGAAGCATGAAAATCACTTTAAACATGCTAATTTTAGCTCTAACACTGATGATCCACCTACAAATGTGAACTGACGTTCAAAAATAAAACATTTGAAAACGGACCATTTTCCACATTTCTGAAGCATGACGTAATGGGGGGTGTTATCTCTTTTGTCGAAAATCAGCCGTTTTTGCTCAAACATTAAATGCCTCCAAATGGTATTTAATTAACTTCCCGGGGTGAAGAAACCCTTTTTGAGAACTCAGAGTGAGTAAATTGGCCATTTTCATGCACTTTTAACCATTCCATAAATCTTGTGTTTAGGGCCCCTGGAAGCATGAAAATCACTTTAAACATGCTAATTTTAGCTCTATCACTGATGATCCACCTACAAATGTGAACTGACGTTCAAAAATAAAACATTTGAAAACGGACCATTTTCCACATTTCTGAAGCATGACATAATGGGGGTTGTTATCTCTTTTGTCAAAAATCAGCTGTTTTTGCTTGAACATTAAATGCCTCCAAATAGTATTTAATTCACTTCCCGAGCCCCTGGAAGCATGAAAATCACTTTAAACATGCTAATTTTAGCTCTAACACTGATGATCCACCTACAAATGTGAACTGACGTTCAAAAATAAAACATTTGAAAACGGACCATTTTCCACATTTCTGAAGCATGACGTAATGGGGGGGGGGGTGTTATCTCTTTTGTCGAAAATCAGCCGTTTTTGCTCGAACATTAAATGCCTCCAAATGGTATTTAATTAACTTCCCGGGGTGAAGAAACCCTTTTTGAGAACTCAGAGTTAGTAAATTGGCCATTTTCATGCACTTTTAACCATTCCATAAATCTTGTGTTTAGGGCCCCTGGAAGCATGAAAATCACTTTAAACATGCTAATTTTAGCTCTAACACTGATGATCCACCTACAAATGTGAACTGACGTTCAAAAATAAAACATTTGAAAACGGACCATATTCCACATTTCGGAAGCATGACGTAATTGGGGGGTGTTATCTCTTTTGTCAAAAATCAGCTGTTTTTGCTTGAACATTAAATGCCTCCAAATAGTATTTAATTCACTTCCCGAGCCCCTGGAAGCATGAAAATCACTTTAAACATGCTAATTTTAGCTCTAACACTGATGATCCACCTACAAATGTGAACTGACGTTCAAAAATAAAACATTTGAAAACGGACCATTTTCCACATTTCTGAAGCATGACGTAATGGGGGGTGTTATTTCTTTTGTCGAAAATCAGCCGTTTTTGCTCGAACATTAAATGCCTCCAAATGGTATTTAATTAACTGCCTGGGGTGAAGAAACCCTTTTTGAGAACGCAGTGTGAGTAAATTGGCCATTTTCCTGCACTTTTAACCATTCCATAAATCTTGTGTTTAGGGCCCCTGGAAGCATGAAAAACACTTTAAACATGCTAATTTTAGCTCTAACACTGATGATCCACCTACAAATGTGAACTGACGTTCAAAAATAAAACATTTGAAAACGGACCATTTTCCACATTTCTGAAGCATGACGTAATGGGGGGGTGTTATCTCTTTTGTCAAAAATCAGCTGTTTTTGATTGAACATTAAATGCCTCCAAATAGTATTTAATTCATTTCCCGAGCCCCTGGAAGCATGAAAATCACTTTAAACATGCTCATTTTAGCTCTAACACTGATGATCCACCTACAAATGTGAACTGACGTTCAAAAATAAAACATTTGAAAACGGACCATTTTCCACATTTCTGAAGCATGACGTAATGGGGGGGTGTTATCTCTTTTGTCGAAAATCAGCCATTTTTGCTCGAACATTAAATGCCTCTAAATGGTATTTAATTAACTTCCCGGGGTGAAGAAACCCTTTTTGAGAACTCCGAGTGAGTAAATTGGCCGTTTTCATGCACTTTTAACCATTCCATAAATCTTGTGTTTAGGGCCCCTGGAAGCATGAAAATCACTTTAAACATGCTAATTTTAGCTCTAACACTGATGATCCACCTACAAATGTGAACTGACGTTCAAAAATAAAACATTTGAAAACGGACCATTTTCCACATTTCTGAAGCATGACGTAATGGGGGGGGTGTTATCTCTTTTGTCAAAAATCAGCTGTTTTTGATTGAACATTAAATGCCTCCAAATAGTATTTAATTCACTTCCCGAGCCCCTGGAAGCATGAAAATCACTTTAAACATGCTAATTTTAGCTCTAACACTGATGATCCACCTACAAATGTGAACTGACGTTCAAAAATAAAACATTTGAAAACGGACCATTTTCCACATTTCTGAAGCATGACGTAATGGGGGGGTGTTATCTCTTTTGTCAAAAATCAGCTGTTTTTGCTTGAACATTAAATGCCTCCAAATAGTATTTAATTCACATCCCGAGCCCCTGGAAGCATGAAAATCACTTTAAACATGCTAATTTTAGCTCTAACACTGATGATCCACCTACAAATGTGAACTGACGTTCAAAAATAAAACATTTGAAAACGGACCATTTTCCACATTTCTGAAGCATGACGTAATAGGGGGGTGTTATCTCTTTTGTCGAAAATCAGCCGTTTTTGCTCGAACATTAAATGCCTCCAAATGGTATTTAATTAACTTCCCGGGGTGAAGAAACCCTTTTTGAGAACTCAGAGTGAGTAAATTGGCCATTTTCATGCACTTTTAACCATTCCATAAATCTTGTGTTTAGGGCCCCTGGAAGCATGAAAATCACTTTAAACATGCTAATTTTAGCTCTAACACTGATGATCCACCTACAAATGTGAACTGACGTTCAAAAATAAAACATTTGAAAACGGACCATTTTCCACATTTCTGAAGCATGACGTAATGGGGGGGTGTTATCTCTTTTGTCAAAAATCAGCCGTTTTTGCTCGAACATTAAATGCCTCCAAATGGTTTTTAATTAACTTCCCGGGGTGAAGAAACCCTTTTTGAGAACTCAGAGTGAGTAAATTGGCCATTTTCATGCACTTTTAACCATTCCATAAATCTTGTGTTTAGGGCCCCTGGAAGCATGAAAATCACTTTAAACATGCTAATTTTAGCTCTAACACTGATGATCCACCTACAAATGTGAACTGACGTTCAAAAATAAAACATTTGAAAACGGACCATTTTCCACATTTCTGAAGCATGACGTAATGGGGGGGTGTTATCTCTTTTGTCGAAAATCAGCCGTTTTTGCTCGAACATTAAATGCCTCGAAATGGTATTTAATTAACTTCCCGGGGTGAAGAAACCCTTTTTGAGAACTCAGAGTGAGTACATTGGCCATTTTCATGCACTTTTAACCATTCCATAAATCTTGTGTTTAGGGCCCCTGGAAGCATGAAAATCACTTTAAACATGCTAATTTTAGCTCTAACACTGATGATCCACCTATAATTGTGAACGGACGTTCAAAAATAAAACATTTGAAAACGGACCATTTTCCACATTTCTGAAGCATGACGTAATGGGGGGGTGTTATCTCTTTTGTCGAAAATCAGCCGTTTTTGCTCGAACATTAAATGCCTCCAAATGGTATTTAATTAACTTTCCGGGGTGAAGAAACCCTTTTTGAGAACTCAGAGTGAGTAAATTGGCCATTTTCATGCACTTTTAACCATTCCATAAATCTTGTGTTTAGGGCCCCTGGAAGCATGAAAATCATTTTAAACATGCTAATTTTAGCCCTACCACTGATGATCCACCTACAAATGTGAACTGAAATTCAAAAATAAAACATTTGAAAATGGACCATTTTCCACATTTCTGAAGCATGACGTAATGGGGGGGTGTTATCTCTTTTGTCAAAAATCAGCTGTTTTTGATTGAACATTAAATGCCTCCAAATAGTATTTAATTCACTTCCCGAGCCCCTGGAAGCATGAAAATCACTTTAAACATGCTCATTTTAGCTCTAACACCAATGATCCACCTACAAATGTTAACTGACGTTCAAAAATAAAACATTTGAAAACGGACCATTTTCCACATTTCTGAAGCATGACGTAATGGGGGGGTGTTACCTCTTTTGTCGAAAATCAGCCGTTTTTGCTCGAACATTAAATGCCTCCAAATGGTATTTAATTAACTTCCCGGGGCGAAGAAACCCTTTTTGAGAACTCAGAGTGAGTAAATTGGCCATTTTCATGCACTTTTAACCATTCCATAAATCTTGTGTTTAGGGCCCCTGGAAGCATGAAAATCACTTTAAACATGCTAATTTTAGCTCTAAAACTGATGAGCCACCTACAAATGTGAACTGACGTTCAAAAATAAAACAATTGAAAACGGACCATTTTCCACATTTCTGAGGCATGACGTAATGGGGGGTGTTATCTCTTTTGTAAAAAATCAGCTGTTTTTGCTTGATTATTAAATGCCTCCAAATAGTATTTAATTCACTTCCCGAGCCCCTGGAAGCATGAAAATCACTTTAAACATGCTAATGTTAGCTCTAACACTGATGATCCACCTACAAATGTGAACTGACGTTCAAAAATAAAACATTTGAAAATGGACCATTTTCCACATTTCTGAAGCATGACGTAATGGGGGGTGTTATCTCTTTTGTTGAAAATCAGCCGTTTTTGCTCGAACATTAAATGCCTCGTAATGGTATTTAATTAACTTCCCGGGGTGAAGAAACCCTTTTTGAGAACTCAGAGTGAGTAAATTGGCCATTTTCATGCACTTTTAACCATTCCATAAATCTTGTGTTTAGGGCCCCTGGAAGCATGAAAATCACTTTAAACATGCTAATTTTAGCTCTAACACTGATGATCCACCTACAAATGTGAACTGACATTCAAAAATAAAACATTTGAAAACGGACCATTTTCCACATTTCTGAAGCATGACGTAATGGGGGGGGTGTTATCTCTTTTGTCAAAAATCAGCTGTTTTTGATTGAACATTAAATGCCTCCAAATAGTATTTAATTCACTTCCCGAGCCCCTGGAAGCATGAAAATCACTTTAAACATGCTAATTTTAGCTCTAACACTGATGATCCACCTACAAATGTGAACTGACGTTCAAAAATAAAACATTTGAAAACGGACCATTTTCCACATTTCTGAAGCATGACGTAATGGGGGGTGTTATCTCTTTTGTCGAAAATCAGCCGTTTTTGCTCAAACATTAAATGCCTCCAAATGGTATTTAATTAACTTCCCGGGGTGAAGAAACCCTTTTTGAGAACTCAGAGTGAGTAAATTGGCCATTTTCATGCACTTTTAACCATTCCATAAATCTTGTGTTTAGGGCCCCTGGAAGCATGAAAATCACTTTAAACATGCTAATTTTAGCTCTAACACCGATGATCCACCTACAAATGTGAACTGACGTTCAAAAATAAAACAATTGAAAACGGACCACTTTCCACATTTCTGAGGCATGACGTAATGGGGGGGTGTTATCTCTTTTGTCAAAAATCAGCTGTTTTTGCTTGATTATTAAATGCCTCCAAATAGTATTTAATTCACTTCCCGAGCCCCTGGAAGAATGAAAATCACTTTAAACATGCTAATGTTAGCTCTAACACTGATGATCCACCTACAAATGTGAACTGACGTTCAAAAATAAAACATTTGAAAACGGACCATTTTCCACATTTCTGAAGCATGACGTAATGGGGGGGTGTTATCTCTTTTGTTGAAAATCAGCCGTTCTTGCTCGAACATTAAATGCCTCGTAATGGTATTTAATTAACTTCCCGGGGTGAAGAAACCCTTTTTGAGAACTCAGAGTGAGTAAATTGGCCATTTTCATGCACTTTTAACCATTCCATAAATCTTGTGTTTAGGGCCCCTGGAAGCATGAAAATCACTTTAAACATGCTAATTTTAGCTCTAACACTGATGATCCACCTACAAATGTGAACTGACATTCAAAAATAAAACATTTGAAAACGGACCATTTTCCACATTTCTGAAGCATGACGTAATGGGGGGGGGTGTTATCTCTTTTGTCAAAAATCAGCTGTTTTTGATTGAACATTAAATGCCTCCAAATAGTATTTAATTCACTTCCCGAGCCCCTGGAAGCATGAAAATCACTTTAAACATGCTAATTTTAGCTCTAACACTGATGATCCACCTACAAATGTGAACTGACGTTCAAAAATAAAACATTTGAAAACGGACCATTTTCCACATTTCTGAAGCATGACGTAATGGGGGGTGTTATCTCTTTTGTCGAAAATCAGCCGTTTTTGCTCAAACATTAAATGCCTCCAAATGGTATTTAATTAACTTCCCGGGGTGAAGAAACCCTTTTTGAGAACTCAGAGTGAGTAAATTGGCCATTTTCATGCACTTTTAACCATTCCATAAATCTTGTGTTTAGGGCCCCTGGAAGCATGAAAATCATTTTAAACATGCTAATTTTAGCTCTACCACTGATGATCCACCTACAAATGTGAACTGAAATTCAAAAATAAAACATTTGAAAACGGACCATTTTCCACATTTCTGAAGCATGACGTAATGGGGGGGTGTTATCTCTTTTGTCAAAAATCAGCTGTTTTTGATTGAACATTAAATGCCTCCAAATAGTATTTAATTCACTTCCCGAGCCCCTGGAAGCATGAAAATCACTTTAAACATGCTAATGTTAGCTCTAACACTGATGATCCACCTACAAATGTGAACTGACGTTCAAAAATAAAACATTTGAAAACGGACCATTTTCCACATTTCTGAAGCATGACGTAATGGGGGGGTGTTATCTCTTTTGTTGAAAATCAGCCGTTTTTGCTCAAACATTAAATGCCTCGTAATGGTATTTAATTAACTTCCCGGGGTGAAGAAACCCTTTTTGAGAACTCAGAGTGAGTAAATTGGCCATTTTCATGCACTTTTAACCATTCCATAAATCTTGTGTTTAGGGCCCCTGGAAGCATGAAAATCACTTTAAACATGCTAATGTTAGCTCTAACACTGATGATCCACCTACAAATGTGAACTGACATTCAAAAATAAAACATTTGAAAACGGACCATTTTCCACATTTCTGAAGCATGACGTAATGGGGGGGGGGGTGTTATCTCTTTTGTCAAAAATCAGCTGTTTTTGATTGAACATTAAATGCCTCCAAATAGTATTTAATTCACTTCCCGAGCCCCTGGAAGCATGAAAATCACTTTAAACATGCTAATTTTAGCTCTAACACTGATGATCCACCTACAAATGTGAACTGACGTTCAAAAATAAAACATTTGAAAACGGACCATTTTCCACATTTCTGAAGCATGACGTAATGGGGGGTGTTATCTCTTTTGTCGAAAATCAGCCGTTTTTGCTCAAACATTAAATGCCTCCAAATGGTATTTAATTAACTTCCCGGGGTGAAGAAACCCTTTTTGAGAACTCAGAGTGAGTAAATTGGCCATTTTCATGCACTTTTAACCATTCCATAAATCTTGTGTTTAGGGCCCCTGGAAGCATGAAAATCACTTTAAACATGCTAATTTTAGCTCTAACACTGATGATCCACCTACAAATGTGAACTGACGTTCAAAAATAAAACATTTGAAAACGGACCATTTTCCACATTTCTGAAGCATGACGTAATGGGGGGTGTTATCTCTTTTGTCAAAAATCAGCTGTTTTTGCTTGAACATTAAATGGAAAGGGGCGACCAACTCGGTCCTCCCGAACGTATGGCCGAGTGCCTCGATCCCCCCGGGAAGCCATTTTTGGGCGGGAGGCGCGTCTCAGCTGGTATGCCCGAAGCGGCGTAGCTGGGGCGCGCTCGTTCCCGCCCTAGAGTGGGCTGGCCTAGACACCGACGCAGCCAGCCACGCCCTCGGGGCAGGCAGGGGCGGGTATACGCCCGCCCTGAAGACGGATAAAAAGGGACGCAAGACCAGAAGACATCCTCTTGTTCTTGTGCTCTGAAGCTGCACCTCCTCGCTGCACGTGAGCTCGGGACAGAACGAAGAGCCAATTTTGAGCGTTTTAATCCCTCTTTTTGTCTTCTAGATACTTCGTCTGAAAAGATGCCCAAGAAAGGCGCGAAGAGAATGTCGACTGACCAGTTGGTTCGGGCCCTCATGAAGGACATGTCCGAAATTAAGAAGCGGTTGGCGGAGCGAGACGGCGAGGAGGGATCGGGGCGTCCACCGGCCGGAGGGAAGCCAAAGAGGCCGAGAAGGGGGCCGGTCGGGGGAGACGTCCCGGTTCCCTGTTCCCCGCTCGAGGCGCCAGCCCCGGTACCGGCCCCGGTACCGAAGGAGGGGAATCCGATTCCCGTAGTAGTCACCCCGACATCCACTGAGGATATGCCTCCCGAGTTGGCGGCACAGTTAGCGGCGTGGTTGGGGGACAGTAGCGAGGGCGCCACGGCTGCCGAAGCGCAAGCACTCATTAAACAGTTGCGCGAGAAACGTGATACAGCCAAGGTGCCCGCGTCGGATGCGGTGATAGACAAGCCACGAGTGGCGGAGGCAGCGTCCGGTGCAGGTAAGCGGCCATTGCCGATCGCAAGGGATGAGTCAACACCCTCTCGTAGAGAAAAGTTGGGGCAACATGTTCCTTTGGCAATAAAGGAAAAGATTTGGGCGGGGGAATACGTAAACATTTTCTCCTTGCTCGTTGATCATTATGAGGTTGAAACTGTTAAGGGCCAAAAGGATCTGATGCATCCAAGTGTTTGGCGCGCAAAAATGGCCGCCTTTAAAGTGAATGAGAATATTGGCAACTGGGGTAATGCTTGGGGAATTTTTACGTCAATTTTGGGGGAACGTAGGCCTGAATTGCTCCCTGAATTTCCGGTATATCAGTCACGAATTATGGGGTACTCGACATCGCACCAAGGTAACCAATGGTTCTGTTATGACAACCTTTTCAGGAAAGCGATGGAGCATAACAAAAGTTTAACCTGGGACTGTTACGATTCTTTGACATGGAATAAAATGAAAGAGTCGGGGATGTTGAAAGTGCCGTTGGTGGGGAGTACTGTTGGTGAGTCCTCCCGCCAAAATGGGGGGACGCCCTTTCGGTCGGGTACGGGTTCAGACGATTACCCGAGATCCGCCGGCAATACAGGGAAGAGAGGTTTCTGTTTCAATTTCAACAGAAGTAAATGTACTAGGCCCCCGGGATCTTGTAAATTCAAACACGAATGTAGTGGTTGTGGGGCACCCCATCCTGAGTCCTCGTGCAGAGCCAAATCGGGTGAAAATGGGGGTAGAGGGGGCGCCAAACAGGTCTAATATAGTCCGAGGGGCGCCTTTACCAACCCCGATTGATACCCTGGCGATGATTCCCTGGCTCAGCGAATACCCTGATCGTACTTCAGCTGGGGTGCTACGAAACGGTTTTTCATATGGTTTCCGCATCCCAGTGGGGAACTTTCAGGGTGTCGGGTCGTGCAAAAACCAACTGTCCGTCTTGCAGCATATGACTGTAGTACAGGATAAGATCCGGAAAGAGGTTACCCGAGGTCGGGTTGCCGGCCCGTTTAGTGTTCCCCCGGTACAGAATTTTGTTTGTTCTCCTTTAGGGGTGGTCCCCAAGAAGGACCCAGGTGAGTTTCGATTGATTCACAATTTATCAGCGCCTCATGGCCTTTCTGTAAACGACGCAATTGATCCAGAGATATGTTCGGTGCGGTACGCATCATTCGATGAGGCCGTAGCCATTTTGAATCGCCTGGGGCCCGGGACGCTGATGGCGAAATCAGATATCGAGTCAGCGTTCCGTTTGCTCCCGGTATACCCGGAAGACCAACGGCTTTTGGGATTCATGTTTCAAGGTTCGTATTACATGGATAGGTGTATGCCGATGGGGTGCTCTATATCTTGTGCATATTTCGAGAAATTCAGTAGTTTTCTACAATGGGTTTACACGAAGAAAACGGGTTTTCGAAATGTGATGCATTACCTCGATGACTTTCTGTTCCTTGGGGCCGCTGGGGATGATGAATGTGCCCGGGCCTTGACTGAATTTTGTGTTCTAATGAATCAATTTGGCGTGCCATTGGCACCAGGTAAAACTGTGGGTCCCACGACTTGCCTCGAGTTTCTCGGGATCGAGTTGGACTCTAGTGAGGGTTGTTTTCGTTTACCAGCTGCCAAAGTGTCGAAATTCAGGGCAGCCCTGCAAATGTGTATTATTGCATCTAAAGTTACGCTGCATCAATTGCAGCAATTGGTGGGGAAGTTGAATTTTGCCCTGAGGGTGATCCCGATGGCCCGCCCCTTCTCCCGTTCAATTGCCCAGGCGATGGTCGGCCTAAAAGAGGGTCATCATCGCACGAGATTATCGGCCGAGGTCCGCCAAGACATGCGTATTTGGTTAGCATTTTTGGCGGATTTCAATGGTCGAGTCGTCTGGAACAAACCGGCCTTGTCCTCTGAAGAGCTTGGTCTATGGACGGATTCAGCGGGAAGCATGGGTTTCGGCGCCATCTTCGGCACAAAATGGTCGGCACAAAGGTGGCCAACATGGTGGCATGAAGAGGGGCTGACGAGTAATATTGCTTTCCTTGAACTGTTTCCCATTTTGGTGGCCCTCAGAACCTGGCCCGATGGATTCAGAAATCACTCTGTCATATTTTGGTCTGACAATATGACCGTTGTAGAATGCATCAATAGTCAGGCAGCACGTTGTAAAATGATTTTAAGGCTGCTTAAAGAAATTGTCTTACTGTGTATGCAACTGAACGTGGTATTCAGAGCAAAACATGTCCCAGGGGTGATGAATCAGGCTGCTGATGCACTGTCTCGTTTTCAAATGCAGGCTTTCTGGGGTTTCCTTCCCTCAGCGGACCTAGAGCCAGCACCCTTTCCCGAAGCTCTCTGGTCTCTCGGTGCCCCGAACTTCGTTACCTCGTGGGAGAGAGTCTAGCACCAAGGACGAGGAAGGCATACGAAGGGGCGTTTCGGGCTTATTTAGCCTTTTTGGGGACTGAGAGAGGGGGGCTTTGGGGGCATGAGGATTGGGTAGTACATTTTCTGATGTCCTTGCGTAAGGCTGGGAAGTCGGTGGCTACAGCCCAGAGGCATCGTGCTGCCATTTCCTTTGTTGCCAGGGCGCATAATATCCAGGACCCGACAGCGTCTTTTGTGGTACAGAAAGCGCTGCGTGGGTGGCAACGCCTTGAGGGTCGCAAAGTAGATGAGAGGCGCCCGATAGGTCTGGATAGGTTGTCCCAGTTGCTGGCCACACTCCCCGCCACATGCTCGTCTCAGTTCGAGGCCTGTTTGTTCCGAGCTGCTTTTACGCTTGCATTTCACGGGGCAATGAGGATAAGTGAGCTGGTAGCAAGGAACAAGCGGGATGTGGTGGGGGGTTTGTGCCGGGAACACGTTCAGATCAGGGGTGAGACGATGACTGTATCCTTTGTCAAGTCAAAAACCGATCAAGGTGGGGTGGGAGACTGCATAGTCATTCGCAGGATTTCAGGGTCTTCCATGTGTCCGGTGCAGTGTTTAGAAGATTACCTAGCACGAAGGGTGGCATCATGGGGGGGGACATTGTTGAGACACGCGGACGCCACCCCACTGACGAAGTTTCAGTTTCAGCGGGTGCTCGCGATGTCAATTACCGCAGCGGGCTTGGACCCGGGTGAGTTTGGGACCCATTCCTTTCGGATAGGGGCTGCCACTGAAGCTACAGCCAGGGGTCTTAATGTGGAACAAGTAAAACGAGTGGGGCGTTGGTCCTCCAATTGTTATAAGAGGTATGTGCGGTTGCACATGTTGTGAAGCTGTAATAATGTACTCACGCTTCTTGTCTTTTGTTTGGTTTTCAGTTACGCAAGCCTTCGAGGCGGGGCGGACTATGCAGTCGACCCAACACCAGGCCAGCGGTCAGACATCACCGGCTGTGAGAAAGGAGGTGTGGGTCGTGGGCCACTCATACGTGAGGCGTGCCGCTGACGTATTCGAAGCAGGTGACATGATTCACGTAGCTGGGGAATACGGGTACAGAATGTCCTTCTACGGAAGGGGCGGTCTCTGTATTGACCAGTTTCAGGCATTTTTTGAGGGTTTGTTAGGGCGGACGAGGTCACCGCCGTCTATAGTCATAGTACATTTAGGGGGCAATGATTTGGTCACCACCGGTAGACGACTTCTCCTGGAGGCAATGCTTTCCACTGTAAGTTGGTTGGCGAGGAAAGTTCCGGGGTGCATAATTGCGTGGTCTCATATGGTCCCACGAAAAGTGTGGCGGGGGGCTGTTTCGATCCCTGCTTTGAACCATTCTGTTAGAAAACTTAATAACAAAGTGAGTAGGTTGTTTCGTTCCAGGACATTGCATTCTATCTCGCACGGTTGTATTAATGATGACAGTATGTATCTAGGGGATGGTGTGCATTTGTCTCGGGTGGGAAATGAGTTACTCATAGGAGACTTCTTAGCATGGTTAAAAACGTTGGAACATGACCTTTAGCTAGGAGTTTTGGGGGGGGCCCGGATAGCCGGTCAACTATCCGGGCCTGTGGCGGTAAGGTCATGATCGGTGAGCACTAATTAGTAGATCCCTATGAGTGGGCGTCACCCAACACGGATGGGAGCGCTCGGGAGAGGTGGCCATTGGCCCCTCAATGGGGAGGCGGTCCCTTCTAAGGATGGGTCGCCGGAAGTAAAGGAAAGGCGGTCAAGGCCCCTTCCTTTGTAGGAGGGGTTACAGCCCCCTCCTGGGGAATTTCCCGGGGCCAGTGACATCTGCGACGGCAGATGCGGTAAGTTGTGTGGGGTTGGGATAAGGTCTACGGTACCTTCTAGATACCTCACACGAGTATTCGAACGACCTTTAACTGGCGTCGAGTCTTTAGGTGCCCCCGTCAAGTCAAGGGAAATTGGTAATAGTTGCACTTGAGGTACGCCTCCGTGCTGTCGCCCAGCCCAAGTGGGAGGGGTAAGTCTGGTTAGGGATCTTGACACCGGTTATGACCTTGCCGTTGGCCCTTAAACGTTAGGTTGTACAATTTCAATATGTCAAGAAATGTTTTGTAGGATGCTAGTTCGGCTAGGAGAACCTCTGTATTAGAGAATCTGTTAAGGTTAGCCAAACATCGCAATATGGTAATGAAATTGTACATAACATGAAACGTTTAATGTTTTTAATTTTGTTTTTAATAAATACGGCCGGGATGGTCACTCCATCCCACTTCCAAAAACTTCAAGAACTGTTTCCGGTTTCCCTCCTTTTGGGGATTGTGTTGAGAGGGGGTGGCGGGTATCTCGGCCATATGGAAAGGGGCGACCAACTCGGTCCTCCCGAACGTATGGCCGAGTGCCTCGATCCCCCCGGGAAGCCATTTTTGGGCGGGAGGCGCGTCTCAGCTGGTATGCCCGAAGCGGCGTAGCTGGGGCGCGCTCGTTCCCGCCCTAGAGTGGGCTGGCCTAGACACCGACGCAGCCAGCCACGCCCTCGGGGCAGGCAGGGGCGGGTATACGCCCGCCCTGAAGACGGATAAAAAGGGACGCAAGACCAGAAGACATCCTCTTGTTCTTGTGCTCTGAAGCTGCACCTCCTCGCTGCACGTGAGCTCGGGACAGAACGAAGAGCCAATTTTGACCCACCCACCAGCCCCTGAAGACAGCCAGTGGTGTATAATAAAGTTGATTAGTATTGCTTCGGTTTTCGTATACAGGTCGTAGTGCCATGTTGATGAGTTAATAAAGAATGGTCGTTTTGAGTATGTTTGCCATTAAAGATATTCAGTTTAGTGTTGAATTTTAATGCATGCTCTTTCGGTCATAGTGGCCAATGTATTCGTAGGTTAATTTGCACTGTCGTATTTATTTTGGTAGGCGGTAAGGTCATGATCGGTGAGCACTAATAAGTAGATCCCTATGAGTGGGCGTCACCCAACACGGATGGGAGCGCTCGGGAGAGGTGGCCATTGGCCCCTCAATGGGGAGGCGGTCCCTTCTAAGGATGGGTCGCCGGAAGTAAAGGAAAGGCGGTCAAGGCCCCTTCCTTTGTAGGAGGGGTTACAGCCCCCTCCTGGGGAATTTCCCGGGGCCAGTGACATCTGCGACGGCAGATGCGGTAAGTTGTGTGGGGTTGGGATAAGGTCTACGGTACCTTCTAGATACCTCACACGAGTATTCGAACGACCTTTAACTGGCGTCGAGTCTTTAGGTGCCCCCGTCAAGTCAAGGGAAATTGGTAATAGTTGCACTTGAGGTACGCCTCCGTGCTGTCGCCCAGCCCAAGTGGGAGGGGTAAGTCTGGTTAGGGATCTTGACACCGGTTATGACCTTGCCGTTGGCCCTTAAACGTTAGGTTGTACAATTTCAATATGTCAAGAAATGTTTTGTAGGATGCTAGTTTGGCTAGGAGAACCTCTGTATTAGAGAATCTGTTAAGGTTAGCCAAACATCGCAATATGGTAATGAAATTGTACATAACATGAAACGTTTAATGTTTTTAATTTTGTTTTTAATAAATACGGCCGGGATGGTCACTCCATCCCACTTCCAAAAACTTCAAGAACTGTTTCCGGTTTCCCTCCTTTTGGGGATTGTGTTGAGAGGGGGTGGCGGGTATCTCGGCCATATGCCTCCAAACAGTATTTAATTCACTTCCCGAGCCCCTGGAAGCATGAAAATCACTTTAAACATGCTAATTTTAGCTCTAACACTGATGATCCACCTACAAATGTGAACTGACGTTCAAAAATAAAACATTTGAAAACGGACCATTTTCCACATTTCTGAAGCATGACGTAATGGGGGGTGTTATCTCTTTTGTCGAAAATCAGCCGTTTTTGCTCAAACATTAAATGCCTCCAAATGGTATTTAATTAACTTCCCGGGGTGAAGAAACCCTTTTTGAGAACTCAGAGTGAGTAAATTGGCCATTTTCATGCACTTTTAACCATTCCATAAATCTTGTGTTTAGGGCCCCTGGAAGCATGAAAATCACTTTAAACATGCTAATTTTAGCTCTAACACCGATGATCCACCTACAAATGTGAACTGACGTTCAAAAATAAAACAATTGAAAACGGACCATTTTCCACATTTCTGAGGCATGACGTAATGGGGGGGTGTTATCTCTTTTGTCAAAAATCAGCTGTTTTTGCTTGATTATTAAATGCCTCCAAATAGTATTTAATTCACTTCCCGAGCCCCTGGAAGAATGAAAATCACTTTAAACATGCTAATGTTAGCTCTAACACTGATGATCCACCTACAAATGTGAACTGACGTTCAAAAATAAAACATTTGAAAACGGACCATTTTCCACATTTCTGAAGCATGACGTAATGGGGGGGTGTTATCTCTTTTGTTGAAAATCAGCCGTTTTTGCTCGAACATTAAATGCCTCGTAATGGTATTTAATTAACTTCCCGGGGTGAAGAAACCCTTTTTGAGAACTCAGAGTGAGTAAATTGGCCATTTTCATGCACTTTTAACCATTCCATAAATCTTGTGTTTAGGGCCCCTGGAAGCATGAAAATCACTTTAAACATGCTAATGTTAGCTCTAACACTGATGATCCACCTACAAATGTGAACTGACATTCAAAAATAAAACATTTGAAAACGGACCATTTTCCACATTTCTGAAGCATGACGTAATGGGGGGGGGTGTTATCTCTTTTGTCAAAAATCAGCTGTTTTTGATTGAACATTAAATGCCTCCAAATAGTATTTAATTCACTTCCCGAGCCCCTGGAAGCATGAAAATCACTTTAAACATGCTAATTTTAGCTCTAACACTGATGATCCACCTACAAATGTGAACTGACGTTCAAAAATAAAACATTTGAAAACGGACCATTTTCCACATTTCTGAAGCATGACGTAATGGGGGGTGTTATCTCTTTTGTCGAAAATCAGCCGTTTTTGCTCAAACATTAAATGCCTCCAAATGGTATTTAATTAACTTCCCGGGGTGAAGAAACCCTTTTTGAGAACTCAGAGTGAGTAAATTGGCCATTTTCATGCACTTTTAACCATTCCATAAATCTTGTGTTTAGGGCCCCTGGAAGCATGAAAATCACTTTAAACATGCTAATTTTAGCTCTAACACTGATGATCCACCTACAAATGTGAACTGACGTTCAAAAATAAAACATTTGAAAACGGACCATTTTCCACATTTCTGAAGCATGACGTAATGGGGGGTGTTATCTCTTTTGTCAAAAATCAGCTGTTTTTGCTTGAACATTAAATGCCTCCAAACAGTATTTAATTCACTTCCCGAGCCCCTGGAAGCATGAAAATCACTTTAAACATGCTAATTTTAGCTCTAACACTGATGATCCACCTACAAATGTGAACTGACGTTCAAAAATAAAACATTTGAAAACTGACCATTTTCCACATTTCTGAAGCATGACGTAATGGGGGGGGGTGTTATCTCTTTTGTCGAAAATCAGCCGTTTTTGCTCGAACATTAAATGCCTCCAAATGGTATTTAATTAACTTCCCGGGGTGAAGAAACCCTTTTTGAGAACTCAGAGTTAGTAAATTGGCCATTTTCATGCACTTTTAACCATTCCATAAATCTTGTGTTTAGGGCCCCTGGAAGCATGAAAATCACTTTAAACATGCTAATGTTAGCTCTAACACTGATGATCCACCTACAAATGTGAACTGACATTCAAAAATAAAACATTTGAAAACGGACCATGTTCCACATTTCTGAAGCATGACGTAATGGGGGGGGGGTGTTATCTCTTTTGTCAAAAATCAGCTGTTTTTGCTTGAACATTAAATGCCTCCAAATAGTATTTAATTCACTTCCCGAGCCCCTGGAAGCATGAAAATCACTTTAAACATGCTAATTTTAGCTCTAACACTGATGATCCACCTACAAATGTGAACTGACGTTCAAAAATAAAACATTTGAAAACGGACCATTTTCCACATTTCTGAAGCATGACGTAATGGGGGGTGTTATCTCTTTTGTCAAAAATCAGCTGTTTTTGCTTGAACATTAAATGCCTCCAAACAGTATTTAATTCACTTCCCGAGCCCCTGGAAGCATGAAAATCACTTTAAACATGCTAATGTTAGCTCTAACACTGATGATCCACCTACAAATGTGAACTGACGTTCAAAAATAAAACATTTGAAAACGGACCATTTTCCACATTTCTGAAGCATGACGTAATGGGGGGTGTTATCTCTTTTGTCGAAAATCAGCCGTTTTTGCTCAAACATTAAATGCCTCCAAATGGTATTTAATTAACTTCCCGGGGTGAAGAAACCCTTTTTGAGAACTCAGAGTGAGTAAATTGGCCATTTTCATGCACTTTTAACCATTCCATAAATCTTGTGTTTAGGGCCCCTGGAAGCATGAAAATCACTTTAAACATGCTAATTTTAGCTCTAACACTGATGATCCACCTACAAATGTGAACTGACGTTCAAAAATAAAACATTTGAAAACGGACCATTTTCCACATTTCTGAAGCATGACATAATGGGGGGTGTTATCTCTTTTGTCAAAAATCAGCTGTTTTTGCTTGAACATTAAATGCCTCCAAATAGTATTTAATTCACTTCCCGAGCCCCTGGAAGCATGAAAATCACTTTAAACATGCTAATTTTAGCTCTAACACTGATGATCCACCTACAAATGTGAACTGACGTTCAAAAATAAAACATTTGAAAACGGACCATTTTCCACATTTCTGAAGCATGACGTAATGGGGGGTGTTATCTCTTTTGTCAAAAATCAGCTGTTTTTGCTTGAACATTAAATGCCTCCAAACAGTATTTAATTCACTTCCCGAGCCCCTGGAAGCATGAAAATCACTTTAAACATGCTAATGTTAGCTCTAACACTGATGATCCACCTACAAATGTGAACTGACGTTCAAAAATAAAACATTTGAAAACGGACCATTTTCCACATTTCTGAAGCATGACGTAATGGGGGGTGTTATCTCTTTTGTTGAAAATCAGCCGTTTTTGCTCGAACATTAAATGCCTCGTAATGGTATTTAATTAACTTCCCGGGGTGAAGAAACCCTTTTTGAGAACTCAGAGTGAGTAAATTGGCCATTTTCATGCACTTTTAACCATTCCATAAATCTTGTGTTTAGGGCCCCTGGAAGCATGAAAATCACTTTAAACATGCTAATGTTAGCTCTAACACTGATGATCCACCTACAAATGTGAACTGACATTCAAAAATAAAACATTTGAAAACGGACCATTTTCCACATTTCTGAAGCATGACGTAATGGGGGGGGGGTGTTATCTCTTTTGTCAAAAATCAGCTGTTTTTGATTGAACATTAAATGCCTCCAAATAGTATTTAATTCACTTCCCGAGCCCCTGGAAGCATGAAAATCACTTTAAACATGCTAATTTTAGCTCTAACACTGATGATCCACCTACAAATGTGAACTGACGTTCAAAAATAAAACATTTGAAAACGGACCATTTTCCACATTTCTGAAGCATGACGTAATGGGGGGTGTTATCTCTTTTGTCAAAAATCAGCTGTTTTTGCTTGAACATTAAATGCCTCCAAACAGTATTTAATTCACTTCCCGAGCCCCTGGAAGCATGAAAATCACTTTAAACATGCTAATGTTAGCTCTAACACTGATGATCCACCTACAAATGTGAACTGACGTTCAAAAATAAAACATTTGAAAACGGACCATTTTCCACATTTCTGAAGCATGACGTAATGGGGGGTGTTATCTCTTTTGTTGAAAATCAGCCGTTTTTGCTCGAACATTAAATGCCTCGTAATGGTATTTAATTAACTTCCCGGGGTGAAGAAACCCTTTTTGAGAACTCAGAGTGAGTAAATTGGCCATTTTCATGCACTTTTAACCATTCCATAAATCTTGTGTTTAGGGCCCCTGGAAGCATGGAAAATCACTTTAAACATGCTAATGTTAGCTCTAACACTGATGATCCACCTACAAATGTGAACTGACATTCAAAAATAAAACATTTGAAAACGGACCATTTTCCACATTTCTGAAGCATGACGTAATGGGGGGGGGTGTTATCTCTTTTGTCAAAAATCAGCTGTTTTTGATTGAACATTAAATGCCTCCAAATAGTATTTAATTCACTTCCCGAGCCCCTGGAAGCATGAAAATCACTTTAAACATGCTAATTTTAGCTCTAACACTGATGATCCACCTACAAATGTGAACTGACGTTCAAAAATAAAACATTTGAAAACGGACCATTTTCCACATTTCTGAAGCATGACGTAATGGGGGGTGTTATCTCTTTTGTCGAAAATCAGCCGTTTTTGCTCAAACATTAAATGCCTCCAAATGGTATTTAATTAACTTCCCGGGGTGAAGAAACCCTTTTTGAGAACTCAGAGTGAGTAAATTGGCCATTTTCATGCACTTTTAACCATTCCATAAATCTTGTGTTTAGGGCCCCTGGAAGCATGAAAATCACTTTAAACATGCTAATTTTAGCTCTAACACTGATGATCCACCTACAAATGTGAACTGACGTTCAAAAATAAAACATTTGAAAACGGACCATTTTCCACATTTCTGAAGCATGACATAATGGGGGGTGTTATCTCTTTTGTCAAAAATCAGCTGTTTTTGCTTGAACATTAAATGCCTCCAAATAGTATTTAATTCACTTCCCGAGCCCCTGGAAGCATGAAAATCACTTTAAACATGCTAGTTTTAGCTCTAACACTGATGATCCACCTACAAATGTGAACTGACGTTCAAAAATAAAACATTTGAAAACGGACCATTTTCCACATTTCTGAAGCATGACGTAATGGGGGGGGGGTGTTATCTCTTTTGTCGAAAATCAGCCGTTTTTGCTCGAACATTAAATGCCTCCAAATGGTATTTAATTAACTTCCCGGGGTGAAGAAACCCTTTTTGAGAACTCAGAGTTAGTAAATTGGCCATTTTCATGCACTTTTAACCATTCCATAAATCTTGTGTTTAGGGCCCCTGGAAGCATGAAAATCACTTTAAACATGCTAATTTTAGCTCTAACACTGATGATCCACCTACAAATGTGAACTGACGTTCAAAAATAAAACATTTGAAAACGGACCATATTCCACATTTCGGAAGCATGACGTAATTGGGGGGTGTTATCTCTTTTGTCAAAAATCAGCTGTTTTTGCTTGAACATTAAATGCCTCCAAATAGTATTTAATTCACTTCCCGAGCCCCTGGAAGCATGAAAATCACTTTAAACATGCTAATTTTAGCTCTAACACTGATGATCCACCTACAAATGTGAACTGACGTTCAAAAATAAAACATTTGAAAACGGACCATTTTCCACATTTCTGAAGCATGACGTAATGGGGGGTGTTATTTCTTTTGTCGAAAATCAGCCGTTTTTGCTCGAACATTAAATGCCTCCAAATGGTATTTAATTAACTGCCTGGGGTGAAGAAACCCTTTTTGAGAACTCAGAGTGAGTAAATTGGCCATTTTCATGCACTTTTAACCATTCCATAAATCTTGTGTTTAGGGCCCCTGGAAGCATCAAAATCACTTTAAACATGCTAATTTTAGCTCTAACACTGATGATCCACCTACAAATGTGAACTGACGTTCAAAAATAAAACATTTGAAAACGGACCATTTTCCACATTTCTGAAGCATGACGTAATGGGGGGGTGTTATCTCTTTTGTCAAAAATCAGCTGTTTTTGCTTGAACATTAAATGCCTCCAAATAGTATTTAATTCACATCCCGAGCCCCTGGAAGCATGAAAATCACTTTAAACATGCTAATTTTAGCTCTAACACTGATGATCCACCTACAAATGTGAACTGACGTTCAAAAATAAAACATTTGAAAACGGACCATTTTCCACATTTCTGAAGCATGACGTAATGGGGGGGTGTTATCTCTTTTGTCAAAAATCAGCCGTTTTTGCTCGAACATTAAATGCCTCCAAATGGTTTTTAATTAACTTCCCGGGGTGAAGAAACCCTTTTTGAGAACTCAGAGTGAATAAATTGGCCATTTTCATGCACTTTTAACCATTCCATAAATCTTGTGTTTAGGGCCCCTGGAAGCATGAAAATCACTTTAAACATGCTAATTTTAGCTCTAACACTGATGATCCACCTACAAATGTGAACTGACGTTCAAAAATAAAACATTTGAAAACGGACCATTTTCCACATTTCTGAAGCATGACGTAATGGGGGGGTGTTATCTCTTTTGTCGAAAATCAGCCGTTTTTGCTCGAACATTAAATGCCTCGAAATGGTATTTAATTAACTTCCCGGGGTGAAGTTACCCTTTTTGAGAACTCAGAGTGAGTACATTGGCCATTTTCATGCACTTTTAACCATTCCATAAATCTTGTGTTTAGGGCCCCTGGAAGCATGAAAATCACTTTAAACATGCTAATTTTAGCTCTAACACTGATGATCCACCTATAATTGTGAACGGACGTTCAAAAATAAAACATTTGAAAACGGACCATTTTCCACATTTCTGAAGCATGACGTAATGGGGGGGTGTTATCTCTTTTGTAGAAAATCAGCCGTTTTTGCTCGAACATTAAATGCCTCCAAATGGTATTTTATTAACTTTCCGGGGTGAAGAAACCCTTTTTGAGAACTCAGAGTGAGTAAATTGGCCATTTTCATGCACTTTTAACCATTCCATAAATCTTGTGTTTAGGGCCCCTGGAAGCATGAAAATCATTTTAAGCATGCTAATTTTAGCCCTACCACTGATGATCAACCTACAAATGTGAACTGAAATTCAAAAATAAAACATTTGAAAACGGACCATTTTCCACATTTCTGAAGCATGACGTAATGGGGGGGTGTTATCTCTTTTGTAAAAAATCAGCTGTTTTTGATTGAACATTAAATGCCTCCAAATAGTATTTAATTCACTTCCCGAGCCCCTGGAAGCATGAAAATCACTTTAAACATGCTCATTTTAGCTCTAACACCAATGATCCACCTACAAATGTGAACTGACGTTCAAAAATAAAACATTTGAAAACGGACCATTTTCCACATTTCTGAAGCATGACGTAATGGGGGGGTGTTACCTCTTTTGTCGAAAATCAGCCGTTTTGCTCGAACATTAAATGCCTCCAAATGGTATTTAATTAACTTCCCGGGGTGAAGAAACCCTTTTTGAGAACTCAGAGTGAGTAAATTGGCCATTTTCATGCACTTTTAACCATTCCATAAATCTTGTGTTTAGGGCCCCTGGAAGCATGAAAATCACTTTAAACATGCTAATTTTAGCTCTAAAACAGATGAGCCACCTACAAATATGAACTGACGTTCAAAAATAAAACAATTGAAAACGGACCATTTTCCACATTTCTGAGGCATGACGTAATGGGGGGGTGTTATCTCTTTTGTAAAAAATCAGCTGTTTTTGCTTGATTATTAAATGCCTCCAAATAGTATTTAATTCACTTCCCGAGCCCCTGGAAGCATGAAAATCACTTTAAACATGCTAATGTTAGCTCTAACACTGATGATCCACCTACAAATGTGAACTGACGTTCAAAAATAAAACATTTGAAAACGGACCATTTTCCACATTTCTGAAGCATGACGTAATGGGGGGTGTTATCTCTTTTGTTGAAAATCAGCCGTTTTTGCTCGAACATTAAATGCCTCGTAATGGTATTTAATTAACTTCCCGGGGTGAAGAAACCCTTTTTGAGAACTCAGAGTGAGTAAATTGGCCATTTTCATGCACTTTTAACCATTCCATAAATCTTGTGTTTAGGGCCCCTGGAAGCATGAAAATCACTTTAAACATGCTAATTTTAGCTCTAACACTGATGATCCACCTACAAATGTGAACTGACATTCAAAAATAAAACATTTGAAAACGGACCATTTTCCACATTTCTGAAGCATGACGTAATGGGGGGGGGTGTTATCTCTTTTGTCAAAAATCAGCTGTTTTTGATTGAACATTAAATGCCTCCAAATAGTATTTAATTCACTTCCCGAGCCCCTGGAAGCATGAAAATCACTTTAAACATGCTAATTTTAGCTCTAACACTGATGATCCACCTACAAATGTGAACTGACGTTCAAAAATAAAACATTTGAAAACGGACCATTTTCCACATTTCTGAAGCATGACGTAATGGGGGGTGTTATCTCTTTTGTCGAAAATCAGCCGTTTTTGCTCAAACATTAAATGCCTCCAAATGGTATTTAATTAACTTCCCGGGGTGAAGAAACCCTTTTTGAGAACTCAGAGTGAGTTAATTGGCCATTTTCATGCACTTTTAACCATTCCATAAATCTTGTGTTTAGGGCCCCTGGAAGCATGAAAATCACTTTAAACATGCTAATTTTAGCTCTAACACTGATGATCCACCTACAAATGTGAACTGACGTTCAAAAATAAAACAATTGAAAACGGACCATTTTCCACATTTCTGAGGCATGACGTAATGGGGGGGGTGTTATCTCTTTTGTCAAAAATCAGCTGTTTTTGCTTGATTATTAAATGCCTCCAAATAGTATTTAATTCACTTCCCGAGCCCCTGGAAGAATGAAAATCACTTTAAACATGCTAATGTTAGCTCTAACACTGATGATCCACCTACAAATGTGAACTGACGTTCAAAAATAAAACATTTGAAAACGGACCATTTTCCACATTTCTGAAGCATGACGTAATGGGGGGGTGTTATCTCTTTTGTTGAAAATCAGCCGTTCTTGCTCGAACATTAAATGCCTCGTAATGGTATTTAATTAACTTCCCGGGGTGAAGAAACCCTTTTTGAGAACTCAGAGTGAGTAAATTGGCCATTTTCATGCACTTTTAACCATTCCATAAATCTTGTATTTAGGGCCCCTGGAAGCATGAAAATCACTTTAAACATGCTAATTTTAGCTCTAACACTGATGATCCACCTACAAATGTGAACTGACATTCAAAAATAAAACATTTGAAAACGGACCATTTTCCACATTTCTGAAGCATGACGTAATGGGGGGGGTGTTATCTCTTTTGTCAAAAATCAGCTGTTTTTGATTGAACATTAAATGCCTCCAAATAGTATTTAATTCACTTCCCGAGCCCCTGGAAGCATGAAAATCACTTTAAACATGCTAATTTTAGCTCTAACACTGATGATCCATCTACAAATGTGAACTGACGTTCAAAAATAAAACATTTGAAAACGGACCATTTTCCATATTTCTGAAGCATGACGTAATGGGGGGTGTTATCTCTTTTGTCGAAAATCAGCCGTTTTTGCTCAAACATTAAATGCCTCCAAATGGTATTTAATTAACTTCCCGGGGTGAAGAAACCCTTTTTGAGAACTCAGAGTGAGTAAATTGGCCATTTTCATGCACTTTTAACCATTCCATAAATCTTGTGTTTAGGGCCCCTGGAAGCATGAAAACCACTTTAAACATGCTAATTTTAGCTCTAACACTGATGATCCACCTACAAATGTGAACTGACGTTCAAAAATAAAACATTTGAAAACGGACCATTTTCCACATTTCTGAAGCATGACGTAATAGGGGGTGTTATCTCTTTTGTCAAAAATCAGCTGTTTTTGCTTGAACATTAAATGCCTCCAAATAGTATTTAATTCACTTCCCGAGCCCCTGGAAGCATGAAAATCACTTTAAACATGCTAATTTTAGCTCTAACACTGATGATCCACCTACAAATGTGAACTGACGTTCAAAAATAAAACATTTGAAAACGGACCATTTTCCACATTTCTGAAGCATGACGTAATGGGGGGGGTGTTATCTCTTTTGTCGAAAATCAGCCGTTTTTGCTCGAACATTAAATGCCTCCAAATGGTATTTAATTAACTGCCTGGGGTGAAGAAACCCTTTTTGAGAACTCAGAGTGAGTAAATTGGCCATTTTCATGCACTTTTAACCATTCCATAAATCTTGTGTTTAGGGCCCCTGGAAGCATGAAAATCATTTTAAACATGCTAATTTTAGCTCTACCACTGATGATCCACCTACAAATGTGAACTGAAATTCAAAAATAAAACATTTGAAAACGGACGATTTTCCACATTTCTGAAGCATGACGTAATGGGGGGGTGTTATCTCTTTTGTCAAAAATCAGCTGTTTTTGATTGAACATTAAATGCCTCCAAATAGTATTTAATTCACTTCCCGAGCCCCTGGAAGCATGAAAATCACTTTAAACATGCTCATTTTAGCTCTAACGCCGATGATCCACCTACAAATGTGAACTGACGTTCAAAAATAAAACATTTGAAAACGGACCATTTTCCACATTTCTGAAGCATGACGTAATGGGGGGGTGTTACCTCTTTTGTCGAAAATCAGCCGTTTTTGCTCGAACATTAAATGCCTCCAAATGGTATTTAATTAACTTCCCGGGGTGAAGAAACCCTTTTTGAGAACTCAGAGTAAGTAAATTGGCCATTTTCATGCACTTTTAACCATTCCATAAATCTTGTGTTTAGGGCCCCTGGAAGCATGAAAATCACTTTAAACATGCTAATTTTAGCTCTAAAACTGATGAGCCACCTACAAATGTGAACTGACGTTCAAAAATAAAACAATTGAAAACGGACCATTTTCCACATTTCTGAGGCATGACGTAATGGGGGGGTGTTATCTCTTTTGTCAAAAATCAGCTGTTTTTGCTTGATTATTAAATGCCTGCAAATAGTATTTAATTCACTTCCCGAGCCCCTGGAAGCATGAAAATCACTTTAAACATGCTAATGTTAGCTCTAACACTGATGATCCACCTACAGATGTGAACTGACATTCAAAAATAAAACATTTGAAAACGGACCATTTTCCACATTTCTGAAGCATGACGTAATGGGGGGGTGTTATCTCTTTTGTTGAAAATCAGCCGTTTTTGCTCGAACATTAAATGCCTCGTAATGGTATTTAATTAACTTCCCGGGGTGAAGAAACCCTTTTTGAGAACTCAGAGTGAGTAAATTGGCCATTTTCATGCACTTTTAACCATTCCATAAATCTTGTGTTTAGGGCCCCTGGAAGCATGAAAATCACTATAAACATGCTAATGTTAGCTCTAACACTGATGATCCACCTACAAATGTGAACTGACATTCAAAAATAAAACATTTGAAAACGGACCATTTTCCACATTTCTGAAGCATGACGTAATGGGGGGGGGTGTTATCTCTTTTGTCAAAAATCAGCTGTTTTTGATTGAACATTAAATGCCTCCAAATAGTATTTAATTCACTTCCCGAGCCCCTGGAAGCATGAAAATCACTTTAAACATGCTAATTTTAGCTCTAACACTGATGATCCACCTACAAATGTGAACTGACGTTCAAAAATAAAACATTTGAAAACGGACCATTTTCCACATTTCTGAAGCATGACGTAATGGGGGGTGTTATCTCTTTTGTCGAAAATCAGCCGTTTTTGCTCAAACATTAAATGCCTCCAAATGGTATTTAATTAACTTCCCGGGGTGAAGAAACCCTTTTTGAGAACTCAGAGTGAGTTAATTGGCCATTTTCATGCACTTTTAACCATTCCATAAATCTTGTGTTTAGGGCCCCTGGAAGCATGAAAATCACTTTAAACATGCTAATTTTAGCTCTAACACTGATGATCCACCTACAAATGTGAACTGACGTTCAAAAATAAAACAATTGAAAACGGACCATTTTCCACATTTCTGAGGCATGACGTAATGGGGGGGGTGTTATCTCTTTTGTCAAAAATCAGCTGTTTTTGCTTGATTATTAAATGCCTCCAAATAGTATTTAATTCACTTCCCGAGCCCCTGGAAGAATGAAAATCACTTTAAACATGCTAATGTTAGCTCTAACACTGATGATCCACCTACAAATGTGAACTGACGTTCAAAAATAAAACATTTGAAAACGGACCATTTTCCACATTTCTGAAGCATGACGTAATGGGGGGGTGTTATCTCTTTTGTTGAAAATCAGCCGTTCTTGCTCGAACATTAAATGCCTCGTAATGGTATTTAATTAACTTCCCGGGGTGAAGAAACCCTTTTTGAGAACTCAGAGTGAGTAAATTGGCCATTTTCATGCACTTTTAACCATTCCATAAATCTTGTATTTAGGGCCCCTGGAAGCATGAAAATCACTTTAAACATGCTAATTTTAGCTCTAACACTGATGATCCACCTACAAATGTGAACTGACATTCAAAAATAAAACATTTGAAAACGGACCATTTTCCACATTTCTGAAGCATGACGTAATGGGGGGGGTGTTATCTCTTTTGTCAAAAATCAGCTGTTTTTGATTGAACATTAAATGCCTCCAAATAGTATTTAATTCACTTCCCGAGCCCCTGGAAGCATGAAAATCACTTTAAACATGCTAATTTTAGCTCTAACACTGATGATCCATCTACAAATGTGAACTGACGTTCAAAAATAAAACATTTGAAAACGGACCATTTTCCATATTTCTGAAGCATGACGTAATGGGGGGTGTTATCTCTTTTGTCGAAAATCAGCCGTTTTTGCTCAAACATTAAATGCCTCCAAATGGTATTTAATTAACTTCCCGGGGTGAAGAAACCCTTTTTGAGAACTCAGAGTGAGTAAATTGGCCATTTTCATGCACTTTTAACCATTCCATAAATCTTGTGTTTAGGGCCCCTGGAAGCATGAAAACCACTTTAAACATGCTAATTTTAGCTCTAACACTGATGATCCACCTACAAATGTGAACTGACGTTCAAAAATAAAACATTTGAAAACGGACCATTTTCCACATTTCTGAAGCATGACGTAATAGGGGGTGTTATCTCTTTTGTCAAAAATCAGCTGTTTTTGCTTGAACATTAAATGCCTCCAAATAGTATTTAATTCACTTCCCGAGCCCCTGGAAGCATGAAAATCACTTTAAACATGCTAATTTTAGCTCTAACACTGATGATCCACCTACAAATGTGAACTGACGTTCAAAAATAAAACATTTGAAAACGGACCATTTTCCACATTTCTGAAGCATGACGTAATGGGGGGGGTGTTATCTCTTTTGTCGAAAATCAGCCGTTTTTGCTCGAACATTAAATGCCTCCAAATGGTATTTAATTAACTGCCTGGGGTGAAGAAACCCTTTTTGAGAACTCAGAGTGAGTAAATTGGCCATTTTCATGCACTTTTAACCATTCCATAAATCTTGTGTTTAGGGCCCCTGGAAGCATGAAAATCATTTTAAACATGCTAATTTTAGCTCTACCACTGATGATCCACCTACAAATGTGAACTGAAATTCAAAAATAAAACATTTGAAAACGGACCATTTTCCACATTTCTGAAGCATGACGTAATGGGGGGGTGTTATCTCTTTTGTCAAAAATCAGCTGTTTTTGATTGAACATTAAATGCCTCCAAATAGTATTTAATTCACTTCCCGAGCCCCTGGAAGCATGAAAATCACTTTAAACATGCTCATTTTAGCTCTAACGCCGATGATCCACCTACAAATGTGAACTGACGTTCAAAAATAAAACATTTGAAAACGGACCATTTTCCACATTTCTGAAGCATGACGTAATGGGGGGGTGTTACCTCTTTTGTCGAAAATCAGCCGTTTTTGCTCGAACATTAAATGCCTCCAAATGGTATTTAATTAACTTCCCGGGGTGAAGAAACCCTTTTTGAGAACTCAGAGTAAGTAAATTGGCCATTTTCATGCACTTTTAACCATTCCATAAATCTTGTGTTTAGGGCCCCTGGAAGCATGAAAATCACTTTAAACATGCTAATGTTAGCTCTAACACTGATGATCCACCTACAAATGTGAACTGACATTCAAAAATAAAACATTTGAAAACGGACCATTTTCCACATTTCTGAAGCATGACGTAATGGGGGGGTGTTATCTCTTTTGTCAAAAATCAGCTGTTTTTGCTTGAACATTAAATGCCTCCAAATAGTATTTAATTCACATCCCGAGCCCCTGGAAGCATGAAAATCACTTTAAACATGCTAATTTTAGCTCTAACACTGATGATCCACCTACAAATGTGAACTGACGTTCAAAAATAAAACATTTGAAAACGGACCATTTTCCACATTTCTGAAGCATGACGTAATGGGGGGTGTTATCTCTTTTGTAAAAAATCAGCTGTTTTTGCTTGAACATTAAATGCCTCCAAATAGTATTTAATTCACTTCCCGAGCACCTGGAAGCATGAAAATCACTTTAAACATGCTAATTTTAGCTCTAACACTGATGATCCACCTACAAATGTGAACTGACGTTCAAAAATAAAACATTTGAAAACGGACCATTTTCCACATTTCTGAAGCATGACGTAATGGGGGGTGTTATCTCTTTTGTCGAAAATCAGCCGTTTTTGCTCGAACATTAAATGCCTCCAAATGGTATTTAATTAACTTCCCGGGGTGAAGAAACCCTTTTTGAGAACTCAGAGTGAGTAAATTGGCCACTTTCATGCACTTTTAACCATTCCATAAATCTTGTGTTTAGGGCCCCTGGAAGCATGAAAATCACTTTAAACATGCTAATTTTAGCTCTAACACTGATGATCCACCTACAAATGTGAACTGACGTTCACAAATAAAACATTTGAAAACGGACCATTTTCCACATTTCTGAAGCATGACGTAATGGGGGGGGTGTTATCTCTTTTGTCAAAAATCAGCTGTTTTTGATTGAACATTAAATGCCTCCAAATAGTATTTAATTCACTTCCCGAGCCCCTGGAAGCATGAAAATCACTTTAAACATGCTAATTTTAGCTCTAACACCGATGATCCACCTACAAATGTGAACTGACGTTCAAAAATAAAACATTTGAAAACGGACCATTTTCCACATTTCTGAAGCATGACGTAATGGGGGGGTGTTATCTCTTTTGTCAAAAATCAGCTGTTTTTGCTTGAACATTAAATGCCTCCAAATAGTATTTAATTCACATCCCGAGCCCCTGGAAGCATGAAAATCACTTTAAACATGCTAATTTTAGCTCTAACACTAATGATCCACCTACAAATGTGAACTGACGTTCAAAAATAAAACATTTGAAAACGGACCATTTTCCACATTTCTGAAGCATGACGTAATGGGGGGGTGTTATCTCTTTTGTCGAAAATCAGCCGTTTTTGCTCGAACATTAAATGCCTCCAAATGGTATTTAATTAACTTCCCGGGGTGAAGAAACCCTTTTTGAGAACTCAGAGTGAGTAAATTGGCCATTTTCATGCACTTTTAACCATTCCATAAATCTTGTGTTTAGGGCCCCTGGAAGCATGAAAATCACTTTAAACATGCTAATTTTACCTCTAACACTGATGATCCACCTACAAATGTGAACTGACGTTCAAAAATAAAACATTTGAAAACGGACCATTTTCCACATTTCTGAAGCATGACGTAATGGGGGGGTGTTATCTCTTTTGTCAAAAATCAGCTGTTTTTGCTTGAACATTAAATGCCTCCAAATAGTATTTAATTCACTTCCCGAGCCCCTGGAAGCATGAAAATCACTTTAAACATGCTAATTTTAGCTCTAACACTGATGATCCACCTACAAATGTGAACTGACGTTCAAAAATAAAACATTTGAAAACGGACCATTTTCCACATTTCTGAAGCATGACGTAATGGGGGGGTGTTATCTCTTTTGTCGAAAATCAGCCGTTTTTGCTCGAACAATAAATGCCTCCAAATGGTTTTTAATTAACTTCCCGGGGTGAAGAAACCCTTTTTGAGAACTCAGAGAGAGTAAATTGGCCATTTTCATGCACTTTTAACCATTCCATAAATCTTGTCTTTAGGGCCCCTGGAAGCATGAAAATCACTTTAAACATGCTAATTTTAGCTCTAACACTGATGATCCACCTACAAATGTGAACTGACGTTCAAAAATAAAACATTTGAAAACGGATCATTTTCCACATTTCTGAAGCATGACGTAATGGGGGGGTGTTATCTCTTTTGTCAAAAATCAGCTGTTTTTGATTGAACATTAAATGCCTCCAAATAGTATTTAATTCATTTCCCGAGCCCCTGGAAGCATGAAAATCACTTTAAACATGCTCATTTTAGCTCTAACACTGATGATCCACCTACAAATGTGAACTGACGTTCAAAAATAAAACATTTGAAAACGGACCATTTTCCACATTTCTGAAGCATGACATAATGGGGGGGTGTTATCTCTTTTGTCGAAAATCTGCCGTTTTTGCTCGAACATTACATGCCTCCAAATGGTTTTTAATTAACTTCCCGGGGTGAAGAAACCCTTTTTGAGAACTCAGAGTGAGTAAATTGGCCATTTTCATGCACTTTTAACCATTCCATAAATCTTGTGTTTAGGGCCCCTGGAAGCATGAAAATCACTTTAAACATGCTAATTTTAGCTCTAACACTGATGATCCACCTACAAATGTGAACTAACGTTCAAAAATAAACATTCGAAAATGGACCATTTTCCACATTTCTGAAGCATGACGTACTTGGGGGGTGTTATCTCTTTTGTCAAAAATCAGCTGTTTTTGATTGAACATTAAATGCCTCCAAATAGTATTTAATTCATTTCCCGAGCCCCTGGAAGCATGAAAATCACTTTAAACATGCTCATTTTAGCTCTAACACTGATGATCCACCTACAAATGTGAACTGACGTTCAAAAATAAAACATTTGAAAACGGACCATTTTCCACATTTCTGAAGCATGACGTAATGGGGGGTGTTATCTCTTTTGTCGAAAATCAGCCGTTTTTGCTCGAACATTAAATGCCTCCAAATGGTTTTTAATTAACTTCCCGGGGTGAAGAAACCCTTTTTGAGAACTCAGAGTGAGTAAATTGGCCATTTTCATGCACTTTTAACCATTCCATAAATCTTGTGTTTAGGTCCCCTGGAAGCATGAAAATCACTTTAAACATGCTAATTTTAGCTCTAACACTGATGATCCACCTACAAATGTGAACTGACGTTCAAAAATAAAACATTTGAAAACGGACCATTTTCCACATTTCTGAAGCATGACCTAATGGGGGGGGTGTTATCTCTTTTGTCAAAAATCAGCTGTTTTTGATTGAACATTAAATGCCTCCAAATAGTATTTAATTCATTTCCCGAGCCCCTGGAAGCATGAAAATCACTTCAAACATGCTCATTTTAGCTCTAACACTGATGATCCACCTACAAATGTGAACTGACGTTCAAAAATAAAACATTTGAAAACGGACCATTTTCCACATTTCTGAAGCATGACGTAATGGGGTGGTGTTATCTCTTTTGTCGAAAATCAGCCGTTTTTGCTTGAACATTAAATGCCTCCAAATAGTATTTAATTCACTTCCCGAGCCCCTGGAAGCATGAAAATCACTTTAAACATGCTAATTTTAGCTCTAACACTGATGATCCACCTACAAATGTGAACTGACGTTCAAAAATAAAACATTTGAAAACGGACCATTTTCCACATTTCTGAAGCATGACGTAATGGGGGGGGTGTTATCTCTTTTGTCAAAAATCAGCTGTTTTTGATTGAACATTAAATGCCTCCAAATAGTATTTAATTCACTTCCCGAGCCCCTGGAAGCATGAAAATCACTTTAAACATGCTAATTTTAGCTCTAACACTGATGATCCATCTACAAATGTGAACTGACGTTCAAAAATAAAACATTTGAAAACGGACCATTTTCCATATTTCTGAAGCATGACGTAATGGGGGGTGTTATCTCTTTTGTCGAAAATCAGCCGTTTTTGCTCAAACATTAAATGCCTCCAAATGGTATTTAATTAACTTCCCGGGGTGAAGAAACCCTTTTTGAGAACTCAGAGTGAGTAAATTGGCCATTTTCATGCACTTTTAACCATTCCATAAATCTTGTGTTTAGGGCCCCTGGAAGCATGAAAACCACTTTAAACATGCTAATTTTAGCTCTAACACTGATGATCCACCTACAAATGTGAACTGACGTTCAAAAATAAAACATTTGAAAACGGACCATTTTCCACATTTCTGAAGCATGACGTAATAGGGGGTGTTATCTCTTTTGTCAAAAATCAGCTGTTTTTGCTTGAACATTAAATGCCTCCAAATAGTATTTAATTCACTTCCCGAGCCCCTGGAAGCATGAAAATCACTTTAAACATGCTAATTTTAGCTCTAACACTGATGATCCACCTACAAATGTGAACTGACGTTCAAAAATAAAACATTTGAAAACGGACCATTTTCCACATTTCTGAAGCATGACGTAATGGGGGGGGTGTTATCTCTTTTGTCGAAAATCAGCCGTTTTTGCTCGAACATTAAATGCCTCCAAATGGTATTTAATTAACTGCCTGGGGTGAAGAAACCCTTTTTGAGAACTCAGAGTGAGTAAATTGGCCATTTTCATGCACTTTTAACCATTCCATAAATCTTGTGTTTAGGGCCCCTGGAAGCATGAAAATCATTTTAAACATGCTAATTTTAGCTCTACCACTGATGATCCACCTACAAATGTGAACTGAAATTCAAAAATAAAACATTTGAAAACGGACCATTTTCCACATTTCTGAAGCATGACGTAATGGGGGGGTGTTATCTCTTTTGTCAAAAATCAGCTGTTTTTGATTGAACATTAAATGCCTCCAAATAGTATTTAATTCACTTCCCGAGCCCCTGGAAGCATGAAAATCACTTTAAACATGCTCATTTTAGCTCTAACGCCGATGATCCACCTACAAATGTGAACTGACGTTCAAAAATAAAACATTTGAAAACGGACCATTTTCCACATTTCTGAAGCATGACGTAATGGGGGGGTGTTACCTCTTTTGTCGAAAATCAGCCGTTTTTGCTCGAACATTAAATGCCTCCAAATGGTATTTAATTAACTTCCCGGGGTGAAGAAACCCTTTTTGAGAACTCAGAGTAAGTAAATTGGCCATTTTCATGCACTTTTAACCATTCCATAAATCTTGTGTTTAGGGCCCCTGGAAGCATGAAAATCACTTTAAACATGCTAATGTTAGCTCTAACACTGATGATCCACCTACAAATGTGAACTGACATTCAAAAATAAAACATTTGAAAACGGACCATTTTCCACATTTCTGAAGCATGACGTAATGGGGGGGTGTTATCTCTTTTGTCAAAAATCAGCTGTTTTTGCTTGAACATTAAATGCCTCCAAATAGTATTTAATTCACATCCCGAGCCCCTGGAAGCATGAAAATCACTTTAAACATGCTAATTTTAGCTCTAACACTGATGATCCACCTACAAATGTGAACTGACGTTCAAAAATAAAACATTTGAAAACGGACCATTTTCCACATTTCTGAAGCATGACGTAATGGGGGGTGTTATCTCTTTTGTAAAAAATCAGCTGTTTTTGCTTGAACATTAAATGCCTCCAAATAGTATTTAATTCACTTCCCGAGCACCTGGAAGCATGAAAATCACTTTAAACATGCTAATTTTAGCTCTAACACTGATGATCCACCTACAAATGTGAACTGACGTTCAAAAATAAAACATTTGAAAACGGACCATTTTCCACATTTCTGAAGCATGACGTAATGGGGGGTGTTATCTCTTTTGTCGAAAATCAGCCGTTTTTGCTCGAACATTAAATGCCTCCAAATGGTATTTAATTAACTTCCCGGGGTGAAGAAACCCTTTTTGAGAACTCAGAGTGAGTAAATTGGCCACTTTCATGCACTTTTAACCATTCCATAAATCTTGTGTTTAGGGCCCCTGGAAGCATGAAAATCACTTTAAACATGCTAATTTTAGCTCTAACACTGATGATCCACCTACAAATGTGAACTGACGTTCACAAATAAAACATTTGAAAACGGACCATTTTCCACATTTCTGAAGCATGACGTAATGGGGGGGGTGTTATCTCTTTTGTCAAAAATCAGCTGTTTTTGATTGAACATTAAATGCCTCCAAATAGTATTTAATTCACTTCCCGAGCCCCTGGAAGCATGAAAATCACTTTAAACATGCTAATTTTAGCTCTAACACCGATGATCCACCTACAAATGTGAACTGACGTTCAAAAATAAAACATTTGAAAACGGACCATTTTCCACATTTCTGAAGCATGACGTAATGGGGGGGTGTTATCTCTTTTGTCAAAAATCAGCTGTTTTTGCTTGAACATTAAATGCCTCCAAATAGTATTTAATTCACATCCCGAGCCCCTGGAAGCATGAAAATCACTTTAAACATGCTAATTTTAGCTCTAACACTAATGATCCACCTACAAATGTGAACTGACGTTCAAAAATAAAACATTTGAAAACGGACCATTTTCCACATTTCTGAAGCATGACGTAATGGGGGGGTGTTATCTCTTTTGTCGAAAATCAGCCGTTTTTGCTCGAACATTAAATGCCTCCAAATGGTATTTAATTAACTTCCCGGGGTGAAGAAACCCTTTTTGAGAACTCAGAGTGAGTAAATTGGCCATTTTCATGCACTTTTAACCATTCCATAAATCTTGTGTTTAGGGCCCCTGGAAGCATGAAAATCACTTTAAACATGCTAATTTTACCTCTAACACTGATGATCCACCTACAAATGTGAACTGACGTTCAAAAATAAAACATTTGAAAACGGACCATTTTCCACATTTCTGAAGCATGACGTAATGGGGGGGTGTTATCTCTTTTGTCAAAAATCAGCTGTTTTTGCTTGAACATTAAATGCCTCCAAATAGTATTTAATTCACTTCCCGAGCCCCTGGAAGCATGAAAATCACTTTAAACATGCTAATTTTAGCTCTAACACTGATGATCCACCTACAAATGTGAACTGACGTTCAAAAATAAAACATTTGAAAACGGACCATTTTCCACATTTCTGAAGCATGACGTAATGGGGGGGTGTTATCTCTTTTGTCGAAAATCAGCCGTTTTTGCTCGAACAATAAATGCCTCCAAATGGTTTTTAATTAACTTCCCGGGGTGAAGAAACCCTTTTTGAGAACTCAGAGAGAGTAAATTGGCCATTTTCATGCACTTTTAACCATTCCATAAATCTTGTCTTTAGGGCCCCTGGAAGCATGAAAATCACTTTAAACATGCTAATTTTAGCTCTAACACTGATGATCCACCTACAAATGTGAACTGACGTTCAAAAATAAAACATTTGAAAACGGATCATTTTCCACATTTCTGAAGCATGACGTAATGGGGGGGTGTTATCTCTTTTGTCAAAAATCAGCTGTTTTTGATTGAACATTAAATGCCTCCAAATAGTATTTAATTCATTTCCCGAGCCCCTGGAAGCATGAAAATCACTTTAAACATGCTCATTTTAGCTCTAACACTGATGATCCACCTACAAATGTGAACTGACGTTCAAAAATAAAACATTTGAAAACGGACCATTTTCCACATTTCTGAAGCATGACATAATGGGGGGGTGTTATCTCTTTTGTCGAAAATCTGCCGTTTTTGCTCGAACATTACATGCCTCCAAATGGTTTTTAATTAACTTCCCGGGGTGAAGAAACCCTTTTTGAGAACTCAGAGTGAGTAAATTGGCCATTTTCATGCACTTTTAACCATTCCATAAATCTTGTGTTTAGGGCCCCTGGAAGCATGAAAATCACTTTAAACATGCTAATTTTAGCTCTAACACTGATGATCCACCTACAAATGTGAACTAACGTTCAAAAATAAACATTCGAAAATGGACCATTTTCCACATTTCTGAAGCATGACGTACTTGGGGGGTGTTATCTCTTTTGTCAAAAATCAGCTGTTTTTGATTGAACATTAAATGCCTCCAAATAGTATTTAATTCATTTCCCGAGCCCCTGGAAGCATGAAAATCACTTTAAACATGCTCATTTTAGCTCTAACACTGATGATCCACCTACAAATGTGAACTGACGTTCAAAAATAAAACATTTGAAAACGGACCATTTTCCACATTTCTGAAGCATGACGTAATGGGGGGTGTTATCTCTTTTGTCGAAAATCAGCCGTTTTTGCTCGAACATTAAATGCCTCCAAATGGTTTTTAATTAACTTCCCGGGGTGAAGAAACCCTTTTTGAGAACTCAGAGTGAGTAAATTGGCCATTTTCATGCACTTTTAACCATTCCATAAATCTTGTGTTTAGGTCCCCTGGAAGCATGAAAATCACTTTAAACATGCTAATTTTAGCTCTAACACTGATGATCCACCTACAAATGTGAACTGACGTTCAAAAATAAAACATTTGAAAACGGACCATTTTCCACATTTCTGAAGCATGACCTAATGGGGGGGGTGTTATCTCTTTTGTCAAAAATCAGCTGTTTTTGATTGAACATTAAATGCCTCCAAATAGTATTTAATTCATTTCCCGAGCCCCTGGAAGCATGAAAATCACTTCAAACATGCTCATTTTAGCTCTAACACTGATGATCCACCTACAAATGTGAACTGACGTTCAAAAATAAAACATTTGAAAACGGACCATTTTCCACATTTCTGAAGCATGACGTAATGGGGTGGTGTTATCTCTTTTGTCGAAAATCAGCCGTTTTTGCTTGAACATTAAATGCCTCCAAATAGTATTTAATTCACTTCCCGAGCCCCTGGAAGCATGAAAATCACTTTAAACATGCTAATTTTAGCTCTAACACTGATGATCCACCTACAAATGTGAACTGACGTTCAAAAATAAAACATTTGAAAACGGACCATTTTCCACATTTCTGAAGCATGACGTAATGGGGGGGTGTTATCTCTTTTGTCGAAAATCAGCCGTTTTTGCTCGAACATTAAATGCCTCCAAATGGTTTTTAATTAACTTCCCGGGGTGAAGAAACCCTTTTTGAGAACTCAGAGTGAGTAAATTGGCCATTTTCATGCACTTTTAACCATTCCATAAACCTTGTGTTTAGGGCCCCTTGAAGCATGAAAATCACTTTAAACATGCTAATTTTAGCTCTAACACTGATGATCCACCTACAAATGTGAACTGACATTCAAAAATAAAACATTTGAAAACGGACCATTTTCCACATTTCTGAAGCATGACGTAATGGGGGGGTGTTATCTCTTTTGTCAAAAATCAGCTGTTTTTGATTGAACATTAAATGCCTCCAAATAGTATTTAATTCATTTCCCGAGCCCCTGGAAGCATGAAAATCACTTTAAACATGCTCATTTTAGCTCTAACACTGATGATCCACCTACAAATGTGAACTGACGTTCAAAAATAAAACATTTGAAAACTGACCATTTTCCACATTTCTGAAGCATGACGTAATGGGGGGGGTGTTATCTCTTTTGTCGAAAATCAGCCATTTTTGCTCGAACATTAAATGCCTCCAAATGGTATTTAATTAACTTCCCGGGGTGAAGAAACCCTTTTTGAGAACTCAGAGTGAGTAAATTGGCCATTTTCATGCACTTTTAACCATTCCATAAATCTTGTGTTTAGGGCCCCTGGAAGCATGAAAATCACTTTAAACATGCTAATTTTAGCTCTAACACTGATGATCCACCTACAAATGTGAACTGACGTTCAAAAATAAAACATTTGAAAACGGACCATTTTCCACATTTCTGAAGCATGACGTAATGGGGGGGTGTTATCTCTTTTGTAAAAAATCAGCCGTTTTTGCTCGAACATTAAATGCCTCCAAATGGTATTTAATTCACTTCCCGGGGTGAAGAAACCCTTTTTGAGAACTCAGAGTGAGTAAATTGGCCATTTTCATGCACTTTTAACCATTCCATAAATCTTGTGTTTAGTGCCCCTGGAAGCATGAAAATCACTTTAAACATGCTAATTTTAGCTCTAACACTGATGATCCACCTACAAATGTGAACTGACGTTCAAAAATAAAACATTTGAAAACGGACCATTTTCCACATTTCTGAAGCATGACGTAATGGGGCGGTGTTATCTCTTTTGTCAAAAATCAGCTGTTTTTGATTGAACATTAAATGCCTCCAAATAGTATTTAATTCACTTCCCGAGCCCCTGGAAGCATGAAAATCACTTTAAACATGCTAATTGTAGCTCTAACACTGATGATCCACCTACAAATGTGAACTGACGTTCAAAAATAAAACATTTGAAAACGGACCATTTTCCACATTTCTGAAGCATTACGTAATGGGGGGGTGTTATCTCTTTTGTCGAAAATCAGCCGTTTTTGCTCGAACATTAAATGCCTCCAAATGGTATTTAATTAACTTCCCGGGGTGAAGAAACCCTTTTTGAGAACTCAGAGTGAGTAAATTGGCCATTTTCATGCACTTTTAACCATTCCATAAATCTTGTGTTTAGGGCCCCTGGAAGCATGAAAATCACTTTAAACATGCTAATTTTAGCTCTAACACTGATGATCCACCTACAAATGTGAACTGACGTTCAAAAATAAAACATTTGAAAACGGACCATTTTCCACATTTCTGAAGCATGACGTAATGGGGAAGTGTTATCTCTTTTGTCAAAAATCAGCTGTTTTTGATTGAACATTAAATGCCTCCAAATAGTATTTAATTCACTTCCCGAGCCCCTGGAAGCATGAAAATCACTTTAAACATGCTAATTTTAGCTCTAACACTGATGATCCACCTACAAATGTGAACTGACGTTCAAAAATAAAACATTTGAAAACGGACCATTTTCCACATTTCTGAAGCATGACGTAATGGGGGGTGTTATCTCTTTTGTCGAAAATCAGCCGTTTTTGCTCGAACATTAAATGCCTCCAAATGGTTTTTAATTAACTTCCCGGGGTGAAGAAACCCTTTTTGAGAACTCAGAGTGAGTAAATTGGCCATTTTCATGCACTTTTAACCATTCCATAAATCTTGTGTTTAGGGCCCCTGGAAGCATGAAAATCACTTTAAACATGCTAATTTTAGCTCTAACACTGATGATCCACCTACAAATGTGAACTGACGTTCAAAAATAAAACATTTGAAAACGGACCATTTTCCACATTTCTGAAGCATGACCTAATGGGGGGGGTGTTATCTCTTTTGTCAAAAATCAGCTGTTTTTGATTGAACATTAAATGCCTCCAAATAGTATTTAATTCATTTCCCGAGCCCCTGGAAGCATGAAAATCACTTTAAACATGCTCATTTTAGCTCTAACACTGATGATCCACCTACAAATGTGAACTGACGTTCAAAAATAAAACATTTGAAAACGGACCATTTTCCACATTTCTGAAGCATGACGTAATGGGGTGGTGTTATCTCTTTTGTCGAAAATCAGCCGTTTTTGCTTGAACATTAAATGCCTCCAAATAGTATTTAATTCACTTCCCGAGCCCCTGGAAGCATGAAAATCACTTTAAACATGCTAATTTTAGCTCTAACACTGATGATCCACCTACAAATGTGAACTGACGTTCAAAAATAAAACATTTGAAAACTGACCATTTTCCACATTTCTGAAGCATGACGTAATGGGGGGGGTGTTATCTCTTTTGTCGAAAATCAGCCGTTTTTGCTCGAACATTAAATGCCTCCAAATGGTTTTTAATTAACTTCCCGGGGTGAATAAACCCTTTTTGAGAACTCAGAGTGAGTAAATTGGCCATTTTCATGCACTTTTAACCATTCCATAAATCTTGTGTTTAGGGCCCCTGGAAGCATGAAAATCACTTTAAACATGCTAATTTTAGCTCTAACACTGATGATCCACCTACAAATGTGAACTGACGTTCAAAAATAAAACATTTGAAAACGGACCATTTTCCACATTTCTGAAGCATGACGTAATGGGGGGGTGTTATCTCTTTTGTCAAAAATCAGCTGTTTTTGATTGAACATTAAATGCCTCCAAATAGTATTTAATTCATTTCCCGAGCCCCTGGAAGCATGAAAATCACTTTAAACATGCTCATTTGAGCTCTAACACTGATGATCCACCTACAAATGTGAACTGACGTTCAAAAATAAAACATTTGAAAACGGACCATTTTCCACATTTCTGAAGCATGACGTAATGGGGGGGTGTTATCTCTTTTGTCGAAAATCAGCCATTTTTGCTCGAACATTAAATGCCTCCAAATGGTATTTAATTAACTTCCCGGGGTGAAGAAACCCTTTTTGAGAACTCAGAGTGAGTAAATTGGCCATTTTCATGCACTTTTAACCATTCCATAAATCTTGTGTTTAGGGCCCCTGGAAGCATGAAAATCACTTTAAACATGCTAATTTTAGCTCTAACACTGATGATCCACCTACAAATGTGAACTGACGTTCAAAAATAAAACATTTGAAAACGGACCATTTTCCACATTTCTGAAGCATGACGTAATGGGGGGGTGTTATCTCTTTTGTAAAAAATCAGCCGTTTTTGCTCGAACATTAAATGCCTCCAAATGGTATTTAATTCACTTCCCGGGGTGAAGAAACCCTTTTTGAGAACTCAGAGTGAGTAAATTGGCCATTTTCATGCACTTTTAACCATTCCATAAATCTTGTGTTTAGGGCCCCTGGAAGCATGAAAATCACTTTAAACATGCTAATTTTAGCTCTAACACTGATGATCCACCTACAAATGTGAACTGACGTTCAAAAATAAAACATTTGAAAACGGACCATTTTCCACATTTCTGAAGCATGACGTAATGGGGCGGTGTTATCTCTTTTGTCAAAAATCAGCTGTTTTTGATTGAACATTAAATGCCTCCAAATAGTATTTAATTCACTTCCCGAGCCCCTGGAAGCATGAAAATCACTTTAAACATGCTAATTGTAGCTCTAACACTGATGATCCACCTACAAATGTGAACTGACGTTCAAAAATAAAACATTTGAAAACGGACCATTTTCCACATTTCTGAAGCATTACGTAATGGGGGGGTGTTATCTCTTTTGTCGAAAATCAGCCGTTTTTGCTCGAACATTAAATGCCTCCAAATGGTATTTAATTAACTTCCCGGGGTGAAGAAACCCTTTTTGAGAACTCAGAGTGAGTAAATTGGCCATTTTCATGCACTTTTAACCATTCCATAAATCTTGTGTTTAGGGCCCCTGGAAGCATGAAAATCACTTTAAACATGCTAATTTTAGCTCTAACACTGATGATCCACCTACAAATGTGAACTGACGTTCAAATATAAAACATTTGAAAACGGACCATTTTCCACATTTCTGAAGCATGACGTAATGGGGAAGTGTTATCTCTTTTGTCAAAAATCAGCTGTTTTTGATTGAACATTAAATGCCTCCAAATAGTATTTAATTCACTTCCCGAGCCCCTGGAAGCATGAAAATCACTTTAAACATGCTAATTTTAGCTCTAACACTGATGATCCACCTACAAATGTGAACTGACGTTCAAAAATAAAACATTTGAAAACGGACCATTTTCCACATTTCTGAAGCATGACGTAATGGGGGGTGTTATCTCTTTTGTCGAAAATCAGCCTTTTTTGCTCGAACATTAAATGCCTCCAAATGGTATTTAATTAACTTCCCGGGGTGAAGAAACCCTTTTTGAGAACTCAGAGTGAGTACATTGGCCATTTTCATGCACTTTTAACCATTCCATAAATCTTGTGTTTAGGGCCCCTGGAAGCATGAAAATCACTTTAAACATGCTAATTTTAGCTCTAACACTGATGATCCACCTATAATTGTGAACGGACGTTCAAAAATAAAACATTTGAAAACGGACCATTTTCCACATTTCTGAAGCATGACGTAATGGGGGGGTGTTATCTCTTTTGTCGAAAATCAGCCGTTTTTGCTCGAACATTAAATGCCTCCAAATGGTATTTAATTAACTTTCCGGGGTGAAGAAACCCTTTTTGAGAACTCAGAGTGAGTAAATTGGCCATTTTCATGCACTTTTAACCATTCCATAAATCTTGTGTTTAGGGCCCCTGGAAGCATGAAAATCACTTTAAACATGCTAATTTTAGCTCTAAAACTGATGAGCCACCTACAAATGTGAACTGACGTTCAAAAATAAAACATTTGAAAACGGACCATTTTCCACATTTCTGAAGCATGACGTAATGGGGGGGTGTTACCTCTTTTGTCGAAAATCAGCCGTTTTTGCTCGAACATTAAATGCCTCCAAATGGTATTTAATTAACTTCCCGGGGTGAAGAAACCCTTTTTGAGAACTCAGAGTGAGTAAATTGGCCATTTTCATGCACTTTTAACCATTCCATAAATCTTGTGTTTAGGGCCCCTGGAAGCATGAAAATCACTTTAAACATGCTAATTTTAGCTCTAAAACTGATGAGCCACCTACAAATGTGAACTGACGTTCAAAAATAAAACAATTGAAAACGGACCATTTTCCACATTTCTGAGGCATGACGTAATGGGGGGGTGTTATCTCTTTTGTCAAAAATCAGCTGTTTTTGCTTGATTATTAAATGCCTCCAAATAGTATTTAATTCACTTCCCGAGCCCCTGGAAGCATGAAAATCACTTTAAACATGCTAATGTTAGCTCTAACACTGATGATCCACCTACAAATGTGAACTGACGTTCAAAAATAAAACATTTGAAAACGGACCATTTTCCACATTTCTGAAGCATGACGTAATGGGGGGTGTTATCTCTTTTGTCGAAAATCAGCCGTTTTTGCTCGAACATTAAATGCCTCCAAATGGTATTTAATTAACTTCCCGGGGTGAAGAAACCCTTTTTGAGAACTCAGAGTGAGTAAATTGGCCATTTTCATGCACTTTTAACCATTCCATAAATCTTGTGTTTAGGGCCCCTGGAAGCATGAAAATCACTTTAAACATGCTAATTTTAGCTCTAACACTGATGATCCACCTACAAATGTGAACTGACATTCAAAAATAAAACATTTGAAAACGGACCATTTTCCACATTTCTGAAGCATGACGTAATGGGGGGGGGTGTTATCTCTTTTGTCAAAAATCAGCTGTTTTTGATTGAACATTAAATGCCTCCAAATAGTATTTAATTCACTTCCCGAGCCCCTGGAAGCATGAACATCACTTTAAACATGCTAATTTTAGCTCTAACACTGATGATCCACCTACAAATGTGAACTGACGTTCAAAAATAAAACATTTGAAAACGGACCATTTTCCACATTTCTGAAGTATGACGTAATGGGGGGTGTTATCTCTTTTGTCAAAAATCAGCTGTTTTTGCTTGAACATTAAATGCCTCCAAATAGTATTTAATTCACTTCCCGAGCCCCTGGAAGCATGAAAATCACTTTAAACATTCTAATTTTAGCTCTAACACTGATGATCCACCTACAAATGTGAACTGACGTTCAAAAATAAAACATTTGAAAACGGACCATTTTCCACATTTCTGAAGCATGACGTAATGGGGGGTGTTATCTCTTTTGTCGAAAATCAGCCGTTTTTGCTCGAACATTAAATGCCTCCAAATGGTATTTAATTAACTTCCCGGGGTGAAGAAACCCTTTTTGAGAACTCAGAGTTAGTAAATTGGCCATTTTCATGCACTTTTAACCATTCCATAAATCTTGTGTTTAGGGCCCCTGGAAGCATGAAAATCACTTTAAACATGCTAATTTTAGCTCCAACACTGATGATCCACCTACAAATGTGAACTGACGTTCAAAAATAAAACATTTGAAAACGGACCATTTTCCACATTTCTGAAGCATGACGTAATGGGGGGGTGTTATCTCTTTTGTCAAAAATCAGCTGTTTTTGCTTGAACATTAAATGCCTCCAAATAGTATTTAATTCACATCCCGAGCCCCTGGAAGCATGAAAATCACTTTAAACATGCTAATTTTAGCTCTAACACTGATGATCCACCTACAAATGTGAACTGACGTTCAAAAATAAAACATTTGAAAACGGACCATTTTCCACATTTCTGAAGCATGACGTAATGCGGGGGTGTTATCTCTTTTGTCGAAAATCAGCCGTTTTTGCTCGAACATTAAATGCCTCCAAATGGTATTTAATTAACTTCCTGGGGTGAAGAAACCCTTTTTGAGAACTCAGAGTGAGTAAATTGGCCATTTTCATGCACTTTTAACCATTCCATAAATCTTGTGTTTAGGGCCCCTGGAAGCATGAAAATCACTTTAAACATGCTAATTTTAGCTCTAACACTGATGATCCACCTACAAATGTGAACTGACGTTCAAAAATAAAACATTTGAAAACGGACCATTTTCCACATTTCTGAAGCATGACGTAATGGGGGGTGTTATCTCTTTTGTCAAAAATCAGCTGTTTTTGATTGAACATTAAATGCCTCCAAATAGTATAGAATTCACTTCCCGAGCCCCTGGATGCATGAAAATCACTTTAAACATGCTAATTGTAGCTCTAACACTGATGATCCACCTACAAATGTGAACTGACGTTCAAAAATAAAACATTTGAAAACGGACCATTTTCCACATTTCTGAAGCATGACGTAATGGGGGGGGTGTTATCTCTTTTGTCGAAAATCAGCCTTTTTTGCTCGAACATTAAATGCCTCCAAATGGTATTTAATTAACTTCCCGGGGTGAAGAAACCCTTTTTGAGAACTCAGAGTGAGTAAATTGGGCATTTTCATGCACTTTTAACCATTCCATAAATCTTCTGTTTAGGGCCCCTGGAAGCATGAAAATCACTTTAAACATGCTAATTTTAGCTCTAACACTGATGATCCACCTACAAATGTGAACTGAAATTCAAAAATAAAACATTTGAAAACGGACCATTTTCCACATTTCTGAAGCATGACGTAATGGGGGGGTGTTATCTCTTTTGTCAAAAATCAGCTGTTTTTGATTGAACATTAAATGCCTCCAAATAGTATTTAATTCACTTCCCGAGCCCCTGGAAGCATGAAAATCACTTTAAACATGCTAATGTTAGCTCTAACACTGATGATCCACCTACAAATGTGAACTGACGTTCAAAAATAAAACATTTGAAAACGGACCATTTTCCACATTTCTGAAGCATGACGTAATGGTGGGGTGTTATCTCTTTTGTCGAAAATCTGCCGTTTTTGCTCGAACATTAAATGCCTCCAAATGGTATTTAATTAACTTCCCGGGGTGAAGAAACCCTTTTTGAGAACTCAGAGTGAGTAAATTGGCCATTTTCATGCACTTTTAACCATTCCATAAATCTTGTGTTTAGGGCCCCTGGAAGCATGAAAATCACTTTAAACATGCTAATTTTAGCTCTAACACTGATGATCCACCTACAAATGTGAACTGACATTCAAAAATAAAACATTTGAAAACGGACCATTTTCCACATTTCTGAAGCATGACGTAATGGGGGGGGGGGGTGTTATCTCTTTTGTAAAAAATCAGCTGTTTTTGATTGAACATTAAATGCCTCCAAATAGTATTTAATTCACTTCCCGAGCCCCTGGAAGCATGAACATCACTTTAAACATGCTAATTTTAGCTCTAACACTGATGATCCACCTACAAATGTGAACTGACGTTCAAAAATAAAACATTTGAAAACGGACCATTTTCCACATTTCTGAAGCATGACGTAATGGGGGGGTGTTACCTCTTTTGTCGAAAATCAGCCGTTTTTGCTCGAACATTAAATGCCTCCAAATGGTATTTAATTAACTTCCCGGGGTGAAGAAACCCTTTTTGAGAACTCAGAGTGAGTAAATTGGCCATTTTCATGCACTTTTAACCATTCCATAAATCTTGTGTTTAGGGCCCCTGGAAGCATGAAAATCACTTTAAACATGCTAATTTTAGCTCTAAAACTGATGAGCCACCTACAAATGTGAACTGACGTTAAAAAATAAAACAATTGAAAACGGACCATTTTCCACATTTCTGAGGCATGACGTAATGGGGGGGTGTTATCTCTTTTGTCAAAAATCAGCTGTTTTTGCTTGATTATTAAATGCCTCCAAATAGTATTTAATTCACTTCTCGAGCCCCTGGAAGCATGAAAATCACTTTAAACATGCTAATGTTAGCTCTAACACTGATGATCCACCTACAAATGTGAACTGACGTTCAAAAATAAAACATTTGAAAACGGACCATTTTCCACATTTCTGAAGCATGACGTAATGGTGGGGTGTTATCTCTTTTGTCGAAAATCTGCCGTTTTTGCTCGAACATTAAATGCCTCCAAATGGTATTTAATTAACTTCCCGGGGTGAAGAAACCCTTTTTGAGAACTCAGAGTGAGTAAATTGGCCATTTTCATGCACTTTTAACCATTCCATAAATCTTGTGTTTAGGGCCCCTGGAAGCATGAAAATCACTTTAAACATGCTAATTTTAGCTCTAACACTGATGATCCACCTACAAATGTGAACTGACATTCAAAAATAAAACATTTGAAAACGGACCATTTTCCACATTTCTGAAGCATGACGTAATGGGGGGGGGGGGTGTTATCTCTTTTGTCAAAAATCAGCTGTTTTTGATTGAACATTAAATGCCTCCAAATAGTATTTAATTCACTTCCCGAGCCCCTGGAAGCATGAACATCACTTTAAACATGCTAATTTTAGCTCTAACACTGATGATCCACCTACAAATGTGAACTGACGTTCAAAAATAAAACATTTGAAAACGGACCATTTTCCACATTTCTGAAGCATGACGTAATGGGGGGGGTGTTACCTCTTTTGTCGAAAATCAGCCGTTTTTGCTCGAACATTAAATGCCTCCAAATGGTATTTAATTAACTTCCCGGGGTGAAGAAACCCTTTTTGAGAACTCAGAGTGAGTAAATTGGCCATTTTCATGCACTTTTAACCATTCCATAAATCTTGTGTTTAGGGCCCCTGGAAGCATGAAAATCACTTTAAACATGCTAATTTTAGCTCTAAAACTGATGAGCCACCTACAAATGTGAACTGACGTTCAAAAATAAAACAATTGAAAACGGACCATTTTCCACATTTCTGAGGCATGACGTAATGGGGGGGTGTTATCTCTTTTGTCAAAAATCAGCTGTTTTTGCTTGATTATTAAATGCCTCCAAATAGTATTTAATTCACTTCTCGAGCCCCTGGAAGCATGAAAATCACTTTAAACATGCTAATGTTAGCTCTAACACTGATGATCCACCTACAAATGTGAACTGACGTTCAAAAATAAAACATTTGAAAACGGACCATTTTCCACATTTCTGAAGCATGACGTAATGGTGGGGTGTTATCTCTTTTGTCGAAAATCTGCCGTTTTTGCTCGAACATTAAATGCCTCCAAATGGTATTTAATTAACTTCCCGGGGTGAAGAAACCCTTTTTGAGAACTCAGAGTGAGTAAATTGGCCATTTTCATGCACTTTTAACCATTCCATAAATCTTGTGTTTAGGGCCCCTGGAAGCATGAAAATCACTTTAAACATGCTAATTTTAGCTCTAACACTGATGATCCACCTACAAATGTGAACTGACATTCAAAAATAAAACATTTGAAAACGGACCATTTTCCACATTTCTGAAGCATGACGTAATGGGGGGGGAGTGTTATCTCTTTTGTCAAAAATCAGCTGTTTTTGATTGAACATTAAATGCCTCCAAATAGTATTTAATTCACTTCCCGAGCCCCTGGAAGCATGAACATCACTTTAAACATGCTAATTTTAGCTCTAACACTGATGATCCACCTACAAATGTGAACTGACGTTCAAAAATAAAACATTTGAAAACGGACCATTTTCCACATTTCTGAAGCATGACGTAATGGGGGGTGTTATCTCTTTTGTCGAAAATCAGCCGTTTTTGCTCAAACATTAAATGCCTCCAAATGGTATTTAATTAACTTCCCGGGGTGAAGAAACCCTTTTTGAGAACTCAGAGTGAGTAAATTGGCCATTTTCATGCACTTTTAACCATTCCATAAATCTTGTGTTTAGGGCCCCTGGAAGCATGAAAATCACTTTAAACATGCTAATTTTAGCTCTAACACTGATGATCCACCTACAAATGTGAACTGACGTTCAAAAATAAAACATTTGAAAACGGACCATTTTCCACATTTCTGAAGCATGACGTAATGGGGGGTGTTATCTCTTTTGTCAAAAATCAGCTGTTTTTGCTTGAACATTAAATGCCTCCAAATAGTATTTAATTCACTTCCCGAGCCCCTGGAAGCATGAAAATCACTTTAAACATGCTAATTTTAGCTCTAACACTGATGATCCACCTACAAATGTGAACTGACGTTCAAAAATAAAACATTTGAAAACGGACCATTTTCCACATTTCTGAAGCATGACGTAATGGCGGGGTGTTATCTCTTTTGTCGAAAATCAGCCGTTTTTGCTCGAACATTAAATGCCTCCAAATGGTATTTAATTAACTTCCCGGGGTGAAGAAACCCTTTTTGAGAACTCAGAGTTAGTAAATTGGCCATTTTCATGCACTTTTAACCATTCCATAAATCTTGTCTTTAGGGCCCCTGGAAGCATGAAAATCACTTTAAACATGCTAATTTTAGCTCTAACACTGATGATCCACCTACAAATGTGAACTGACGTTCAAAAATAAAACATTTGAAAACGGACCATATTCCACATTTCGGAAGCATGACGTAATTGGGGGGTGTTATCTCTTTTGTCAAAAATCAGCTGTTTTTGCTTGAACATTAAATGCCTCCAAATAGTATTTAATTCACTTCCCGAGCCCCTGGAAGCATGAAAATCACTTTAAACATGCTAATTTTAGCTCTAACACTGATGATCCACCTACAAATGTGAACTGACGTTCAAAAATAAAACATTTGAAAACGGACCATTTTCCACATTTCTGAAGCATGACGTAATGGGGGGGTGTTATTTCTTTTGTCGAAAATCAGCCGTTTTTGCTCGAACATTAAATGCCTCCAAATGGTATTTAATTAACTGCCTGGGGTGAAGAAACCCTTTTTGAGAACTCAGAGTGAGTAAATTGGCCATTTTCATGCACTTTTAACCATTCCATAAATCTTGTGTTTAGGGCCCCTGGAAGCATGAAAATCACTTTAAACATGCTAATTTTAGCTCTAACACTGATGATCCACCTACAAATGTGAACTGACGTTCAAAAATAAAACATTTGAAAACGGACCATTTTCCACATTTCTGAAGCATGACGTAATGCGGGGGTGTTATCTCTTTTGTCGAAAATCAGCCGTTTTTGCTCGAACATTAAATGCCTCCAAATGGTATTTAATTAACTTCCTGGGGTGAAGAAACCCTTTTTGAGAACTCAGAGTGAGTAAATTGGCCATTTTCATGCACTTTTAACCATTCCATAAATCTTGTGTTTAGGGCCCCTGGAAGCATGAAAATCACTTTACACATGCTAATTTTAGCTCTAACACTGATGATCCACCTACAAATGTGAACTGACGTTCAAAAATAAAACATTTGAAAACGGACCATTTTCCACATTTCTGAAGCATGACGTAATGGGGGGGTGTTATCTCTTTTGTCAAAAATCAGCTGTTTTTGATTGAACATTAAATGCCTCCAAATAGTATTTAATTCAATTCCCGAGTCCCTGGAAGCATGAAAATCACTTTAAACATGCTCATTTTAGCTCTAACACTGATGATCCACCTACAAATGTGAACTGACGTTCAAAAATAAAACATTTGAAAACGGACCATTTTCCACATTTCTGAAGCATGACGTAATGGGGGGGTGTTATCTCTTTTGTCGAAAATCAGCCATTTTTGCTCGAACATTAAATGCCTCCAAATGGTATTTAATTAACTTCCCGGGGTGAAGAAACCCTTTTTGAGAACTCAGAGTGAGTAAATTGGCCATTTTCAAGCACTTTTAACCATTCCATAAATCTTGTGTTTAGGGCCCCTGGAAGCATGAAAATCACTTTAAACATGCTAATTTTAGCTCTAACACTGATGATCCACCTACAAATGTGAACTGACGTTCAAAAATAAAACATTTGAAAACGGACCATTTTCCACATTTCTGAAGCATGACGTAATGGGGGGTGTTATCTCTTTTGTCAAAAATCAGCTGTTTTTGCTTGAACATTAAATGCCTCCAAATAGTATTTAATTCACTTCCCGAGCCCCTGGAAGCATGAAAATCACTTTAAACATGCTAATTTTAGCTCTAACACTGATGATCCACCTACAAATGTGAACTGACGTTCAAAAATAAAACATTTGAAAACGGACCATTTTCCACATTTCTGAAGCATGACGTAATGGGGGGTGTTATCTCTTTTGTCGAAAATCAGCCGTTTTTGCTCGAACATTAAATGCCTCCAAATGGTATTTAATTAACTTCCCGGGGTGAAGAAACCCTTTTTGAGAACTCAGAGTGAGTAAATTGGCCATTTTCATGCACTTTTAACCATTCCATAAATCTTGTGTTTAGGGCCCCTGGAAGCATGAAAATCACTTTAAACATGCTAATTTTAGCTCTAACACTGATGATCCACCTACAAATGTGAACTGACATTCAAAAATAAAACATTTGAAAACGGACCATTTTCCACATTTCTGAAGCATGACGTAATGGGGGGGGGGGTGTTATCTCTTTTGTCAAAAATCAGCTGTTTTTGATTGAACATTAGATGCCTCCAAATAGTATTTAATTCACTTCCCGAGCCCCTGGAAGCATGAACATCACTTTAAACATGCTAATTTTAGCTCTAACACTGATGATCCACCTACAAATGTGAACTGACGTTCAAAAATAAAACATTTGAAAACGGACCATTTTCCACATTTCTGAAGCATGACGTAATGGGGGGGGTGTTACCTCTTTTGTCGAAAATCAGCCGTTTTTGCTCGAACATTAAATGCCTCCAAATGGTATTTAATTAACTTCCCGGGGTGAAGAAACCCTTTTTGAGAACTCAGAGTGAGTAAATTGGCCATTTTCATGCACTTTTAACCATTCCATAAATCTTGTGTTTAGGGCCCCTGGAAGCATGAAAATCACTTTAAACATGCTAATTTTAGCTCTAAAACTGATGAGCCACCTACAAATGTGAACTGACGTTCAAAAATAAAACAATTGAAAACGGACCATTTTCCACATTTCTGAGGCATGACGTAATGGGGGGGTGTTATCTCTTTTGTCAAAAATCAGCTGTTTTTGCTTGATTATTAAATGCCTCCAAATAGTATTTAATTCACTTCTCGAGCCCCTGGAAGCATGAAAATCACTTTAAACATGCTAATGTTAGCTCTAACACTGATGATCCACCTACAAATGTGAACTGACGTTCAAAAATAAAACATTTGAAAACGGACCATTTTCCACATTTCTGAAGCATGACGTAATGGTGGGGTGTTATCTCTTTTGTCGAAAATCTGCCGTTTTTGCTCGAACATTAAATGCCTCCAAATGGTATTTAATTAACTTCCCGGGGTGAAGAAACCCTTTTTGAGAACTCAGAGTGAGTAAATTGGCCATTTTCATGCACTTTTAACCATTCCATAAATCTTGTGTTTAGGGCCCCTGGAAGCATGAAAATCACTTTAAACATGCTAATTTTAGCTCTAACACTGATGATCCACCTACAAATGTGAACTGACATTCAAAAATAAAACATTTGAAAACGGACCATTTTCCACATTTCTGAAGCATGACGTAATGGGGGGGGAGTGTTATCTCTTTTGTCAAAAATCAGCTGTTTTTGATTGAACATTAAATGCCTCCAAATAGTATTTAATTCACTTCCCGAGCCCCTGGAAGCATGAACATCACTTTAAACATGCTAATTTTAGCTCTAACACTGATGATCCACCTACAAATGTGAACTGACGTTCAAAAATAAAACATTTGAAAACGGACCATTTTCCACATTTCTGAAGCATGACGTAATGGGGGGTGTTATCTCTTTTGTCGAAAATCAGCCGTTTTTGCTCAAACATTAAATGCCTCCAAATGGTATTTAATTAACTTCCCGGGGTGAAGAAACCCTTTTTGAGAACTCAGAGTGAGTAAATTGGCCATTTTCATGCACTTTTAACCATTCCATAAATCTTGTGTTTAGGGCCCCTGGAAGCATGAAAATCACTTTAAACATGCTAATTTTAGCTCTAACACTGATGATCCACCTACAAATGTGAACTGACGTTCAAAAATAAAACATTTGAAAACGGACCATTTTCCACATTTCTGAAGCATGACGTAATGGGGGGTGTTATCTCTTTTGTCAAAAATCAGCTGTTTTTGCTTGAACATTAAATGCCTCCAAATAGTATTTAATTCACTTCCCGAGCCCCTGGAAGCATGAAAATCACTTTAAACATGCTAATTTTAGCTCTAACACTGATGATCCACCTACAAATGTGAACTGACGTTCAAAAATAAAACATTTGAAAACGGACCATTTTCCACATTTCTGAAGCATGACGTAATGGCGGGGTGTTATCTCTTTTGTCGAAAATCAGCCGTTTTTGCTCGAACATTAAATGCCTCCAAATGGTATTTAATTAACTTCCCGGGGTGAAGAAACCCTTTTTGAGAACTCAGAGTTAGTAAATTGGCCATTTTCATGCACTTTTAACCATTCCATAAATCTTGTCTTTAGGGCCCCTGGAAGCATGAAAATCACTTTAAACATGCTAATTTTAGCTCTAACACTGATGATCCACCTACAAATGTGAACTGACGTTCAAAAATAAAACATTTGAAAACGGACCATATTCCACATTTCGGAAGCATGACGTAATTGGGGGGTGTTATCTCTTTTGTCAAAAATCAGCTGTTTTTGCTTGAACATTAAATGCCTCCAAATAGTATTTAATTCACTTCCCGAGCCCCTGGAAGCATGAAAATCACTTTAAACATGCTAATTTTAGCTCTAACACTGATGATCCACCTACAAATGTGAACTGACGTTCAAAAATAAAACATTTGAAAACGGACCATTTTCCACATTTCTGAAGCATGACGTAATGGGGGGGTGTTATTTCTTTTGTCGAAAATCAGCCGTTTTTGCTCGAACATTAAATGCCTCCAAATGGTATTTAATTAACTGCCTGGGGTGAAGAAACCCTTTTTGAGAACTCAGAGTGAGTAAATTGGCCATTTTCATGCACTTTTAACCATTCCATAAATCTTGTGTTTAGGGCCCCTGGAAGCATGAAAATCACTTTAAACATGCTAATTTTAGCTCTAACACTGATGATCCACCTACAAATGTGAACTGACGTTCAAAAATAAAACATTTGAAAACGGACCATTTTCCACATTTCTGAAGCATGACGTAATGCGGGGGTGTTATCTCTTTTGTCGAAAATCAGCCGTTTTTGCTCGAACATTAAATGCCTCCAAATGGTATTTAATTAACTTCCTGGGGTGAAGAAACCCTTTTTGAGAACTCAGAGTGAGTAAATTGGCCATTTTCATGCACTTTTAACCATTCCATAAATCTTGTGTTTAGGGCCCCTGGAAGCATGAAAATCACTTTACACATGCTAATTTTAGCTCTAACACTGATGATCCACCTACAAATGTGAACTGACGTTCAAAAATAAAACATTTGAAAACGGACCATTTTCCACATTTCTGAAGCATGACGTAATGGGGGGGTGTTATCTCTTTTGTCAAAAATCAGCTGTTTTTGATTGAACATTAAATGCCTCCAAATAGTATTTAATTCAATTCCCGAGTCCCTGGAAGCATGAAAATCACTTTAAACATGCTCATTTTAGCTCTAACACTGATGATCCACCTACAAATGTGAACTGACGTTCAAAAATAAAACATTTGAAAACGGACCATTTTCCACATTTCTGAAGCATGACGTAATGGGGGGGTGTTATCTCTTTTGTCGAAAATCAGCCATTTTTGCTCGAACATTAAATGCCTCCAAATGGTATTTAATTAACTTCCCGGGGTGAAGAAACCCTTTTTGAGAACTCAGAGTGAGTAAATTGGCCATTTTCAAGCACTTTTAACCATTCCATAAATCTTGTGTTTAGGGCCCCTGGAAGCATGAAAATCACTTTAAACATGCTAATTTTAGCTCTAACACTGATGATCCACCTACAAATGTGAACTGACGTTCAAAAATAAAACATTTGAAAACGGACCATTTTCCACATTTCTGAAGCATGACGTAATGGGGGGTGTTATCTCTTTTGTCAAAAATCAGCTGTTTTTGCTTGAACATTAAATGCCTCCAAATAGTATTTAATTCACTTCCCGAGCCCCTGGAAGCATGAAAATCACTTTAAACATGCTAATTTTAGCTCTAACACTGATGATCCACCTACAAATGTGAACTGACGTTCAAAAATAAAACATTTGAAAACGGACCATTTTCCACATTTCTGAAGCATGACGTAATGGGGGGTGTTATCTCTTTTGTCGAAAATCAGCCGTTTTTGCTCGAACATTAAATGCCTCCAAATGGTATTTAATTAACTTCCCGGGGTGAAGAAACCCTTTTTGAGAACTCAGAGTGAGTAAATTGGCCATTTTCATGCACTTTTAACCATTCCATAAATCTTGTGTTTAGGGCCCCTGGAAGCATGAAAATCACTTTAAACATGCTAATTTTAGCTCTAACACTGATGATCCACCTACAAATGTGAACTGACGTTCAAAAATAAAACATTTGAAAACGGACCATTTTCCACATTTCTGAAGCATGACGTAATGGGGGGGGGTGTTATCTCTTTTGTCAAAAATCAGCTGTTTTTGATTGAACATTAAATGCCTCCAAATAGTATTTAATTCACTTCCCGAGCCCCTGGAAGCATGAAAATCACTTTAAACATGCAAATTTTAGCTCTAACACCGATGATCCACCTACAAATGTGAACTGACGTTCAAAAATAAAACATTTGAAAACGGACCATTTTCCACATTTCTGAAGCATGACGTAATGGGGGGGTGTTATCTCTTTTGTCAAAAATCAGCTGTTTTTGCTTGAACATTAAATGCCTCCAAATAGTATTTAATTCACATCCCGAGCCCCTGGAAGCATGAAAATCACTTTAAACATGCTAATTTTAGCTCTAACACTGATGATCCACCTACAAATGTGAACTGACGTTCAAAAATAAAACATTTGAAAACGGACCATTTTCCACATTTCTGAAGCATGACGTAATGGGGGGGTGTTATCTCTTTTGTCGAAAATCAGCCGTTTTTGCTCAAACATTAAATGCCTCCAAATGGTATTTAATTAACTTCCCGGGGTGAAGAAACCCTTATTGAGAACTCAGAGTGAGTAAATTGGCCATTTTCATGCACTTTTAACCATTCCATAAATCTTGTGTTTAGGGCCCCTGGAAGCATGAAAATTACTTTAAACATGCTAATTTTAGCTCTAACACTGATGATCCACCTACAAATGTGAACTGACATTCAAAAATAAAACATTTGAAAACTGACCATTTTCCACATTTCTGAAGCATGACGTAATGGGGGGGGTGTTATCTCTTTTGTCAAAAATCAGCTGTTTTTGCTTGAACATTAAATGCCTCCAAATAGTATTTAATTCACTTCCCGAGCCCCTGGAAGCATGAAAATCACTTTAAACATGCTAATTTTAGCTCTAACACTGATGATCCACCTACAAATGTGAACTGACGTTCAAAAATAAAACATTTGAAAACGGACCATTTTCCACATTTCTGAAGCATGACGTAATGGGGGGGTGTTATTTCTTTTGTCGAAAATCAGCCGTTTTTGCTCGAACATTAAATGCCTCCAAATGGTATTTAATTAACTGCCTGGGGTGAAGAAACCCTTTTTGAGAACTCAGAGTGAGTAAATTGGTCATTTTCATGCACTTTTAACCATTCCATAAATCTTGTGTTTAGGGCCCCTGGAAGCATGAAAATCACTTTAAACATGCTAATTTTAGCTCTAACACTGATGATCCACCTACAAATGTGAACTGACGTTCAAAAATAAAACATTTGAAAACGGACCATTTTCCACATTTCTGAAGCATGACGTAATGGGGGGGTGTTATCTCTTTTGTCAAAAATCAGCTGTTTTTGCTTGAACATTAAATGCCTCCAAATAGTATTTAATTCACATCCCGAGCCCCTGGAAGCATGAAAATCACTTTAAACATGCTAATTTTAGCTCTAACACTGATGATCCACCTACAAATGTGAACTGACGTTCAAAAATAAAACATTTGAAAACGGACCATTTTCCACATTTCTGAAGCATGACGTAATGCGGGGGTGTTATCTCTTTTGTCGAAAATCAGCCGTTTTTGCTCGAACATTAAATGCCTCCAAATGGTATTTAATTAACTTCCTGGGGTGAAGAAACCCTTTTTGAGAACTCAGAGTGAGTAAATTGGCCATTTTCATGCACTTTTAACCATTCCATAAATCTTGTGTTTAGGGCCCCTGGAAGCATGAAAATCACTTTAAACATGCTAATTTTAGCTCTAACACTGATGATCCACCTACAAATGTGAACCGACATTCAAAAATAAAACATTTGAAAACGGACCATTTTCCACATTTCTGAAGCATGACGTAATGGGGGGGGGGGTGTTATCTCTTTTGTCAAAAATCAGCTGTTTTTGATTGAACATTAAATGCCTCCAAATAGTATTTAATTCACTTCCCGAGCCCCTGGAAGCATGAAAATCACTTTAAACATGCTCATTTTAGCTCTAACACTGATGATCCACCTACAAATGTGAACTGACGTTCAAAAATAAAACATTTGAAAACGGACCATTTTCCACATTTCTGAAGCATGACGTAATGGGGGGGTGTTATCTCTTTTGTCGAAAATCAGCCATTTTTGCTCGAACATTAAATGCCTCCAAATGGTATTTAATTAACTTCCCGGGGTGAAGAAACCCTTTTTGAGAACTCAGAGTGAGTAAATTGGCCATTTTCAAGCACTTTTAACCATTCCATAAATCTTGTGTTTAGGGCCCCTGGAAGCATGAAAATCACTTTAAACATGCTAATTTTAGCTCTAACACTGATGATCCACCTACAAATGTGAACTGACGTTCAAAAATAAAACATTTGAAAACGGACCATTTTCCACATTTCTGAAGCATGACGTAATGGGGGGTGTTATCTCTTTTGTCAAAAATCAGCTGTTTTTGCTTGAACATTAAATGCCTCCAAATAGTATTTAATTCACTTCCCGAGCCCCTGGAAGCATGAAAATCACTTTAAACATGCTAATTTTAGCTCTAACACTGATGATCCACCTACAAATGTGAACTGACGTTCAAAAATAAAACATTTGAAAACGGACCATTTTCCACATTTCTGAAGCATGACGTAATGGGGGGTGTTATCTCTTTTGTCGAAAATCAGCCGTTTTTGCTCGAACATTAAATGCCTCCAAATGGTATTTAATTAACTTCCCGGGGTGAAGAAACCCTTTTTGAGAACTCAGAGTGAGTAAATTGGCCATTTTCATGCACTTTTAACCATTCCATAAATCTTGTGTTTAGGGCCCCTGGAAGCATGAAAATCACTTTAAACATGCTAATTTTAGCTCTAACACTGATGATCCACCTACAAATGTGAACTGACGTTCAAAAATAAAACATTTGAAAACGGACCATTTTCCACATTTCTGAAGCATGACGTAATGGGGGGGGGTGTTATCTCTTTTGTCAAAAATCAGCTGTTTTTGATTGAACATTAAATGCCTCCAAATAGTATTTAATTCACTTCCCGAGCCCCTGGAAGCATGAAAATCACTTTAAACATGCAAATTTTAGCTCTAACACCGATGATCCACCTACAAATGTGAACTGACGTTCAAAAATAAAACATTTGAAAACGGACCATTTTCCACATTTCTGAAGCATGACGTAATGGGGGGGTGTTATCTCTTTTGTCAAAAATCAGCTGTTTTTGCTTGAACATTAAATGCCTCCAAATAGTATTTAATTCACATCCCGAGCCCCTGGAAGCATGAAAATCACTTTAAACATGCTAATTTTAGCTCTAACACTGATGATCCACCTACAAATGTGAACTGACGTTCAAAAATAAAACATTTGAAAACGGACCATTTTCCACATTTCTGAAGCATGACGTAATGGGGGGGTGTTATCTCTTTTGTCGAAAATCAGCCGTTTTTGCTCAAACATTAAATGCCTCCAAATGGTATTTAATTAACTTCCCGGGGTGAAGAAACCCTTATTGAGAACTCAGAGTGAGTAAATTGGCCATTTTCATGCACTTTTAACCATTCCATAAATCTTGTGTTTAGGGCCCCTGGAAGCATGAAAATTACTTTAAACATGCTAATTTTAGCTCTAACACTGATGATCCACCTACAAATGTGAACTGACATTCAAAAATAAAACATTTGAAAACTGACCATTTTCCACATTTCTGAAGCATGACGTAATGGGGGGGGTGTTATCTCTTTTGTCAAAAATCAGCTGTTTTTGCTTGAACATTAAATGCCTCCAAATAGTATTTAATTCACTTCCCGAGCCCCTGGAAGCATGAAAATCACTTTAAACATGCTAATTTTAGCTCTAACACTGATGATCCACCTACAAATGTGAACTGACGTTCAAAAATAAAACATTTGAAAACGGACCATTTTCCACATTTCTGAAGCATGACGTAATGGGGGGGTGTTATTTCTTTTGTCGAAAATCAGCCGTTTTTGCTCGAACATTAAATGCCTCCAAATGGTATTTAATTAACTGCCTGGGGTGAAGAAACCCTTTTTGAGAACTCAGAGTGAGTAAATTGGTCATTTTCATGCACTTTTAACCATTCCATAAATCTTGTGTTTAGGGCCCCTGGAAGCATGAAAATCACTTTAAACATGCTAATTTTAGCTCTAACACTGATGATCCACCTACAAATGTGAACTGACGTTCAAAAATAAAACATTTGAAAACGGACCATTTTCCACATTTCTGAAGCATGACGTAATGGGGGGGTGTTATCTCTTTTGTCAAAAATCAGCTGTTTTTGCTTGAACATTAAATGCCTCCAAATAGTATTTAATTCACATCCCGAGCCCCTGGAAGCATGAAAATCACTTTAAACATGCTAATTTTAGCTCTAACACTGATGATCCACCTACAAATGTGAACTGACGTTCAAAAATAAAACATTTGAAAACGGACCATTTTCCACATTTCTGAAGCATGACGTAATGCGGGGGTGTTATCTCTTTTGTCGAAAATCAGCCGTTTTTGCTCGAACATTAAATGCCTCCAAATGGTATTTAATTAACTTCCTGGGGTGAAGAAACCCTTTTTGAGAACTCAGAGTGAGTAAATTGGCCATTTTCATGCACTTTTAACCATTCCATAAATCTTGTGTTTAGGGCCCCTGGAAGCATGAAAATCACTTTAAACATGCTAATTTTAGCTCTAACACTGATGATCCACCTACAAATGTGAACCGACATTCAAAAATAAAACATTTGAAAACGGACCATTTTCCACATTTCTGAAGCATGACGTAATGGGGGGGGGGGTGTTATCTCTTTTGTCAAAAATCAGCTGTTTTTGATTGAACATTAAATGCCTCCAAATAGTATTTAATTCACTTCCCGAGCCCCTGGAAGCATGAAAATCACTTTAAACATGCTAATTTTAGCTCTAACACTGATGATCCACCTACAAATGTGAACTGACGTTCAAAAATAAAACATTTGAAAACGGACCATTTTCCACATTTCTGAAGCATGACGTAATGGGGGGGTGTTATCTCTTTTGTCGAAAATCAGCCATTTTTGCTCGAACATTAAATGCCTCCAAATGGTATTTAATTAACTTCCCGGGGTGAAGAAACCCTTTTTGAGAACTCAGAGTGAGTAAATTGGCCATTTTCATGCACTTTTAACCATTCCATAAATCTTGTGTTTAGGGCCCCTGGAAGCATGAAAATCACTTTAAACATGCTAATTTTAGCTCTAACACTGATGATCCACCTACAAATGTGAACTGACGTTCAAAAATAAAACATTTGAAAACGGACCATTTTCCACATTTCTGAAGCATGACGTAATGGGGGGTGTTATCTCTTTTGTCAAAAATCAGCTGTTTTTGCTTGAACATTAAATGCCTCCAAATAGTATTTAATTCACTTCCCGAGCCCCTGGAAGCATGAAAATCACTTTAAACATGCTAATTTTAGCTCTAACACTGATGATCCACCTACAAATGTGAACTGACGTTCAAAAATAAAACATTTGAAAACGGACCATTTTCCACATTTCTGAAGCATGACGTAATGGGGGGGGTGTTATCTCTTTTGTCAAAAATCAGCTGTTTTTGATTGAACATTAAATGCCTCCAAATAGTATTTAATTCACTTCCCGAGCCCCTGGAAGCATGAAAATCACTTTAAACATGCAAATTTTTGCTCTAACACCGATGATCCACCTACAAATGTGAACTGGCGTTCAAAAATAAAACATTTGAAAACGGACCATTTTCCACATTTCTGAAGCATGACGTAATGGGGGGGGTGTTATCTCTTTTGTCGAAAATCAGCCGTTTTTGCTCGAACATTAAATGCCTCCAACTGGTATTTAATTAACTTCCCGGGGTGAAGAAACCCTTATTGAGAACTCAGAGTGAGTAAATTGGCCATTTTCATGCACTTTTAACCATTCCATATATCTTGTGTTTAGGGCCCCTGGAAGCATGAAAATCACTTTAAACATGCTAATTTTAGCTCTAACACTGATGATCCACCTACAAATGTGAACTGACGTTCAAAAATAAAACATTTGAAAACGGATCATTTTCCACATTTCTGAAGCATTACGTAATGGGGGGGTGTTATCTCTTTTGTCAAAAATCAGCGGTTTTTGATTGAACATTAAATGCCTCCAAATAGTATTTAATTCATTTCCCGAGCCCCTGGAAGCATGAAAATCACTTTAAACATGCTCATTTTAGCTCTAACACTGATGATCCACCTACAAATGTGAACTGACGTTCAAAAATAAAACATTTGAAAACGGACCATTTTCCACATTTCTGAAGCATGACGTAATGGGGGGGTGTTATCTCTTTTGTCGAAAATCAGCCGTTTTTGCTTGAACATTAAATGCCTCCAAATGGTATTTAATTAACTTCCCGGGGTGAAGAAACCCTTTTTGAGAACTCAGAGTGAGTAAATTGGCCATTTTCATGCACTTTTAACCATTCCATAAATCTTGTGTTTAGGGCCCCGTGGAAGCATGAAAATCACTTTAAACATGCTAATTTTAGCTCTAACACTGATGATCCACCTACAAATGTGAACTGACGTTCAAAAATAAAACATTTGAAAACGGACCATTTTCCACATTTCTGAAGCATGACGTAATGGGGCGGTGTTATCTCTTTTGTCAAAAATCAGCTGTTTTTGATTGAACATTAAATGCCTCCAAATAGTATTTAATTCACTTCCCGAGCCCCTGGAAGCATGAAAATCACTTTAAACATGCTAATTTTAGCTCTAACACTGATGATCCACCTACAAATGTGAACTGACGTTCAAAAATAAAACATTTGAAAACGGACCATTTTCCACATTTCTGAAGCATGACGTAATGGGGGGGTGTTATCTCTTTTGTCGAAAATCAGCCTTTTTTGCTCGAACATTAAATGCCTCCAAATGGTATTTAATTAACTTCCCGGGGTGAAGAAACCCTTTTTGAGAACTCAGAGTGAGTACATTGGCCATTTTCATGCACTTTTAACCATTCCATAAATCTTGTGTTAGGGCCCCTGGAAGCATGAAAATCACTTTAAACATGCTAATTTTAGCTCTAACACGGATGATCCACCTATAATTGTGAACGGACGTTCAAAAATAAAACATTTGAAAACGGACCATTTTCCACATTTCTGAAGCATGACGTAATGGGGCGGTGTTATCTCTTTTGTCAAAAATCAGCTGTTTTTGCTTGAACATTAAATGCCTCCAAATAGTATTTAATTCACATCCCGAGCCCCTGGAAGCATGAAAATCACTTTAAACATGCTAATTTTAGCTCTAACACTGATGATCCACCTACAAATGTGAACTGACGTTCAAAAATAAAACATTTGAAAACGGACCATTTTCCACATTTCTGAAGCATGACGTAATGGGGGGGTGTTATCTCTTTTGTCAAAAATCAGCTGTTTTTGATTGAACATTAAATGCCTCCAAATAGTATTTAATTCATTTCCCGAGCCCCTGGAAGCATGAAAATCACTTTAAACATGCTCATTTTAGCTCTAACACTGATGATCCACCTACAAATGTGAACTGACGTTCAAAAATAAAACATTTGAAAACGGACCATTTTCCACATTTCTGAAGCATGACGTAATGGGGGGGTGTTATCTCTTTTGTCGAAAATCAGCCATTTTTGCTCGAACATTAAATGCCTCCAAATGGTATTTAATTAACTTCCCGGGTGAAGAAACCCTTTTTGAGAACTCAGAGTGAGTAAATTGGCCATTTTCATGCACTTTTAACCATTCCATAAATCTTGTGTTTAGGGCCCCTGGAAGCATGAAAATCACTTTAAACATGCTAATTTTAGCTCTAACACTGATGATCCACCTACAAATGTGAACTGACGTTCAAAAATAAAACATTTGAAAACGGACCATTTTCCACATTTCTGAAGCATGACGTAATGGGGGGTGTTATCTCTTTTGTCGAAAATCAGCCGTTTTTGCTCGAACATTAAATGCCTCCAAATGGTATTTAATTAACTTCCCGGGGTGAAGAAACCCTTTTTGAGAACTCAGAGTGAGTAAATTGGCCATTTTCATGCACTTTTAACCATTCCATAAATCTTGTGTTTAGGGCCCCTGGAAGCATGAAAATCACTTTAAACATGCTAATTTTAGCTCTAACACTGATGATCCACCTACAAATGTGAACTGACATTCAAAAATAAAACATTTGAAAACTGACTATTTTCCACATTTCTGAAGCATGACGTAATGGGGGGGGGGGGGGGTGTTATCTCTTTTGTCAAAAATCAGCTGTTTTTGATTGAACATTAAATGCCTCCAAATAGTATTTAATTCACTTCCCGAGCCCCTGGAAGCATGAAAATCACTTTAAACATGCTAATTTTAGCTCTAACACTGATGATCCACCTACAAATGTGAACTGACGTTCAAAAATAAAACATTTGAAAACGGACCATTTTCCACATTTCTGAAGCATGACGTAATGGGGGGTGTTATTTCTTTTGTCGAAAATCAGCCGTTTTTGCTCGAACATTAAATGCCTTCAAATGGTATTTAATTAACTGCCTGGGGTGAAGAAACCCTTTTTGAGAACTCAGAGTGAGTAAATTGGCCATTTTCATGCACTTTTAACCATTCCATAAATCTTGTGTTTAGGGCCCCTGGAAGCATGAAAATCACTTTAAACATGCTAATTTTAGCTCTAACACTGATGATCCACCTACAAATGTGAACTGACGTTCAAAAATAAAACATTTGAAAACGGACCATTTTCCACATTTCTGAAGCATGACGTAATGGGGGGTGTTATCTCTTTTGTCGAAAATCAGCCGTTTTTGCTCGAACATTAAATGCCTCCAAATGGTATTTAATTAACTTCCCGGGGTGAAGAAACCCTTTTTGAGAACTCAGAGTGAGTAAATTGGCCATTTTCATGCACTTTTAACCATTCCATAAATCTTGTGTTTAGGGCCCCTGGAAGCATGAAAATCACTTTAAACATGCTAATTTTAGCTCTAACACTGATGATCCACCTACAAATGTGAACTGACGTTCAAAAATAAAACATTTGAAAACGGACCATTTTCCACATTTCTGAAGCATGACGTAATGGGGGGGGGGTGTTATCTCTTTTGTCAAAAATCAGCTGTTTTTGCTTGAACATTAAATGCCTCCAAATAGTATTTAATTCACATCCCGAGCCCCTGGAAGCATGAAAATCACTTTAAACATGCTAATTTTAGCTCTAACACTGATGATCCACCTACAAATGTGAACTGACGTTCAAAAATAAAACATTTGAAAACGGACCATTTTCCACATTTCTGAAGCATGATGTAATGGGGGGGTGTTATCTCTTTTGTCGAAAATCAGCCGTTTTTGATCGAACATTAAATGCCTCCAAATGGTATTTAATTAACTTCCCGGGGTGAAGAAACCCTTATTGAGAACTCAGAGTGAGTTAATTGGCCATTTTCATGCACTTTTAACCATTCCATAAATCTTGTGTTTAGGGCCCCTGGAAGCATGAAAATCACTTTAAACATGCTAATTTTAGCTCTAACACTGATGATCCACCTACAAATGTGAACTGACGTTCAAAAATAAAACATTTGAAAACGGACCATTTTCCACATTTCTGAAGCATGACGTAATAGGGGGGTGTTATCTCTTTTGTCAAAAATCAGCTGTTTTTGCTTGAACATTAAATGCCTCCAAATAGTATTTAATTCACTTCCCGAGCCCCTGGAAGCATGAAAATCACTTTAAACATGCTAATTTTAGCTCTAACACTGATGATCCACCTACAAATGTGAACTGACGTTCAAAAATAAAACATTTGAAAACGGACCATTTTCCACATTTCTGAAGCATGACGTAATGGGGGGGTGTTATCTCTTTTGTCGAAAATCAGCCGTTTTTGCTCGAACATTAAATGCCTCCAAATGGTTTTTAATTAACTTCCCGGGGTGAAGAAACCCTTTTTGAGAACTCAGAGTGAGTAAATTGGCCATTTTCATGCACTTTTAACCATTCCATAAATCTTGTGTTTAGGGCCCCTGGAAGCATGAAAATCACTTTAAACATGCTAATTTTAGCTCTAACACTGATGATCCACCTACAAATGTGAACTGACGTTCAAAAATAAAACATTTGAAAACGGATCATTTTCCACATTTCTGAAGCATTACGTAATGGGGGGGTGTTATCTCTTTTGTCAAAAATCAGCTGTTTTTGATTGAACATTAAATGCCTCCAAATAGTATTTAATTCATTTCCCGAGCCCCTGGAAGCATGAAAATCACTTTAAACATGCTCATTTTAGCTCTAACACTGATGATCCACCTACAAATGTGAACTGACGTTCAAAAATAAAACATTTGAAAACGGACCATTTTCCACATTTCTGAAGCATGACGTAATGGGGTGGTGTTATCTCTTTTGTCGAAAATCAGCCGTTTTTGCTTGAACATTAAATGCCTCCAAATAGTATTTAATTCACTTCCCGAGCCCCTGGAAGCATGAAAATCACTTTAAACATGCTAATTTTAGCTCTAACACTGATGATCCACCTACAAATGTGAACTGACGTTCAAAAATAAAACATTTGAAAACGGACCATTTTCCACATTTCTGAAGCATGACGTAATGGGGGGGTGTTATCTCTTTTGTCGAAAATCAGCCGTTTTTGCTCGAACATTAAATGCCTCCAAATGGTTTTTAATTAACTTCCCGGGGTGAAGAAACCCTTTTTGAGAACTCAGAGTGAGTAAATTGGCCATTTTCATGCACTTTTAACCATTCCATAAATCTTGTGTTTAGGGCCCCTGGAAGCATGAAAATCACTTTAAACATGCTAATTTTAGCTCTAACACTGATGATCCACCTACAAATGTGAACTGACGTTCAAAAATAAAACATTTGAAAACGGATCATTTTCCACATTTTTGAAGCATTACGTAATGGGGGGGTGTTATCTCTTTTGTCAAAAATCAGCTGTTTTTGATTGAACATTAAATGCCTCCAAATAGTATTTAATTCATTTCCCGAGCCCCTGGAAGCATGAAAATCACTTTAAACATGCTCATTTTAGCTCTAACACTGATGATCCACCTACAAATGTGAACTGACGTTCAAAAATAAAACATTTGAAAACGGACCATTTTCCACATTTCTGAAGCATGACGTAATGGGGGGTGTTATCTCTTTTGTCGAAAATCTGCCGTTTTTGCTCGAACATTAAATGCCTCCAAATGGTTTTTAATTAACTTCCCGGGGTGAAGAAACCCTTTTTGAGAACTCAGAGTGAGTAAATTGGCCATTTTCATGCACTTTTAACCATTCCATAAATCTTGTGTTTAGGGCCCCTGGAAGCATGAAAATCACTTTAAACATGCTAATTTTAGCTCTAACACTGATGATCCACCTACAAATTTGAACTGACGTTCAAAAATAAAACATTTGAAAACGGACCATTTTCCACATTTCTGAAGCATGACCTAATGGGGGGGTGTTATCTCTTTTGTCAAAAATCAGCTGTTTTTGATTGAACATTAAATGCCTCCAAATAGTATTTAATTCACTTCCCGAGCCCCTGGAAGCATGAAAATCACTTTAAACATGCTAATTTTAGCTCTAACACTGATGATCCACCTACAAATGTGAACTGACGTTCAAAAATAAAACATTTGAAAACGGACCATTTTCCACATTTCTGAAGCATGACGTAATGGGGGGGTGTTATCTCTTTTGTCGAAAATCAGCCGTTTTTGCTCGAACATTAAATGCCTCCAAATTTTTTTTAATTAACTTCCCGGGCTGAAGAAACCCTTTTTGAGAACTCAGAGTGAGTAAATTGGCCATTTTCATGCACTTTTAACCATTCCATAAATCTTGTGTTTAGGGCCCCTGGAAGCATGAAAATCACTTTAAACATGCTAATTTTAGCTCTAACACTGATGATCCACCTACAAATGTGAACTGACGTTCAAAAATAAAACATTTGAAAACGGACCATTTTCCACATTTCTGAAGCATGACGTAATGGGGGGGTGTTATCTCTTTTGTCAAAAATCATCTGTTTTTGATTGAACATTAAATGCCTCCAAATAGTATTTAATTAATTTCCCGAGCCCCTGGAAGCATGAAAATCACTTTAAACATGCTCATTTTAGCTCTAACACTGATGATCCACCTACAAATGTGAACTGACGTTCAAAAATAAAACATTTGAAAACGGACCATTTTCCACATTTCTGAAGCATGACGTAATGGGGGGGTGTTATCTCTTTTGTCGAAAATCAGCCGTTTTTGCTCGAACATTAAATGCCTCCAAATGGTTTTTAATTAACTTCCCGGGGTGAAGAAACCCTTTTTGAGAACTCAGAGTGAGTAAATTGGCCATTTTCATGCACTTTTAACCATTCCATAAATCTTGTGTTTAGGGTCCCTGGAAGCATGAAAATCACTTTAAACATGCTAATTTTAGCTCTAACACTGATGATCCACCTACAAATGTGAACTGACGTTCAAAAATAAAACATTTGAAAACGGACCATTTTCCACATTTCTGAAGCATGACGTAATGGGGGGGTGTTATCTCTTTTGTCAAAAATCAGCTGTTTTTGATTGAACATTAAATGCCTCCAAATAGTATTTCATTCATTTCCCGAGCCCCTGGAAGCATGAAAATCACTTTAAACATGCTCATTTGAGCTCTAACACTGATGATCCACCTACAAATGTGAACTGACGTTCAAAAATAAAACATTTGAAAACGGACCATTTTCCACATTTCTGAAGCATGACGTAATGGGGGGGTGTTATCTATTTTGTCGAAAATCAGCCATTTTTGCTCGAACATTAAATGCCTCCAAATGGTATTTAATTAACTTCCCGGGGTGAAGAAACCCTTTTTGAGAACTCAGAGTGAGTAAATTGGCCATTTTCATGCACTTTTAACCATTCCATAAATCTTGTGTTTAGGGCCCCTGGAAGCATGAAAATCACTTTAAACATGCTAATTTTAGCTCTAACACTGATGATCCACCTACAAATGTGAACTGACGTTCAAAAATAAAACATTTGAAAACGGACCATTTTCCACATTTCTGAAGCATGACGTAATGGGGGGGTGTTATCTCTTTTGTCAAAAATCAGCTGTTTTTGATTGAACATTAAATGCCTCCAAATAGTATTTAATTCATTTCCCGAGCCCCTGGAAGCATGAAAATCACTTTAAACATGCTCATTTTAGCTCTAACACTGATGATCCACCTACAAATGTGAACTGACGTTCAAAAATAAAACATTTGAAAACGGACCATTTTCCACATTTCTGAAGCATGACGTAATGGGGGGGTGTTATCTCTTTTGTCGAAAATCAGCCATTTTTGCTCGAACATTAAATGCCTCCAAATGGTATTTAATTAACTTCCCGGGTGAAGAAACCCTTTTTGAGAACTCAGAGTGAGTAAATTGGCCATTTTCATGCACTTTTAACCATTCCATAAATCTTGTGTTTAGGGCCCCTGGAAGCATGAAAATCACTTTAAACATGCTAATTTTAGCTCTAACACTGATGATCCACCTACAAATGTGAACTGACGTTCAAAAATAAAACATTTGAAAACGGACCATTTTCCACATTTCTGAAGCATGACGTAATGGGGGGGTGTTATCTCTTTTGTCAAAAATCAGCTGTTTTTGATTGAACATTAAATGCCTCCAAATAGTATTTAATTAATTTCCCGAGCCCCTGGAAGCATGAAAATCACTTTAAACATGCTCATTTTAGCTCTAACACTGATGATCCATCTACAAATGTGAACTGACGTTCAAAAATAAAACATTTGAAAACGGACCATTTTCCACATTTCTGAAGCATGACGTAATGGGGGGGTGTTATCTCTTTTGTCGAAAATCAGCCGTTTTTGCTCGAACATTAAATGCCTCCAAATGGTTTTTAATTAACTTCCCGGGGTGAAGAAACCCTTTTTGAGAACTCAGAGTGAGTAAATTGGCCATTTTCATGCACTTTTAACCATTCCATAAATCTTGTGTTTAGGGCCCCTGGAAGCATGAAAATCACTTTAAACATGCTAATTTTAGCTCTAACACTGATGATCCACCTACAAATGTGAACTGACGTTCAAAAATAAAACATTTGAAAACGGACCATTTTCCACATTTCTGAAGCATGACGTAATGGGGGGGTGTTATCTCTTTTGTCAAAAATCAGCTGTTTTTGATTGAACATTAAATGCCTCCAAATAGTATTTCATTCATTTCCCGAGCCCCTGGAAGCATGAAAATCACTTTAAACATGCTCATTTGAGCTCTAACACTGATGATCCACCTACAAATATGAACTGACGTTCAAAAATAAAACATTTGAAAACGGACCATTTTCCACATTTCTGAAGCATGACGTAATGGGGGGGTGTTATCTATTTTGTCGAAAATCAGCCATTTTTGCTCGAACATTAAATGCCTCCAAATGGTATTTAATTAACTTCCCGGGGTGAAGAAACCCTTTTTGAGAACTCAGAGTGAGTAAATTGGCCATTTTCATGCACTTTTAACCATTCCATAAATCTTGTGTTTAGGGCCCCTGGAAGCATGAAAATCACTTTAAACATGCTAATTTTAGCTCTAACACTGATGATCCACCTACAAATGTGAACTGACGTTCAAAAATAAAACATTTGAAAACTGACCATTTTCCACATTTCTGAAGCATGACGTAATGGGGGGGTGTTATCTCTTTTGTCGAAAATCAGCCGTTTTTGCTCGAACATTAAATGCCTCCAAATGGTTTTTAATTAACTTCCTGGGGTGAAGAAACCCTTTTTGAGAACTCAGAGTGAGTAAATTGGCCATTTTCATGCACTTTTAACCATTCCATAAATCTTGTGTTTAGGGCCCCTGGAAGCATGAAAATCACTTTAAACATGCTAATTTTAGCTCTAACACTGATGATCCACCTACAAATGTGAACTGACGTTCAAAAATAAAACATTTGAAAACGGACCATTTTCCACATTTCTGAAGCATGACGTAATGGGGGGGTGTTATCTCTTTTGTCAAAAATCAGCTGTTTTTGATTGAACATTAAATGCCTCCAAATAGTATTTAATTCATTTCCCGAGCCCCTGGAAGCATGAAAATCACTTTAAACATGCTCATTTTAGCTCTAACACTGATGATCCACCTACAAATGTGAACTGACGTTCAAAAATAAAACATTTGAAAACGGACCATTTTCCACATTTCTGAAGCATGACGTAATGGGGGGGTGTTATCTCTTTTGTCGAAAATCAGCCGTTTTTGCTCGAACATTAAATGCCTCCAAATGGTATTTAATTAACTTCCCGGGGTGAAGAAACCCTTTTTGAGAACTCAGAGTGAGTAAATTGGCCATTTTCATGCACTTTTAACCATTCCATAAATCTTGTGTTTAGGGCCCCTGGAAGCATGAAAATCACTTTAAACATGCTAATTTTAGCTCTAACACTGATGATCCACCTACAAATGTGAACTGACGTTCAAAAATAAAACATTTGAAAACGGATCATTTTCCACATTTCTGAAGCATTACGTAATGGGGGGGTGTTATCTCTTTTGTCAAAAATCAGCTGTTTTTGATTGAACATTAAATGCCTCCAAATAGTATTTAATTCATTTCCCGAGCCCCTGGAAGCATGAAAATCACTTTAAACATGCTCATTTTAGCTCTAACACTGATGATCCACCTACAAATGTGAACTGACGTTCAAAAATAAAACATTTGAAAACGGACCATTTTCCACATTTCTGAAGCATGACGTAATGGGGTGGTGTTATCTCTTTTGTCGAAAATCAGCCGTTTTTGCTTGAACATTAAATGCCTCCAAATAGTATTTAATTCACTTCCCGAGCCCCTGGAAGCATGAAAATCACTTTAAACATGCTAATTTTAGCTCTAACACTGATGATCCACCTACAAATGTGAACTGACGTTCAAAAATAAAACATTTGAAAATGGACCATTTTCCACATTTCTGAAGCATGACGTAATGGGGGGGTGTTATCTCTTTTGTCGAAAATCAGCCGTTTTTGCTCGAACATTAAATGCCTCCAAATTTTTTTTAATTAACTTCCCGGGCTGAAGAAACCCTTTTTGAGAACTCAGAGTGAGTAAATTGGCCATTTTCATGCACTTTTAACCATTCCATAAATCTTGTGTTTAGGGCCCCTGGAAGCATGAAAATCACTTTAAACATGCTAATTTTAGCTCTAACACTGATGATCCACCTACAAATGTGAACTGACGTTCAAAAATAAAACATTTGAAAACGGACCATTTTCCACATTTCTGAAGCATGACGTAATGGGGGGGTGTTATCTCTTTTGTCAAAAATCAGCTGTTTTTGATTGAACATTAAATGCCTCCAAATAGTATTTAATTAATTTCCCGAGCCCCTGGAAGCATGAAAATCACTTTAAACATGCTCATTTTAGCTCTAACACTGATGATCCACCTACAAATGTGAACTGACGTTCAAAAATAAAACATTTGAAAACGGACCATTTTCCACATTTCTGAAGCATGACGTAATGGGGGGGTGTTATCTCTTTTGTCGAAAATCAGCCGTTTTTGCTCGAACATTAAATGCCTCCAAATGGTTTTTAATTAACTTCCCGGGGTGAAGAAACCCTTTTTGAGAACTCAGAGTGAGTAAATTGGCCATTTTCATGCACTTTTAACCATTCCATAAATCTTGTGTTTAGGGCCCCTGGAAGCATGAAAATCACTTTAAACATGCTAATTTTAGCTCTAACACTGATGATCCACCTACAAATGTGAACTGACGTTCAAAAATAAAACATTTGAAAACGGACCATTTTCTACATTTCTGAAGCATGACGTAATGGGGGGGGTGTTATCTCTTTTGTCAAAAATCAGCTGTTTTTGATTGAACATTAAATGCCTCCAAATAGTATTTCATTCATTTCCCGAGCCCCTGGAAGCATGAAAATCACTTTAAACATGCTCATTTGAGCTCTAACACTGATGATCCACCTACAAATGTGAACTGACGTTCAAAAATAAAACATTTGAAAACGGACCATTTTCCACATTTCTGAAGCATGACGTAATGGGGGGTGTTATCTATTTTGTCGAAAATCAGCCATTTTTGCTCGAACATTAAATGCCTCCAAATGGTATTTAATTAACTTCCCGGGGTGAAGAAACCCTTTTTGAGAACTCAGAGTGAGTAAATTGGCCATTTTCATGCACTTTTAACCATTCCATAAATCTTGTGTTTAGGGCCCCTGGAAGCATGAAAATCACTTTAAACATGCTAATTTTAGCTCTAACACTGATGATCCACCTACAAATTTGAACTGACGTTCAAAAATAAAACATTTGAAAACGGACCATTTTCCACATTTCTGAAGCATGACCTAATGGGGGGGTGTTATCTCTTTTGTCAAAAATCAGCTGTTTTTGATTGAACATTAAATGCCTCCAAATAGTATTTAATTCACTTCCCGAGCCCCTGGAAGCATGAAAATCACTTTAAACATGCTAATTTTAGCTCTAACACTGATGATCCACCTACAAATGTGAACTGACGTTCAAAAATAAAACATTTGAAAACGGACCATTTTCCACATTTCTGAAGCATGACGTAATGGGGGGGTGTTATCTCTTTTGTCGAAAATCAGCCGTTTTTGCTCGAACATTAAATGCCTCCAAATTTTTTTTAATTAACTTCCCGGGCTGAAGAAACCCTTTTTGAGAACTCAGAGTGAGTAAATTGGCCATTTTCATGCACTTTTAACCATTCCATAAATCTTGTGTTTAGGGCCCCTGGAAGCATGAAAATCACTTTAAACATGCTAATTTTAGCTCTAACACTGATGATCCACCTACAAATGTGAACTGACGTTCAAAAATAAAACATTTGAAAACGGACCATTTTCCACATTTCTGAAGCATGACGTAATGGGGGGGTGTTATCTCTTTTGTCAAAAATCATCTGTTTTTGATTGAACATTAAATGCCTCCAAATAGTATTTAATTAATTTCCCGAGCCCCTGGAAGCATGAAAATCACTTTAAACATGCTCATTTTAGCTCTAACACTGATGATCCACCTACAAATGTGAACTGACGTTCAAAAATAAAACATTTGAAAACGGACCATTTTCCACATTTCTGAAGCATGACGTAATGGGGGGGTGTTATCTCTTTTGTCGAAAATCAGCCGTTTTTGCTCGAACATTAAATGCCTCCAAATGGTTTTTAATTAACTTCCCGGGGTGAAGAAACCCTTTTTGAGAACTCAGAGTGAGTAAATTGGCCATTTTCATGCACTTTTAACCATTCCATAAATCTTGTGTTTAGGGTCCCTGGAAGCATGAAAATCACTTTAAACATGCTAATTTTAGCTCTAACACTGATGATCCACCTACAAATGTGAACTGACGTTCAAAAATAAAACATTTGAAAACGGACCATTTTCCACATTTCTGAAGCATGACGTAATGGGGGGGTGTTATCTCTTTTGTCAAAAATCAGCTGTTTTTGATTGAACATTAAATGCCTCCAAATAGTATTTCATTCATTTCCCGAGCCCCTGGAAGCATGAAAATCACTTTAAACATGCTCATTTGAGCTCTAACACTGATGATCCACCTACAAATGTGAACTGACGTTCAAAAATAAAACATTTGAAAACGGACCATTTTCCACATTTCTGAAGCATGACGTAATGGGGGGGTGTTATCTATTTTGTCGAAAATCAGCCATTTTTGCTCGAACATTAAATGCCTCCAAATGGTATTTAATTAACTTCCCGGGGTGAAGAAACCCTTTTTGAGAACTCAGAGTGAGTAAATTGGCCATTTTCATGCACTTTTAACCATTCCATAAATCTTGTGTTTAGGGCCCCTGGAAGCATGAAAATCACTTTAAACATGCTAATTTTAGCTCTAACACTGATGATCCACCTACAAATGTGAACTGACGTTCAAAAATAAAACATTTGAAAACGGACCATTTTCCACATTTCTGAAGCATGACGTAATGGGGGGGTGTTATCTCTTTTGTCAAAAATCAGCTGTTTTTGATTGAACATTAAATGCCTCCAAATAGTATTTAATTCATTTCCCGAGCCCCTGGAAGCATGAAAATCACTTTAAACATGCTCATTTTAGCTCTAACACTGATGATCCACCTACAAATGTGAACTGACGTTCAAAAATAAAACATTTGAAAACGGACCATTTTCCACATTTCTGAAGCATGACGTAATGGGGGGGTGTTATCTCTTTTGTCGAAAATCAGCCATTTTTGCTCGAACATTAAATGCCTCCAAATGGTATTTAATTAACTTCCCGGGTGAAGAAACCCTTTTTGAGAACTCAGAGTGAGTAAATTGGCCATTTTCATGCACTTTTAACCATTCCATAAATCTTGTGTTTAGGGCCCCTGGAAGCATGAAAATCACTTTAAACATGCTAATTTTAGCTCTAACACTGATGATCCACCTACAAATGTGAACTGACGTTCAAAAATAAAACATTTGAAAACGGACCATTTTCCACATTTCTGAAGCATGACGTAATGGGGGGGTGTTATCTCTTTTGTCAAAAATCAGCTGTTTTTGATTGAACATTAAATGCCTCCAAATAGTATTTAATTAATTTCCCGAGCCCCTGGAAGCATGAAAATCACTTTAAACATGCTCATTTTAGCTCTAACACTGATGATCCATCTACAAATGTGAACTGACGTTCAAAAATAAAACATTTGAAAACGGACCATTTTCCACATTTCTGAAGCATGACGTAATGGGGGGGTGTTATCTCTTTTGTCGAAAATCAGCCGTTTTTGCTCGAACATTAAATGCCTCCAAATGGTTTTTAATTAACTTCCCGGGGTGAAGAAACCCTTTTTGAGAACTCAGAGTGAGTAAATTGGCCATTTTCATGCACTTTTAACCATTCCATAAATCTTGTGTTTAGGGCCCCTGGAAGCATGAAAATCACTTTAAACATGCTAATTTTAGCTCTAACACTGATGATCCACCTACAAATGTGAACTGACGTTCAAAAATAAAACATTTGAAAACGGACCATTTTCCACATTTCTGAAGCATGACGTAATGGGGGGGTGTTATCTCTTTTGTCAAAAATCAGCTGTTTTTGATTGAACATTAAATGCCTCCAAATAGTATTTCATTCATTTCCCGAGCCCCTGGAAGCATGAAAATCACTTTAAACATGCTCATTTGAGCTCTAACACTGATGATCCACCTACAAATATGAACTGACGTTCAAAAATAAAACATTTGAAAACGGACCATTTTCCACATTTCTGAAGCATGACGTAATGGGGGGGTGTTATCTATTTTGTCGAAAATCAGCCATTTTTGCTCGAACATTAAATGCCTCCAAATGGTATTTAATTAACTTCCCGGGGTGAAGAAACCCTTTTTGAGAACTCAGAGTGAGTAAATTGGCCATTTTCATGCACTTTTAACCATTCCATAAATCTTGTGTTTAGGGCCCCTGGAAGCATGAAAATCACTTTAAACATGCTAATTTTAGCTCTAACACTGATGATCCACCTACAAATGTGAACTGACGTTCAAAAATAAAACATTTGAAAACTGACCATTTTCCACATTTCTGAAGCATGACGTAATGGGGGGGTGTTATCTCTTTTGTCGAAAATCAGCCGTTTTTGCTCGAACATTAAATGCCTCCAAATGGTTTTTAATTAACTTCCTGGGGTGAAGAAACCCTTTTTGAGAACTCAGAGTGAGTAAATTGGCCATTTTCATGCACTTTTAACCATTCCATAAATCTTGTGTTTAGGGCCCCTGGAAGCATGAAAATCACTTTAAACATGCTAATTTTAGCTCTAACACTGATGATCCACCTACAAATGTGAACTGACGTTCAAAAATAAAACATTTGAAAACGGACCATTTTCCACATTTCTGAAGCATGACGTAATGGGGGGGTGTTATCTCTTTTGTCAAAAATCAGCTGTTTTTGATTGAACATTAAATGCCTCCAAATAGTATTTAATTCATTTCCCGAGCCCCTGGAAGCATGAAAATCACTTTAAACATGCTCATTTTAGCTCTAACACTGATGATCCACCTACAAATGTGAACTGACGTTCAAAAATAAAACATTTGAAAACGGACCATTTTCCACATTTCTGAAGCATGACGTAATGGGGGGGTGTTATCTCTTTTGTCGAAAATCAGCCGTTTTTGCTCGAACATTAAATGCCTCCAAATGGTATTTAATTAACTTCCCGGGGTGAAGAAACCCTTTTTGAGAACTCAGAGTGAGTAAATTGGCCATTTTCATGCACTTTTAACCATTCCATAAATCTTGTGTTTAGGGCCCCTGGAAGCATGAAAATCACTTTAAACATGCTAATTTTAGCTCTAACACTGATGATCCACCTACAAATGTGAACTGACGTTCAAAAATAAAACATTTGAAAACGGATCATTTTCCACATTTCTGAAGCATTACGTAATGGGGGGGTGTTATCTCTTTTGTCAAAAATCAGCTGTTTTTGATTGAACATTAAATGCCTCCAAATAGTATTTAATTCATTTCCCGAGCCCCTGGAAGCATGAAAATCACTTTAAACATGCTCATTTTAGCTCTAACACTGATGATCCACCTACAAATGTGAACTGACGTTCAAAAATAAAACATTTGAAAACGGACCATTTTCCACATTTCTGAAGCATGACGTAATGGGGTGGTGTTATCTCTTTTGTCGAAAATCAGCCGTTTTTGCTTGAACATTAAATGCCTCCAAATAGTATTTAATTCACTTCCCGAGCCCCTGGAAGCATGAAAATCACTTTAAACATGCTAATTTTAGCTCTAACACTGATGATCCACCTACAAATGTGAACTGACGTTCAAAAATAAAACATTTGAAAATGGACCATTTTCCACATTTCTGAAGCATGACGTAATGGGGGGGTGTTATCTCTTTTGTCGAAAATCAGCCGTTTTTGCTCGAACATTAAATGCCTCCAAATTTTTTTTAATTAACTTCCCGGGCTGAAGAAACCCTTTTTGAGAACTCAGAGTGAGTAAATTGGCCATTTTCATGCACTTTTAACCATTCCATAAATCTTGTGTTTAGGGCCCCTGGAAGCATGAAAATCACTTTAAACATGCTAATTTTAGCTCTAACACTGATGATCCACCTACAAATGTGAACTGACGTTCAAAAATAAAACATTTGAAAACGGACCATTTTCCACATTTCTGAAGCATGACGTAATGGGGGGGTGTTATCTCTTTTGTCAAAAATCAGCTGTTTTTGATTGAACATTAAATGCCTCCAAATAGTATTTAATTAATTTCCCGAGCCCCTGGAAGCATGAAAATCACTTTAAACATGCTCATTTTAGCTCTAACACTGATGATCCACCTACAAATGTGAACTGACGTTCAAAAATAAAACATTTGAAAACGGACCATTTTCCACATTTCTGAAGCATGACGTAATGGGGGGGTGTTATCTCTTTTGTCGAAAATCAGCCGTTTTTGCTCGAACATTAAATGCCTCCAAATGGTTTTTAATTAACTTCCCGGGGTGAAGAAACCCTTTTTGAGAACTCAGAGTGAGTAAATTGGCCATTTTCATGCACTTTTAACCATTCCATAAATCTTGTGTTTAGGGCCCCTGGAAGCATGAAAATCACTTTAAACATGCTAATTTTAGCTCTAACACTGATGATCCACCTACAAATGTGAACTGACGTTCAAAAATAAAACATTTGAAAACGGACCATTTTCTACATTTCTGAAGCATGACGTAATGGGGGGGGTGTTATCTCTTTTGTCAAAAATCAGCTGTTTTTGATTGAACATTAAATGCCTCCAAATAGTATTTCATTCATTTCCCGAGCCCCTGGAAGCATGAAAATCACTTTAAACATGCTCATTTGAGCTCTAACACTGATGATCCACCTACAAATGTGAACTGACGTTCAAAAATAAAACATTTGAAAACGGACCATTTTCCACATTTCTGAAGCATGACGTAATGGGGGGTGTTATCTATTTTGTCGAAAATCAGCCATTTTTGCTCGAACATTAAATGCCTCCAAATGGTATTTAATTAACTTCCCGGGGTGAAGAAACCCTTTTTGAGAACTCAGAGTGAGTAAATTGGCCATTTTCATGCACTTTTAACCATTCCATAAATCTTGTGTTTAGGGCCCCTGGAAGCATGAAAATCAATTTAAACATGCTAATTTTAGCTCTAACACTGATGATCCACCTACAAATGTGAACTGACGTTCAAAAATAAAACATTTGAAAACGGACCATTTTCCACATTTCTGAAGCATGACGTAATGGGGGGGTGTTATCTCTTTTGTCAAAAATCAGCCGTTTTTGCTTGAACATTAAATGCCTCCAAATGGTATTTAATTCACTTCCCGGGGTGAAGAAACCCTTTTTGAGAACTCAGAGTGAGTAAATTGGCCATTTTCATGCACTTTTAACCATTCCATAAATCTTGTGTTTAGGGCCCCTGGAAGCATGAAAATCACTTTAAACATGCTAATTTTAGCTCTAACACTGATGATCCACCTACAAATGTGAACTGACGTTCAAAAATAAAACATTTGAAAACTGACCATTTTCCACATTTCTGAAGCATGACGTAATGGGGGGGTGTTGTCTCTTTTGTCAAAAATCAGCTGTTTTTGATTGAACATTAAATGCCTCCAAATAGTATTTAATTCACTTCCCGAGCCCCTGGAAGCATGAAAATCACTTTAAACATGCTAATTGTAGCTCTAACACTGATGATCCACCTACAAATGTGAACTGACGTTCAAAAATAAAACATTTGAAAACAGACCATTTTCCACATTTCTGAAGCATGACGTAATGGGGGGGTGTTATCTCTTTTGTCGAAAATCAGCCTTTTTTGCTCGAACATTAAATGCCTCCAAATGGTATTTAATTAACTTCCCGGGGTGAAGAAACCCTTTTTGAGAACTCAGAGTGAGTACATTGGCCATTTTCATGCACTTTTAACGATTCCATAAATCTTGTGTTTAGGGCCCCTGGAGGCATGAAAATCACTTTAAACATGCTAATTTTAGCTCTAACACTGATGATCCACCTACAATTGTGAACGGACGTTCAAAAATAAAACATTTGAAAACGGACTATTTTCCACATTTCTGAAGCATGACGTAATGGGGGGGTGTTATCTCTTTTGTCGAAAATCAGCCGTTTTTGCTCGAACATTAAATGCCTCCAAATGGTTTTTAATTAACTTCCTGGGGTGAAGAAACCCTTTTTGAGAACTCAGAGTGAGTAAATTGGCCATTTTCATGCACTTTTAACCATTCCATAAATCTTGTGTTTAGGGCCCCTGGAAGCATGAAAATCACTTTAAACATGCTAATTTTAGCTCTAACACTGATGATCCACCTACAAATGTGAACTGACGTTCAAAAATAAAACATTTGAAAACGGACCATTTTCCACATTTCTGAAGCATGACGTAATGGGGGGGGTGTTATCTCTTTTGTCAAAAATCAGCTGTTTTTGATTGAACATTAAATGCCTCCAAATAGTATTTAATTCATTTCCCGAGCCCCTGGAAGCATGAAAATCACTTTAAACATGCTCATTTTAGCTCTAACACTGATGATCCACCTACAAATGTGAACTGACGTTCAAAAATAAAACATTTGAAAACGGACCATTTTCCACATTTCTGAAGCATGACGTAATGGGGGGGTGTTATCTCTTTTGTCGAAAATCAGCCATTTTTGCTCGAACATTAAATGCCTCCAAATGGTATTTAATTAACTTCCCGGGTGAAGAAACCCTTTTTGAGAACTCAGAGTGAGTAAATTGGCCATTTTCATGCACTTTTAACCATTCCATAAATCTTGTGTTTAGGGCCCCTGGAAGCATGAAAATCACTTTAAACATGCTAATTTTAGCTCTAACACTGATGATCCACCTACAAATGTGAACTGACGTTCAAAAATAAAACATTTGAAAACGGACCATTTTCCACATTTCTGAAGCATGACGTAATGGGGGGTGTTATCTCTTTTGTCGAAAATCAGCCGTTTTTGCTCGAACATTAAATGCCTCCAAATGGTATTTAATTAACTTCCCGGGGTGAAGAAACCCTTTTTGAGAACTCAGAGTGAGTAAATTGGCCATTTTCATGCACTTTTAACCATTCCATAAATCTTGTGTTTAGGGCCCCTGGAAGCATGAAAATCACTTTAAACATGCTAATTTTAGCTCTAACACTGATGATCCACCTACAAATGTGAACTGACATTCAAAAATAAAACATTTGAAAACGGACCATTTTCCACATTTCTGAAGCATGACGTAATGGGGGGGGGGGGTGTTATCTCTTTTGTCAAAAATCAGCTGTTTTTGATTGAACATTAAATGCCTCCAAATAGTATTTAATTCACTTCCCGAGCCCCTGGAAGCATGAAAATCACTTTAAACATGCTCATTTTAGCTCTAACACTGATGATCCACCTACAAATGTGAACTGACGTTCAAAAATAAAACATTTGAAAACGGACCATTTTCCACATTTCTGAAGCATGACGTAATGGGGGGGTGTTATCTCTTTTGTCGAAAATCAGCCGTTTTTGCTCGAACATTAAATGCCTCCAAATGGTTTTTAATTAACTTCCCGGGGTGAAGAAACCCTTTTTGAGAACTCAGAGTGAGTAAATTGGCCATTTTCATGCACTTTTAACCATTCCATAAATCTTGTGTTTAGGGCCCCTGGAAGCATGAAAATCACTTTAAACATGCTAATTTTAGCTCTAACACTGATGATCCACCTACAAATGTGAACTGACGTTCAAAAATAAAACATTTGAAAACGGACCATTTTCCACATTTCTGAAGCATGACGTAATGGGGGGGTGTTATCTCTTTTGTCAAAAATCAGCTGTTTTTGATTGAACATTAAATGCCTCCAAATAGTATTTCATTCATTTCCCGAGCCCCTGGAAGCATGAAAATCACTTTAAACATGCTCATTTGAGCTCTAACACTGATGATCCACCTACAAATGTGAACTGACGTTCAAAAATAAAACATTTGAAAACGGACCATTTTCCACATTTCTGAAGCATGACGTAATGGGGGGGTGTTATCTATTTTGTCGAAAATCAGCCATTTTTGCTCGAACATTAAATGCCTCCAAATGGTATTTAATTAACTTCCCGGGGTGATGAAACCCTTTTTGAGAACTCAGAGTGAGTAAATTGGCCATTTTCATGCACTTTTAACCATTCCATAAATCTTGTGTTTAGGGCCCCTGGAAGCATGAAAATCACTTTAAACATGCTAATTTTAGCTCTAACACTGATGATCCACCTACAAATGTGAACTGACGTTCAAAAATAAAACATTTGAAAACGGACCATTTTCCACATTTCTGAAGCATGACGTAATGGGGGGGTGTTATCTCTTTTGTCAAAAATCAGCCGTTTTTGCTTGAACATTAAATGCCTCCAAATGGTATTTAATTCACTTCCCGGGGTGAAGAAACCCTTTTTGAGAACTCAGAGTGAGTAAATTGGCCATTTTCATGCACTTTTAACCATTCCATAAATCTTGTGTTTAGGGCCCCTGGAAGCATGAAAATCACTTTAAACATGCTAATTTTAGCTCTAACACTGATGATCCACCTACAAATGTGAACTGACGTTCAAAAATAAAACATTTGAAAACTGACCATTTTCCACATTTCTGAAGCATGACGTAATGGGGGGGTGTTGTCTCTTTTGTCAAAAATCAGCTGTTTTTGATTGAACATTAAATGCCTCCAAATAGTATTTAATTCACTTCCCGAGCCCCTGGAAGCATGAAAATCACTTTAAACATGCTAATTGTAGCTCTAACACTGATGATCCACCTACAAATGTGAACTGACGTTCAAAAATAAAACATTTGAAAACAGACCATTTTCCACATTTCTGAAGCATGACGTAATGGGGGGGTGTTATCTCTTTTGTCGAAAATCAGCCTTTTTTGCTCGAACATTAAATGCCTCCAAATGGTATTTAATTAACTTCCCGGGGTGAAGAAACCCTTTTTGAGAACTCAGAGTGAGTACATTGGCCATTTTCATGCACTTTTAACGATTCCATAAATCTTGTGTTTAGGGCCCCTGGAGGCATGAAAATCACTTTAAACATGCTAATTTTAGCTCTAACACTGATGATCCACCTACAATTGTGAACGGACGTTCAAAAATAAAACATTTGAAAACGGACTATTTTCCACATTTCTGAAGCATGACGTAATGGGGGGGTGTTATCTCTTTTGTCGAAAATCAGCCGTTTTTGCTCGAACATTAAATGCCTCCAAATGGTTTTTAATTAACTTCCTGGGGTGAAGAAACCCTTTTTGAGAACTCAGAGTGAGTAAATTGGCCATTTTCATGCACTTTTAACCATTCCATAAATCTTGTGTTTAGGGCCCCTGGAAGCATGAAAATCACTTTAAACATGCTAATTTTAGCTCTAACACTGATGATCCACCTACAAATGTGAACTGACGTTCAAAAATAAAACATTTGAAAACGGACCATTTTCCACATTTCTGAAGCATGACGTAATGGGGGGTGTTATCTCTTTTGTCAAAAATCAGCTGTTTTTGATTGAACATTAAATGCCTCCAAATAGTATTTAATTCATTTCCCGAGCCCCTGGAAGCATGAAAATCACTTTAAACATGCTCATTTTAGCTCTAACACTGATGATCCACCTACAAATGTGAACTGACGTTCAAAAATAAAACATTTGAAAACGGACCATTTTCCACATTTCTGAAGCATGACGTAATGGGGGGGTGTTATCTCTTTTGTCGAAAATCAGCCATTTTTGCTCGAACATTAAATGCCTCCAAATGGTATTTAATTAACTTCCCGGGTGAAGAAACCCTTTTTGAGAACTCAGAGTGAGTAAATTGGCCATTTTCATGCACTTTTAACCATTCCATAAATCTTGTGTTTAGGGCCCCTGGAAGCATGAAAATCACTTTAAACATGCTAATTTTAGCTCTAACACTGATGATCCACCTACAAATGTGAACTGACGTTCAAAAATAAAACATTTGAAAACAGACCATTTTCCACATTTCTGAAGCATGACGTAATGGGGGGTGTTATCTCTTTTGTCGAAAATCAGCCGTTTTTGCTCGAACATTAAATGCCTCCAAATGGTATTTAATTAACTTACCGGGGTGAAGAAACCCTTTTTGAGAACTCAGAGTGAGTAAATTGGCCATTTTCATGCACTTTTAACCATTCCATAAATCTTGTGTTTAGGGCCCCTGGAAGCATGAAAATCACTTTAAACATGCTAATTTTAGCTCTAACACTGATGATCCACCTACAAATGTGAACTGACATTCAAAAATAAAACATTTGAAAACGGACCATTTTCCACATTTCTGAAGCATGACGTAATGGGGGGGGGGGGGGGTGTTATCTCTTTTGTCAAAAATCAGCTGTTTTTGATTGAACATTAAATGCCTCCAAATAGTATTTAATTCACTTCCCGAGCCCCTGGAAGCATGAAAATCACTTTAAACATGCTCATTTTAGCTCTAACACTGATGATCCACCTACAAATGTGAACTGACGTTCAAAAATAAAACATTTGAAAACGGACAATTTTCCACATTTCTGAAGCATGACGTAATGGGGGGGTGTTATCTCTTTTGTCGAAAATCAGCCGTTTTTGCTCGAACATTAAATGCCTCCAAATGGTTTTTAATTAACTTCCCGGGGTGAAGAAACCCTTTTTGAGAACTCAGAGTGAGTAAATTGGCCATTTTCATGCACTTTTAACCATTCCATAAATCTTGTGTTTAGGGCCCCTGGAAGCATGAAAATCACTTTAAACATGCTAATTTTAGCTCTAACACTGATGATCCACCTACAAATGTGAACTGACGTTCAAAAATAAAACATTTGAAAACGGACCATTTTCCACATTTCTGAAGCATGAAGTAATGGGGGGGTGTTATCTCTTTTGTCAAAAATCAGCTGTTTTTGATTGAACATTAAATGCCTCCAAATAGTATTTCATTCATTTCCCGAGCCCCTGGAAGCATGAAAATCACTTTAAACATGCTCATTTGAGCTCTAACACTGATGATCCACCTACAAATGTGAACTGACGTTCAAAAATAAAACATTTGAAAACGGACCATTTTCCACATTTCTGAAGCATGACGTAATGGGGGGGTGTTATCTATTTTGTCGAAAATCAGCCATTTTTGCTCGAACATTAAATGCCTCCAAATGGTATTTAATTAACTTCCCGGGGTGAAGAAACCCTTTTTGAGAACTCAGAGTGAGTAAATTGGCCATTTTCATGCACTTTTAACCATTCCATAAATCTTGTGTTTAGGGCCCCTGGAAGCATGAAAATCACTTTAAACATGCTAATTTTAGCTCTAACACTGATGATCCACCTACAAATGTGAACTGACGTTCAAAAATAAAACATTTGAAAACGGACCATTTTCCACATTTCTGAAGCATGACGTAATGGGGGGGTGTTATCTCTTTTGTCAAAAATCAGCCGTTTTTGCTTGAACATTAAATGCCTCCAAATGGTATTTAATTCACTTCCCGGGGTGAAGAAACCCTTTTTGAGAACTCAGAGTGAGTAAATTGGCCATTTTCATGCACTTTTAACCATTCCATAAATCTTGTGTTTAGGGCCCCTGGAAGCATGAAAATCACTTTAAACATGCTAATTTTAGCTCTAACACTGATGATCCACCTACAAATGTGAACTGACGTTCAAAAATAAAACATTTGAAAACTGACCATTTTCCACATTTCTGAAGCATGACGTAATGGGGGGGTGTTGTCTCTTTTGTCAAAAATCAGCTGTTTTTGATTGAACATTAAATGCCTCCAAATAGTATTTAATTCACTTCCCGAGCCCCTGGAAGCATGAAAATCACTTTAAACATGCTAATTGTAGCTCTAACACTGATGATCCACCTACAAATGTGAACTGACATTCAAAAATAAAACATTTGAAAACAGACCATTTTCCACATTTCTGAAGCATGACGTAATGGGGGGGTGTTATCTCTTTTGTCGAAAATCAGCCTTTTTTGCTCGAACATTAAATGCCTCCAAATGGTATTTAATTAACTTCCCGGGGTGAAGAAACCCTTTTTGAGAACTCAGAGTGAGTACATTGGCCATTTTCATGCACTTTTAACGATTCCATAAATCTTGTGTTTAGGGCCCCTGGAGGCATGAAAATCACTTTAAACATGCTAATTTTAGCTCTAACACTGATGATCCACCTACAATTGTGAACGGACGTTCAAAAATAAAACATTTGAAAACGGACTATTTTCCACATTTCTGAAGCATGACGTAATGGGGGGGTGTTATCTCTTTTGTCGAAAATCAGCCGTTTTTGCTCGAACATTAAATGCCTCCAAATGGTTTTTAATTAACTTCCTGGGGTGAAGAAACCCTTTTTGAGAACTCAGAGTGAGTAAATTGGCCATTTTCATGCACTTTTAACCATTCCATAAATCTTGTGTTTAGGGCCCCTGGAAGCATGAAAATCACTTTAAACATGCTAATTTTAGCTCTAACACTGATGATCCACCTACAAATGTGAACTGACGTTCAAAAATAAAACATTTGAAAACGGACCATTTTCCACATTTCTGAAGCATGACGTAATGGGGGGGTGTTATCTCTTTTGTCAAAAATCAGCTGTTTTTGATTGAACATTAAATGCCTCCAAATAGTATTTAATTCATTTCCCGAGCCCCTGGAAGCATGAAAATCACTTTAAACATGCTCATTTTAGCTCTAACACTGATGATCCACCTACAAATGTGAACTGACGTTCAAAAATAAAACATTTGAAAACGGACCATTTTCCACATTTCTGAAGCATGACGTAATGGGGGGGTGTTATCTCTTTTGTCGAAAATCAGCCATTTTTCCTCGAACATTAAATGCCTCCAAATGGTATTTAATTAACTTCCCGGGTGAAGAAACCCTTTTTGAGAACTCAGAGTGAGTAAATTGGCCATTTTCATGCACTTTTAACCATTCCATAAATCTTGTGTTTAGGGCCCCTGGAAGCATGAAAATCACTTTAAACATGCTAATTTTAGCTCTAACACTGATGATCCACCTACAAATGTGAACTGACGTTCAAAAATAAAACATTTGAAAACGGACCATTTTCCACATTTCTGAAGCATGACGTAATGGGGGGGGGTGTTATCTCTTTTGTCAAAAATCAGCTGTTTTTGCTTGAACATTAAATGCCTCCAAATAGTATTTAATTCACATCCCGAGCCCCTGGAAGCATGAAAATCACTTTAAACAAGCTAATTTTAGCTCTAACACTGATGATCCACCTACAAATGTGAACTGACGTTCAAAATTAAAACATTTGAAAACGGACCATTTTCCACATTTCTGAAGCATGACGTAATGCGGGGGTGTTATCTCTTTTGTCGAAAATCAGCCGTTTTTGCTCGAACATTAAATGCCTCCAAATGGTATTTAATTAACTTCCTGGGGTGAAGAAACCCTTTTTGAGAACTCAGAGTGAGTAAATTGGCCATTTTCATGCACTTTTAACCATTCCATAAATCTTGTGTTTAGGGCCCCTGGAAGCATGAAAATCACTTTAAACATGCTAATTTTAGCTCTAACACTGATGATCCACCTACAAATGTGAACTGACGTTCAAAAATAAAACATTTGAAAACGGACCATTTTCCACATTTCTGAAGCATGACGTAATGGGGGGTTTTATCTCTTTTGTCGAAAATCAGCCGTTTTTGCTCGAACATTAAATGCCTCCAAATGGTATTTAATTAACTTCCCGGGGTGAAGAAACCCTTTTTGAGAACTCAGAGTGAGTAAATTGGCTATTTTCATGCACTTTTAACCATTCCATAAATCTTGTGTTTAGGGCCCCTGGAAGCATGAAAATCACTTTAAACATGCTAATTTTAGCTCTAACACTGATGATCCACCTACAAATGTGAACTGACGTTCAAAAATAAAACATTTGAAAACGGACCATTTTCCACATTTCTGAAGCATGACGTAATGGGGGAGGGTGTTATCTCTTTTGTCAAAAATCAGCTGTTTTTGATTGAACATTAAATGCCTCCAAATAGTATTTAATTCACTTCCCGAGCCCCTGGAAGCATGAAAATAACTTTAAACATGCTAATTTTAGCTCTAACACCGATGATCCACCTACAAATGTGAACTGACGTTCAAAAATAAAACATTTGAAAACGGACCATTTTCCACATTTCTGAAGCATGACGTAATGGGGGGGTGTTATCTCTTTTGTCAAAAATCAGCTGTTTTTGCTTGAACATTAAATGCCTCCAAATAGTATTTAATTCACATCCCGAGCCCCTGGAAGCATGAAAATCACTTTAAACATGCTAATTTTAGCTCTAACACTGATGATCCACCTACAAATGTGAACTGACGTTCAAAAATAAAACATTTGAAAACGGACCATTTTCCACATTTCTGAAGCATGATGTAATGGGGGGGTGTTATCTCTTTTGTCGAAAATCAGCCGTTTTTGATCGAACATTAAATGCCTCCAAATGGTATTTAATTAACTTCCCGGGGTGAAGAAACCCTTATTGAGAACTCAGAGTGAGTAAATTGGCCATTTTCATGCACTTTTAACCATTCCATAAATCTTGTGTTTAGGGCCCCTGGAAGCATGAAAATCACTTTAAACATGCTAATTTTAGCTCTAACACTGATGATCCACCTACAAATGTGAACTGACGTTCAAAAATAAAACATTTGAAAACGGATCATTTTCCACATTTCTGAAGCATTACGTAATGGGGGGGTGTTATCTCTTTTGTCAAAAATCAGCTGTTTTTGATTGAACATTAAATGCCTCCAAATAGTATTTAATTCATTTCCCGAGCCCCTGGAAGCATGAAAATCACTTTAAACATGCTCATTTTAGCTCTAACACTGATGATCCACCTACAAATGTGAACTGACGTTCAAAAATAAAACATTTGAAAACGGACCATTTTCCACATTTCTGAAGCATGACGTAATGGGGGAGGGTGTTATCTCTTTTGTCAAAAATCAGCTGTTTTTGATTGAACATTAAATGCCTCCAAATAGTATTTAATTCACTTCCCGAGCCCCTGGAAGCATGAAAATCACTTTAAACATGCTAATTTTAGCTCTAACACCGATGATCCACCTACAAATGTGAACTGACGTTCAAAAATAAAACATTTGAAAACGGACCATTTTCCACATTTCTGAAGCATGACGTAATTGGGGGGTGTTATCTCTTTTGTCAAAAATCAGCTGTTTTTGCTTGAACATTAAATGCCTCCAAATAGTATTTAATTCACATCCCGAGCCCCTGGAAGCATGAAAATCACTTTAAACATGCTAATTTTAGCTCTAACACTGATGATCCACCTACAAATGTGAACTGACGTTCAAAAATAAAACATTTGAAAACGGACCATTTTCCACATTTCTGAAGCATGATGTAATGGGGGGGGGTGTTATCTCTTTTGTCGAAAATCAGCCGTTTTTGATCGAACATTAAATGCCTCCAAATGGTATTTAATTAACTTCCCGGGGTGAAGAAACCCTTATTGAGAACTCAGAGTGAGTAAATTGGCCATTTTCATGCACTTTTAACCATTCCATAAATCTTGTGCTTAGGGCCCCTGGAAGCATGAAAATCACTTTAAACATGCTAATTTTAGCTCTAACACTGATGATCCACCTACAAATGTGAACTGACGTTCAAAAATAAAACATTTGAAAACGGACCATTTTCCACATTTCTGAAGCATGACGTAATAGGGGGGTGTTATCTCTTTTGTCAAAAATCAGCTGTTTTTGCTTGAACATTAAATGCCTCCAAATAGTATTTAATTCACTTCCCGAGCCCCAGGAAGCATGAAAATCACTTTAAACATGCTAATTTTAGCTCTAACACTGATGATCCATCTACAAATGTGAACTGACGTTCAAAAATAAAACATTTGAAAACGGACCATTTTCCACATTTCTGAAGCATGACGTAATGGGGGGGTGTTATCTCTTTTGTCGAAAATCAGCCGTTTTTGCTCGAACATTAAATGCCTCCAAATGGTTTTTAATTAATTTCCCGGGGTGAAGAAACCCTTTTTGAGAACTCAGAGTGAGTAAATTGGCCATTTTCATGCACTTTTAACCATTCCATAAATCTTGTGTTTAGGGCCCCTGGAAGCATGAAAATCACTTTAAACATGCTAATTTTAGCTCTAACACTGATGATCCACCTACAAATGTGAACTGACGTTCAAAAATAAAACATTTGAAAACGGACCATTTTCCACATTTCTGAAGCATTACGTAATGGGGGGGTGTTATCTCTTTTGTCAAAAATCAGCTGTTTTTGCTTGAACATTAAATGCCTCCAAATAGTATTTAATTCACATCCCGAGCCCCTGGAAGCATGAAAATCACTTTAAACATGCTAATTTTAGCTCTAACACTGATGATCCACCTACAAATGTGAACTGACGTTCAAAAATAAAACATTTGAAAACGGACCATTTTCCACATTTCTGAAGCATGATGTAATGGGGGGGTGTTATCTCTTTTGTCGAAAATCAGCCGTTTTTGATCGAACATTAAATGCCTCCAAATGGTATTTAATTAACTTCCCGGGGTGAAGAAACCCTTATTGAGAACTCAGAGTGAGTAAATTGGCCATTTTCATGCACTTTTAACCATTCCATAAATCTTGTGTTTAGGGCCCCTGGAAGCATGAAAATCACTTTAAACATGCTAATTTTAGCTCTAACACTGATGATCCACCTACAAATGTGAACTGACGTTCAAAAATAAAACATTTGAAAACGGATCATTTTCCACATTTCTGAAGCATTACGTAATGGGGGGGTGTTATCTCTTTTGTCAAAAATCAGCTGTTTTTGATTGAACATTAAATGCCTCCAAATAGTATTTAATTCATTTCCCGAGCCCCTGGAAGCATGAAAATCACTTTAAACATGCTCATTTTAGCTCTAACACTGATGATCCACCTACAAATGTGAACTGACGTTCAAAAATAAAACATTTGAAAACGGACCATTTTCCACATTTCTGAAGCATGACGTAATGGGGGAGGGTGTTATCTCTTTTGTCAAAAATCAGCTGTTTTTGATTGAACATTAAATGCCTCCAAATAGTATTTAATTCACTTCCCGAGCCCCTGGAAGCATGAAAATCACTTTAAACATGCTAATTTTAGCTCTAACACCGATGATCCACCTACAAATGTGAACTGACGTTCAAAAATAAAACATTTGAAAACGGACCATTTTCCACATTTCTGAAGCATGACGTAATTGGGGGGTGTTATCTCTTTTGTCAAAAATCAGCTGTTTTTGCTTGAACATTAAATGCCTCCAAATAGTATTTAATTCACATCCCGAGCCCCTGGAAGCATGAAAATCACTTTAAACATGCTAATTTTAGCTCTAACACTGATGATCCACCTACAAATGTGAACTGACGTTCAAAAATAAAACATTTGAAAACGGACCATTTTCCACATTTCTGAAGCATGATGTAATGGGGGGGGGTGTTATCTCTTTTGTCGAAAATCAGCCGTTTTTGATCGAACATTAAATGCCTCCAAATGGTATTTAATTAACTTCCCGGGGTGAAGAAACCCTTATTGAGAACTCAGAGTGAGTAAATTGGCCATTTTCATGCACTTTTAACCATTCCATAAATCTTGTGCTTAGGGCCCCTGGAAGCATGAAAATCACTTTAAACATGCTAATTTTAGCTCTAACACTGATGATCCACCTACAAATGTGAACTGACGTTCAAAAATAAAACATTTGAAAACGGACCATTTTCCACATTTCTGAAGCATGACGTAATAGGGGGGTGTTATCTCTTTTGTCAAAAATCAGCTGTTTTTGCTTGAACATTAAATGCCTCCAAATAGTATTTAATTCACTTCCCGAGCCCCAGGAAGCATGAAAATCACTTTAAACATGCTAATTTTAGCTCTAACACTGATGATCCATCTACAAATGTGAACTGACGTTCAAAAATAAAACATTTGAAAACGGACCATTTTCCACATTTCTGAAGCATGACGTAATGGGGGGGTGTTATCTCTTTTGTCGAAAATCAGCCGTTTTTGCTCGAACATTAAATGCCTCCAAATGGTTTTTAATTAATTTCCCGGGGTGAAGAAACCCTTTTTGAGAACTCAGAGTGAGTAAATTGGCCATTTTCATGCACTTTTAACCATTCCATAAATCTTGTGTTTAGGGCCCCTGGAAGCATGAAAATCACTTTAAACATGCTAATTTTAGCTCTAACACTGATGATCCACCTACAAATGTGAACTGACGTTCAAAAATAAAACATTTGAAAACGGATCATTTTCCACATTTCTGAAGCATTACGTAATGGGGGGGTGTTATCTCTTTTGTCAAAAATCAGCTGTTTTTGATTGAACATTAAATGCCTCCAAATAGTATTTAATTCATTTCCCGAGCCCCTGGAAGCATGAAAATCACTTTAAACATGCTCATTTTAGCTCTAACACTGATGATCCACCTACAAATGTGAACTGACGTTCAAAAATAAAACATTTGAAAACGGACCATTTTCCACATTTCTGAAGCATGACGTAATGGGGGGTGTTATCTCTTTTGTCGAAAATCAGCCGTTTTTGCTCGAACATTAAATGCCTCCAAATGGTTTTTAATTAACTTCCCGGGGTGAAGAAACCCTTTTTGAGAACTCAGAGTGAGTAAATTGGCCATTTTCATGCACTTTTAACCATTCCATAAATCTTGTGTTTAGGGCCCCTGGAAGCATGAAAATCACTTTAAACATGCTAATTTTAGCTCTAACACTGATGATCCACCTACAAATTTGAACTGACGTTCAAAAATAAAACATTTGAAAACGGACCATTTTCCACATTTCTGAAGCATGACCTAATGGGGGGGTGTTATCTCTTTTGTCAAAAATCAGCTGTTTTTGATTGAACATTAAATGCCTCCAAATAGTATTTAATTCATTTCCCGAGCCCCTGGAAGCATGAAAATCACTTTAAACATGCTCATTTTAGCTCTAACACTGATGATCCACCTACAAATGTGAACTGACGTTCAAAAATAAAACATTTGAAAACGGACCATTTTCCACATTTCTGAAGCATGACGTAATGGGGTGGTGTTATCTCTTTTGTCGAAAATCAGCCGTTTTTGCTTGAACATTAAATGCCTCCAAATAGTATTTAATTCACTTCCCGAGCCCCTGGAAGCATGAAAATCACTTTAAACATGCTAATTTTAGCTCTAACACTGATGATCCACCTACAAATGTGAACTGACGTTCAAAAATAAAACATTTGAAAACGGACCATTTTCCACATTTCTGAAGCATGACGTAATGGGGGGGTGTTATCTCTTTTGTCGAAAATCAGCCGTTTTTGCTCGAACATTAAATGCCTCCAAATTTTTTTTAATTAACTTCCCGGGCTGAAGAAACCCTTTTTGAGAACTCAGAGTGAGTAAATTGGCCATTTTTATGCACTTTTAACCATTCCATAAATCTTGTGTTTAGGGCCCCTGGAAGCATGAAAATCACTTTAAACATGCTAATTTTAGCTCTAACACTGATGATCCACCTACAAATGTGAACTGACGTTCAAAAATAAAACATTTGAAAACGGACCATTTTCCACATTTCTGAAGCATGACGTAATGGGGGGGTGTTATCTCTTTTGTCAAAAATCAGCTGTTTTTGATTGAACATTAAATGCCTCCAAATAGTATTTCATTCATTTCCCGAGCCCCTGGAAGCATGAAAATCACTTTAAACATGCTCATTTGAGCTCTAACACTGATGATCCACCTACAAATGTGAACTGACGTTCAAAAATAAAACATTTGAAAACGGACCATTTTCCACATTTCTGAAGCATGACGTAATGGGGGGGTGTTATCTATTTTGTCGAAAATCAGCCATTTTTGCTCGAACATTAAATGCCTCCAAATGGTATTTAATTAACTTCCCGGGGTGAAGAAACCCTTTTTGAGAACTCAGAGTGAGTAAATTGGCCATTTTCATGCACTTTTAACCATTCCATAAATCTTGTGTTTAGGGCCCCTGGAAGCATGAAAATCACTTTAAACATGCTAATTTTAGCTCTAACACTGATGATCCACCTACAAATGTGAACTGACGTTCAAAAATAAAACATTTGAAAACGGACCATTTTCCACATTTCTGAAGCATGACGTAATGGGGGGGTGTTATCTCTTTTGTCAAAAATCAGCCGTTTTTGCTTGAACATTAAATGCCTCCAAATGGTATTTAATTCACTTCCCGGGGTGAAGAAACCCTTTTTGAGAACTCAGAGTGAGTAAATTGGCCATTTTCATGCACTTTTAACCATTCCATAAATCTTGTGTTTAGGGCCCCTGGAAGCATGAAAATCACTTTAAACATGCTAATTTTAGCTCTAACACTGATGATCCACCTACAAATGTGAACTGACGTTCAAAAATAAAACATTTGAAAACTGACCATTTTCCACATTTCTGAAGCATGACGTAATGGGGGGGTGTTGTCTCTTTTGTCAAAAATCAGCTGTTTTTGATTGAACATTAAATGCCTCCAAATAGTATTTAATTCACTTCCCGAGCCCCTGGAAGCATGAAAATCACTTTAAACATGCTAATTGTAGCTCTAACACTGATGATCCACCTACAAATGTGAACTGACGTTCAAAAATAAAACATTTGAAAACAGACCATTTTCCACATTTCTGAAGCATGACGTAATGGGGGGGTGTTATCTCTTTTGTCGAAAATCAGCCTTTTTTGCTCGAACATTAAATGCCTTCAAATGGTATTTAATTAACTTCCCGGGGTGAAGAAACCCTTTTTGAGAACTCAGAGTGAGTACATTGGCCATTTTCATGCACTTTTAACCATTCCATAAATCTTGTGTTTAGGGCCCCTGGAAGCATGAAAATCACTTTAAACATGCTAATTTTAGCTCTAACACTGATGATCCACCTACAAATGTGAACTGACGTTCAAAAATAAAACATTTGAAAACTGACCATTTTCCACATTTCTGAAGCATGACGTAATGGGGGGGTGTTATCTCTTTTGTCAAAAATCAGCTGTTTTTGATTGAACATTAAATGCCTCCAAATAGTATTTAATTCATTTCCCGAGCCCCTGGAAGCATGAAAATCACTTTAAACATGCTCATTTTAGCTCTAACACTGATGATCCACCTACAAATGTGAACTGACGTTCAAAAATAAAACATTTGAAAACGGACCATTTTCCACATTTCTGAAGCATGACGTAATGGGGGGGTGTTATCTCTTTTGTCGAAAATCAGCCATTTTTCCTCGAACATTAAATGCCTCCAAATGGTATTTAATTAACTTCCCGGGTGAAGAAACCCTTTTTGAGAACTCAGAGTGAGTAAATTGGCCATTTTCATGCACTTTTAACCATTCCATAAATCTTGTGTTTAGGGCCCCTGGAAGCATGAAAATCACTTTAAACATGCTAATTTTAGCTCTAACACTGATGATCCACCTACAAATGTGAACTGACGTTCAAAAATAAAACATTTGAAAACGGACCATTTTCCACATTTCTGAAGCATGACGTAATGGGGGGGGGTGTTATCTCTTTTGTCAAAAATCAGCTGTTTTTGCTTGAACATTAAATGCCTCCAAATAGTATTTAATTCACATCCCGAGCCCCTGGAAGCATGAAAATCACTTTAAACAAGCTAATTTTAGCTCTAACACTGATGATCCACCTACAAATGTGAACTGACGTTCAAAATTAAAACATTTGAAAACGGACCATTTTCCACATTTCTGAAGCATGACGTAATGCGGGGGTGTTATCTCTTTTGTCGAAAATCAGCCGTTTTTGCTCGAACATTAAATGCCTCCAAATGGTATTTAATTAACTTCCTGGGGTGAAGAAACCCTTTTTGAGAACTCAGAGTGAGTAAATTGGCCATTTTCATGCACTTTTAACCATTCCATAAATCTTGTGTTTAGGGCCCCTGGAAGCATGAAAATCACTTTAAACATGCTAATTTTAGCTCTAACACTGATGATCCACCTACAAATGTGAACTGACGTTCAAAAATAAAACATTTGAAAACGGACCATTTTCCACATTTCTGAAGCATGACGTAATGGGGGGTGTTATCTCTTTTGTCGAAAATCAGCCGTTTTTGCTCGAACATTAAATGCCTCCAAATGGTATTTAATTAACTTCCCGGGGTGAAGAAACCCTTTTTGAGAACTCAGAGTGAGTAAATTGGCTATTTTCATGCACTTTTAACCATTCCATAAATCTTGTGTTTAGGGCCCCTGGAAGCATGAAAATCACTTTAAACATGCTAATTTTAGCTCTAACACTGATGATCCACCTACAAATGTGAACTGACGTTCAAAAATAAAACATTTGAAAACGGACCATTTTCCACATTTCTGAAGCATGACGTAATGGGGGAGGGTGTTATCTCTTTTGTCAAAAATCAGCTGTTTTTGATTGAACATTAAATGCCTCCAAATAGTATTTAATTCACTTCCCGAGCCCCTGGAAGCATGAAAATAACTTTAAACATGCTAATTTTAGCTCTAACACCGATGATCCACCTACAAATGTGAACTGACGTTCAAAAATAAAACATTTGAAAACGGACCATTTTCCACATTTCTGAAGCATGACGTAATGGGGGGGTGTTATCTCTTTTGTCAAAAATCAGCTGTTTTTGCTTGAACATTAAATGCCTCCAAATAGTATTTAATTCACATCCCGAGCCCCTGGAAGCATGAAAATCACTTTAAACATGCTAATTTTAGCTCTAACACTGATGATCCACCTACAAATGTGAACTGACGTTCAAAAATAAAACATTTGAAAACGGACCATTTTCCACATTTCTGAAGCATGATGTAATGGGGGGGTGTTATCTCTTTTGTCGAAAATCAGACGTTTTTGATCGAACATTAAATGCCTCCAAATGGTATTTAATTAACTTCCCGGGGTGAAGAAACCCTTATTGAGAACTCAGAGTGAGTAAATTGGCCATTTTCATGCACTTTTAACCATTCCATAAATCTTGTGTTTAGGGCCCCTGGAAGCATGAAAATCACTTAAACATGCTAATTTTAGCTCTAACACTGATGATCCACCTACAAATGTGAACTGACGTTCAAAAATAAAACATTTGAAAACGGATCATTTTCCACATTTCTGAAGCATTACGTAATGGGGGGGTGTTATCTCTTTTGTCAAAAATCAGCTGTTTTTGATTGAACATTAAATGCCTCCAAATAGTATTTAATTCATTTCCCGAGCCCCTGGAAGCATGAAAATCACTTTAAACATGCTCATTTTAGCTCTAACACTGATGATCCACCTACAAATGTGAACTGACGTTCAAAAATAAAACATTTGAAAACGGACCATTTTCCACATTTCTGAAGCATGACGTAATGGGGGAGGGTGTTATCTCTTTTGTCAAAAATCAGCTGTTTTTGATTGAACATTAAATGCCTCCAAATAGTATTTAATTCACTTCCCGAGCCCCTGGAAGCATGAAAATCACTTTAAACATGCTAATTTTAGCTCTAACACCGATGATCCACCTACAAATGTGAACTGACGTTCAAAAATAAAACATTTGAAAACGGACCATTTTCCACATTTCTGAAGCATGACGTAATGGGGGGGTGTTATCTCTTTTGTCAAAAATCAGCTGTTTTTGTTTGAACATTAAATGCCTCCAAATAGTATTTAATTCACATCCCGAGCCCCTGGAAGCATGAAAATCACTTTAAACATGCTAATTTTAGCTCTAACACTGATGATCCACCTACAAATGTGAACTGACGTTCAAAAATAAAACATTTGAAAACGGACCATTTTCCACATTTCTGAAGCATGATGTAATGGGGGGGGTGTTATCTCTTTTGTCGAAAATCAGCCGTTTTTGATCGAACATTAAATGCCTCCAAATGGTATTTAATTAACTTCCCGGGGTGAAGAAACCCTTATTGAGAACTCAGAGTGAGTAAATTGGCCATTTTCATGCACTTTTAACCATTCCATAAATCTTGTGCTTAGGGCCCCTGGAAGCATGAAAATCACTTTAAACATGCTAATTTTAGCTCTAACACTGATGATCCACCTACAAATGTGAACTGACGTTCAAAAATAAAACATTTGAAAACGGACCATTTTCCACATTTCTGAAGCATGACGTAATAGGGGGGTGTTATCTCTTTTGTCAAAAATCAGCTGTTTTTGCTTGAACATTAAATGCCTCCAAATAGTATTTAATTCACTTCCCGAGCCCCAGGAAGCATGAAAATCACTTTAAACATGCTAATTTTAGCTCTAACACTGATGATCCATCTACAAATGTGAACTGACGTTCAAAAATAAAACATTTGAAAACGGACCATTTTCCACATTTCTGAAGCATGACGTAATGGGGGGGTGTTATCTCTTTTGTCGAAAATCAGCCGTTTTTGCTCGAACATTAAATGCCTCCAAATGGTTTTTAATTAATTTCCCGGGGTGAAGAAACCCTTTTTGAGAACTCAGAGTGAGTAAATTGGCCATTTTCATGCACTTTTAACCATTCCATAAATCTTGTGTTTAGGGCCCCTGGAAGCATGAAAATCACTTTAAACATGCTAATTTTAGCTCTAACACTGATGATCCACCTACAAATGTGAACTGACGTTCAAAAATAAAACATTTGAAAACGGATCATTTTCCACATTTCTGAAGCATTACGTAATGGGGGGGTGTTATCTCTTTTGTCAAAAATCAGCTGTTTTTGATTGAACATTAAATGCCTCCAAATAGTATTTAATTCATTTCCCGAGCCCCTGGAAGCATGAAAATCACTTTAAACATGCTCATTTTAGCTCTAACACTGATGATCCACCTACAAATGTGAACTGACGTTCAAAAATAAAACATTTGAAAACGGACCATTTTCCACATTTCTGAAGCATGACGTAATGGGGGGTGTTATCTCTTTTGTCGAAAATCAGCCGTTTTTGCTCGAACATTAAATGCCTCCAAATGGTTTTTAATTAACTTCCCGGGGTGAAGAAACCCTTTTTGAGAACTCAGAGTGAGTAAATTGGCCATTTTCATGCACTTTTAACCATTCCATAAATCTTGTGTTTAGGGCCCCTGGAAGCATGAAAATCACTTTAAACATGCTAATTTTAGCTCTAACACTGATGATCCACCTACAAATTTGAACTGACGTTCAAAAATAAAACATTTGAAAACGGACCATTTTCCACATTTCTGAAGCATGACCTAATGGGGGGGTGTTATCTCTTTTGTCAAAAATCAGCTGTTTTTGATTGAACATTAAATGCCTCCAAATAGTATTTAATTCATTTCCCGAGCCCCTGGAAGCATGAAAATCACTTTAAACATGCTCATTTTAGCTCTAACACTGATGATCCACCTACAAATGTGAACTGACGTTCAAAAATAAAACATTTGAAAACGGACCATTTTGCACATTTCTGAAGCATGACGTAATGGGGTGGTGTTATCTCTTTTGTCGAAAATCAGCCGTTTTTGCTTGAACATTAAATGCCTCCAAATAGTATTTAATTCACTTCCCGAGCCCCTGGAAGCATGAAAATCACTTTAAACATGCTAATTTTAGCTCTAACACTGATGATCCACCTACAAATGTGAACTGACGTTCAAAAATAAAACATTTGAAAACGGACCATTTTCCACATTTCTGAAGCATGACGTAATGGGGGGGTGTTATCTCTTTTGTCGAAAATCAGCCGTTTTTGCTCGAACATTAAATGCCTCCAAATTTTTTTTAATTAACTTCCCGGGCTGAAGAAACCCTTTTTGAGAACTCAGAGTGAGTAAATTGGCCATTTTTATGCACTTTTAACCATTCCATAAATCTTGTGTTTAGGGCCCCTGGAAGCATGAAAATCACTTTAAACATGCTAATTTTAGCTCTAACACTGATGATCCACCTACAAATGTGAACTGACGTTCAAAAATAAAACATTTGAAAACGGACCATTTTCCACATTTCTGAAGCATGACGTAATGGGGGGGTGTTATCTCTTTTGTCAAAAATCAGCTGTTTTTGATTGAACATTAAATGCCTCCAAATAGTATTTCATTCATTTCCCGAGCCCCTGGAAGCATGAAAATCACTTTAAACATGCTCATTTGAGCTCTAACACTGATGATCCACCTACAAATGTGAACTGACGTTCAAAAATAAAACATTTGAAAACGGACCATTTTCCACATTTCTGAAGCATGACGTAATGGGGGGGTGTTATCTATTTTGTCGAAAATCAGCCATTTTTGCTCGAACATTAAATGCCTCCAAATGGTATTTAATTAACTTCCCGGGGTGAAGAAACCCTTTTTGAGAACTCAGAGTGAGTAAATTGGCCATTTTCATGCACTTTTAACCATTCCATAAATCTTGTGTTTAGGGCCCCTGGAAGCATGAAAATCACTTTAAACATGCTAATTTTAGCTCTAACACTGATGATCCACCTACAAATGTGAACAGACGTTCAAAAATAAAACATTTGAAAACGGACCATTTTCCACATTTCTGAAGCATGACGTAATGGGGGGGTGTTATCTCTTTTGTCAAAAATCAGCCGTTTTTGCTTGAACATTAAATGCCTCCAAATGGTATTTAATTCACTTCCCGGGGTGAAGAAACCCTTTTTGAGAACTCAGAGTGAGTAAATTGGCCATTTTCATGCACTTTTAACCATTCCATAAATCTTGTGTTTAGGGCCCCTGGAAGCATGAAAATCACTTTAAACATGCTAATTTTAGCTCTAACACTGATGATCCACCTACAAATGTGATCTGACGTTCAAAAATAAAACATTTGAAAACTGACCATTTTCCACATTTCTGAAGCATGACGTAATGGGGGGGTGTTGTCTCTTTTGTCAAAAATCAGCTGTTTTTGATTGAACATTAAATGCCTCCAAATAGTATTTAATTCACTTCCCGAGCCCCTGGAAGCATGAAAATCACTTTAAACATGCTAATTGTAGCTCTAACACTGATGATCCACCTACAAATGTGAACTGACGTTCAAAAATAAAACATTTGAAAACAGACCATTTTCCAGATTTCTGAAGCATGACGTAATGGGGGTGGGGGGTGTTATCTCTTTTGTCAAAAATCAGCTGTTTTTGCTTGAACATTAAATGCCTCCAAATAGTATTTAATTCACTTCCCGAGCCCCTGGAAGCATGAAAATCACTTTAAACATGCTAATTGTAGCTCTAACACTGATGATCCACCTACAAATGTGAACTGACGTTCAAAAATAAAACATTTGAAAACAGACCATTTTCCACATTTCTGAAGCATGACGTAATGGGGGGGTGTTATCTCTTTTGTCGAAAATCAGCCTTTTTTGCTCGAACATTAAATGCCTTCAAATGGTATTTAATTAACTTCCCGGGGTGAAGAAACCCTTTTTGAGAACTCAGAGTGAGTACATTGGCCATTTTCATGCACTTTTAACCATTCCATAAATCTTGTGTTTAGGGCCCCTGGAGGCATGAAAATCACTTTAAACATGCTAATTTTAGCTCTAACACTGATGATCCACCTACAATTGTGAACGGACGTTCAAAAATAAAACATTTGAAAACGGACTATTTTCCACATTTCTGAAGCATGACGTAATGGGGGGGTGTTATCTCTTTTGTCGAAAATCAGCCGTTTTTGCTCGAACATTAAATGCCTCCAAATGGTTTTTAATTAACTTCCTGGGGTGAAGAAACCCTTTTTGAGAACTCAGAGTGAGTAAATTGGCCATTTTCATGCACTTTTAACCATTCCATAAATCTTGTGTTTAGGGCCCCTGGAAGCATGAAAATCACTTTAAACATGCTAATTTTAGCTCTAACACTGATGATCCACCTACAAATGTGAACTGACGTTCAAAAATAAAACATTTGAAAACGGACCATTTTCCACATTTCTGAAGCATGACGTAATGGGGGGGTGTTATCTCTTTTGTCAAAAATCAGCTGTTTTTGATTGAACATTAAATGCCTCCAAATAGTATTTAATTCATTTCCCGAGCCCCTGGAAGCATGAAAATCACTTTAAACATGCTCATTTTAGCTCTAACACTGATGATCCACCTACAAATGTGAACTGACGTTCAAAAATAAAACATTTGAAAACGGACCATTTTCCACATTTCTGAAGCATGACGTAATGGGGGGGTGTTATCTCTTTTGTCGAAAATCAGCCATTTTTCCTCGAACATTAAATGCCTCCAAATGGTATTTAATTAACTTCCCGGGTGAAGAAACCCTTTTTGAGAACTCAGAGTGAGTAAATTGGCCATTTTCATGCACTTTTAACCATTCCATAAATCTTGTGTTTAGGGCCCCTGGAAGCATGAAAATCACTTTAAACATGCTAATTTTAGCTCTAACACTGATGATCCACCTACAAATGTGAACTGACGTTCAAAAATAAAACATTTGAAAACGGACCATTTTCCACATTTCTGAAGCATGACGTAATGGGGGGGGGTGTTATCTCTTTTGTCAAAAATCAGCTGTTTTTGCTTGAACATTAAATGCCTCCAAATAGTATTTAATTCACATCCCGAGCCCCTGGAAGCATGAAAATCACTTTAAACAAGCTAATTTTAGCTCTAACACTGATGATCCACCTACAAATGTGAACTGACGTTCAAAATTAAAACATTTGAAAACGGACCATTTTCCACATTTCTGAAGCATGACGTAATGCGGGGGTGTTATCTCTTTTGTCGAAAATCAGCCGTTTTTGCTCGAACATTAAATGCCTCCAAATGGTATTTAATTAACTTCCTGGGGTGAAGAAACCCTTTTTGAGAACTCAGAGTGAGTAAATTGGCCATTTTCATGCACTTTTAACCATTCCATAAATCTTGTGTTTAGGGCCCCTGGAAGCATGAAAATCACTTTAAACATGCTAATTTTAGCTCTAACACTGATGATCCACCTACAAATGTGAACTGACGTTCAAAAATAAAACATTTGAAAACGGACCATTTTCCACATTTCTGAAGCATGACGTAATGGGGGGTGTTATCTCTTTTGTCGAAAATCAGCCGTTTTTGCTCGAACATTAAATGCCTCCAAATGGTATTTAATTAACTTCCCGGGGTGAAGAAACCCTTTTTGAGAACTCAGAGTGAGTAAATTGGCTATTTTCATGCACTTTTAACCATTCCATAAATCTTGTGTTTAGGGCCCCTGGAAGCATGAAAATCACTTTAAACATGCTAATTTTAGCTCTAACACTGATGATCCACCTACAAATGTGAACTGACGTTCAAAAATAAAACATTTGAAAACGGACCATTTTCCACATTTCTGAAGCATGACGTAATGGGGGAGGGTGTTATCTCTTTTGTCAAAAATCAGCTGTTTTTGATTGAACATTAAATGCCTCCAAATAGTATTTAATTCACTTCCCGAGCCCCTGGAAGCATGAAAATAACTTTAAACATGCTAATTTTAGCTCTAACACCGATGATCCACCTACAAATGTGAACTGACGTTCAAAAATAAAACATTTGAAAACGGACCATTTTCCACATTTCTGAAGCATGACGTAATGGGGGGGTGTTATCTCTTTTGTCAAAAATCAGCTGTTTTTGCTTGAACATTAAATGCCTCCAAATAGTATTTAATTCACATCCCGAGCCCCTGGAAGCATGAAAATCACTTTAAACATGCTAATTTTAGCTCTAACACTGATGATCCACCTACAAATGTGAACTGACGTTCAAAAATAAAACATTCGAAAACGGACCATTTTCCACATTTCTGAAGCATGATGTAATGGGGGGGTGTTATCTCTTTTGTCGAAAATCAGCCGTTTTTGATCGAACATTAAATGCCTCCAAATGGTATTTAATTAACTTCCCGGGGTGAAGAAACCCTTATTGAGAACTCAGAGTGAGTAAATTGGCCATTTTCATGCACTTTTAACCATTCCATAAATCTTGTGTTTAGGGCCCCTGGAAGCATGAAAATCACTTTAAACATGCTAATTTTAGCTCTAACACTGATGATCCACCTACAAATGTGAACTGACGTTCAAAAATAAAACATTTGAAAACGGATCATTTTCCACATTTCTGAAGCATTACGTAATGGGGGGGTGTTATCTCTTTTGTCAAAAATCAGCTGTTTTTGATTGAACATTAAATGCCTCCAAATAGTATTTAATTCATTTCCCGAGCCCCTGGAAGCATGAAAATCACTTTAAACATGCTCATTTTAGCTCTAACACTGATGATCCACCTACAAATGTGAACTGACGTTCAAAAATAAAACATTTGAAAACGGACCATTTTCCACATTTCTGAAGCATGACGTAATGGGGGAGGGTGTTATCTCTTTTGTCAAAAATCAGCTGTTTTTGATTGAACATTAAATGCCTCCAAATAGTATTTAATTCACTTCCCGAGCCCCTGGAAGCATGAAAATCACTTTAAACATGCTAATTTTAGCTCTAACACCGATGATCCACCTACAAATGTGAACTGACGTTCAAAAATAAAACATTTGAAAACGGACCATTTTCCACATTTCTGAAGCATGACGTAATGGGGGGGTGTTATCTCTTTTGTCAAAAATCAGCTGTTTTTGCTTGAACATTAAATGCCTCCAAATAGTATTTAATTCACATCCCGAGCCCCTGGAAGCATGAAAATCACTTTAAACATGCTAATTTTAGCTCTAACACTGATGATCCACCTACAAATGTGAACTGACGTTCAAAAATAAAACATTTGAAAACGGACCATTTTCCACATTTCTGAAGCATGATGTAATGGGGGGGGTGTTATCTCTTTTGTCGAAAATCAGCCGTTTTTGATCGAACATTAAATGCCTCCAAATGGTATTTAATTAACTTCCCGGGGTGAAGAAACCCTTATTGAGAACTCAGAGTGAGTAAATTGGCCATTTTCATGCACTTTTAACCATTCCATAAATCTTGTGCTTAGGGCCCCTGGAAGCATGAAAATCACTTTAAACATGCTAATTTTAGCTCTAACACTGATGATCCACCTACAAATGTGAACTGACGTTCAAAAATAAAACATTTGAAAACGGACCATTTTCCACATTTCTGTAGCATGACGTAATAGGGGGGTGTTATCTCTTTTGTCAAAAATCAGCTGTTTTTGCTTGAACATTAAATGCCTCCAAATAGTATTTAATTCACTTCCCGAGCCCCAGGAAGCATGAAAATCACTTTAAACATGCTAATTTTAGCTCTAACACTGATGATCCATCTACAAATGTGAACTGACGTTCAAAAATAAAACATTTGAAAACGGACCATTTTCCACATTTCTGAAGCATGACGTAATGGGGGGGTGTTATCTCTTTTGTCGAAAATCAGCCGTTTTTGCTCGAACATTAAATGCCTCCAAATGGTTTTTAATTAATTTCCCGGGGTGAAGAAACCCTTTTTGAGAACTCAGAGTGAGTAAATTGGCCATTTTCATGCACTTTTAACCATTCCATAAATCTTGTGTTTAGGGCCCCTGGAAGCATGAAAATCACTTTAAACATGCTAATTTTAGCTCTAACACTGATGATCCACCTACAAATGTGAACTGACGTTCAAAAATAAAACATTTGAAAACGGATCATTTTCCACATTTCTGAAGCATTACGTAATGGGGGGGTGTTATCTCTTTTGTCAAAAATCAGCTGTTTTTGATTGAACATTAAATGCCTCCAAATAGTATTTAATTCATTTCCCGAGCCCCTGGAAGCATGAAAATCACTTTAAACATGCTCATTTTAGCTCTAACACTGATGATCCACCTACAAATGTGAACTGACGTTCAAAAATAAAACATTTGAAAACGGACCATTTTCCACATTTCTGAAGCATGACGTAATGGGGGGTGTTATCTCTTTTGTCGAAAATCAGCCGTTTTTGCTCGAACATTAAATGCCTCCAAATGGTTTTTAATTAACTTCCCGGGGTGAAGAAACCCTTTTTGAGAACTCAGAGTGAGTAAATTGGCCATTTTCATGCACTTTTAACCATTCCATAAATCTTGTGTTTAGGGCCCCTGGAAGCATGAAAATCACTTTAAACATGCTAATTTTAGCTCTAACACTGATGATCCACCTACAAATTTGAACTGACGTTCAAAAATAAAACATTTGAAAACGGACCATTTTCCACATTTCTGAAGCATGACCTAATGGGGGGGTGTTATCTCTTTTGTCAAAAATCAGCTGTTTTTGATTGAACATTAAATGCCTCCAAATAGTATTTAATTCATTTCCCGAGCCCCTGGAAGCATGAAAATCACTTTAAACATGCTCATTTTAGCTCTAACACTGATGATCCACCTACAAATGTGAACTGACGTTCAAAAATAAAACATTTGAAAATGGACCATTTTCCACATTTCTGAAGCATGACGTAATGGGGTGGTGTTATCTCTTTTGTCGAAAATCAGCCGTTTTTGCTTGAACATTAAATGCCTCCAAATAGTATTTAATTCACTTCCCGAGCCCCTGGAAGCATGAAAATCACTTTAAACATGCTAATTTTAGCTCTAACACTGATGATCCACCTACAAATGTGAACTGACGTTCAAAAATAAAACATTTGAAAACGGACCATTTTCCACATTTCTGAAGCATGACGTAATAGGGGGGTGTTATCTCTTTTGTCAAAAATCAGCTGTTTTTGCTTGAACATTAAATGCCTCCAAATAGTATTTAATTCACTTCCCGAGCCCCAGGAAGCATGAAAATCACTTTAAACATGCTAATTTTAGCTCTAACACTGATGATCCATCTACAAATGTGAACTGACGTTCAAAAATAAAACATTTGAAAACGGACCATTTTCCACATTTCTGAAGCATGACGTAATGGGGGGGTGTTATCTCTTTTGTCGAAAATCAGCCGTTTTTGCTCGAACATTAAATGCCTCCAAATGGTTTTTAATTAATTTCCCGGGGTGAAGAAACCCTTTTTGAGAACTCAGAGTGAGTAAATTGGCCATTTTCATGCACTTTTAACCATTCCATAAATCTTGTGTTTAGGGCCCCTGGAAGCATGAAAATCACTTTAAACATGCTAATTTTAGCTCTAACACTGATGATCCACCTACAAATGTGAACTGACGTTCAAAAATAAAACATTTGAAAACGGATCATTTTCCACATTTCTGAAGCATTACGTAATGGGGGGGTGTTATCTCTTTTGTCAAAAATCAGCTGTTTTTGATTGAACATTAAATGCCTCCAAATAGTATTTAATTCATTTCCCGAGCCCCTGGAAGCATGAAAATCACTTTAAACATGCTCATTTTAGCTCTAACACTGATGATCCACCTACAAATGTGAACTGACGTTCAAAAATAAAACATTTGAAAACGGACCATTTTCCACATTTCTGAAGCATGACGTAATGGGGGGTGTTATCTCTTTTGTCGAAAATCAGCCGTTTTTGCTCGAACATTAAATGCCTCCAAATGGTTTTTAATTAACTTCCCGGGGTGAAGAAACCCTTTTTGAGAACTCAGAGTGAGTAAATTGGCCATTTTCATGCACTTTTAACCATTCCATAAATCTTGTGTTTAGGGCCCCTGGAAGCATGAAAATCACTTTAAACATGCTAATTTTAGCTCTAACACTGATGATCCACCTACAAATTTGAACTGACGTTCAAAAATAAAACATTTGAAAACGGACCATTTTCCACATTTCTGAAGCATGACCTAATGGGGGGGTGTTATCTCTTTTGTCAAAAATCAGCTGTTTTTGATTGAACATTAAATGCCTCCAAATAGTATTTAATTCATTTCCCGAGCCCCTGGAAGCATGAAAATCACTTTAAACATGCTCATTTTAGCTCTAACACTGATGATCCACCTACAAATGTGAACTGACGTTCAAAAATAAAACATTTGAAAATGGACCATTTTCCACATTTCTGAAGCATGACGTAATGGGGTGGTGTTATCTCTTTTGTCGAAAATCAGCCGTTTTTGCTCGAACATTAAATGCCTCCAAATGGTTTTTAATTAACTTCCTGGGGTGAAGAAACCCTTTTTGAGAACTCAGAGTGAGTAAATTGGCCATTTTCATGCACTTTTAACCATTCCATAAATCTTGTGTTTAGGGCCCCTGGAAGCATGAAAATCACTTTAAACATGCTAATTTTAGCTCTAACACTGATGATCCACCTACAAATGTGAACTGACGTTCAAAAATAAAACATTTGAAAACGGACCATTTTCCACATTTCTGAAGCATGACGTAATGGGGGGGTGTTATCTCTTTTGTCAAAAATCAGCTGTTTTTGATTGAACATTAAATGCCTCCAAATAGTATTTAATTCATTTCCCGAGCCCCTGGAAGCATGAAAATCACTTTAAACATGCTCATTTTAGCTCTAACACTGATGATCCACCTACAAATGTGAACTGACGTTCAAAAATAAAACATTTGAAAACGGACCATTTTCCACATTTCTGAAGCATGACGTAATGGGGGGGTGTTATCTCTTTTGTCGAAAATCAGCCATTTTTCCTCGAACATTAAATGCCTCCAAATGGTATTTAATTAACTTCCCGGGTGAAGAAACCCTTTTTGAGAACTCAGAGTGAGTAAATTGGCCATTTTCATGCACTTTTAACCATTCCATAAATCTTGTGTTTAGGGCCCCTGGAAGCATGAAAATCACTTTAAACATGCTAATTTTAGCTCTAACACTGATGATCCACCTACAAATGTGAACTGACGTTCAAAAATAAAACATTTGAAAACGGACCATTTTCCACATTTCTGAAGCATGACGTAATGGGGGGGGGTGTTATCTCTTTTGTCAAAAATCAGCTGTTTTTGCTTGAACATTAAATGCCTCCAAATAGTATTTAATTCACATCCCGAGCCCCTGGAAGCATGAAAATCACTTTAAACAAGCTAATTTTAGCTCTAACACTGATGATCCACCTACAAATGTGAACTGACGTTCAAAATTAAAACATTTGAAAACGGACCATTTTCCACATTTCTGAAGCATGACGTAATGCGGGGGTGTTATCTCTTTTGTCGAAAATCAGCCGTTTTTGCTCGAACATTAAATGCCTCCAAATGGTATTTAATTAACTTCCTGGGGTGAAGAAACCCTTTTTGAGAACTCAGAGTGAGTAAATTGGCCATTTTCATGCACTTTTAACCATTCCATAAATCTTGTGTTTAGGGCCCCTGGAAGCATGAAAATCACTTTAAACATGCTAATTTTAGCTCTAACACTGATGATCCACCTACAAATGTGAACTGACGTTCAAAAATAAAACATTTGAAAACGGACCATTTTCCACATTTCTGAAGCATGACGTAATGGGGGGTGTTATCTCTTTTGTCGAAAATCAGCCGTTTTTGCTCGAACATTAAATGCCTCCAAATGGTATTTAATTAACTTCCCGGGGTGAAGAAACCCTTTTTGAGAACTCAGAGTGAGTAAATTGGCTATTTTCATGCACTTTTAACCATTCCATAAATCTTGTGTTTAGGGCCCCTGGAAGCATGAAAATCACTTTAAACATGCTAATTTTAGCTCTAACACTGATGATCCACCTACAAATGTGAACTGACGTTCAAAAATAAAACATTTGAAAACGGACCATTTTCCACATTTCTGAAGCATGACGTAATGGGGGAGGGTGTTATCTCTTTTGTCAAAAATCAGCTGTTTTTGATTGAACATTAAATGCCTCCAAATAGTATTTAATTCACTTCCCGAGCCCCTGGAAGCATGAAAATAACTTTAAACATGCTAATTTTAGCTCTAACACCGATGATCCACCTACAAATGTGAACTGACGTTCAAAAATAAAACATTTGAAAACGGACCATTTTCCACATTTCTGAAGCATGACGTAATGGGGGGGTGTTATCTCTTTTGTCAAAAATCAGCTGTTTTTGCTTGAACATTAAATGCCTCCAAATAGTATTTAATTCACATCCCGAGCCCCTGGAAGCATGAAAATCACTTTAAACATGCTAATTTTAGCTCTAACACTGATGATCCACCTACAAATGTGAACTGACGTTCAAAAATAAAACATTCGAAAACGGACCATTTTCCACATTTCTGAAGCATGATGTAATGGGGGGGTGTTATCTCTTTTGTCGAAAATCAGCCGTTTTTGATCGAACATTAAATGCCTCCAAATGGTATTTAATTAACTTCCCGGGGTGAAGAAACCCTTATTGAGAACTCAGAGTGAGTAAATTGGCCATTTTCATGCACTTTTAACCATTCCATAAATCTTGTGTTTAGGGCCCCTGGAAGCATGAAAATCACTTTAAACATGCTAATTTTAGCTCTAACACTGATGATCCACCTACAAATGTGAACTGACGTTCAAAAATAAAACATTTGAAAACGGATCATTTTCCACATTTCTGAAGCATTACGTAATGGGGGGGTGTTATCTCTTTTGTCAAAAATCAGCTGTTTTTGATTGAACATTAAATGCCTCCAAATAGTATTTAATTCATTTCCCGAGCCCCTGGAAGCATGAAAATCACTTTAAACATGCTCATTTTAGCTCTAACACTGATGATCCACCTACAAATGTGAACTGACGTTCAAAAATAAAACATTTGAAAACGGACCATTTTCCACATTTCTGAAGCATGACGTAATGGGGGAGGGTGTTATCTCTTTTGTCAAAAATCAGCTGTTTTTGATTGAACATTAAATGCCTCCAAATAGTATTTAATTCACTTCCCGAGCCCCTGGAAGCATGAAAATCACTTTAAACATGCTAATTTTAGCTCTAACACCGATGATCCACCTACAAATGTGAACTGACGTTCAAAAATAAAACATTTGAAAACGGACCATTTTCCACATTTCTGAAGCATGACGTAATGGGGGGGTGTTATCTCTTTTGTCAAAAATCAGCTGTTTTTGCTTGAACATTAAATGCCTCCAAATAGTATTTAATTCACATCCCGAGCCCCTGGAAGCATGAAAATCACTTTAAACATGCTAATTTTAGCTCTAACACTGATGATCCACCTACAAATGTGAACTGACGTTCAAAAATAAAACATTTGAAAACGGACCATTTTCCACATTTCTGAAGCATGATGTAATGGGGGGGGTGTTATCTCTTTTGTCGAAAATCAGCCGTTTTTGATCGAACATTAAATGCCTCCAAATGGTATTTAATTAACTTCCCGGGGTGAAGAAACCCTTATTGAGAACTCAGAGTGAGTAAATTGGCCATTTTCATGCACTTTTAACCATTCCATAAATCTTGTGCTTAGGGTCCCTGGAAGCATGAAAATCACTTTAAACATGCTAATTTTAGCTCTAACACTGATGATCCACCTACAAATGTGAACTGACGTTCAAAAATAAAACATTTGAAAACGGACCATTTTCCACATTTCTGAAGCATGACGTAATAGGGGGGTGTTATCTCTTTTGTCAAAAATCAGCTGTTTTTGCTTGAACATTAAATGCCTCCAAATAGTATTTAATTCACTTCCCGAGCCCCAGGAAGCATGAAAATCACTTTAAACATGCTAATTTTAGCTCTAACACTGATGATCCATCTACAAATGTGAACTGACGTTCAAAAATAAAACATTTGAAAACGGACCATTTTCCACATTTCTGAAGCATGACGTAATGGGGGGGTGTTATCTCTTTTGTCGAAAATCAGCCGTTTTTGCTCGAACATTAAATGCCTCCAAATGGTTTTTAATTAATTTCCCGGGGTGAAGAAACCCTTTTTGAGAACTCAGAGTGAGTAAATTGGCCATTTTCATGCACTTTTAACCATTCCATAAATCTTGTGTTTAGGGCCCCTGGAAGCATGAAAATCACTTTAAACATGCTAATTTTAGCTCTAACACTGATGATCCACCTACAAATGTGAACTGACGTTCAAAAATAAAACATTTGAAAACGGATCATTTTCCACATTTCTGAAGCATTACGTAATGGGGGGGTGTTATCTCTTTTGTCAAAAATCAGCTGTTTTTGATTGAACATTAAATGCCTCCAAATAGTATTTAATTCATTTCCCGAGCCCCTGGAAGCATGAAAATCACTTTAAACATGCTCATTTTAGCTCTAACACTGATGATCCACCTACAAATGTGAACTGACGTTCAAAAATAAAACATTTGAAAACGGACCATTTTCCACATTTCTGAAGCATGACGTAATGGGGGGTGTTATCTCTTTTGTCGAAAATCAGCCGTTTTTGCTCGAACATTAAATGCCTCCAAATGGTTTTTAATTAACTTCCCGGGGTGAAGAAACCCTTTTTGAGAACTCAGAGTGAGTAAATTGGCCATTTTCATGCACTTTTAACCATTCCATAAATCTTGTGTTTAGGGCCCCTGGAAGCATGAAAATCACTTTAAACATGCTAATTTTAGCTCTAACACTGATGATCCACCTACAAATTTGAACTGACGTTCAAAAATAAAACATTTGAAAACGGACCATTTTCCACATTTCTGAAGCATGACCTAATGGGGGGGTGTTATCTCTTTTGTCAAAAATCAGCTGTTTTTGATTAAACATTAAATGCCTCCAAATAGTATTTAATTCATTTCCCGAGCCCCTGGAAGCATGAAAATCACTTTAAACATGCTCATTTTAGCTCTAACACTGATGATCCACCTACAAATGTGAACTGACGTTCAAAAATAAAACATTTGAAAATGGACCATTTTCCACATTTCTGAAGCATGACGTAATGGGGTGGTGTTATCTCTTTTGTCGAAAATCAGCCGTTTTTGCTTGAACATTAAATGCCTCCAAATAGTATTTAATTCACTTCCCGAGCCCCTGGAAGCATGAAAATCACTTTAAACATGCTAATTTTAGCTCTAACACTGATGATCCACCTACAAATGTGAACTGACGTTCAAAAATAAAACATTTGAAAACGGACCATTTTCCACATTTCTGAAGCATGACGTAATGGGGGGGTGTTATCTCTTTTGTCGAAAATCAGCCGTTTTTGCTCGAACATTAAATGCCTCCAAATTTTTTTTAATTAACTTCCCGGGCTGAAGAAACCCTTTTTGAGAACTCAGAGTGAGTAAATTGGCCATTTTTATGCACTTTTAACCATTCCATAAATCTTGTGTTTAGGGCCCCTGGAAGCATGAAAATCACTTTAAACATGCTAATTTTAGCTCTAACACTGATGATCCACCTACAAATGTGAACTGACGTTCAAAAATAAAACATTTGAAAACGGACCATTTTCCACATTTCTGAAGCATGACGTAATGGGGGGGTGTTATCTCTTTTGTCAAAAATCAGCTGTTTTTGATTGAACATTAAATGCCTCCAAATAGTATTTCATTCATTTCCCGAGCCCCTGGAAGCATGAAAATCACTTTAAACATGCTCATTTGAGCTCTAACACTGATGATCCACCTACAAATGTGAACTGACGTTCAAAAATAAAACATTTGAAAACGGACCATTTTCCACATTTCTGAAGCATGACGTAATGGGGGGGGTGTTATCTATTTTGTCGAAAATCAGCCATTTTTGCTCGAACATTAAATGCCTCCAAATGGTATTTAATTAACTTCCCGGGGTGAAGAAACCCTTTTTGAGAACTCAGAGTGAGTAAATTGGCCATTTTCATGCACTTTTAACCATTCCATAAATCTTGTGTTTAGGGCCCCTGGAAGCATGAAAATCACTTTAAACATGCTAATTTTAGCTCTAACACTGATGATCCACCTACAAATGTGAACTGACGTTCAAAAATAAAACATTTGAAAACGGACCATTTTCCACATTTCTGAAGCATGACGTAATGGGGGGGTGTTATCTCTTTTGTCAAAAATCAGCCGTTTTTGCTTGAACATTAAATGCCTCCAAATGGTATTTAATTCACTTCCCGGGGTGAAGAAACCCTTTTTGAGAACTCAGAGTGAGTAAATTGGCCATTTTCATGCACTTTTAACCATTCCATAAATCTTGTGTTTAGGGCCCCTGGAAGCATGAAAATCACTTTAAACATGCTAATTTTAGCTCTAACACTGATGATCCACCTACAAATGTGATCTGACGTTCAAAAATAAAACATTTGAAAACTGACCATTTTCCACACTTCTGAAGCATGACGTAATGGGGGGGTGTTGTCTCTTTTGTCAAAAATCAGCTGTTTTTGATTGAACATTAAATGCCTCCAAATAGTATTTAATTCACTTCCCGAGCCCCTGGAAGCATGAAAATCACTTTAAACATGCTAATTGTAGCTCTAACACTGATGATCCACCTACAAATGTGAACTGACGTTCAAAAATAAAACATTTGAAAACAGACCATTTTCCAGATTTCTGAAGCATGACGTAATGGGGGTGGGGGGTGTTATCTCTTTTGTCAAAAATCAGCTGTTTTTGCTTGAACATTAAATGCCTCCAAATAGTATTTAATTCACTTCCCGAGCCCCTGGAAGCATGAAAATCACTTTAAACATGCTAATTTTAGCTCTAACACTGATGATCCACCTACAAATGTGAACTGACGTTCAAAAATAAAACATTTGAAAACGGACCATTTTCCACATTTCTGAAGCATGACGTAATGGGGGGTGTTATTTCTTTTGTCGAAAATCAGCCGTTTTTGCTCGAACATTAAATGCCTCCAAATGGTATTTAATTAACTGCCTGGGGTGAAGAAACCCTTTTTGAGAACTCAGAGTGAGTAAATTGGCCATTTTCATGCACTTTTAACCATTCCATAAATCTTGTGTTTAGGGCCCCTGGAAGCATGAAAATCACTTTAAACATGCTAATTTTAGCTCTAACACTGATGATCCACCTACAAATGTGAACTGACGTTCAAAAATAAAACATTTGAAAACGGACCATTTTCCACATTTCTGAAGCATGACGTAATGGGGGGGGTGTTATCTCTTTTGTCAAAAATCAGCTGTTTTTGCTTGAACATTAAATGCCTCCAAATAGTATTTAATTCACATCCCGAGCCCCTGGAAGCATGAAAATCACTTTAAACATGCTAATTTTAGCTCTAACACTGAAGATCCACCTACAAATGTGAACTGACGTTCAAAATTAAAACATTTGAAAACGGACCATTTTCCACATTTCTGAAGCATGACGTAATGCGGGGGTGTTATCTCTTTTGTCGAAAATCAGCCGTTTTTGCTCGAACATTAAATGCCTCCAAATAGTATTTAATTAACTTCCTGGGGTGAAGAAACCCTTTTTGAGAACTCAGAGTGAGTAAATTGGCCATTTTCATGCACTTTTAACCATTCCATAAATCTTGTGTTTAGGGCCCCTGGAAGCATGAAAATCACTTTAAACATGCTAATTTTAGCTCTAACACTGATGATCCACCTACAAATGTGAACTGACGTTCAAAAATAAAACATTTGAAAACGGACCATTTTCCACATTTCTGAAGCATGACGTAATGGGGGGGTGTTATCTCTTTTGTCAAAAATCAGCTGTTTTTGATTGAACATTAAATGCCTCCAAATAGTATTTAATTCATTTCCCGAGCCCCTGGAAGCATGAAAATCACTTTAAACATGCTCATTTTAGCTCTAACACTGATGATCCACCTACAAATGTGAACTGACGTTCAAAAATAAAACATTTGAAAACGGACCATTTTCCACATTTCTGAAGCATGACGTAATGGGGGGGTGTTATCTCTTTTGTCGAAAATCAGCCATTTTTGCTCGAACATTAAATGCCTCCAAATGGTATTTAATTAACTTCCCGGGTGAAGAAACCCTTTTTGAGAACTCAGAGTGAGTAAATTGGCCATTTTCATGCACTTTTAACCATTCCATAAATCTTGTGTTTAGGGCCCCTGGAAGCATGAAAATCACTTTAAACATGCTAATTTTAGCTCTAACACTGATGATCCACCTACAAATGTGAACTGACGTTCAAAAATAAAACATTTGAAAACGGACCATTTTCCACATTTCTGAAGCATGACGTAATGAGGGGGGTGTTATCTCTTTTGTCGAAAATCAGCCGTTTTTGCTCGAACATTAAATGCCTCCAAATGGTTTTTAATTAACTTCCCGGGGTGAAGAAACCCTTTTTGAGAACTCAGAGTGAGTAAATTGGCCATTTTCATGCACTTTTAACCATTCCATAAATCTTGTGTTTAGGGCCCCTGGAAGCATGAAAATCACTTTAAACATGCTAATTTTAGCTCTAACACTGATGATCCACCTACAAATGTGAACTGACGTTCAAAAATAAAACATTTGAAAACGGATCATTTTCCACATTTCTGAAGCATTACGTAATGGGGGGGTGTTATCTCTTTTGTCAAAAATCAGCTGTTTTTGATTGAACATTAAATGCCTCCAAATAGTATTTAATTCATTTCCCGAGCCCCTGGAAGCATGAAAATCACTTTAAACATGCTCATTTTAGCTCTAACACTGATGATCCACCTACAAATGTGAACTGACGTTCAAAAATAAAACATTTGAAAACGGACCATTTTCCACATTTCTGAAGCATGACGTAATGGGGGGGTGTTATCTCTTTTGTCGAAAATCAGCCGTTTTTGCTTGAACATTAAATGCCTCCAAATAGTATTTAATTCACTTCCCGAGCCCCTGGAAGCATGAAAATCACTTTAAACATGCTAATTTTAGCTCTAACACTGATGATCCACCTACAAATGTGAACTGACGTTCAAAAATAAAACATTTGAAAACGGACCATTTTCCACATTTCTGAAGCATGACGTAATGGGGGGGTGTTATCTCTTTTGTCAAAAATCAGCTGTTTTTGCTTGAACATTAAATGCCTCCAAATAGTATTTAATTCACATCCCGAGCCCCTGGAAGTATGAAAATCACTTTAAACATGCTAATTTAAGCTCTAACACTGATGATCCACCTACAAATGTGAACTGACGTTCAAAAATAAAACATTTGAAAACGGACCATTTTCCACATCTCTGAAGCATGATGTAATGGGGGGGTGTTATCTCTTTTGTCGAAAATCAGCCGTTTTTGCTCGAACATTAAATGCCTCCAAATGGTATTTAATTAACTTCCCGGGGTGAAGAAACCCTTATTGAGAACTCAGAGTGAGTAAATTGGCCATTTTCATGCACTTTTAACCATTCCATAAATCTTGTGTTTAGGGCCCCTGGAAGCATGAAAATCACTTTAAACATGCTAATTTTAGCTCTAACACTGATCATCCACCTACAAATGTGAACTGACGTTCAAAAATAAAACATTTGAAAACGGACCATTTTCCACATTTCTGAAGCATGACGTAATAGGGGGGTGTTATCTCTTTTGTCAAAAATCAGCTGTTTTTGCTTGAACATTAAATGCCTCCAAATAGTATTTAATTCACTTCCCGAGCCCCTGGAAGCATGAAAATCACTTTAAACATGCTAATTTTAGCTCTAACACTGATGATCCACCTACAAATGTGAACTGACGTTCAAAAATAAAACATTTGAAAACGGACCATTTTCCACATTTCTGAAGCATGACGTAATGGGGGGGTGTTATCTCTTTTGTCGAAAATCAGCCGTTTTTGCTCGAACATTAAATGCCTCCAAATGGTTTTTAATTAACTTCCCGGGGTGAAGAAACCCTTTTTGAGAACTCAGAGTGAGTAAATTGGCCATTTTCATGCACTTTTAACCATTCCATAAATCTTGTGTTTAGGGCCCCTGGAAGCATGAAAATCACTTTAAACATGCTAATTTTAGCTCTAACACTGATGATCCACCTACAAATGTGAACTGACGTTCAAAAATAAAACATTTGAAAACGGATCATTTTCCACATTTCTGAAGCATTACGTAATGGGGGGGTGTTATCTCTTTTGTCAAAAATCAGCTGTTTTTGATTGAACATTAAATGCCTCCAAATAGTATTTAATTCATTTCCCGAGCCCCTGGAAGCATGAAAATCACTTTAAACATGCTCATTTTAGCTCTAACACTGATGATCCACCTACAAATGTGAACTGACGTTCAAAAATAAAACATTTGAAAACGGACCATTTTCCACATTTCTGAAGCATGACGTAATGGGGGGTGTTATTTCTTTTGTCGAAAATCAGCCGTTTTTGCTCGAACATTAAATGCCTCCAAATGGTATTTAATTAACTGCCTGGGGTGAAGAAACCCTTTTTGAGAACTCAGAGTGAGTAAATTGGCCATTTTCATGCACTTTTAACCATTCCATAAATCTTGTGTTTAGGGCCCCTGGAAGCATGAAAATCACTTTAAACATGCTAATTTTAGCTCTAACACTGATGATCCACCTACAAATGTGAACTGACGTTCAAAAATAAAACATTTGAAAACGGACCATTTTCCACATTTCTGAAGCATGACGTAATGGGGGGGGTGTTATCTCTTTTGTCAAAAATCAGCTGTTTTTGCTTGAACATTAAATGCCTCCAAATAGTATTTAATTCACATCCCGAGCCCCTGGAAGCATGAAAATCACTTTAAACATGCTAATTTTAGCTCTAACACTGAAGATCCACCTACAAATGTGAACTGACGTTCAAAATTAAAACATTTGAAAACGGACCATTTTCCACATTTCTGAAGCATGACGTAATGCGGGGGTGTTATCTCTTTTGTCGAAAATCAGCCGTTTTTGCTCGAACATTAAATGCCTCCAAATAGTATTTAATTAACTTCCTGGGGTGAAGAAACCCTTTTTGAGAACTCAGAGTGAGTAAATTGGCCATTTTCATGCACTTTTAACCATTCCATAAATCTTGTGTTTAGGGCCCCTGGAAGCATGAAAATCACTTTAAACATGCTAATTTTAGCTCTAACACTGATGATCCACCTACAAATGTGAACTGACGTTCAAAAATAAAACATTTGAAAACGGACCATTTTCCACATTTCTGAAGCATGACGTAATGGGGGGGTGTTATCTCTTTTGTCAAAAATCAGCTGTTTTTGATTGAACATTAAATGCCTCCAAATAGTATTTAATTCATTTCCCGAGCCCCTGGAAGCATGAAAATCACTTTAAACATGCTCATTTTAGCTCTAACACTGATGATCCACCTACAAATGTGAACTGACGTTCAAAAATAAAACATTTGAAAACGGACCATTTTCCACATTTCTGAAGCATGACGTAATGGGGGGGGTGTTATCTCTTTTGTCGAAAATCAGCCATTTTTGCTCGAACATTAAATGCCTCCAAATGGTATTTAATTAACTTCCCGGGTGAAGAAACCCTTTTTGAGAACTCAGAGTGAGTAAATTGGCCATTTTCATGCACTTTTAACCATTCCATAAATCTTGTGTTTAGGGCCCCTGGAAGCATGAAAATCACTTTAAACATGCTAATTTTAGCTCTAACACTGATGATCCACCTACAAATGTGAACTGACGTTCAAAAATAAAACATTTGAAAACGGACCATTTTCCACATTTCTGAAGCATGACGTAATGAGGGGGGTGTTATCTCTTTTGTCGAAAATCAGCCGTTTTTGCTCGAACATTAAATGCCTCCAAATGGTTTTTAATTAACTTCCCGGGGTGAAGAAACCCTTTTTGAGAACTCAGAGTGAGTAAATTGGCCATTTTCATGCACTTTTAACCATTCCATAAATCTTGTGTTTAGGGCCCCTGGAAGCATGAAAATCACTTTAAACATGCTAATTTTAGCTCTAACACTGATGATCCACCTACAAATGTGAACTGACGTTCAAAAATAAAACATTTGAAAACTGATCATTTTCCACATTTCTGAAGCATTACGTAATGGGGGGGTGTTATCTCTTTTGTCAAAAATCAGCTGTTTTTGATTGAACATTAAATGCCTCCAAATAGTATTTAATTCATTTCCCGAGCCCCTGGAAGCATGAAAATCACTTTAAACATGCTCATTTTAGCTCTAACACTGATGATCCACCTACAAATGTGAACTGACGTTCAAAAATAAAACATTTGAAAACGGACCATTTTCCACATTTCTGAAGCATGACGTAATGGGGTGGTGTTATCTCTTTTGTCGAAAATCAGCCGTTTTTGCTTGAACATTAAATGCCTCCAAATAGTATTTAATTCACTTCCCGAGCCCCTGGAAGCATGAAAATCACTTTAAACATGCTAATTTTAGCTCTAACACTGATGATCCACCTACAAATGTGAACTGACGTTCAAAAATAAAACATTTGAAAACGGACCATTTTCCACATTTCTGAAGCATGACGTAATGGGGGGGTGTTATCTCTTTTGTCGAAAATCAGCCGTTTTTGCTCGAACATTAAATGCCTCCAAATTTTTTTTAATTAACTTCCCGGGGTGAAGAAACCCTTTTTGAGAACTCAGAGTGAGTAAATTGGCCATTTTCATGCACTTTTAACCATTCCATAAATCTTGTGTTTAGGGCCCCTGGAAGCATGAAAATCACTTTAAACATGCTAATTTTAGCTCTAACACTGATGATCCACCTACAAATGTGAACTGACGTTCAAAAATAAAACATTTGAAAACGGACCATTTTCCACATTTCTGAAGCATGACGTAATGGGGGGGTGTTATCTCTTTTGTCAAAAATCAGCCGTTTTTGCTTGAACATTAAATGCCTCCAAATGGTATTTAATTCACTTCCCGGGGTGAAGAAACCCTTTTTGAGAACTCAGAGTGAGTAAATTGGCCATTTTCATGCACTTTTAACCATTCCATAAATCTTGTGTTTAGGGCCCCTGGAAGCATGAAAATCACTTTAAACATGCTAATTTTAGCTCTAACACTGATGATCCACCTACAAATGTGAACTGACGTTCAAAAATAAAACATTTGAAAACTGACCATTTTCCACATTTCTGAAGCATGACGTAATGGGGGGGTGTTGTCTCTTTTGTCAAAAATCAGCTGTTTTTGATTGAACATTAAATGCCTCCAAATAGTATTTAATTCACTTCCCGAGCCCCTGGAAGCATGAAAATCACTTTAAACATGCTAATTGTAGCTCTAACACTGATGATCCACCTACAAATGTGAACTGACGTTCAAAAATAAAACATTTGAAAACAGACCATTTTCCACATTTCTGAAGCATGACGTAATGGGGGGGTGTTATCTCTTTTGTCGAAAATCAGCCTTTTTTGCTCGAACATTAAATGCCTCCAAATGGTATTTAATTAACTTCCCGGGGTGAAGAAACCCTTTTTGAGAACTCAGAGTGAGTACATTGGCCATTTTCATGCACTTTTAACCATTCCATAAATCTTGTGTTTAGGGCCCCTGGAGGCATGAAAATCACTTTAAACATGCTAATTTTAGCTCTAACACTGATGATCCACCTACAATTGTGAACGGACGTTCAAAAATAAAACATTTGAAAACGGACTATTTTCCACATTTCTGAAGCATGACGTAATGGGGGGGTGTTATCTCTTTTGTCGAAAATCAGCCGTTTTTGCTCGAACATTAAATGCCTCCAAATGGTTTTTAATTAACTTCCTGGGGTGAAGAAACCCTTTTTGAGAACTCAGAGTGAGTAAATTGGCCATTTTCATGCACTTTTAACCATTCCATAAATCTTGTGTTTAGGGCCCCTGGAAGCATGAAAATCACTTTAAACATGCTAATTTTAGCTCTAACACTGATGATCCACCTACAAATGTGAACTGACGTTCAAAAATAAAACATTTGAAAACGGACCATTTTCCACATTTCTGAAGCATGACCTAATGGGGGGGGTGTTATCTCTTTTGTCAAAAATCAGCTGTTTTTGATTGAACATTAAATGCCTCCAAATAGTATTTAATTCATTTCCCGAGCCCCTGGAAGCATGAAAATGACTTTAAACATGCTCATTTTAGCTCTAACACTGATGATCCACCTACAAATGTGAACTGACGTTCAAAAATAAAACATTTGGAAACGGACCATTTTCCACATTTCTGAAGCATGACGTAATGGGGGGTGTTATCTCTTTTGTCGAAAATCAGCCGTTTTTGCTCGAACATTAAATGCCTCCAAATGGTTTTTAATTAACTTCCCGGGGTTAAGAAACCCTTTTTGAGAACTCAGAGTGAGTAAATTGGCCATTTTCATGCACTTTTAACCATTCCATAAATCTTGTGTTTAGGGCCCCTGGAAGCATGAAAATCACTTTAAACATGCTAATTTTAGCTCTAACACTGATGATCCACCTACAAATGTGAACTGACGTTCAAAAATAAAACATTTGAAAACTGACCATTTTCCACATTTCTGAAGCATGACGTAATGGGGGGGTGTTGTCTCTTTTGTCAAAAATCAGCTGTTTTTGATTGAACATTAAATGCCTCCAAATAGTATTTAATTCACTTCCCGAGCCCCTGGAAGCATGAAAATCACTTTAAACATGCTAATTGTAGCTCTAACACTGATGATCCACCTACAAATGTGAACTGACGTTCAAAAATAAAACATTTGAAAACAGACCATTTTCCACATTTCTGAAGCATGACGTAATGGGGGGGTGTTATCTCTTTTGTCGAAAATCAGCCTTTTTTGCTCGAACATTAAATGCCTCCAAATGGTATTTAATTAACTTCCCGGGGTGAAGAAACCCTTTTTGAGAACTCAGAGTGAGTACATTGGCCATTTTCATGCACTTTTAACCATTCCATAAATCTTGTGTTTAGGGCCCCTGGAGGCATGAAAATCACTTTAAACATGCTAATTTTAGCTCTAACACTGATGATCCACCTACAATTGTGAACGGACGTTCAAAAATAAAACATTTGAAAACGGACTATTTTCCACATTTCTGAAGCATGACGTAATGGGGGGGTGTTATCTCTTTTGTCGAAAATCAGCCGTTTTTGCTCGAACATTAAATGCCTCCAAATTTTTTTTAATTAACTTCCCGGGGTGAAGAAACCCTTTTTGAGAACTCAGAGTGAGTAAATTGGCCATTTTCATGCACTTTTAACCATTCCATAAATCTTGTGTTTAGGGCCCCTGGAAGCATGAAAATCACTTTAAACATGCTAATTTTAGCTCTAACACTGATGATCCACCTACAAATGTGAACTGACGTTCAAAAATAAAACATTTGAAAACGGACCATTTTCCACATTTCTGAAGCATGACGTAATGCGGGGGTGTTATCTCTTTTGTCGAAAATCAGCCGTTTTTGCTTGAAAATTAAATGCCTCCAAATAGTATTTAATTCACTTCCCGAGCCCCTGGAAGCATGAAAATCACTTTAAACATGCTCATTTTAGCTCTAACACTGATGATCCACCTACAAATGTGAACTGACGTTCAAAAATAAAACATTTGAAAACGGACCATTTTCCACATTTCTGAAGCATGACGTAATGGGGGGGTGTTATCTCTTTTGTCGAAAATCAGCCGTTTTTGCTCGAACATTAAATGCCTCCAAATTTTTTTTAATTAACTTCCCGGGGTGAAGAAACCCTTTTTGAGAACTCAGAGTGAGTAAATTGGCCATTTTCATGCACTTTTAACCATTCCATAAATCTTGTGTTTAGGGCCCCTGGAAGCATGAAAATCACTTTAAACATGCTAATTTTAGCTCTAACACTGATGATCCACCTACAAATGTGAACTGACGTTCAAAAATAAAACATTTGAAAACGGATCATTTTCCACATTTCTGAAGCATTACGTAATGGGGGGGTGTTATCTCTTTTGTCAAAAATCAGCTGTTTTTGATTGAACATTAAATGCCTCCAAATAGTATTTAATTCATTTCCCGAGCCCCTGGAAGCATGAAAATCACTTTAAACATGCTCATTTTAGCTCTAACACTGATGATCCACCTACAAATGTGAACTGACGTTCAAAAATAAAACATTTGAAAACGGACCATTTTCCACATTTCTGAAGCATGACGTAATGGGGGGTGTTATCTCTTTTGTCGAAAATCAGCCGTTTTTGCTCGAACATTAAATGCCTCCAAATGGTTTTTAATTAACTTCCCGGGGTGAAGAAACCCTTTTTGAGAACTCAGAGTGAGTAAATTGGCCATTTTCATGCACTTTTAACCATTCCATAAATCTTGTGTTTAGGGCCCCTGGAAGCATGAAAATCACTTTAAACATGCTAATTTTAGCTCTAACACTGATGATCCACCTACAAATTTGAACTGACGTTCAAAAATAAAACATTTGAAAACGGACCATTTTCCACATTTCTGAAGCATGACCTAATGGGGGGGTGTTATCTCTTTTGTCAAAAATCAGCTGTTTTTGATTGAACATTAAATGCCTCCAAATAGTATTTAATTCATTTCCCGAGCCCCTGGAAGCATGAAAATCACTTTAAACATGCTCATTTTAGCTCTAACACTGATGATCCACCTACAAATGTGAACTGACGTTCAAAAATAAAACATTTGAAAACGGACCATTTTCCACATTTCTGAAGCATGACGTAATGGGGTGGTGTTATCTCTTTTGTCGAAAATCAGCCGTTTTTGCTTGAACATTAAATGCCTCCAAATAGTATTTAATTCACTTCCCGAGCCCCTGGAAGCATGAAAATCACTTTAAACATGCTAATTTTAGCTCTAACACTGATGATCCACCTACAAATGTGAACTGACGTTCAAAAATAAAACATTTGAAAACGGACCATTTTCCACATTTCTGAAGCATGACGTAATGGGGGGGTGTTATCTCTTTTGTCGAAAATCAGCCGTTTTTGCTCGAACATTAAATGCCTCCAAATTTTTTTTAATTAACTTCCCGGGCTGAAGAAACCCTTTTTGAGAACTCAGAGTGAGTAAATTGGCCATTTTTATGCACTTTTAACCATTCCATAAATCTTGTGTTTAGGGCCCCTGGAAGCATGAAAATCACTTTAAACATGCTAATTTTAGCTCTAACACTGATGATCCACCTACAAATGTGAACTGACGTTCAAAAATAAAACATTTGAAAACGGACCATTTTCCACATTTCTGAAGCATGACGTAATGGGGGGGTGTTATCTCTTTTGTCAAAAATCAGCTGTTTTTGATTGAACATTAAATGCCTCCAAATAGTATTTCATTCATTTCCCGAGCCCCTGGAAGCATGAAAATCACTTTAAACATGCTCATTTGAGCTCTAACACTGATGATCCACCTACAAATGTGAACTGACGTTCAAAAATAAAACATTTGAAAACGGACCATTTTCCACATTTCTGAAGCATGACGTAATGGGGGGGTGTTATCTATTTTGTCGAAAATCAGCCATTTTTGCTCGAACATTAAATGCCTCCAAATGGTATTTAATTAACTTCCCGGGGTGAAGAAACCCTTTTTGAGAACTCAGAGTGAGTAAATTGGCCATTTTCATGCACTTTTAACCATTCCATAAATCTTGTGTTTAGGGCCCCTGGAAGCATGAAAATCACTTTAAACATGCTAATTTTAGCTCTAACACTGATGATCCACCTACAAATGTGAACTGACGTTCAAAAATAAAACATTTGAAAACGGACCATTTTCCACATTTCTGAAGCATGACGTAATGGGGGGGTGTTATCTCTTTTGTCAAAAATCAGCCGTTTTTGCTTGAACATTAAATGCCTCCAAATGGTATTTAATTCACTTCCCGGGGTGAAGAAACCCTTTTTGAGAACTCAGAGTGAGTAAATTGGCCATTTTCATGCACTTTTAACCATTCCATAAATCTTGTGTTTAGGGCCCCTGGAAGCATGAAAATCACTTTAAACATGCTAATTTTAGCTCTAACACTGATGATCCACCTACAAATGTGATCTGACGTTCAAAAATAAAACATTTGAAAACTGACCATTTTCCACATTTCTGAAGCATGACGTAATGGGGGGGTGTTGTCTCTTTTGTCAAAAATCAGCTGTTTTTGATTGAACATTAAATGCCTCCAAATAGTATTTAATTCACTTCCCGAGCCCCTGGAAGCATGAAAATCACTTTAAACATGCTAATTGTAGCTCTAACACTGATGATCCACCTACAAATGTGAACTGACGTTCAAAAATAAAACATTTGAAAACAGACCATTTTCCAGATTTCTGAAGCATGACGTAATGGGGGTGGGGGGTGTTATCTCTTTTGTCAAAAATCAGCTGTTTTTGCTTGAACATTAAATGCCTCCAAATAGTATTTAATTCACTTCCCGAGCCCCTGGAAGCATGAAAATCACTTTAAACATGCTAATTTTAGCTCTAACACTGATGATCCACCTACAAATGTGAACTGACGTTCAAAAATAAAACATTTGAAAACGGACCATTTTCCACATTTCTGAAGCATGACGTAATGGGGGGTGTTATTTCTTTTGTCGAAAATCAGCCGTTTTTGCTCGAACATTAAATGCCTCCAAATGGTATTTAATTAACTGCCTGGGGTGAAGAAACCCTTTTTGAGAACTCAGAGTGAGTAAATTGGCCATTTTCATGCACTTTTAACCATTCCATAAATCTTGTGTTTAGGGCCCCTGGAAGCATGAAAATCACTTTAAACATGCTAATTTTAGCTCTAACACTGATGATCCACCTACAAATGTGAACTGACGTTCAAAAATAAAACATTTGAAAACGGACCATTTTCCACATTTCTGAAGCATGACGTAATGGGGGGGGTGTTATCTCTTTTGTCAAAAATCAGCTGTTTTTGCTTGAACATTAAATGCCTCCAAATAGTATTTAATTCACATCCCGAGCCCCTGGAAGCATGAAAATCACTTTAAACATGCTAATTTTAGCTCTAACACTGAAGATCCACCTACAAATGTGAACTGACGTTCAAAATTAAAACATTTGAAAACGGACCATTTTCCACATTTCTGAAGCATGACGTAATGCGGGGGTGTTATCTCTTTTGTCGAAAATCAGCCGTTTTTGCTCGAACATTAAATGCCTCCAAATGGTATTTAATTAACTTCCCGGGTGAAGAAACCCTTTTTGAGAACTCAGAGTGAGTAAATTGGCCATTTTCATGCACTTTTAACCATTCCATAAATCTTGTGTTTAGGGCCCCTGGAAGCATGAAAATCACTTTAAACATGCTAATTTTAGCTCTAACACTGATGATCCACCTACAAATGTGAACTGACGTTCAAAAATAAAACATTTGAAAACGGACCATTTTCCACATTTCTGAAGCATGACGTAATGAGGGGGGTGTTATCTCTTTTGTCGAAAATCAGCCGTTTTTGCTCGAACATTAAATGCCTCCAAATGGTTTTTAATTAACTTCCCGGGGTGAAGAAACCCTTTTTGAGAACTCAGAGTGAGTAAATTGGCCATTTTCATGCACTTTTAACCATTCCATAAATCTTGTGTTTAGGGCCCCTGGAAGCATGAAAATCACTTTAAACATGCTAATTTTAGCTCTAACACTGATGATCCACCTACAAATGTGAACTGACGTTCAAAAATAAAACATTTGAAAACGGATCATTTTCCACATTTCTGAAGCATTACGTAATGGGGGGGTGTTATCTCTTTTGTCAAAAATCAGCTGTTTTTGATTGAACATTAAATGCCTCCAAATAGTATTTAATTCATTTCCCGAGCCCCTGGAAGCATGAAAATCACTTTAAACATGCTCATTTTAGCTCTAACACTGATGATCCACCTACAAATGTGAACTGACGTTCAAAAATAAAACATTTGAAAACGGACCATTTTCCACATTTCTGAAGCATGACGTAATGGGGGGGTGTTATCTCTTTTGTCGAAAATCAGCCGTTTTTGCTTGAACATTAAATGCCTCCAAATAGTATTTAATTCACTTCCCGAGCCCCTGGAAGCATGAAAATCACTTTAAACATGCTAATTTTAGCTCTAACACTGATGATCCACCTACAAATGTGAACTGACGTTCAAAAATAAAACATTTGAAAACGGACCATTTTCCACATTTCTGAAGCATGACGTAATGGGGGGGTGTTATCTCTTTTGTCAAAAATCAGCTGTTTTTGCTTGAACATTAAATGCCTCCAAATAGTATTTAATTCACATCCCGAGCCCCTGGAAGTATGAAAATCACTTTAAACATGCTAATTTTAGCTCTAACACTGATGATCCACCTACAAATGTGAACTGACGTTCAAAAATAAAACATTTGAAAACGGACCATTTTCCACATCTCTGAAGCATGATGTAATGGGGGGGTGTTATCTCTTTTGTCGAAAATCAGCCGTTTTTGCTCGAACATTAAATGCCTCCAAATGGTATTTAATTAACTTCCCGGGGTGAAGAAACCCTTATTGAGAACTCAGAGTGAGTAAATTGGCCATTTTCATGCACTTTTAACCATTCCATAAATCTTGTGTTTAGGGCCCCTGGAAGCATGAAAATCACTTTAAACATGCTAATTTTAGCTCTAACACTGATGATCCACCTACAAATGTGAACTGACGTTCAAAAATAAAACATTTGAAAACGGACCATTTTCCACATTTCTGAAGCATGACGTAATAGGGGGGTGTTATCTCTTTTGTCAAAAATCAGCTGTTTTTGCTTGAACATTAAATGCCTCCAAATAGTATTTAATTCACTTCCCGAGCCCCTGGAAGCATGAAAATCACTTTAAACATGCTAATTTTAGCTCTAACACTGATGATCCACCTACAAATGTGAACTGACGTTCAAAAATAAAACATTTGAAAACGGACCATTTTCCACATTTCTGAAGCATGACGTAATGGGGGGGTGTTATCTCTTTTGTCGAAAATCAGCCGTTTTTGCTCGAACATTAAATGCCTCCAAATGGTTTTTAATTAACTTCCCGGGGTGAAGAAACCCTTTTTGAGAACTCAGAGTGAGTAAATTGGCCATTTTCATGCACTTTTAACCATTCCATAAATCTTGTGTTTAGGGCCCCTGGAAGCATGAAAATCACTTTAAACATGCTAATTTTAGCTCTAACACTGATGATCCACCTACAAATGTGAACTGACGTTCAAAAATAAAACATTTGAAAACGGATCATTTTCCACATTTCTGAAGCATTACGTAATGGGGGGGTGTTATCTCTTTTGTCAAAAATCAGCTGTTTTTGATTGAACATTAAATGCCTCCAAATAGTATTTAATTCATTTCCCGAGCCCCTGGAAGCATGAAAATCACTTTAAACATGCTCATTTTAGCTCTAACACTGATGATCCACCTACAAATGTGAACTGACGTTCAAAAATAAAACATTTGAAAACGGACCATTTTCCACATTTCTGAAGCATGACGTAATGGGGGGTGTTATTTCTTTTGTCGAAAATCAGCCGTTTTTGCTCGAACATTAAATGCCTCCAAATGGTATTTAATTAACTGCCTGGGGTGAAGAAACCCTTTTTGAGAACTCAGAGTGAGTAAATTGGCCATTTTCATGCACTTTTAACCATTCCATAAATCTTGTGTTTAGGGCCCCTGGAAGCATGAAAATCACTTTAAACATGCTAATTTTAGCTCTAACACTGATGATCCACCTACAAATGTGAACTGACGTTCAAAAATAAAACATTTGAAAACGGACCATTTTCCACATTTCTGAAGCATGACGTAATGGGGGGGGTGTTATCTCTTTTGTCAAAAATCAGCTGTTTTTGCTTGAACATTAAATGCCTCCAAATAGTATTTAATTCACATCCCGAGCCCCTGGAAGCATGAAAATCACTTTAAACATGCTAATTTTAGCTCTAACACTGAAGATCCACCTACAAATGTGAACTGACGTTCAAAATTAAAACATTTGAAAACGGACCATTTTCCACATTTCTGAAGCATGACGTAATGCGGGGGTGTTATCTCTTTTGTCGAAAATCAGCCGTTTTTGCTCGAACATTAAATGCCTCCAAATAGTATTTAATTAACTTCCTGGGGTGAAGAAACCCTTTTTGAGAACTCAGAGTGAGTAAATTGGCCATTTTCATGCACTTTTAACCATTCCATAAATCTTGTGTTTAGGGCCCCTGGAAGCATGAAAATCACTTTAAACATGCTAATTTTAGCTCTAACACTGATGATCCACCTACAAATGTGAACTGACGTTCAAAAATAAAACATTTGAAAACGGACCATTTTCCACATTTCTGAAGCATGACGTAATGGGGGGGTGTTATCTCTTTTGTCAAAAATCAGCTGTTTTTGATTGAACATTAAATGCCTCCAAATAGTATTTAATTCATTTCCCGAGCCCCTGGAAGCATGAAAATCACTTTAAACATGCTCATTTTAGCTCTAACACTGATGATCCACCTACAAATGTGAACTGACGTTCAAAAATAAAACATTTGAAAACGGACCATTTTCCACATTTCTGAAGCATGACGTAATGGGGGGGTGTTATCTCTTTTGTCGAAAATCAGCCATTTTTGCTCGAACATTAAATGCCTCCAAATGGTATTTAATTAACTTCCCGGGTGAAGAAACCCTTTTTGAGAACTCAGAGTGAGTAAATTGGCCATTTTCATGCACTTTTAACCATTCCATAAATCTTGTGTTTAGGGCCCCTGGAAGCATGAAAATCACTTTAAACATGCTAATTTTAGCTCTAACACTGATGATCCACCTACAAATGTGAACTGACGTTCAAAAATAAAACATTTGAAAACGGACCATTTTCCACATTTCTGAAGCATGACGTAATGAGGGGGGTGTTATCTCTTTTGTCGAAAATCAGCCGTTTTTGCTCGAACATTAAATGCCTCCAAATGGTTTTTAATTAACTTCCCGGGGTGAAGAAACCCTTTTTGAGAACTCAGAGTGAGTAAATTGGCCATTTTCATGCACTTTTAACCATTCCATAAATCTTGTGTTTAGGGCCCCTGGAAGCATGAAAATCACTTTAAACATGCTAATTTTAGCTCTAACACTGATGATCCACCTACAAATGTGAACTGACGTTCAAAAATAAAACATTTGAAAACGGATCATTTTCCACATTTCTGAAGCATTACGTAATGGGGGGGTGTTATCTCTTTTGTCAAAAATCAGCTGTTTTTGATTGAACATTAAATGCCTCCAAATAGTATTTAATTCATTTCCCGAGCCCCTGGAAGCATGAAAATCACTTTAAACATGCTCATTTTAGCTCTAACACTGATGATCCACCTACAAATGTGAACTGACGTTCAAAAATAAAACATTTGAAAACGGACCATTTTCCACATTTCTGAAGCATGACGTAATGGGGGGGTGTTATCTCTTTTGTCGAAAATCAGCCGTTTTTGCTTGAACATTAAATGCCTCCAAATAGTATTTAATTCACTTCCCGAGCCCCTGGAAGCATGAAAATCACTTTAAACATGCTAATTTTAGCTCTAACACTGATGATCCACCTACAAATGTGAACTGACGTTCAAAAATAAAACATTTGAAAACGGACCATTTTCCACATTTCTGAAGCATGACGTAATGGGGGGGTGTTATCTCTTTTGTCAAAAATCAGCTGTTTTTGCTTGAACATTAAATGCCTCCAAATAGTATTTAATTCACATCCCGAGCCCCTGGAAGCATGAAAATCACTTTAAACATGCTAATTTTAGCTCTAACACTGATGATCCACCTACAAATGTGAACTGACGTTCAAAAATAAAACATTTGAAAACGGACCATTTTCCACATCTCTGAAGCATGATGTAATGGGGGGGTGTTATCTCTTTTGTCGAAAATCAGCCGTTTTTGCTCGAACATTAAATGCCTCCAAATGGTATTTAATTAACTTCCCGGGGTGAAGAAACCCTTATTGAGAACTCAGAGTGAGTAAATTGGCCATTTTCATGCACTTTTAACCATTCCATAAATCTTGTGTTTAGGGCCCCTGGAAGCATGAAAATCACTTTAAACATGCTAATTTTAGCTCTAACACTGATGATCCACCTACAAATGTGAACTGACGTTCAAAAATAAAACATTTGAAAACGGACCATTTTCCACATTTCTGAAGCATGACGTAATAGGGGGGTGTTATCTCTTTTGTCAAAAATCAGCTGTTTTTGCTTGAACATTAAATGCCTCCAAATAGTATTTAATTCACTTCCCGAGCCCCTGGAAGCATGAAAATCACTTTAAACATGCTAATTTTAGCTCTAACACTGATGATCCACCTACAAATGTGAACTGACGTTCAAAAATAAAACATTTGAAAACGGACCATTTTCCACATTTCTGAAGCATGACGTAATGGGGGGGTGTTATCTCTTTTGTCGAAAATCAGCCGTTTTTGCTCGAACATTAAATGCCTCCAAATGGTTTTTAATTAACTTCCCGGGGTGAAGAAACCCTTTTTGAGAACTCAGAGTGAGTAAATTGGCCATTTTCATGCACTTTTAACCATTCCATAAATCTTGTGTTTAGGGCCCCTGGAAGCATGAAAATCACTTTAAACATGCTAATTTTAGCTCTAACACTGATGATCCACCTACAAATGTGAACTGACGTTCAAAAATAAAACATTTGAAAACGGATCATTTTCCACATTTCTGAAGCATTACGTAATGGGGGGGTGTTATCTCTTTTGTCAAAAATCAGCTGTTTTTGATTGAACATTAAATGCCTCCAAATAGTATTTAATTCATTTCCCGAGCCCCTGGAAGCATGAAAATCACTTTAAACATGCTCATTTTAGCTCTAACACTGATGATCCACCTACAAATGTGAACTGACGTTCAAAAATAAAACATTTGAAAACGGACCATTTTCCACATTTCTGAAGCATGACGTAATGGGGGGTGTTATCTCTTTTGTCGAAAATCAGCCGTTTTTGCTCGAACATTAAATGCCTCCAAATGGTTTTTAATTAACTTCCCGGGGTGAAGAAACCCTTTTTGAGAACTCAGAGTGAGTAAATTGGCCATTTTCATGCACTTTTAACCATTCCATAAATCTTGTGTTTAGGGCCCCTGGAAGCATGAAAATCACTTTAAACATGCTAATTTTAGCTCTAACACTGATGATCCACCTACAAATGTGAACTGACGTTCAAAAATAAAACATTTGAAAACGGACCATTTTCCACATTTCTGAAGCATGACCTAATGGGGGGGTGTTATCTCTTTTGTCAAAAATCAGCTGTTTTTGATTGAACATTAAATGCCTCCAAATAGTATTTAATTCATTTCCCGAGCCCCTGGAAGCATGAAAATCACTTTAAACATGCTCATTTTAGCTCTAACACTGATGATCCACCTACAAATGTGAACTGACGTTCAAAAATAAAACATTTGAAAACGGACCATTTTCCACATTTCTGAAGCATGACGTAATGGGGTGGTGTTATCTCTTTTGTCGAAAATCAGCCGTTTTTGCTTGAACATTAAATGCCTCCAAATAGTATTTAATTCACTTCCCGAGCCCCTGGAAGCATGAAAATCACTTTAAACATGCTAATTTTAGCTCTAACACTGATGATCCACCTACAAATGTGAACTGACGTTCAAAAATAAAACATTTGAAAACGGACCATTTTCCACATTTCTGAAGCATGACGTAATGGGGGGGTGTTATCTCTTTTGTCGAAAATCAGCCGTTTTTGCTCGAACATTAAATGCCTCCAAATTTTTTTTAATTAACTTCCCGGGGTGAAGAAACCCTTTTTGAGAACTCAGAGTGAGTAAATTGGCCATTTTCATGCACTTTTAACCATTCCATAAATCTTGTGTTTAGGGCCCCTGGAAGCATGAAAATCACTTTAAACATGCTAATTTTAGCTCTAACACTGATGATCCACCTACAAATGTGAACTGACGTTCAAAAATAAAACATTTGAAAACGGACCATTTTCCACATTTCTGAAGCATGACGTAATGGGGGGGTGTTATCTCTTTTGTCAAAAATCAGCCGTTTTTGCTTGAACATTAAATGCCTCCAAATGGTATTTAATTCACTTCCCGGGGTGAAGAAACCCTTTTTGAGAACTCAGAGTGAGTAAATTGGCCATTTTCATGCACTTTTAACCATTCCATAAATCTTGTGTTTAGGGCCCCTGGAAGCATGAAAATCACTTTAAACATGCTAATTTTAGCTCTAACACTGATGATCCACCTACAAATGTGAACTGACGTTCAAAAATAAAACATTTGAAAACTGACCATTTTCCACATTTCTGAAGCATGACGTAATGGGGGGGTGTTGTCTCTTTTGTCAAAAATCAGCTGTTTTTGATTGAACATTAAATGCCTCCAAATAGTATTTAATTCACTTCCCGAGCCCCTGGAAGCATGAAAATCACTTTAAACATGCTAATTGTAGCTCTAACACTGATGATCCACCTACAAATGTGAACTGACGTTCAAAAATAAAACATTTGAAAACAGACCATTTTCCACATTTCTGAAGCATGACGTAATGGGGGGGTGTTATCTCTTTTGTCGAAAATCTGCCTTTTTTGCTCGAACATTAAATGCCTCCAAATGGTATTTAATTAACTTCCCGGGGTGAAGAAACCCTTTTTGAGAACTCAGAGTGAGTACATTGGCCATTTTCATGCACTTTTAACCATTCCATAAATCTTGTGTTTAGGGCCCCTGGAGGCATGAAAATCACTTTAAACATGCTAATTTTAGCTCTAACACTGATGATCCACCTACAATTGTGAACGGACGTTCAAAAATAAAACATTTGAAAACGGACTATTTTCCACATTTCTGAAGCATGACGTAATGGGGGGGTGTTATCTCTTTTGTCGAAAATCAGCCGTTTTTGCTCGAACATTAAATGCCTCCAAATGGTTTTTAATTAACTTCCTGGGGTGAAGAAACCCTTTTTGAGAACTCAGAGTGAGTAAATTGGCCATTTTCATGCACTTTTAACCATTCCATAAATCTTGTGTTTAGGGCCCCTGGAAGCATGAAAATCACTTTAAACATGCTAATTTTAGCTCTAACACTGATGATCCACCTACAAATGTGAACTGACGTTCAAAAATAAAACATTTGAAAACGGACCATTTTCCACATTTCTGAAGCATGACCTAATGGGGGGGGTGTTATCTCTTTTGTCAAAAATCAGCTGTTTTTGATTGAACATTAAATGCCTCCAAATAGTATTTAATTCATTTCCCGAGCCCCTGGAAGCATGAAAATGACTTTAAACATGCTCATTTTAGCTCTAACACTGATGATCCACCTACAAATGTGAACTGACGTTCAAAAATAAAACATTTGGAAACGGACCATTTTCCACATTTCTGAAGCATGACGTAATGGGGGGTGTTATCTCTTTTGTCGAAAATCAGCCGTTTTTGCTCGAACATTAAATGCCTCCAAATGGTTTTTAATTAACTTCCCGGGGTGAAGAAACCCTTTTTGAGAACTCAGAGTGAGTAAATTGGCCATTTTCATGCACTTTTAACCATTCCATAAATCTTGTGTTTAGGGCCCCTGGAAGCATGAAAATCACTTTAAACATGCTAATTTTAGCTCTAACACTGATGATCCACCTACAAATGTGAACTGACGTTCAAAAATAAAACATTTGAAAACTGACCATTTTCCACATTTCTGAAGCATGACGTAATGGGGGGGTGTTGTCTCTTTTGTCAAAAATCAGCTGTTTTTGATTGAACATTAAATGCCTCCAAATAGTATTTAATTCACTTCCCGAGCCCCTGGAAGCATGAAAATCACTTTAAACATGCTAATTGTAGCTCTAACACTGATGATCCACCTACAAATGTGAACTGACGTTCAAAAATAAAACATTTGAAAACAGACCATTTTCCACATTTCTGAAGCATGACGTAATGGGGGGGTGTTATCTCTTTTGTCGAAAATCAGCCTTTTTTGCTCGAACATTAAATGCCTCCAAATGGTATTTAATTAACTTCCCGGGGTGAAGAAACCCTTTTTGAGAACTCAGAGTGAGTACATTGGCCATTTTCATGCACTTTTAACCATTCCATAAATCTTGTGTTTAGGGCCCCTGGAGGCATGAAAATCACTTTAAACATGCTAATTTTAGCTCTAACACTGATGATCCACCTACAATTGTGAACGGACGTTCAAAAATAAAACATTTGAAAACGGACTATTTTCCACATTTCTGAAGCATGACGTAATGGGGGGGTGTTATCTCTTTTGTCGAAAATCAGCCGTTTTTGCTCGAACATTAAATGCCTCCAAATGGTTTTTAATTAACTTCCTGGGGTGAAGAAACCCTTTTTGAGAACTCAGAGTGAGTAAATTGGCCATTTTCATGCACTTTTAACCATTCCATAAATCTTGTGTTTAGGGCCCCTGGAAGCATGAAAATCACTTTAAACATGCTAATTTTAGCTCTAACACTGATGATCCACCTACAAATGTGAACTGACGTTCAAAAATAAAACATTTGAAAACGGACCATTTTCCACATTTCTGAAGCATGACCTAATGGGGGGGGGTGTTATCTCTTTTGTCAAAAATCAGCTGTTTTTGATTGAACATTAAATGCCTCCAAATAGTATTTAATTCATTTCCCGAGCCCCTGGAAGCATGAAAATGACTTTAAACATGCTCATTTTAGCTCTAACACTGATGATCCACCTACAAATGTGAACTGACGTTCAAAAATAAAACATTTGGAAACGGACCATTTTCCACATTTCTGAAGCATGACGTAATGGGGGGTGTTATCTCTTTTGTCGAAAATCAGCCGTTTTTGCTCGAACATTAAATGCCTCCAAATGGTTTTTAATTAACTTCCCGGGGTGAAGAAACCCTTTTTGAGAACTCAGAGTGAGTAAATTGGCCATTTTCATGCACTTTTAACCATTCCATAAATCTTGTGTTTAGGGCCCCTGGAAGCATGAAAATCACGCTAAACATGCTAATTTTAGCTCTAACACTGATGATCCACCTACAAATGTGAACTGACGTTCAAAATTAAAACATTTGAAAACGGACCATTTTCCACATTTCTGAAGCATGACGTAATGCGGGGGTGTTATCTCTTTTGTCGAAAATCAGCCGTTTTTGCTTGAAAATTAAATGCCTCCAAATAGTATTTAATTCACTTCCCGAGCCCCTGGAAGCATGAAAATCACTTTAAACATGCTCATTTTAGCTCTAACACTGATGATCCACCTACAAATGTGAACTGACGTTCAAAAATAAAACATTTGAAAACGGACCATTTTCCACATTTCTGAAGCATGACGTAATGGGGGGGTGTTATCTCTTTTGTCGAAAATCAGCCGTTTTTGCTCGAACATTAAATGCCTCCAAATTTTTTTTAATTAACTTCCCGGGGTGAAGAAACCCTTTTTGAGAACTCAGAGTGAGTAAATTGGCCATTTTCATGCACTTTTAACCATTCCATAAATCTTGTGTTTAGGGCCCCTGGAAGCATGAAAATCACTTTAAACATGCTAATTTTAGCTCTAACACTGATGATCCACCTACAAATGTGAACTGACGTTCAAAAATAAAACATTTGAAAACGGACCATTTTCCACATTTCTGAAGCATGACCTAATGGGGGGGTGTTATCTCTTTTGTCAAAAATCAGCTGTTTTTGATTGAACATTAAATGCCTCCAAATAGTATTTAATTCATTTCCCGAGCCCCTGGAAGCATGAAAATCACTTTAAACATGATCATTTTAGCTCTAACACTGATGATCCACCTACAAATGTGAACTGACGTTCAAAAATAAAACATTTGAAAACGGACCATTTTCCACATTTCTGAAGCATGACGTAATGTGGTGGTGTTATCTCTTTTGTCGAAAATCAGCCGTTTTTGCTTGAACATTAAATGCCTCTAAATAGTATTTAATTCACTTCCCGAGCCCCTGGAAGCATGAAAATCACTTTAAACATGCTAATTTTAGCTCTAACACTGATGATCCACCTACAAATGTGAACTGACGTTCAAAGATAAAACATTTGAAAACGGACCATTTTCCACATTTCTGAAGCATGACGTAATGGGGGGGGTGTTATCTCTTTTGTCGAAAATCAGCCGTTTTTGCTCGAACATTAAATGCCTCCAAATTTTTTTTAATTAACTTCCCGGGGTGAAGAAACCCTTTTTGAGAACTCAGAGTGAGTAAATTGGCCATTTTCATGCACTTTTAACCATTCCATAAATCTTGTGTTTAGGGCCCCTGGAAGCATGAACATCACTTTAAACATGCTAATTTTAGCTCTAACACTGATGATCCACCTACAAATGTGAACTGACGTTCAAAAATAAAACATTTGAAAACGGACCATTTTCCACATTTCTGAAGCATGACGTAATGGGGGGGTGTTATCTCTTTTGTCAAAAATCAGCTGTTTTTGATTGAACATTAAATGCCTCCAAATAGTATTTAATTAATTTCCCGAGCCCCTGGAAGCATGAAAATCACTTTAAACATGCTCATTTTAGCTCTAACACTGATGATCCACCTACAAATGTGAACTGACGTTCAAAAATAAAACATTTGAAAACGGACCATTTTCCACATTTCTGAAGCATGACGTAATGGGGGGGGTGTTATCTCTTTTGTCGAAAATCAGCCGTTTTTGCTCGAACATTAAATGCCTCCAAATGGTTTTTAATTAACTTCCCGGGGTGAAGAAACCCTTTTTGAGAACTCAGAGTGAGTAAATTGGTCATTTTCATGCACTTTTAACCATTCCATAAATCTTGTGTTTAGGGCCCCTGGAAGCATGAAAATCACTTTAAACATGCTAATTTTAGCTCTAACACTGATGATCCACCTACAAATGTGAACTGACATTCAAAAATAAAACATTTGAAAACGGACCATTTTCCACATTTCTGAAGCATGACGTAATGGGGGGGTGTTATCTCTTTTGTCAAAAATCAGCTGTTTTTGATTGAACATTAAATGCTTCCAAATAGTATTTAATTCATTTCCCGAGCCCCTGGAAGCATGAAAATCACTTTAAACATGCTCATTTGAGCTCTAACACTGATGATCCACCTACAAATGTGAACTGACGTTCAAAAATAAAACATTTGAAAACGGACCATTTTCCACATTTCTGAAGCATGACGTAATGGGGGGTGTTATCTCTTTTGTCGAAAATCAGCCATTTTTGCTCGAACATTAAATGCCTCCAAATGGTATTTAATTAACTTCCCGGGGTGAAGAAACCCTTTTTGAGAACTCAGAGTGAGTAAATTGGCCATTTTCATGCACTTTTAACCATTCCATACATCTTGTGTTTAGGGCCCCTGGAAGCATGAAAATCACTTTAAACATGCTAATTTTAGATCTAACACTGATGATCCACCTACAAATGTGAACTGACGTTCAAAAATAAAACATTTGAAAACGGACCATTTTCCACATTTCTGAAGCATGACGTAATGGGGGGGTGTTATCTCTTTTGTCAAAAATCAGCCGTTTTTGCTTGAACATTAAATGCCTCCAAATGGTATTTAATTCACTTCCCGGGGTGAAGAAACCCTTTTTGAGAACTCAGAGTGAGTAAATTGGCCATTTTCATGCACTTTTAACCATTCCATAAATCTTGTGTTTAGGGCCCCTGGAAGCATGAAAATCACTTTAAACATGCTAATTTTAGCTCTAACACTGATGATCCACCTACAAATGTGAACTGACGTTCAAAAATAAAACATTTGAAAACGGACCATTTTCCACATTTCTGAAGCATGACGTAATGGGGGGGTGTTATCTCTTTTGTCAAAAATCAGCTGTTTTTGATTGAACATTAAATGCCTCCAAATAGTATTTAATTCACTTCCCGAGCCCCTGGAAGCATGAAAATCACTTTAAACATGCTAATTTTAGCTCTAACACTGATGATCCACCTACAATTGTGAACGGACGTTCAAAAATAAAACATTTGAAAACGGACTATTTTCCACATTTCTGAAGCATGACGTAATGGGGGGGTGTTATCTCTTTTGTCGAAAATCAGCCGTTTTTGCTCGAACATTAAATGCCTCCAAATGGTTTTTAATTAACTTCCTGGGGTGAAGAAACCCTTTTTGAGAACTCAGAGTGAGTAAATTGGCCATTTTCATGCACTTTTAACCATTCCATAAATCTTGTGTTTAGGGCCCCTGGAAGCATGAAAATCACTTTAAACATGCTAATTTTAGCTCTAACACTGATGATCCACCTACAAATGTGAACTGACGTTCAAAAATAAAACATTTGAAAACGGACCATTTTCCACATTTCTGAAGCATGACCTAATGGGGGGTGTTATCTCTTTTGTCAAAAATCAGCTGTTTTTGATTGAACATTAAATGCCTCCAAATAGTATTTAATTCATTTCCCGAGCCCCTGGAAGCATGAAAATCACTTTAAACATGCTCATTTTAGCTCTAACACTGATGATCCACCTACAAATGTGAACTGACGTTCAAAAATAAAACATTTGAAAACGGACCATTTTCCACATTTCTGAAGCATGACCTAATGGGGGGGGTGTTATCTCTTTTGTCAAAAATCAGCTGTTTTTGATTGAACATTAAATGCCTCCAAATAGTATTTAATTCATTTCCCGAGCCCCTGGAAGCATGAAAATCACTTTAAACATGCTCATTTTAGCTCTAACACTGATGATCCACCTACAAATGTGAACTGACGTTCAAAAATAAAACATTTGAAAACGGACCATTTTCCACATTTCTGAAGCATGACGTAATGGGGGGTGTTATCTCTTTTGTCGAAAATCAGCCGTTTTTGCTCGAACATTAAATGCCTCCAAATGGTTTTTAATTAACTTCCCGGGGTGAAGAAACCCTTTTTGAGAACTCAGAGTGAGTAAATTGGCCTTTTTAATGCACTTTTAACCATTCCATAAATCTTGTGTTTAGGGCCCCTGGAAGCATGAAAATCACTTTAAACATGCTAATTTTAGCTCTAACACTGATGATCCACCTACAAATGTGAACTGACGTTCAAAAATAAAACATTTGAAAACGGACCATTTTCCACATTTCTGAAGCATGACCTAATGGGGGGGTGTTATCTCTTTTGTCAAAAATCAGCTGTTTTTGATTGAACATTAAATGCCTCCAAATAGTATTTAATTCACTTCCCGAGCCCCTGGAAGCATGAAAATCACTTTAAACATGCTCATTTTAGCTCTAACACTGATGATCCACCTACAAATGTGAACTGACGTTCAAAAATAAAACATTTGAAAACGGACCATTTTCCACATTTCTGAAGCATGACGTAATGGGGGGGTGTTACCGCTTTTGTCGAAAATCAGCCGTTTTTGCTCGAACAATAAATGCCTCCAAATGGTATTTAATTAACTTCCCGGGGTGAAGAAACCCTTTTTGAGAACTCAGAGTGAGTAAATAGGCCATTTTCATGCACTTTTAACCATTCCATAAATCTTGTGTTTAGGGCCCCTGGAAGCATGAAAATCACTTTAAACATGCTAATTTTAGCTCTAACACTGATGATCCACCTACAAATGTGAACTGACGTTCAAAAATAAAACATTTGAAAACGGACCATTTTCCACATTTCTGAAGCATGACGTAATGGGGGGTGTTATCTCTTTTGTCGAAAATCAGCCGTTTTTGCTCAAACATTAAATGCCTCCAAATGGTATTTAAATAACTTCCCGGGGTGAAGAAACCCTTTTTGAGAACTCAGAGAGAGTAAATTGGCCATTTTCATGCACTTTTAACCATTCCATAAATCTTGTGTTTAGGGCCCCTGGAAGCATGAAAATCACTTTAAACATGCTAATTTTAGCTCTAACACTGATGATCCACCTACAAATGTGAACTGACGTTCAAAAATAAAACATTTGAAAACGGACCATTTTCCACATTTCTGAAGCATGACGTAATGGGGGGGTGTTATCTCTTTTGTCGAAAATCAGCCGTTTTTGCTAGAACATTAAATGCCTCCAAATGGTTTTTAATTAACTTCCCGAGCCCCTGGAAGCATGAAAATCACTTTAAACATGCTCATTTTAGCTCTAACACTGATGATCCACCTACAAATGTGAACTGACGTTCAAAAATAAAACATTTGAAAACGGACCATTTTCCACATTTCTGAAGCATGACGTAATGGGGGGGTGTTACCGCTTTTGTCGAAAATCAGCCGTTTTTGCTCGAACAATAAATGCCTCCAAATGGTATTTAATTAACTTCCCGGGGTGAAGAAACCCTTTTTGAGAACTCAGAGTGAGTAAATAGGCCATTTTCATGCACTTTTAACCATTCCATAAATCTTGTGTTTAGGGCCCCTGGAAGCATGAAAATCACTTTAAACATGCTAATTTTAGCTCTAACACTGATGATCCACCTACAAATGTGAACTGACGTTCAAAAATAAAACATTTGAAAACGGACCATTTTCCACATTTCTGAAGCATGACGTAATGGGGGGGTGTTATCTCTTTTGTCGAAAATCAGCCGTTTTTGCTAGAACATTAAATGCCTCCAAATGGTTTTTAATTAACTTCCCGGGGTGAAGAAACCCTTTTTGAGAACTCAGAGTGAGTAAATTGGCCATTTTCATGCACTTTTAACCATTCCATAAATCTTGTGTTTAGGGCCCCTGGAAGCATGAAAATCACTTTAAACATGCTAATTTTAGCTCTAACACTGATGATCCACCTACAAATGTGAACTGACGTTCAAAAATAAAACATTTGAAAACGGACCATTTTCCACATTTCTGAAGCATGACGTAATGGGGGGGTGTTATCTCTTTTGTCGAAAATCAGCCGTTTTTGCTCAAACAATAAATGCCTCCAAATGGTTTTTAATTAACTTCCCGGGGTGAAGAAACCCTTTTTGAGAACTCAGAGTGAGTAAATTGGCCATTTTCATGCACTTTTAACCATTCCATAAATCTTGTGTTTAGGGCCCCTGGAAGCATGAAAATCACTTTAAACATGCTAATTTTAGCTCTAACACTGATGATCCACCTACAAATGTGAACTGACGTTCAAAAATAAAACATTTGAAAACGGACCATTTTCCACATTTCTGAAGCATGACGTAATGGGGGGTGTTATCTCTTTTGTCAAAAATCAGCTGTTTTTGCTTGAACATTAAATGCCTCCAAATAGTATTTAATTCACTTCCCGAGCCCCTGGAAGCATGAAAATCACTTTAAACATGCTAATTTTAGCTCTAACACTGATGATCCACCTACAAATGTGAACTGACGTTCAAAAATAAAACATTTGAAAACGGACCATTTTCCACATTTCTGAAGCATGACGTAATGGGGGGGTGTTATCTCCTTTGTCGAAAATCAGTCGTTTTTGCTCGAACATTAAATGCCTCCAAATGGTATTTAATTAACTTCCCGGGGTGAAGAAACCATTTTTGAGAACTCAGAGTGAGTAAATTGGCCATTTTCATGCACTTTTAACCATTCCATAAATCTTGTGTTTAGGGCCCCTGGAAGCATGAAAATCACTTTAAACATGCTAATTTTAGCTCTAACACTGATGATCCACCTACAAATGTGAACGGACGTTCAAAAATAAAACATTTGAAAACGGACCATTTTCCACATTTCTGAAGCATGACGTAATGGGGGGGTGTTATCTCTTTAGTCGAAAATCAGCAGTTTTTGCTCGAACATTAAATGCCTCCAAATGGTATTTAATTAACTTTCCGGGGTGAAGAAACCCTTTTTGAGAACTCAGAGTGAGTAAATTGGCCATTTTCATGCACTTTTAACCATTCCATAAATCTTGTGTTTAGGGCCCCTGGAAGCATGAAAATCACTTTAAACATGCTAATTTTAGCTCTAACACTGATGATCCACCTACAAATGTGAACGGACGTTCAAAAATAAAACATTTGAAAACGGACCATTTTCCACATTTCTGAAGCATGACGTAATGGGGGGGTGTTATCTCTTTTGTCAAAAATCAGCTGTTTTTGATTGAACATTAAATGCCTCCAAATAGTATTTAATTCACTTCTCGAGCCCCTGGAAGTATGAAAATCACTTTAAACATGCTCATTTAAGCTCTAACACTGATGATCCACCTACAAATGTGAACTGACGTTCAAAAATAAAACATTTGAAAACGGACCATTTTCCACATTTCTGAAGCATGACGTAATGGGGGGGTGTTACCTCTTTTGTCGAAAATCAGCCGTTTTTGCTCGAACATTAAATGCCTCCAAATGGTATTTAATTAACTTCCCGGGGTGAAGAACCCCTTTTTGAGAACTAAGAGTGAGTAAATTGGCCATTTTCATGCACTTTTAACCATTCCATAAATCTTGTGTTTAGGGCCCCTGGAAGCATGAAAATCACTTTAAACATGCTAATTTTAGCTCTAAAACTGATGAGCCACCTACAAATGTGAACTGACGTTCAAAAATAAAACAATTGAAAACGGACCATTTTCCACATTTCTGAGGCATGACGTAATGGGGGGGTGTTATCTCTTTTGTCAAAAATCAGCTGTTTTTGCTTGAATATTAAATGCCTCCAAATAGTATTTAATTCACTTCCCGAGCCCCTGGAAGCATGAAAATCACTTTAAACATGCTAATGTTAGCTCTAACACTGATGATCCACCTACAAATGTGAACTGACGTTCAAAAATAAAACATTTGAAAACGGACCATTTTCCACATTTCTGAAGCATGACGTAATGGGGGGGTGTTATCTCTTTTGTCGAAAATCAGCCGTTTTTGCTCGAACATTAAATGCCTCCAAATGGTATTTAATTAACTTCCCGGGGTGAAGAAACCCTTTTTGAGAACTCAGAGTGAGTAAATTGGCCATTTTCATGCACTTTTAACCATTCCATAAATCTTGTGTTTAGGGCCCCTGGAAGCATGAAAATCACTTTAAACATGCTAATTTTAGCTCTAACACTGATGATCCACCTACAAATGTGAACTGACATTCAAAAATAAAACATTTGAAAACGGACCATTTTCCACATTTCTGAAGCATGACGTAATGGGGGGGTGTTATCTCTTTTGTCAAAAATCAGCTGTTTTTGATTGAACATTAAATGCCTCCAAATAGTATTTAATTCATTTCTCGAGCCCCTGGAAGCATGAAAATCACTTTAAACATGCTAATTTTAGCTCTAACACTGATGATCCACCTACAAATGTGAACTGACGTTCAAAAATAAAACATTTGAAAACGGACCATTTTCCACATTTCTGAAGCATGACGTAATGGGGGGGTGTTATCTCTTTTGTCGAAAATCAGCCGTTTTTGCTCGAACATTAAATGCCTCCAAATGGTTTTTAATTAACTTCCCGGGGTGAAGAAACCCTTTTTGAGAACTCAGAGTGAGTAAATTGGTCATTTTCATGCACTTTTAACCATTCCATAAATCTTGTGTTTAGGGCCCCTGGAAGCATGAAAATCACTTTAAACATGCTAATTTTAGCTCTAACACTGATGATCCACCTACAAATGTGAACTGACGTTCAAAAATAAAACATTTGAAAACGGACCATTTTCCACATTTCTGAAGCATGACGTTATGGGGGGGTGTTATCTCTTTTGTCAAAAATCAGCTGTTTTTGCTTGAACATTAAATGCCTCCAAATAGTATTTAATTCACTTCCCGAGCCCCTGGAAGCATAAAAATCACTTTAAACATGCTAATTTTAGCTCTAACACTGATGATCCACCTACAAATGTGAACTGACGTTCAAAAATAAAACATTTGAAAACGGACCATTTTCCACATTTCTGAAGCATGACGTAATGGGGGGGTGTTATCTCTTTTGTCGAAAATTTTTTGCTCGAACATTAAATGCCTCCAAATGGTATTTAATTAACTTCCCGGGGTGAAGAAACCCTTTTTGAGAACTCAGAGTGAATAAATTGGCCATTTTCATGCACTTTTAACCATTCCATAAATCTTGTGTTTAGGGCCCCTGGAAGCATGAAAATCACTTTAAACATGCTAATTTTAGCTCTAACACTGATGATCCACCTACAAATGTGAACTGACGTTCAAAAATAAAACATTTGAAAACGGACCATTTTCCACATTTCTGAAGCATGACGTAATGGGGGGTGTTATCTCTTTTGTCAAAAATCAGCTGTTTTTGCTTGAACATTAAATGCCTCCAAATAGTATTTAATTCACTTCCCGAGCCCCTGGAAGCATGAAAATCACTTTAAACATGCTAATTTTAGCTCTAACACTGATGATCCACCTACAAATGTGAACTGACGTTCAAAAATAAAACATTTGAAAACGGACCATTTTCCACATTTCTGAAGCATGACGTAATGGGGGGGTGTTATCTCTTTTGTCGAAAATCAGTCGTTTTTGATCGAACATTAAATGCCTCCAAATGGTATTTAATTAACTTCCCGGGGTGAAGAAACCCTTTTTGAGAACTCAGTGTGAGTAAATTGGCCACTTTCATGCACTTTTAACCATTCCATAAATCTTGTGTTTCGGGCCCCTGGAAGCATGAAAATCACTTTAAACATGCTAATTTTAGCTCTAACACTGATGATCCACCTACAAATGTGAACTGACGTTCAAAAATAAAACATTTGAAAACTGACCATTTTCCACATTTCTGAAGCAAGACGTAATGGGGGGGTGTTATCTCTTTTGTCGAAAATCAGCCGTTTTTGCTCGAACATTAAATGCCTCCAAATGGTATTTAATTAACTTCCCGGGGTGAAGAAACCATTTTTGAGAACTCAGAGTGAGTAAATTGGCCATTTTCATGCACTTTTAACCATTCCATAAATCTTGTGTTTAGGGCCCCTGGAAGCATGAAAATCACTTTAAACATTCTAATTTTAGCTCTAACACTGATGATCCACCTACAAATGTGAACTGAAATTCAAAAATAAAACATTTGAAAACGGACCATTTTCCACATTTCTGAAGCATGACGTAATGGGGGGGTGTTATCTCTTTTGTCAAAAATCAGCTGTTTTTGATTGAACATTAAATGCCTCCAAATAGTATTTAATTCACTTCCCGAGCCCCTGGAAGCATGAAAATCACTTTAAACATGCTCATTTTAGCTCTAACACTGATGATCCACCTACAAATGTGAACTGACGTTCAAAAATAAAACATTTGAAAACGGACCATTTTCCACATTTCTGAAGCATGACGTAATGGGGGGGTGTTACCTCTTTTGTCGAAAATCAGCCGTTTTTGCTCGAACAATAAATGCCTCCAAATGGTATTTAATTAACTTCCCGGGGTGAAGAAACCCTTTTTGAGAACTCAGAGTGAGTAAATTGGCCATTTTCATGCACTTTTAACCATTTCATAAATCTTGTGTTTAGGGCCCCTGGAAGCATGAAAATCACTTTAAACATGCTAATTTTAGCTCTAACACTGATGATCCACCTACAAATGTGAACTGACGTTCAAAAATAAAACATTTGAAAACGGACCATTTTCCACATTTCTGAAGCATGACGTAATGGGGGGTGTTATCTCTTTTGTCGAAAATCAGCCGTTTTTGCTCAAACATTAAATGCCTCCAAATGGTATTTAAATAACTTCCCGGGGTGAAGAAACCCTTTTTGAGAACTCAGAGAGAGTAAATTGGCCATTTTCATGCACTTTTAACCATTCCATAAATCTTGTGTTTAGGGTCCCTGGAAGCATGAAAATCACTTTAAACGTGCTAATTTTAGCTCTAACACTGATGATCCACCTACAAATGTGAACTGACGTTCAAAAATAAAACATTTGAAAATGGACCATTTTCCACATTTCTGAAGCATGACGTAATGGGGGGGTGTTATCTCTTTTGTCGAAAATCAGCCGTTTTTGCTAGAACATTAAATGCCTCCAAATGGTTTTTAATTCACTTCCCGAGCCCCTGGAAGCATGAAAATCACTTTAAACATGCTAATTTTAGCTCTAACACTGATGATACACCTACAAATGTGAACTGACGTTCAAAAATAAAACATTTGAAAACGGACCATTTTCCACATTTCTGAAGCATGACGTAATGGGGGGGTGTTATCTCTTTTGTCGAAAATTTTTTGCTCGAACATTAAATGCCTCCAAATGGTATTTAATTAACTTCCCGGGGTGAAGAAACTCTTTTTGAGAACTCAGAGTGAGTAAATTGGCCATTTTCATGCACTTTTAACCATTCCATAAATCTTGTGTTTAGGGCCCCTGGAAGCATGAAAATCACTTTAAACATGCTAATTTTAGCTCTAACACTGATGATCCACCTACAAATGTGAACTGACGTTCAAAAATAAAACATTTGAAAACGGACCATTTTCCACATTTCGGAAGCATGACGTAATGGGGGGTGTTATCTCTTTTGTCAAAAATCAGCTGTTTTTGCTTGAACATTAAATGCCTCCAAATAGTATTTAATTCACTTCCCGAGCCCCTGGAAGCATGAAAATCACTTTAAACATGCTAATTGTAGCTCTAACACTGATGATCCACCTACAAATGTGAACTGACGTTCAAAAATAAAACATTTGAAAACGGACCATTTTTCACATTTCTGAAGCATGACGTAATGGGGGGGTGTTATCTCCTTTGTCGAAAATCAGCCGTTTTTGCTCGAACATTAAATGCCTCCAAATGGTATTTAATTAACTTCCCGGGGTGAAGAAACCATTTTTGAGAACTCAGAGTGAGTAAATTGGCCATTTTCATGCACTTTTAACCATTCCATAAATCTTGTGTTTAGGGCCCCTGGAAGCATGAAAATCACTTTAAACATGCTAATTTTAGCTCTAACACTGATGATCCACCTACAAATGTGAACGGACGTTCAAAAATAAAACATTTGAAAACGGACCATTTTCCACATTTCTGAAGCATGACGTAATGGGGGGTGTGTTATCTCTTTAGTCGAAAATCAGCCGTTTTTGCTCGAACATTAAATGCCTCCAAATGGTATTTAATTAACTTTCCGGGGTGAAGAAACCCTTTTTGAGAACTCAGAGTGAGTAAATTGGCCATTTTCATGCACTTTTAACCATTCCATAAATCTTGTGTTTAGGGCCCCTGGAAGCATGAAAATCACTTTAAACATGCTAATTTTAGCTCTAACACTGATGATCCACCTACAAATGTGAACTGACGTTCAAAAATAAAACATTTGAAAACGGACCATTTTCCACATTTCTGAAGCATGACGTAATGGGGGGTGTTATCTCTTTTGTCAAAAATCAGCTGTTTTTGCTTGAACATTAAATTCCTGCAAATAGTATTTAATTCACTTCCCGAGCCCCTGGAAGCATGAAAATCACTTTAAACGTGCTAATTTTAGCTCCAACACTGATGATCCACCTACAAATGTGAACTGACGTTCAAAAATAAAACATTTGAAAACGGACCATTTTCCACATTTCTGAAGCATGACGTAATGGGGGGGTGTTAACTCTTTTGTCGAAAATCAGCCGTTTTTGCTAGAACATTAAATGCCTCCAAATGGTTTTTAATTCACTTCCCGAGCCCCTGGAAGCATGAAAATCACTTTAAACATGCTAATTTTAGCTCTAACACTGATGATACACCTACAAATGTGAACTGACGTTCAAAAATAAAACATTTGAAAACGGACCATTTTCCACATTTCTGAAGCATGACGTAATGGGGGGGTGTTATCTCTTTTGTCGAAAATTTTTTGCTCGAACATTAAATGCCTCCAAATGGTATTTAATTAACTTCCCAGGGTGAAGAACCCCTTTTTGAGAACTCAGAGTGAGTAAATTGGCCATTTTCATGCACTTTTAACCATTCCATAAATCTTGTGTTTAGGGCCCCTGGAAGCATGAAAATCACTTTAAACATGCTAATTTTAGCTCTAACACTGATGATCCACCTACAAATGTGAACTGACGTTCAAAAATAAAACATTTGAAAACGGACCATTTTCCACATTTCTGAAGCATGACGTAATGGGGGGTGTTATCTCTTTTGTCAAAAATCAGCTGTTTTTGCTTGAACCTTAAATGCCTCCAAATAGTATTTAATTCACTTCCCGAGCCCCTGGAAGCATGAAAATCACTTTAAACATGCTAAGTTTAGCTCTAACACTGATGATCCACCTACAAATGTGAACTGACGTTCAAAAATAAAACATTTGAAAACTGACCATTTTCCACATTTCTGAAGCATGACGTAATGGGGGGGTGTTATCTCCTTTGTCGAAAATCAGCCGTTTTTGCTCGAACATTAAATGCCTCCAAATGGTATTTAATTAACTTCCCAGGGTGAAGAAACCATTTTTGAGAACTCAGAGTGAGTAAATTGGCCATTTTCATGCACTTTTAACCATTCCATAAATCTTGTGTTTAGGGCCCCTGGAAGCATGAAAATCACGGTAAACATGCTAACTTTAGCTCTAACACTGATGATCCACCTACAAATGTGAACGGACGTTCAAAAATAAAACATTTGAAAACGGACCATTTTCCACATTTCTGAAGCATGACGTAATGGGGGGGTGTTATCTCTTTAGTCGAAAATCAGCCGTTTTTGCTCGAACATTAAATGCCACCAAATGGTATTTAATTAACTTTCCGGGGTGAAGAAACCCTTTTTGAGAACTCAGAGTGAGTAAATTGGCCATTTTCATGCACTTTTAACCATTCCATAAATCTTGTGTTTAGGGCCCCTGGAAGCATGAAAATCACTTTAAACATGCTAATTTTAGCTCTAACACTGATGATCCACCTACAAATGTGAACTGAAATTCAAAAATAAAACATTTGAAAACGGACCATTTTCCACATTTCTGAAGCATGACGTAATGGGGGGGTGTTATCTCTTTTGTCAAAAATCAGCTGTTTTTGATTGAACATTAAATGCCTCTAAATAGTATTTAATTCACTTCTCGAGCCCCTGGAAGTATGAAAATCACTTTAAACATGCTCATTTAAGCTCTAACACTGATGATCCACCTACAAATGTGAACTGACGTTCAAAAATAAAACATTTGAAAACGGACCATTTTCCACATTTCTGAAGCATGACGTAATGGGGGGGTGTTATCTCTTTTGTCGAAAATCAGCCGTTATTGCTCGAACATTAAATGCCTCAAAATGGTATTTAATTAACTTCCCGGGGTGAAGAACCCCTTTTTGAGAACTCAGAGTGAGTAAATTGGCCATTTTCATGCACTTTTAACCATTCCATAAATCTTGTGTTTAGGGCCCCTGGAAGCATGAAAATCACTTTAAACATGCTAATTTTAGCTCTAAAACTGATGAGCCACCTACAAATGTGAACTGACGTTCAAAAATAAAACAATTGAAAACGGACCATTTTCCACATTTCTGAGGCATGACGTAATGGGGGGGTGTTATCTCTTTTGTCAAAAATCAGCTGTTTTTGCTTGATTATTAAATGCCTCCAAATAGTATTTAATTCACTTCCCGAGCCCCTGGAAGCATGAAAATCACTTTAAACATGCTAATGTTAGCTCTAACACTGATGATCCACCTACAAATGTGAACTGACGTTCAAAAATAAAACATTTGAAAACGGACCATTTTCCACATTTCTGAAGCATGACGTAATGGGGGGGTGTTATCTCTTTTGTCGAAAATCTGCCGTTTTTGCTCGAACATTAAATGCCTCCAAATGGTATTTAATTAACTTCCCGGGGTGAAGAAACCCTTTTTGAGAACTCAGAGTGAGTAAATTGGCCATTTTCATGCACTTTTAACCATTCCATAAATCTTGTGTTTAGGGCCCCTGGAAGCATGAAAATCACTTTAAACATGCTAATTTTAGCTCTAACACTGATGATCCACCTACAAATGTGAACTGACATTCAAAAATAAAACATTTGAAAACGGACCATTTTCCACATTTCTGAAGCATGACGTAATGGGGGGGTGTTATCACTTTTGTCAAAAATCAGCTGTTTTTGATTGAACATTAAATGCCTCCAAATAGTATTTAATTCATTTCTCGAGCCCCTGGAAGCATGAAAATCACTTTAAACATGCTAATTTTAGCTCTAACACTGATGATCCACCTACAAATGTGAACTGACGTTCAAAAATAAAACATTTGAAAACGGACCATTTTCCACATTTCTGAAGCATGACGTAATGGGGGGGTGTTATCTCTTTTGTCGAAAATCAGCCGTTTTTGCTCGAACATTAAATGCCTCCAAATGGTATTTAATTAACTTCCTGGGGTGAAGAAACCCTTTTTGAGAACTCAGAGTTAGTAAATTGGCCATTTTCATGCACTTTTAACCATTCCATAAATCTTGTGTGTAGGGCCCCTGGAAGCATGAAAATCACTTTAAACATGCTAATTTTAGCTCTAACACTGATGATCCACCTACAAATGTGAACTGACGTTCAAAAATAAAACATTTGAAAACGGACCATATTCCACATTTTCGGAAGCATGACGTAATGGGGGGGTGTTATCTCTTTTGTCAAAAATCAGCTGTTTTTGCTTGAACATTAAATGCCTCCAAATAGTATTTAATTCACTTTCCGAGCCCCTGGAAGCATGAAAATCACTTTAAACATGCTAATTTTAGCTCTAACACTGATGATCCACCTACAAATGTGAACTGACGTTAAAAAATAAAACATTTGAAAACGGACCATTTTCCACATTTCTGAAGCATGACGTAATGGGGGGGTGTTATCTCTTTTGTCGAAAATCAGCCTTTTTTGCTCGAACATTAAATGCCTCCAAATGGTATTTAATTAACTTCCCGTGGTGAAGAAACCCTTTTTGAGAACTCAGAGTGAGTACATTGGCCATTTTCATGCACTTTTAACCATTCCATAAATCTTGTGTTTAGGGCCCCTGGAAGCATGAAAATCACTTTAAACATGCTAATTTTAGCTCTAACACTGATGATCCACCTACAATTGTGAACGGACGTTCAAAAATAAAACATTTGAAAACAGACTATTTTCCACATTTCTGAAGCATGACGTAATGGGGGGGGTGTTATCTCTTTTGTCGAAAATCAGCCGTTTTTGCTCGAACATTAAATGCCTCCAAATGGTATTTAATTAACTTTCCGGGGTGAAGAAACCCTTTTTGAGAACTCAGAGTGAGTAAATTGGCCATTTTCATGCACTTTTAACCATTCCATAAATCTTGTGTTTAGGGCCCCTGGAAGCATGAAAATCACTTTAAACATGCTAATTTTAGCTCTAACACTGATGATTCACCTACAAATGTGAACTGAAATTCAAAAATAAAACATTTGAAAACGGACCATTTTCCACATTTCTGAAGCATGACGTAATGGGGGGGTGTTATCTCTTTTGTCAAAAATCAGCTGTTTTTGATTGAACATTAAATGCCTCCAAATAGTATTTAATTCACTTCCCGAGCCCCTGGAAGCATGAAAATCACTTTAAACATGCTCATTTTAGCTCTAACACTGATGATCCACCTACAAATGTGAACTGACGTTCAAAAATAAAACATTTGAAAACGGACCATTTTCCACATTTCTGAAGCATGACGTAATGGAGGGTGTTACATCTTTTGTCGAAAATCAGCCGTTTTTGCTCGAACAATAAATGCCTCCAAATGGTATTTAATTAACTTCCCGGGGTGAAGAAACCCTTTTTGAGAACTCAGAGTGAGTAAATTGGCCATTTTCATGCACTTTTAACCATTCCATAAATCTTGTGTTTAGGGCCCCTGGAAGCATGAAAATCACTTTAAACATGCTAATTTTAGCTCTAACACTGATGATCCACCTACAAATGTGAACTGACGTTCAAAAATAAAACATTTGAAAACGGACCATTTTCCACATTTCTGAAGCATGACGTAATGGGGGGTGTTATCTCTTTTGTCAAAAATCAGCTGTTTTTGCTTGAACATTAAATGCCTCCAAATAGTATTTAATTCACTTCCCGAGCCCCTGGAAGCATGAAAATCACTTTAAACATGCTAATTTTAGCTCTAACACTGATGATCCACCTACAAATGTGAACTGACGTTCAAAAATAAAACATTTGAAAACGGACCATTTTCCACATTTCTGAAGCATGACGTAATGGGGGGGTGTTATCTCTTTTGTCGAAAATCAGCCGTTTTTGATCGAACATTAAATGCCTCCAAATGGTATTTAATTAACTTCCCGGGGTGAAGAAACCCTTTTTGAGAACTCAGAGTGAGTAAATTGGTCACTTTCATGCACTTTTAACCATTCCATAAATCTTGTGTTTCGGGCCCCTGGAAGCATGAAAATCACTTTAAACATGCTAATTTTAGCTCTAACACTGATGATCCACCTACAAATGTGAACTGACGTTCAAAAATAAAACATTTGAAAACGGACCATTTTCCACATTTCTGAAGCATGACGTAATGGGGGGGTGTTACCTCTTTTGTCGAAAATCAGCCGTTTTTGCTCGAACAATAAATGCCTCCAAATGGTATTTAATTAACTTCCCGGGGTGAAGAAACCATTTTTGAGAACTCAGAGTGAGTAAATTGGCCATTTTCATGCACTTTTAACCATTCCATAAATCTTGTGTTTAGGGCCCCTGGAAGCATGAAAATCACTTTAAACATGCTAATTTTAGCTCTAACACTGATGATCCACCTACAAATGTGAACTGAAATTCAAAAATAAAACATTTGAAAACGGACCATTTTCCACATTTCTGAAGCATGACGTAATGGGGGGGGTGTTATCTCTTTTGTCAAAAATCAGCTGTTTTTGATTGAACATTAAATGCCTCCAAATAGTATTTAATTCACTTCCCGAGCCCCTGGAAGCATGAAAATCACTTTAAACATGCTCATTTTAGCTCTAACACTGATGATCCACCTACAAATGTGAACTGACGTTCAAAAATAAAACATTTGAAAACGGACCATTTTCCACATTTCTGAAGCATGACGTAATGGGGGGGTGTTACCTCTTTTGTCGAAAATCAGCCGTTTTTGCTCGAACAATAAATGCCTCCAAATGGTATTTAATTAACTTCCCGGGGTGAAGAAACCCTTTTTGAGAAATCAGAGTGAGTAAATTGGCCATTTTCATGCACTTTTAACCATTCCATAAATCTTGTGTTTAGGGCCCCTGGAAGCATGAAAATCACTTTAAACATGCTAATTTTAGCTCTAACACTGATGATCCACCTACAAATGTGAACTGACGTTCAAAAATAAAACATTTGAAAACGGACCATTTTCCACATTTCTGAAGCATGACGTAATGGGGGGTGTTATCTCTTTTGTCGAAAATCAGCCGTTTTTGCTCAAACATTAAATGCCTCCAAATGGTATTTAAATAACTTCCCGGGGTGAAGAAACCCTTTTTGAGAACTCAGAGAGAGTAAATTGGCCATTTTCATGCACTTTTAACCATTCCATAAATCTTGTGTTTAGGGCCCCTGGAAGCATGAAAATCACTTTAAACATGCTAATTTTAGCTCTAACACTGATGATCCACCTACAAATGTGAACTGACGTTCAAAAATAAAACATTTGAAAACGGACCATTTTCCACATTTCTGAAGCATGACGTAATGGGGGGGTGTTATCTCTTTTGTCGAAAATCAGCCGTTTTTGCTCGAACATTAAATGCCTCCAAATGGTATTTAATTAACTTCCCGGGGTGAAGAAACCCTTTTTGAGAACTCAGAGTGAGTAAATTGGCCATTTTCATGCACTTTTAACCATTCCATAAATCTTGTGTTTAGGGCCCCTGGAAGCATGAAAATCACTTTAAACATGCTAATTTTAGCTCTAACACTGATGATCCACCTACAAATGTGAACTGACGTTCAAAAATAAAACATTTGAAAACGGACCATTTTCCACATTTCTGAAGCATGACGTAATGGGGGGTGTTAGCTCTTTTGTCAAAAATCAGCTGTTTTTGCTTGAACCTTAAATGCCTCCAAATAGTATTTAATTCACTTCCCGAGCCCCTGGAAGCATGAAAATCACTTTAAACATGCTAATTTTAGCTCTAACACTGATGATCCACCTACAAATGTGAACTGACGTTCAAAAATAAAACATTTGAAAACGGACCATTTTCCACATTTCTGAAGCATGACGTAATGGGGGGGGTGTTATCTCCTTTGTCGAAAATCAGCCGTTTTTGCTCGAACATTAAATGCCTCCAAATGGTATTTAATTAACTTCCCGGGGTGAAGAAACCATTTTTGAGAACTCAGAGTGAGTAAATTGGCCATTTTCATGCACTTTTAACCATTCCATAAATCTTGTGTTTAGGGCCCCTGGAAGCATGAAAATCACTTTAAACATGCTAATTTTAGCTCTAACACTGATGATCCACCTACAAATGTGAACGGACGTTCAAAAATAAAACATTTGAAAACGGACCATTTTCCACATTTCTGAAGCATGACGTAATGGGGGGGTGTTATCTCTTTAGTCGAAAATCAGCCGTTTTTGCTCGAACATTAAATGCCACCAAATGGTATTTAATTAACTTTCCGGGGTGAAGAAACCCTTTTTGAGAACTCAGAGTGAGTAAATTGGCCATTTTCATGCACTTTTAACCATTCCATAAATCTTGTGTTTAGGGCCCCTGGAAGCATGAAAATCACTTTAAACATGCTAATTTAAGCTCTAACACTGATGATCCACCTACAAATGTGAACTGAAATTCAAAAATAAAACATTTGAAAACGGACCATTTTCCACATTTCTGAAGCATGACGTAATGGGGGGGTGTTATCTCTTTTGTCAAAAATCAGCTGTTTTTGATTGAACATTAAATGCCTCTAAATAGTATTTAATTCACTTCTCGAGCCCCTGGAAGTATGAAAATCACTTTAAACATGCTCATTTAAGCTCTAACACTGATGATCCACCTACAAATGTGAACTGACGTTCAAAAATAAAACATTTGAAAACGGACCATTTTCCACATTTCTGAAGCATGACGTAATGGGGGGGTGTTATCTCTTTTGTCGAAAATCAGCCGTTATTGCTCGAACATTAAATGCCTCAAAATGGTATTTAATTAACTTCCCGGGGTGAAGAACCCCTTTTTGAGAACTCAGAGTGAGTAAATTGGCCATTTTCATGCACTTTTAACCATTCCATAAATCTTGTGTTTAGGGCCCCTGGAAGCATGAAAATCACTTTAAACATGCTAATTTTAGCTCTAAAACTGATGAGCCACCTACAAATGTGAACTGACGTTCAAAAATAAAACAATTGAAAACGGACCATTTTCCACATTTCTGAGGCATGACGTAATGGGGGGGTGTTATCTCTTTTGTCAAAAATCAGCTGTTTTTGCTTGATTATTAAATGCCTCCAAATAGTATTTAATTCACTTCCCGAGCCCCTGGAAGCATGAAAATCACTTTAAACATGCTAATGTTAGCTCTAACACTGATGATCCACCTACAAATGTGAACTGACGTTCAAAAATAAAACATTTGAAAACGGACCATTTTCCACATTTCTGAAGCATGACGTAATGGGGGGGTGTTATCTCTTTTGTCGAAAATCAGCCGTTTTTGCTCGAACATTAAATGCCTCCAAATGGTATTTAATTAACTTCCCGGGGTGAAGAAACCCTTTTTGAGAACTCAGAGTGAGTAAATTGGCCATTTTCATGCACTTTTAACCATTCCATAAATCTTGTGTTTAGGGCCCCTGGAAGCATGAAAATCACTTTAAACATGCTAATTTTAGCTCTAACACTGATGATCCACCTACAAATGTGAACTGACATTCAAAAATAAAACATTTGAAAACGGACCATTTTCCACATTTCTGAAGCATGACGTAATGGGGGGGTGTTATCTCTTTTGTCAAAAATCAGCTGTTTTTGATTGAACATTAAATGCCTCCAAATAGTATTTAATTCATTTCTCGAGCCCCTGGAAGCATGAAAATCACTTTAAACATGCTAATTTTAGCTCTAACACTGATGATCCACCTACAAATGTGAACTGACGTTCAAAAATAAAACATTTGAAAACGGACCATTTTCCACATTTCTGAAGCATGACGTAATGGGGGGGTGTTATCTCTTTTGTCGAAAATCAGCCGTTTTTTCTCGAACATTAAATGCCTCCAAATGGTATTTAATTAACTTCCTGGGGTGAAGAAACCCTTTTTGAGAACTCGGAGTCAGTAAATTGGCCATTTTCATGCACTTTTAACCATTCCATAAATCTTGTGTGTAGGGCCCCTGGAAGCATGAAAATCACTTTAAACATGCTAATTTTAGCTCTAACACTGATGATCCACCTACAAATGTGAACTGACGTTCAAAAATAAAACATTTGAAAACGGACCATATTCCACATTTTCGGAAGCATGACGTAATGGGGGGGTGTTATCTCTTTTGTCAAAAATCAGCTGTTTTTGCTTGAACATTAAATGCCTCCAAATAGTATTTAATTCACTTTCCGAGCCCCTGGAAGCATGAAAATCACTTTAAACATGCTAATTTTAGCTCTAACACTGATGATCCACCTACAAATGTGAACTGACGTTAAAAAATAAAACATTTGAAAACGGACCATTTTCCACATTTCTGAAGCATGACGTAATGGGGGGGTGTTATCTCTTTTGTCGAAAATCAGCCTTTTTTGCTCGAACATTAAATGCCTCCAAATGGTATTTAATTAACTTCCCGGGGTGAAGAAACCCTTTTTGAGAACTCAGAGTGAGTACATTGGCCATTTTCATGCACTTTTAACCATTCCATAAATCTTGTGTTTAGGGCCCCTGGAAGCATGAAAATCACTTTAAACATGCTAATTTTAGCTCTAACACTGATGATCCACCTACAATTGTGAACGGACGTTCAAAAATAAAACATTTGAAAACAGACTATTTTCCACATTTCTGAAGCATGACGTAATGGGGGGGGTGTTATCTCTTTTGTCGAAAATCAGCCGTTTTTGCTCGAACATTAAATGCCTCCAAATGGTATTTAATTAACTTTCCGGGGTGAAGAAACCCTTTTTGAGAACTCAGAGTGAGTAAATTGGCCATTTTCATGCACTTTTAACCATTCCATAAATCTTGTGTTTAGGGCCCCTGGAAGCATGAAAATCACTTTAAACATGCTAATTTTAGCTCTAACACTGATGATCCACCTACAAATGTGAACTGAAATTCAAAAATAAAACATTTGAAAACGGACCATTTTCCACATTTCTGAAGCATGACGTAATGGGGGGGTGTTATCTCTTTTGTCAAAAATCAGCTGTTTTTGATTGAACATTAAATGCCTCCAAATAGTATTTAATTCACTTCCCGAGCCCCTGGAAGCATGAAAATCACTTTAAACATGCTCATTTTAGCTCTAACACTGATGATCCACCTACAAATGTGAACTGACGTTCAAAAATAAAACATTTGAAAACGGACCATTTTCCACATTTCTGAAGCATGACGTAATGGAGGGTGTTACATCTTTTGTCGAAAATCAGCCGTTTTTGCTCGAACAATAAATGCCTCCAAATGGTATTTAATTAACTTCCCGGGGTGAAGAAACCCTTTTTGAGAACTCAGAGTGAGTAAATTGGCCATTTTCATGCACTTTTAACCATTCCATAAATCTTGTGTTTAGGGCCCCTGGAAGCATGAAAATCACTTTAAACATGCTAATTTTAGCTCTAACACTGATGATCCACCTACAAATGTGAACTGACGTTCAAAAATAAAACATTTGAAAACGGACCATTTTCCACATTTCTGAAGCATGACGTAATGGGGGGTGTTATCTCTTTTGTCGAAAATCAGCCGTTTTTGCTCAAACATTAAATGCCTCCAAATGGTATTTAAATAACTTCCCGGGGTGAAGAAACCCTTTTTGAGACCTCAGAGTGAGTAAATTGGCCATTTTCATGCACTTTTAACCATTCCATAAATCTTGTGTTTAGGGCCCCTGGAAGCATGAAAATCACTTTAAACATGCTAATTTTAGCTCTAACACTGATGATCCACCTACAAATGTGAACTGACGTTCAAAAATAAAACATTTGAAAACGGACCATTTTCCACATTTCTGAAGCATGACGTAATGGGGGGTGTTATCTCTTTTGTCAAAAATCAGCTGTTTTTGCTTGAACATTAAATTCCTCCAAATAGTATTTAATTCACTTCCCGAGCCCCTGGAAGCATGAAAATCACTTTAAACGTGCTAATTTTAGCTCTAACACTGATGATCCACCTACAAATGTGAACTGACGTTCAAAAATAAAACATTTGAAAACGGACCATTTTCCACATTTCTGAAGCATGACGTAATGGGGGGGTGTTATCTCTTTTGTCAAAAATCAGCCGTTTTTGCTAGAACATTAGATGCCTCCAAATGGTTTTTAATTAACTTCCCGGGGTGAAGAAACCCTTTTTGAGAACTCAGAGTGAGTAAATTGGCCATTTTCATGCACTTTTAACCATTCCATAAATCTTGTGTTTAGGGCCCCTGGAAGCATGAAAATCACTTTAAACATGCTAATTTTAGCTCTAACACTGATGATCCACCTACAAATGTGAACTGACGTTCAAAAATAAAACATTTGAAAACGGACCATTTTCCACATTTCTGAAGCATGACGTAATGGTGGGTGTTATCTCTTTTGTCAAAAATCAGCTGTTTTTGCTTGAACATTAAATGCCTCCAAATAGTATTTAATTCACTTCCCGAGCCCCTGGAAGCATAAAAATCACTTTAAACATGCTAATTTTAGCTCTAACACTGATGATCCACCTACAAATGTGAACTGACGTTCAAAAATAAAACATTTGAAAACGGACCATTTTCCACATTTCTGAAGCATGACGTAATGGGGGGGTGTTATCTCTTTTGTCGAAAATTTTTTGCTCGAACATTAAATGCCTCCAAATGGTATTTAATTAACTTCCCGGGGTGAAGAAACCCTTTTTGAGAACTCAGAGTGAGTAAATTGGCCATTTTCATGCACTTTTAACCATTCCATAAATCTTGTGTTTAGGGCCCCTGGAAGCATGAAAATCACTTTAAACATGCTAATTTTAGCTCTAACACTGATGATCCACCTACAAATGTGAACTGACGTTCAAAAATAAAACATTTGAAAACGGACCATTTTCCACATTTCTGAAGCATGACGTAATGGGGGGTGTTATCTCTTTTGTCAAAAATCAGCTGTTTTTGCTTGAACATTAAATGCCTCCAAATAGTATTTAATTCACTTCCCGAGCCCCTGGAAGCATGAAAATCACTTTAAACATGCTAATTTTAGCTCTAACACTGATGATCCACCTACAAATGTGAACTGACGTTCAAAAATAAAACATTTGAAAACGGACCATTTTCCACATTTCTGAAGCATGACGTAATGGGGGGGTGTTATCTCTTTTGTCGAAAATCAGCCGTTTTTGATCGAACATTAAATGCCTCCAAATGGTATTTAATTAACTTCCCGGGGTGAAGAAACCCTTTTTGAGAACTCAGAGTGAGTAAATTGGTCACTTTCATGCACTTTTAACCATTCCATAAATCTTGTGTTTCGGGCCCCTGGAAGCATGAAAATCACTTTAAACATGCTAATTTTAGCTCTAACACTGATGATCCACCTACAAATGTGAACTGAAATTCAAAAATAAAACATTTGAAAACGGACCATTTTCCACATTTCTGAAGCATGACGTAATGGGGGGGTGTTATCTCTTTTGTCAAAAATCAGCTGTTTTTGATTGAACATTAAATGCCTCCAAATAGTATTTAATTAACTTCCCGAGCCCCTGGAAGCATGAAAATCACTTTAAACATGCTCATTTTAGCTCTAACACTGATGATCCACCTACAAATGTGAACTGACGTTCAAAAATAAAACATTTGAAAACGGACCATTTTCCACATTTCTGAAGCATGACGTAATGGGGGGGTGTTACCTCTTTTGTCGAAAATCAGCCGTTTTTGCTCGAACAATAAATGCCTCCAAATGGTATTTAATTAACTTCCCGGGGTGAAGAAACCATTTTTGAGAACTCAGAGTGAGTAAATTGGCCATTTTCATGCACTTTTAACCATTCCATAAATCTTGTGTTTAGGGCCCCTGGAAGCATGAAAATCACTTTAAACATGCTAATTTTAGCTCTAACACTGATGATCCACCTACAAATGTGAACTGAAATTCAAAAATAAAACATTTGAAAACGGACCATTTTCCACATTTCTGAAGCATGACGTAATGGGGGGGTGTTATCTCTTTTGTCAAAAATCAGCTGTTTTTGATTGAACATTAAATGCCTCCAAATAGTATTTAATTCACTTCCCGAGCCCCTGGAAGCATGAAAATCACTTTAAACATGCTCATTTTAGCTCTAACACTGATGATCCACCTACAAATGTGAACTGACGTTCAAAAATAAAACATTTGAAAACGGACCATTTTCCACATTTCTGAAGCATGACGTAATGGGGGGGTGTTACCTCTTTTGTCGAAAATCAGCCGTTTTTGCTCGAACAATAAATGCCTCCAAATGGTATTTAATTAACTTCCCGGGGTGAAGAAACCCTTTTTGAGAAATCAGAGTGAGTAAATTGGCCATTTTCATGCACTTTTAACCATTCCATAAATCTTGTGTTTAGGGCCCCTGGAAGCATGAAAATCACTTTAAACATGCTAATTTTAGCTCTAACACTGATGATCCACCTACAAATGTGAACTGACGTTCAAAAATAAAACATTTGAAAACGGACCATTTTCCACATTTCTGAAGCATGACGTAATGGGGGGTGTTATCTCTTTTGTCGAAAATCAGCCGTTTTTGCTCAAACATTAAATGCCTCCTAATGGTATTTAAATAACTTCCCGGGGTGAAGAAACCCTTTTTGAGAACTCAGAGAGAGTAAATTGGCCATTTTCATGCACTTTTAACCATTCCATAAATCTTGTGTTTAGGGCCCCTGGAAGCATGAAAATCACTTTAAACATGCTAATTTTAGCTCTAACACTGATGATCCACCTACAAATGTGAACTGACGTTAAAAAATAAAACATTTGAAAACGGACCATTTTCCACATTTCTGAAGCATGACGTAATGGGGGGGTGTTATCTCTTTTGTCAAAAATCAGCTGTTTTTGATTGAACATTAAATGCCTCCAAATAGTATTTAATTCACTTCCCGAGCCCCTGGAAGCATGAAAATCACTTTAAACATGCTAATTTTAGCTCTAACACTGATGATCCACCTACAAATGTGAACTGATGTTCAAAAATAAAACATTTGAAAACGGACCATTTTCCACATTTCTGAAGCATGACGTAATGGGGGGGGGTGTTATCTCTTTTGTCGAAAATCAGCCGTTTTTGCTCGAACATTAAATGCCTCCAAATGGTATTTAATTAACTTCCCGGGGTGAAGAAACCCTTTTTGAGAACTCAGAGTGAGTAAATTGGCCATTTTCATGCACTTTTAACCATTCCATAAATCTTGTGTTTAGGGCCCCTGGAAGCATGAAAATCACTTTAAACATGCTAATTTTAGCTCTAACACTGATGATCCACCTACAAATGTGAACTGACGTTCAAAAATAAAACATTTGAAAACGGACCATTTTCCACATTTCTGAAGCATGACGTAATGGGGGGTGTTATCTCTTTTGTCAAAAATCAGCCGTTTTTGCTTGAACATTAAATGCCTCCAAATGGTATTTAATTAACTTCCCGGGGTGAAGAAACCCTTTTTGAGAACTCAGAGTGAGTACATTGGCCATTTTCATGCACTTTTAACCATTCCATAAATCTTGTGTTTAGGGCCCCTGGAAGCATGAAAATCACTTTAAACATGCTAATTTTAGCTCTAACACTGATGATCCACCTACAAATGTGAACTGAAATTCAAAAATAAAACATTTGAAAACGGACCATTTTCCACATTTCTGAAGCATGACGTAATGGGGGGGTGTTATCTCTTTTGTCAAAAATCAGCTGTTTTTGATTGAACATTAAATGCCTCCAAATAGTATTTAATTCACTTCCCGAGCCCCTGGAAGCATGAAAATCACTTTAAACATGCTCATTTTAGCTCTAACACTGATGATCCACCTACAAATGTGAACTGACGTTCAAAAATAAAACATTTGAAAACGGACCATTTTCCACATTTCTGAAGCATGACGTAATGGAGGGTGTTACATCTTTTGTCGAAAATCAGCCGTTTTTGCTCGAACAATAAATGCCTCCAAATGGTATTTAATTAACTTCCCGGGGTGAAGAAACCCTTTTTGAGAACTCTGAGTGAGTAAATTGGCCATTTTCATGCACTTTTAACCATTCCATAAATCTTGTGTTTAGGGCCCCTGGAAGCATGAAAATCACTTTAAACATGCTAATTTTAGCTCTAACACTGATGATCCACCTACAAATGTGAACTGACGTTCAAAAATAAAACATTTGAAAACGGACCATTTTCCACATTTCTGAAGCATGACGTAATGGGGGGTGTTATCTCTTTTGTCGAAAATCAGCCGTTTTTGCTCAAACATTAAATGCCTCCAAATGGTATTTAAATAACTTCCCGGGGTGAAGAAACCCTTTTTGAGAACTCAGAGTGAGTAAATTGGCCATTTTCATGCACTTTTAACCATTCCATAAATCTTGTGTTTAGGGCCCCTGGAAGCATGAAAATCACTTTAAACATGCTAATTTTAGCTCTAACACTGATGATCCACCTACAAATGTGAACTGACGTTCAAAAATAAAACATTTGAAAACGGACCATTTTCCACATTTCTGAAGCATGACGTAATGGGGGGTGTTATCTCTTTTGTCAAAAATCAGCTGTTTTTGCTTGAACATTAAATTCCTCCAAATAGTATTTAATTCACTTCCCGAGCCCCTGGAAGCATGAAAATCACTTTAAACGTGCTAATTTTAGCTCTAACACTGATGATCCACCTACAAATGTGAACTGACGTTCAAAAATAAAACATTTGAAAACTGACCATTTTCCACATTTCTGAAGCAAGACGTAATGGGGGGGTGTTATCTCTTTTGTCGAAAATCAGAAGTTTTTGCTCGAACATTAAATGCCTCTAAATGGTATTTAATTAACTTCCCGGGGTGAAGAAACCATTTTTGAGAACTCAGAGTGAGTAAATTGACCATTTTCATGCACTTTTAACCATTCCATAAATCTTGTGTTTAGGGCCCCTGGAAGCATGAAAATCACTTTAAACATGCTAATTTTAGCTCTAACACTGATGATCCACCTACAAATGTGAACTGAAATTCAAAAATAAAACATTTGAAAACGGACCATTTTCCACATTTCTGAAGCATGACGTAATGGGGGGGTGTTATCTCTTTTGTCAAAAATCAGCTGTTTTTGATTGAACATTAAATGCCTCCAAATAGTATTTAATTAACTTCGCGAGCCCCTGGAAGCATGAAAATCACTTTAAACATGCTCATTTTAGCTCTAACACTGATGATCCACCTACAAAATGTGAACTGACGTTCAAAAATAAAACATTTGAAAACGGACCATTTTCCACATTTCTGAAGCATGACGTAATGGGGGGGTGTTATCTCTTTTGTCGAAAATCATCCGTTTTTGCTCGAACATTAAATGCCTCCAAATGGTATTTAATTAACTTCCCGGGGTGAAGAAACCCTTTTTGAGAACTCAGAGTGAGTAAATTGGCCATTTTCATGCACTTTTAACCATTCCATAAATCTTGTGTTTAGGGCCCCTGGAAGCATGAAAATCACTTTAAACATGCTAATTTTAGCTCTAACACTGATGATCCACCTACAAATGTGAACTGACGTTCAAAAATAAAACATTTTAAAACGGACCATTTTCCACATTTCTGAAGCATGACGTAATGGGGGGGTGTTATCTCTTTTGTCAAAAATCAGCTGTTTTTGCTTGAACATTAAATGCCTCCAAATAGTATTTAATTCACTTCCCGAGCCCCTGGAAGCATGAAAATCACTTTAAACATGCTAATTTTAGCTCTAACACTGATGATCCACCTACAAATGTGAACTGACGTTCAAAAATAAAACATTTGAAAACGGACCATTTTCCACATTTCTGAAGCATGACGTAATGGGGGGGTGTTATCTCTTTTGTCGAAAATCAGCAGTTTTTGCTCGAACATTAAATGCCTCCAAATGGTATTTAATTAACTTCCCGGGGTGAAGAAACCCTTTTTGAGAACTCAGAGTGAGTAAATTGGCCATTTTCATGCACTTTTAACCATTCCATAAATCTTGTGTTTAGGGCCCCTGGAAGCATGAAAATCACTTTAAACATGCTAATTTTAGCTCTAACACTGATGATCCACCTACAAATGTGAACTGAAATTCAAAAATAAAACATTTGAAAACGGACCATTTTCCACATTTCTGAAGCATGACGTAATGGGGGGTGTTATCTCTTTTGTCAAAAATCAGCTGTTTTTGATTGAACATTAAATGCCTCCAAATAGTATTTAATTCACTTCCCGAGCCCCTGGAAGCATGAAAATCACTTTAAACATGCTCATTTTAGCTCTAACACTGATGATCCACCTACAAATGTGAACTGACGTTCAAAAATAAAACATTTGAAAACGGACCATTTTCCACATTTCTGAAGCATGACGTAATGGGGGGGTGTTACCTCTTTTGTCGAAAATCAGCCGTTTTTGCTCGAACAATAAATGCCTCCAAATGGTATTTAATTAACTTCCCGGGGTGAAGAAACCCTTTTTGAGAAATCAGAGTGAGTAAATTGGCCATTTTCATGCACTTTTAACCATTCCATAAATCTTGTGTTTAGGGCCCCTGGAAGCATGAAAATCACTTTAAACATGCTAATTTTAGCTCTAACACTGATGATCCACCTACAAATGTGAACTGACGTTCAAAAATAAAACATTTGAAAACGGACCATTTTCCACATTTCTGAAGCATGACGTAATGGGGGGTGTTATCTCTTTTGTCGAAAATCAGCCGTTTTTGCTCAAACATTAAATGCCTCCAAATGGTATTTAAATAACTTCCCGGGGTGAAGAAACCCTTTTTGAGAACTCAGAGAGAGTAAATTGGCCATTTTCATGCACTTTTAACCATTCCATAAATCTTGTGTTTAGGGCCCCTGGAAGCATGAAAATCACTTTAAACATGCTAATTTTAGCTCTAACACTGATGATCCACCTACAAATGTGAACTGACGTTCAAAAATAAAACATTTGAAAACGGACCATTTTCCACATTTCTGAAGCATGACGTAATGGGGGGGTGTTATCTCTTTTGTCAAAAATCAGCTGTTTTTGCTTGAACATTAAATGCCTCCAAATAGTATTTAATTCACTTCCCGAGCCCCTGGAAGCATGAAAATCACTTTAAACATGCTAATTTTAGCTCTAACACTGATGATCCACCTACAAATGTGAACTGACGTTCAAAAATAAAACATTTGAAAACGGACCATTTTCCACATTTCTGAAGCATGACGTAATGGGGGGGTGTTATCTCTTTTGTCGAAAATCAGCCGTTTTTGCTCGAACATTAAATGCCTCCAAATGGTATTTAATTAACTTCCCGGGGTGAAGAAACCCTTTTTGAGAACTCAGAGTGAGTAAATTGGCCATTTTCATGCACTTTTAACCATTCCATAAATCTTGTGTTTAGGGCCCCTGGAAGCATGAAAATCACTTTAAACATGCTAATTTTAGCTCCAACACTGATGATCCACCTACAAATGTGAACTGACATTCAAAAATAAAACATTTTAAAACGGAACATTTTCCACATTTCTGAAGCATGACGTAATGGGGGGGTGTTATCTCTTTTGTCAAAAATCAGCTGTTTTTGATTGAACATTAAATGCCTCCAAATAGTATTTAATTCACTTCCCGAGCCCCTGGAAGCATGAAAATCACTTTAAACATGCTAATTTTAGCTCTAACACTGATGATCCACCTACAAATGTGAACTGACGTTCAAAAATAAAACATTTGAAAACGGACCATTTTCCACATTTCTGAAGCATGACGTAATGGGGGGGTGTTATCTCCTTTGTCGAAAATCAGCCGTTTTTGCTCGAACATTAAATGCCTCCAAATGGTATTTAATTAACTTCCCGGGGTGAAGAAACCATTTTTGAGAACTCAGAGTGAGTAAATTGGCCATTTTCATGCACTTTTAACCATTCCATAAATCTTGTGTTTAGGGCCCCTGGAAGCATGAAAATCACTTTAAACATGCTAATTTTAGCTCTAACACTGATGATCCACCTACAAATGTGAACGGACGTTCAAAAATAAAACATTTGAAAACGGACCATTTTCCACATTTCTGAAGCATGACGTAATGGGGGGGTGTTATCTCTTTAGTCGAAAATCAGCCGTTTTTGCTCGAACATTAAATGCCACCAAATGGTATTTAATTAACTTTCCGGGGTGAAGAAACCCTTTTTGAGAACTCAGAGTGAGTAAATTGGCCATTTTCATGCACTTTTAACCATTCCATAAATCTTGTGTTTAGGGCCCCTGGAAGCATGAAAATCACTTTAAACATGCTAATTTAAGCTCTAACACTGATGATCCACCTACAAATGTGAACTGAAATTCAAAAATAAAACATTTGAAAACGGACCATTTTCCACATTTCTGAAGCATGACGTAATGGGGGGGTGTTATCTCTTTTGTCAAAAATCAGCTGTTTTTGATTGAACATTAAATGCCTCTAAATAGTATTTAATTCACTTCTCGAGCCCCTGGAAGTATGAAAATCACTTTAAACATGCTCATTTAAGCTCTAACACTGATGATCCACCTACAAATGTGAACTGACGTTCAAAAATAAAACATTTGAAAACGGACCATTTTCCACATTTCTGAAGCATGACGTAATGGGGGGGTGTTATCTCTTTTGTCGAAAATCAGCCGTTATTGCTCGAACATTAAATGCCTCAAAATGGTATTTAATTAACTTCCCGGGGTGAAGAACCCCTTTTTGAGAACTCAGAGTGAGTAAATTGGCCATTTTCATGCACTTTTAACCATTCCATAAATCTTGTGTTTAGGGCCCCTGGAAGCATGAAAATCACTTTAAACATGCTAATTTTAGCTCTAAAACTGATGAGCCACCTACAAATGTGAACTGACGTTCAAAAATAAAACAATTGAAAACGGACCATTTTCCACATTTCTGAGGCATGACATAATGGGGGGGTGTTATCTCTTTTGTCAAAAATCAGCTGTTTTTGCTTGATTATTAAATGCCTCCAAATAGTATTTAATTCACTTCCCGAGCCCCTGGAAGCATGAAAATCACTTTAAACATGCTAATGTTAGCTCTAACACTGATGATCCACCTACAAATGTGAACTGACGTTCAAAAATAAAACATTTGAAAACGGACCATTTTCCACATTTCTGAAGCATGACGTAATGGGGGGGTGTTATCTCTTTTGTCGAAAATCAGCCGTTTTTGCTCGAACATTAAATGCCTCCAAATGGTATTTAATTAACTTCCCGGGGTGAAGAAACCCTTTTTGAGAACTCAGAGTGAGTAAATTGGCCATTTTCATGCACTTTTAACCATTCCATAAATCTTGTGTTTAGGGCCCCTGGAAGCATGAAAATCACTTTAAACATGCTAATTTTAGCTCTAACACTGATGATCCACCTACAAATGTGAACTGACATTCAAAAATAAAACATTTGAAAACGGACCATTTTCCACATTTCTGAAGCATGACGTAATGGGGGGGTGTTATCTCTTTTGTCAAAAATCAGCTGTTTTTGATTGAACATTAAATGCCTCCAAATAGTATTTAATTCATTTCTCGAGCCCCTGGAAGCATGAAAATCACTTTAAACATGCTAATTTTAGCTCTAACACTGATGATCCACCTACAAATGTGAACTGACGTTCAAAAATAAAACATTTGAAAACGGACCATTTTCCACATTTCTGAAGCATGACGTAATGGGGGGGTGTTATCTCTTTTGTCGAAAATCAGCCGTTTTTTCTCGAACATTAAATGCCTCCAAATGGTATTTAATTAACTTCCTGGGGTGAAGAAACCCTTTTTGAGAACTCAGAGTCAGTAAATTGGCCATTTTCATGCACTTTTAACCATTCCATAAATCTTGTGTGTAGGGCCCCTGGAAGCATGAAAATCACTTTAAACATGCTAATTTTAGCTCTAACACTGATGATCCACCTACAAATGTGAACTGACGTTCAAAAATAAAACATTTGAAAACGGACCATATTCCACATTTTCGGAAGCATGACGTAATGGGGGGGTGTTATCTCTTTTGTCAAAAATCAGCTGTTTTTGCTTGAACATTAAATGCCTCCAAATAGTATTTAATTCACTTTCCGAGCCCCTGGAAGCATGAAAATCACTTTAAACATGCTAATTTTAGCTCTAACACTGATGATCCACCTACAAATGTGAACTGACGTTAAAAAATAAAACATTTGAAAACGGACCATTTTCCACATTTCTGAAGCATGACGTAATGGGGGGGGTGTTATCTCTTTTGTCGAAAATCAGCCTTTTTTGCTCGAACATTAAATGCCTCCAAATGGTATTTAATTAACTTCCCGGGGTGAAGAAACCCTTTTTGAGAACTCAGAGTGAGTACATTGGCCATTTTCATGCACTTTTAACCATTCCATAAATCTTGTGTTTAGGGCCCCTGGAAGCATGAAAATCACTTTAAACATGCTAATTTTAGCTCTAACACTGATGATCCACCTACAATTGTGAACGGACGTTCAAAAATAAAACATTTGAAAACAGACTATTTTCCACATTTCTGAAGCATGACGTAATGGGGGGGGTGTTATCTCTTTTGTCGAAAATCAGCCGTTTTTGCTCGAACATTAAATGCCTCCAAATGGTATTTAATTAACTTTCCGGGGTGAAGAAACCCTTTTTGAGAACTCAGAGTGAGTAAATTGGCCATTTTCATGCACTTTTAACCATTCCATAAATCTTGTGTTTAGGGCCCCTGGAAGCATGAAAATCACTTTAAACATGCTAATTTTAGCTCTAACACTGATGATCCACCTACAAATGTGAACTGAAATTCAAAAATAAAACATTTGAAAACGGACCATTTTCCACATTTCTGAAGCATGACGTAATGGGGGGGTGTTATCTCTTTTGTCAAAAATCAGCTGTTTTTGATTGAACATTAAATGCCTCCAAATAGTATTTAATTCACTTCCCGAGCCCCTGGAAGCATGAAAATCACTTTAAACATGCTCATTTTAGCTCTAACACTGATGATCCACCTACAAATGTGAACTGACGTTCAAAAATAAAACATTTGAAAACGGACCATTTTCCACATTTCTGAAGCATGACGTAATGGAGGGTGTTACATCTTTTGTCGAAAATCAGCCGTTTTTGCTCGAACAATAAATGCCTCCAAATGGTATTTAATTAACTTCCCGGGGTGAAGAAACCCTTTTTGAGAACTCAGAGTGAGTAAATTGGCCATTTTCATGCACTTTTAACCATTCCATAAATCTTGTGTTTAGGGCCCCTGGAAGCATGAAAATCACTTTAAACATGCTAATTTTAGCTCTAACACTGATGATCCACCTACAAATGTGAACTGACGTTCAAAAATAAAACATTTGAAAACGGACCATTTTCCACATTTCTGAAGCATGACGTAATGGGGGGTGTTATCTCTTTTGTCGAAAATCAGCCGTTTTTGCTCAAACATTAAATGCCTCCAAATGGTATTTAAATAACTTCCCGGGGTGAAGAAACCCTTTTTGAGACCTCAGAGTGAGTAAATTGGCCATTTTCATGCACTTTTAACCATTCCATAAATCTTGTGTTTAGGGCCCCTGGAAGCATGAAAATCACTTTAAACATGCTAATTTTAGCTCTAACACTGATGATCCACCTACAAATGTGAACTGACGTTCAAAAATAAAACATTTGAAAACGGACCATTTTCCACATTTCTGAAGCATGACGTAATGGGGGGTGTTATCTCTTTTGTCAAAAATCAGCTGTTTTTGCTTGAACATTAAATTCCTCCAAATAGTATTTAATTCACTTCCCGAGCCCCTGGAAGCATGAAAATCACTTTAAACGTGCTAATTTTAGCTCTAACACTGATGATCCACCTACAAATGTGAACTGACGTTCAAAAATAAAACATTTGAAAACGGACCATTTTCCACATTTCTGAAGCATGACGTAATGGGGGGGTGTTATCTCTTTTGTCGAAAATCAGCCGTTTTTGCTAGAACATTAGATGCCTCCAAATGGTTTTTAATTAACTTCCCGGGGTGAAGAAACCCTTTTTGAGAACTCAGAGTGAGTAAATTGGCCATTTTCATGCACTTTTAACCATTCCATAAATCTTGTGTTTAGGGCCCCTGGAAGCATGAAAATCACTTTAAACATGCTAATTTTAGCTCTAACACTGATGATCCACCTACAAATGTGAACTGACGTTCAAAAATAAAACATTTGAAAACGGACCATTTTCCACATTTCTGAAGCATGACGTAATGGTGGGTGTTATCTCTTTTGTCAAAAATCAGCTGTTTTTGCTTGAACATTAAATGCCTCCAAATAGTATTTAATTCACTTCCCGAGCCCCTGGAAGCATAAAAATCACTTTAAACATGCTAATTTTAGCTCTAACACTGATGATCCACCTACAAATGTGAACTGACGTTCAAAAATAAAACATTTGAAAACGGACCATTTTCCACATTTCTGAAGCATGACGTAATGGGGGGGTGTTATCTCTTTTGTCGAAAATTTTTTGCTCGAACATTAAATGCCTCCAAATGGTATTTAATTAACTTCCCGGGGTGAAGAAACCCTTTTTGAGAACTCAGAGTGAGTAAATTGGCCATTTTCATGCACTTTTAACCATTCCATAAATCTTGTGTTTAGGGCCCCTGGAAGCATGAAAATCACTTTAAACATGCTAATTTTAGCTCTAACACTGATGATCCACCTACAAATGTGAACTGACGTTCAAAAATAAAACATTTGAAAACGGACCATTTTCCACATTTCTGAAGCATGACGTAATGGGGGGTGTTATCTCTTTTGTCAAAAATCAGCTGTTTTTGCTTGAACATTAAATGCCTCCAAATAGTATTTAATTCACTTCCCGAGCCCCTGGAAGCATGAAAATCACTTTAAACATGCTAATTTTAGCTCTAACACTGATGATCCACCTACAAATGTGAACTGACGTTCAAAAATAAAACATTTGAAAACGGACCATTTTCCACATTTCTGAAGCATGACGTAATGGGGGGGTGTTATCTCTTTTGTCGAAAATCAGCCGTTTTTGATCGAACATTAAATGCCTCCAAATGGTATTTAATTAACTTCCCGGGGTGAAGAAACCCTTTTTGAGAACTCAGAGTGAGTAAATTGGTCACTTTCATGCACTTTTAACCATTCCATAAATCTTGTGTTTCGGGCCCCTGGAAGCATGAAAATCACTTTAAACATGCTAATTTTAGCTCTAACACTGATGATCCACCTACAAATGTGAACTGAAATTCAAAAATAAAACATTTGAAAACGGACCATTTTCCACATTTCTGAAGCATGACGTAATGGGGGGGTGTTATCTCTTTTGTCAAAAATCAGCTGTTTTTGATTGAACATTAAATGCCTCCAAATAGTATTTAATTAACTTCCCGAGCCCCTGGAAGCATGAAAATCACTTTAAACATGCTCATTTTAGCTCTAACACTGATGATCCACCTACAAATGTGAACTGACGTTCAAAAATAAAACATTTGAAAACGGACCATTTTCCACATTTCTGAAGCATGACGTAATGGGGGGGTGTTACCTCTTTTGTCGAAAATCAGCCGTTTTTGCTCGAACAATAAATGCCTCCAAATGGTATTTAATTAACTTCCCGGGGTGAAGAAACCATTTTTGAGAACTCAGAGTGAGTAAATTGGCCATTTTCATGCACTTTTAACCATTCCATAAATCTTGTGTTTAGGGCCCCTGGAAGCATGAAAATCACTTTAAACATGCCAATTTTAGCTCTAACACTGATGATCCACCTACAAATGTGAACTGAAATTCAAAAATAAAACATTTGAAAACGGACCATTTTCCACATTTCTGAAGCATGACGTAATGGGGGGGTGTTATCTCTTTTGTCAAAAATCAGCTGTTTTTGATTGAACATTAAATGCCTCCAAATAGTATTTAATTCACTTCCCGAGCCCCTGGAAGCATGAAAATCACTTTAAACATGCTCATTTTAGCTCTAACACTGATGATCCACCTACAAATGTGAACTGACGTTCAAAAATAAAACATTTGAAAACGGACCATTTTCCACATTTCTGAAGCATGACGTAATGGGGGGGTGTTACCTCTTTTGTCGAAAATCAGCCGTTTTTGCTCGAACAATAAATGCCTCCAAATGGTATTTAATTAACTTCCCGGGGTGAAGAAACCCTTTTTGAGAAATCAGAGTGAGTAAATTGGCCATTTTCATGCACTTTTAACCATTCCATAAATCTTGTGTTTAGGGCCCCTGGAAGCATGAAAATCACTTTAAACATGCTAATTTTAGCTCTAACACTGATGATCCACCTACAAATGTGAACTGACATTCAAAAATAAAACATTTGAAAACGGACCATTTTCCACATTTCTGAAGCATGACGTAATGGGGGGTGTTATCTCTTTTGTCGAAAATCAGCCGTTTTTGCTCAAACATTAAATGCCTCCTAATGGTATTTAAATAACTTCCCGGGGTGAAGAAACCCTTTTTGAGAACTCAGAGAGAGTAAATTGGCCATTTTCATGCACTTTTAACCATTCCATAAATCTTGTGTTTAGGGCCCCTGGAAGCATGAAAATCACTTTAAACATGCTAATTTTAGCTCTAACACTGATGATCCACCTACAAATGTGAACTGACGTTAAAAAATAAAACATTTGAAAACGGACCATTTTCCACATTTCTGAAGCATGACGTAATGGGGGGGTGTTATCTCTTTTGTCAAAAATCAGCTGTTTTTGATTGAACATTAAATGCCTCCAAATAGTATTTAATTCACTTCCCGAGCCCCTGGAAGCATGAAAATCACTTTAAACATGCTAATTTTAGCTCTAACACTGATGATCCACCTACAAATGTGAACTGATGTTCAAAAATAAAACATTTGAAAACGGACCATTTTCCACATTTCTGAAGCATGACGTAATGGGGGGGGTGTTATCTCTTTTGTCGAAAATCAGCCGTTTTTGCTCGAACATTAAATGCCTCCAAATGGTATTTAATTAACTTCCCGGGGTGAAGAAACCCTTTTTGAGAACTCAGAGTGAGTAAATTGGCCATTTTCATGCACTTTTAACCATTCCATAAATCTTGTGTTTAGGGCCCCTGGAAGCATGAAAATCACTTTAAACATGCTAATTTTAGCTCTAACACTGATGATCCACCTACAAATGTGAACTGACGTTCAAAAATAAAACATTTGAAAACGGACCATTTTCCACATTTCTGAAGCATGACGTAATGGGGGGTGTTATCTCTTTTGTCAAAAATCAGCCGTTTTTGCTTGAACATTAAATGCCTCCAAATGGTATTTAATTAACTTCCCGGGGTGAAGAAACCCTTTTTGAGAACTCAGAGTGAGTACATTGGCCATTTTCATGCACTTTTAACCATTCCATAAATCTTGTGTTTAGGGCCCCTGGAAGCATGAAAATCACTTTAAACATGCTAATTTTAGCTCTAACACTGATGATCCACCTACAAATGTGAACTGAAATTCAAAAATAAAACATTTGAAAACGGACCATTTTCCACATTTCTGAAGCATGACGTAATGGGGGGGTGTTATCTCTTTTGTCAAAAATCAGCTGTTTTTGATTGAACATTAAATGCCTCCAAATAGTATTTAATTCACTTCCCGAGCCCCTGGAAGCATGAAAATCACTTTAAACATGCTCATTTTAGCTCTAACACTGATGATCCACCTACAAATGTGAACTGACGTTCAAAAATAAAACATTTGAAAACGGACCATTTTCCACATTTCTGAAGCATGACGTAATGGAGGGTGTTACATCTTTTGTCGAAAATCAGCCGTTTTTGCTCGAACAATAAATGCCTCCAAATGGTATTTAATTAACTTCCCGGGGTGAAGAAACCCTTTTTGAGAACTCTGAGTGAGTAAATTGGCCATTTTCATGCACTTTTAACCATTCCATAAATCTTGTGTTTAGGGCCCCTGGAAGCATGAAAATCACTTTAAACATGCTAATTTTAGCTCTAACACTGATGATCCACCTACAAATGTGAACTGACGTTCAAAAATAAAACATTTGAAAACGGACCATTTTCCACATTTCTGAAGCATGACGTAATGGGGGGTGTTATCTCTTTTGTCGAAAATCAGCCGTTTTTGCTCAAACATTAAATGCCTCCAAATGGTATTTAAATAACTTCCCGGGGTGAAGAAACCCTTTTTGAGAACTCAGAGTGAGTAAATTGGCCATTTTCATGCACTTTTAACCATTCCATAAATCTTGTGTTTAGGGCCCCTGGAAGCATGAAAATCACTTTAAACATGCTAATTTTAGCTCTAACACTGATGATCCACCTACAAATGTGAACTGACGTTCAAAAATAAAACATTTGAAAACGGACCATTTTCCACATTTCTGAAGCATGACGTAATGGGGGGTGTTATCTCTTTTGTCAAAAATCAGCTGTTTTTGCTTGAACATTAAATTCCTCCAAATAGTATTTAATTCACTTCCCGAGCCCCTGGAAGCATGAAAATCACTTTAAACGTGCTAATTTTAGCTCTAACACTGATGATCCACCTACAAATGTGAACTGACGTTCAAAAATAAAACATTTGAAAACTGACCATTTTCCACATTTCTGAAGCAAGACGTAATGGGGGGGTGTTATCTCTTTTGTCGAAAATCAGAAGTTTTTGCTCGAACATTAAATGCCTCTAAATGGTATTTAATTAACTTCCCGGTGTGAAGAAACCATTTTTGAGAACTCAGAGTGAGTAAATTGACCATTTTCATGCACTTTTAACCATTCCATAAATCTTGTGTTTAGGGCCCCTGGAAGCATGAAAATCACTTTAAACATGCTAATTTTAGCTCTAACACTGATGATCCACCTACAAATGTGAACTGAAATTCAAAAATAAAACATTTGAAAACGGACCATTTTCCACATTTCTGAAGCATGACGTAATGGGGGGGTGTTATCTCTTTTGTCAAAAATCAGCTGTTTTTGATTGAACATTAAATGCCTCCAAATAGTATTTAATTAACTTCCCGAGCCCCTGGAAGCATGAAAATCACTTTAAACATGCTCATTTTAGCTCTAACACTGATGATCCACCTACAAAATGTGAACTGACGTTCAAAAATAAAACATTTGAAAACGGACCATTTTCCACATTTCTGAAGCATGACGTAATGGGGGGGTGTTATCTCTTTTGTCGAAAATCATCCGTTTTTGCTCGAACATTAAATGCCTCCAAATGGTATTTAATTAACTTCCCGGGGTGAAGAAACCCTTTTTGAGAACTCAGAGTGAGTAAATTGGCCATTTTCATGCACTTTTAACCATTCCATAAATCTTGTGTTTAGGGCCCCTGGAAGCATGAAAATCACTTTAAACATGCTAATTTTAGCTCTAACACTGATGATCCACCTACAAATGTGAACTGACGTTCAAAAATAAAACATTTTAAAACGGACCATTTTCCACATTTCTGAAGCATGACGTAATGGGGGGGTGTTATCTCTTTTGTCAAAAATCAGCTGTTTTTGCTTGAACATTAAATGCCTCCAAATAGTATTTAATTCACTTCCCGAGCCCCTGGAAGCATGAAAATCACTTTAAACATGCTAATTTTAGCTCTAACACTGATGATCCACCTACAAATGTGAACTGACGTTCAAAAATAAAACATTTGAAAACGGACCATTTTCCACATTTCTGAAGCATGACGTAATGGGGGGGGTGTTATCTCTTTTGTCGAAAATCAGCAGTTTTTGCTCGAACATTAAATGCCTCCAAATGGTATTTAATTAACTTCCCGGGGTGAAGAAACCCTTTTTGAGAACTCAGAGTGAGTAAATTGGCCATTTTCATGCACTTTTAACCATTCCATAAATCTTGTGTTTAGGGCCCCTGGAAGCATGAAAATCACTTTAAACATGCTAATTTTAGCTCTAACACTGATGATCCACCTACAAATGTGAACTGAAATTCAAAAATAAAACATTTGAAAACGGACCATTTTCCACATTTCTGAAGCATGACGTAATGGGGGGGTGTTATCTCTTTTGTCAAAAATCAGCTGTTTTTGATTGAACATTAAATGCCTCCAAATAGTATTTAATTCACTTCCCGAGCCCCTGGAAGCATGAAAATCACTTTAAACATGCTCATTTTAGCTCTAACACTGATGATCCACCTACAAATGTGAACTGACGTTCAAAAATAAAACATTTGAAAACGGACCATTTTCCACATTTCTGAAGCATGACGTAATGGGGGGGTGTTACCTCTTTTTTCGAAAATCAGCCGTTTTTGCTCGAACAATAAATGCCTCCAAATGGTATTTAATTAACTTCCCGGGGTGAAGAAACCCTTTTTGAGAAATCAGAGTGAGTAAATTGGCCATTTTCATGCACTTTTAACCATTCCATAAATCTTGTGTTTAGGGCCCCTGGAAGCATGAAAATCACTTTAAACATGCTAATTTTAGCTCTAACACTGATGATCCACCTACAAATGTGAACTGACGTTCAAAAATAAAACATTTGAAAACGGACCATTTTCCACATTTCTGAAGCATGACGTAATGGGGGGTGTTATCTCTTTTGTCGAAAATCAGCCGTTTTTGCTCAAACATTAAATGCCTCCAAATGGTATTTAAATAACTTCCCGGGGTGAAGAAACCCTTTTTGAGAACTCAGAGAGAGTAAATTGGCCATTTTCATGCACTTTTAACCATTCCATAAATCTTGTGTTTAGGGCCCCTGGAAGCATGAAAATCACTTTAAACATGCTAATTTTAGCTCTAACACTGATGATCCACCTACAAATGTGAACTGACGTTCAAAAATAAAACATTTGAAAACGGACCATTTTCCACATTTCTGAAGCATGACGTAATGGGGGGGTGTTATCTCTTTTGTCAAAAATCAGCTGTTTTTGCTTGAACATTAAATGCCTCCAAATAGTATTTAATTCACTTCCCGAGCCCCTGGAAGCATGAAAATCACTTTAAACATGCTAATTTTAGCTCTAACACTGATGATCCACCTACAAATGTGAACTGACGTTCAAAAATAAAACATTTGAAAACGGACCATTTTCCACATTTCTGAAGCATGACGTAATGGGGGGGTGTTATCTCTTTTGTCGAAAATCAGCCGTTTTTGCTCGAACATTAAATGCCTCCAAATGGTATTTAATTAACTTCCCGGGGTGAAGAAACCCTTTTTGAGAACTCAGAGTGAGTAAATTGGCCATTTTCATGCACTTTTAACCATTCCATAAATCTTGTGTTTAGGGCCCCTGGAAGCATGAAAATCACTTTAAACATGCTAATTTTAGCTCCAACACTGATGATCCACCTACAAATGTGAACTGACATTCAAAAATAAAACATTTTAAAACGGAACATTTTCCACATTTCTGAAGCATGACGTAATGGGGGGGTGTTATCTCTTTTGTCAAAAATCAGCTGTTTTTGATTGAACATTAAATGCCTCCAAATAGTATTTAATTCACTTCCCGAGCCCCTGGAAGCATGAAAATCACTTTAAACATGCTAATTTTAGCTCTAACACTGATGATCCACCTACAAATGTGAACTGACGTTCAAAAATAAAACATTTGAAAACGGACCATTTTCCACATTTCTGAAGCATGACGTAATGGGGGGGGTGTTATCTCCTTTGTCGAAAATCAGCCGTTTTTGCTCGAACATTAAATGCCTCCAAATGGTATTTAATTAACTTCCCGGGGTGAAGAAACCATTTTTGAGAACTCAGAGTGAGTAAATTGGCCATTTTCATGCACTTTTAACCATTCCATAAATCTTGTGTTTAGGGCCCCTGGAAGCATGAAAATCACTTTAAACATGCTAATTTTAGCTCTAACACTGATGATCCACCTACAAATGTGAACGGACGTTCAAAAATAAAACATTTGAAAACGGACCATTTTCCACATTTCTGAAGCATGACGTAATGGGGGGGTGTTATCTCTTTAGTCGAAAATCAGCCGTTTTTGCTCGAACATTAAATGCCACCAAATGGTATTTAATTAACTTTCCGGGGTGAAGAAACCCTTTTTGAGAACTCAGAGTGAGTAAATTGGCCATTTTCATGCACTTTTAACCATTCCATAAATCTTGTGTTTAGGGCCCCTGGAAGCATGAAAATCACTTTAAACATGCTAATTTAAGCTCTAACACTGATGATCCACCTACAAATGTGAACTGAAATTCAAAAATAAAACATTTGAAAACGGACCATTTTCCACATTTCTGAAGCATGACGTAATGGGGGGGTGTTATCTCTTTTGTCAAAAATCAGCTGTTTTTGATTGAACATTAAATGCCTCTAAATAGTATTTAATTCACTTCTCGAGCCCCTGGAAGTATGAAAATCACTTTAAACATGCTCATTTAAGCTCTAACACTGATGATCCACCTACAAATGTGAACTGACGTTCAAAAATAAAACATTTGAAAACGGACCATTTTCCACATTTCTGAAGCATGACGTAATGGGGGGGTGTTATCTCTTTTGTCGAAAATCAGCCGTTATTGCTCGAACATTAAATGCCTCAAAATGGTATTTAATTAACTTCCCGGGGTGAAGAACCCCTTTTTGAGAACTCAGAGTGAGTAAATTGGCCATTTTCATGCACTTTTAACCATTCCATAAATCTTGTGTTTAGGGCCCCTGGAAGCATGAAAATCACTTTAAACATGCTAATTTTAGCTCTAAAACTGATGAGCCACCTACAAATGTGAACTGACGTTCAAAAATAAAACAATTGAAAACGGACCATTTTCCACATTTCTGAGGCATGACGTAATGGGGGGGTGTTATCTCTTTTGTCAAAAATCAGCTGTTTTTGCTTGATTATTAAATGCCTCCAAATAGTATTTAATTCACTTCCCGAGCCCCTGGAAGCATGAAAATCACTTTAAACATGCTAATGTTAGCTCTAACACTGATGATCCACCTACAAATGTGAACTGACGTTCAAAAATAAAACATTTGAAAACGGACCATTTTCCACATTTCTGAAGCATGACGTAATGGGGGGGTGTTATCTCTTTTGTCGAAAATCAGCCGTTTTTGCTCGAACATTAAATGCCTCCAAATGGTATTTAATTAACTTCCCGGGGTGAAGAAACCCTTTTTGAGAACTCAGAGTGAGTAAATTGGCCATTTTCATGCACTTTTAACCATTCCATAAATCTTGTGTTTAGGGCCCCTGGAAGCATGAAAATCACTTTAAACATGCTAATTTTAGCTCTAACACTGATGATCCACCTACAAATGTGAACTGACATTCAAAAATAAAACATTTGAAAACGGACCATTTTCCACATTTCTGAAGCATGACGTAATGGGGGGGTGTTATCTCTTTTGTCAAAAATCAGCTGTTTTTGATTGAACATTAAATGCCTCCAAATAGTATTTAATTCATTTCTCGAGCCCCTGGAAGCATGAAAATCACTTTAAACATGCTAATTTTAGCTCTAACACTGATGATCCACCTACAAATGTGAACTGACGTTCAAAAATAAAACATTTGAAAACGGACCATTTTCCACATTTCTGAAGCATGACGTAATGGGGGGGTGTTATCTCTTTTGTCGAAAATCAGCCGTTTTTTCTCGAACATTAAATGCCTCCAAATGGTATTTAATTAACTTCCTGGGGTGAAGAAACCCTTTTTGAGAACTCAGAGTCAGTAAATTGGCCATTTTCATGCACTTTTAACCATTCCATAAATCTTGTGTGTAGGGCCCCTGGAAGCATGAAAATCACTTTAAACATGCTAATTTTAGCTCTAACACTGATGATCCACCTACAAATGTGAACTGACGTTCAAAAATAAAACATTTGAAAACGGACCATATTCCACATTTTCGGAAGCATGACGTAATGGGGGGGTGTTATCTCTTTTGTCAAAAATCAGCTGTTTTTGCTTGAACATTAAATGCCTCCAAATAGTATTTAATTCACTTTCCGAGCCCCTGGAAGCATGAAAATCACTTTAAACATGCTAATTTTAGCTCTAACACTGATGATCCACCTACAAATGTGAACTGACGTTAAAAAATAAAACATTTGAAAACGGACCATTTTCCACATTTCTGAAGCATGACGTAATGGGGGGGGTGTTATCTCTTTTGTCGAAAATCAGCCTTTTTTGCTCGAACATTAAATGCCTCCAAATGGTATTTAATTAACTTCCCGGGGTGAAGAAACCCTTTTTGAGAACTCAGAGTGAGTACATTGGCCATTTTCATGCACTTTTAACCATTCCATAAATCTTGTGTTTAGGGCCCCTGGAAGCATGAAAATCACTTTAAACATGCTAATTTTAGCTCTAACACTGATGATCCACCTACAATTGTGAACGGACGTTCAAAAATAAAACATTTGAAAACAGACTATTTTCCACATTTCTGAAGCATGACGTAATGGGGGGGGTGTTATCTCTTTTGTCGAAAATCAGCCGTTTTTGCTCGAACATTAAATGCCTCCAAATGGTATTTAATTAACTTTCCGGGGTGAAGAAACCCTTTTTGAGAACTCAGAGTGAGTAAATTGGCCATTTTCATGCACTTTTAACCATTCCATAAATCTTGTGTTTAGGGCCCCTGGAAGCATGAAAATCACTTTAAACATGCTAATTTTAGCTCTAACACTGATGATCCACCTACAAATGTGAACTGAAATTCAAAAATAAAACATTTGAAAACGGACCATTTTCCACATTTCTGAAGCATGACGTAATGGGGGGGTGTTATCTCTTTTGTCAAAAATCAGCTGTTTTTGATTGAACATTAAATGCCTCCAAATAGTATTTAATTCACTTCCCGAGCCCCTGGAAGCATGAAAATCACTTTAAACATGCTCATTTTAGCTCTAACACTGATGATCCACCTACAAATGTGAACTGACGTTCAAAAATAAAACATTTGAAAACGGACCATTTTCCACATTTCTGAAGCATGACGTAATGGAGGGTGTTACATCTTTTGTCGAAAATCAGCCGTTTTTGCTCGAACAATAAATGCCTCCAAATGGTATTTAATTAACTTCCCGGGGTGAAGAAACCCTTTTTGAGAACTCAGAGTGAGTAAATTGGCCATTTTCATGCACTTTTAACCATTCCATAAATCTTGTGTTTAGGGCCCCTGGAAGCATGAAAATCACTTTAAACATGCTAATTTTAGCTCTAACACTGATGATCCACCTACAAATGTGAACTGACGTTCAAAAATAAAACATTTGAAAACGGACCATTTTCCACATTTCTGAAGCATGACGTAATGGGGGGTGTTATCTCTTTTGTCGAAAATCAGCCGTTTTTGCTCAAACATTAAATGCCTCCAAATGGTATTTAAATAACTTCCCGGGGTGAAGAAACCCTTTTTGAGACCTCAGAGTGAGTAAATTGGCCATTTTCATGCACTTTTAACCATTCCATAAATCTTGTGTTTAGGGCCCCTGGAAGCATGAAAATCACTTTAAACATGCTAATTTTAGCTCTAACACTGATGATCCACCTACAAATGTGAACTGACGTTCAAAAATAAAACATTTGAAAACGGACCATTTTCCACATTTCTGAAGCATGACGTAATGGGGGGTGTTATCTCTTTCGTCAAAAATCAGCTGTTTTTGCTTGAACATTAAATTCCTCCAAATAGTATTTAATTCACTTCCCGAGCCCCTGGAAGCATGAAAATCACTTTAAACGTGCTAATTTTAGCTCTAACACTGATGATCCACCTACAAATGTGAACTGACGTTCAAAAATAAAACATTTGAAAACGGACCATTTTCCACATTTCTGAAGCATGACGTAATGGGGGGGTGTTATCTCTTTTGTCGAAAATCAGCCGTTTTTGCTAGAACATTAGATGCCTCCAAATGGTTTTTAATTAACTTCCCGGGGTGAAGAAACCCTTTTTGAGAACTCAGAGTGAGTAAATTGGCCATTTTCATGCACTTTTAACCATTCCATAAATCTTGTGTTTAGGGCCCCTGGAAGCATGAAAATCACTTTAAACATGCTAATTTTAGCTCTAACACTGATGATCCACCTACAAATGTGAACTGACGTTCAAAAATAAAACATTTGAAAATGGACCATTTTCCACATTTCTGAAGCATGACGTAATGGTGGGTGTTATCTCTTTTGTCAAAAATCAGCTGTTTTTGCTTGAACATTAAATGCCTCCAAATAGTATTTAATTCACTTCCCGAGCCCCTGGAAGCATAAAAATCACTTTAAACATGCTAATTTTAGCTCTAACACTGATGATCCACCTACAAATGTGAACTGACGTTCAAAAATAAAACATTTGAAAACGGACCATTTTCCACATTTCTGAAGCATGACGTAATGGGGGGGTGTTATCTCTTTTGTCGAAAATTTTTTGCTCGAACATTAAATGCCTCCAAATGGTATTTAATTAACTTCCCGGGGTGAAGAAACCCTTTTTGAGAACTCAGAGTGAGTAAATTGGCCATTTTCATGCACTTTTAACCATTCCATAAATCTTGTGTTTAGGGCCCCTGGAAGCATGAAAATCACTTTAAACATGCTAATTTTAGCTCTAACACTGATGATCCACCTACAAATGTGAACTGACGTTCAAAAATAAAACATTTGAAAACGGACCATTTTCCACATTTCTGAAGCATGACGTAATGGGGGGTGTTATCTCTTTTGTCAAAAATCAGCTGTTTTTGCTTGAACATTAAATGCCTCCAAATAGTATTTAATTCACTTCCCGAGCCCCTGGAAGCATGAAAATCACTTTAAACATGCTAATTTTAGCTCTAACACTGATGATCCACCTACAAATGTGAACTGACGTTCAAAAATAAAACATTTGAAAACGGACCATTTTCCACATTTCTGAAGCATGACGTAATGGGGGGGTGTTATCTCTTTTGTCGAAAATCAGCCGTTTTTGATCGAACATTAAATGCCTCCAAATGGTATTTAATTAACTTCCCGGGGTGAAGAAACCCTTTTTGAGAACTCAGAGTGAGTAAATTGGTCACTTTCATGCACTTTTAACCATTCCATAAATCTTGTGTTTCGGGCCCCTGGAAGCATGAAAATCACTTTAAACATGCTAATTTTAGCTCTAACACTGATGATCCACCTACAAATGTGAACTGACGTTCAAAAATAAAACATTTGAAAACTGACCATTTTCCACATTTCTGAAGCAAGACGTAATGGGGGGGTGTTATCTCTTTTGTCGAAAATCAGAAGTTTTTGCTCGAACATTAAATGCCTCCAAATGGTATTTAATTAACTTCCCGGGGTGAAGAAACCATTTTTGAGAACTCAGAGTGAGTAAATTGGCCATTTTCATGCACTTTTAACCATTCCATAAATCTTGTGTTTAGGGCCCCTGGAAGCATGAAAATCACTTTAAACATGCTAATTTTAGCTCTAACACTGATGATCCACCTACAAATGTGAACTGAAATTCAAAAATAAAACATTTGAAAACGGACCATTTTCCACATTTCTGAAGCATGACGTAATGGGGGGGTGTTATCTCTTTTGTCAAAAATCAGCTGTTTTTGATTGAACATTAAATGCCTCCAAATAGTATTTAATTAACTTCCCGAGCCCCTGGAAGCATGAAAATCACTTTAAACATGCTCATTTTAGCTCTAACACTGATGATCCACCTACAAATGTGAACTGACGTTCAAAAATAAAACATTTGAAAACGGACCATTTTCCACATTTCTGAAGCATGACGTAATGGGGGGGTGTTACCTCTTTTGTCGAAAATCAGCCGTTTTTGCTCGAACAATAAATGCCTCCAAATGGTATTTAATTAACTTCCCGGGGTGAAGAAACCATTTTTGAGAACTCAGAGTGAGTAAATTGGCCATTTTCATGCACTTTTAACCATTCCATAAATCTTGTGTTTAGGGCCCCTGGAAGCATGAAAATCACTTTAAACATGCTAATTTTAGCTCTAACACTGATGATCCACCTACAAATGTGAACTGAAATTCAAAAATAAAACATTTGAAAACGGACCATTTTCCACATTTCTGAAGCATGACGTAATGGGGGGGTGTTATCTCTTTTGTCAAAAATCAGCTGTTTTTGATTGAACATTAAATGCCTCCAAATAGTATTTAATTCACTTCCCGAGCCCCTGGAAGCATGAAAATCACTTTAAACATGCTCATTTTAGCTCTAACACTGATGATCCACCTACAAATGTGAACTGACGTTCAAAAATAAAACATTTGAAAACGGACCATTTTCCACATTTCTGAAGCATGACGTAATGGGGGGGTGTTACCTCTTTTGTCGAAAATCAGCCGTTTTTGCTCGAACAATAAATGCCTCCAAATGGTATTTAATTAACTTCCCGGGGTGAAGAAACCCTTTTTGAGAAATCAGAGTGAGTAAATTGGCCATTTTCATGCACTTTTAACCATTCCATAAATCTTGTGTTTAGGGCCCCTGGAAGCATGAAAATCACTTTAAACATGCTAATTTTAGCTCTAACACTGATGATCCACCTACAAATGTGAACTGACGTTCAAAAATAAAACATTTGAAAACGGACCATTTTCCACATTTCTGAAGCATGACGTAATGGGGGGTGTTATCTCTTTTGTCGAAAATCAGCCGTTTTTGCTCAAACATTAAATGCCTCCAAATGGTATTTAAATAACTTCCCGGGGTGAAGAAACCCTTTTTGAGAACTCAGAGAGAGTAAATTGGCCATTTTCATGCACTTTTAACCATTCCATAAATCTTGTGTTTAGGGCCCCTGGAAGCATGAAAATCACTTTAAACATGCTAATTTTAGCTCTAACACTGATGATCCACCTACAAATGTGAACTGACGTTCAAAAATAAAACATTTGAAAACGGACCATTTTCCACATTTCTGAAGCATGACGTAATGGGGGGGTGTTATCTCTTTTGTCGAAAATCAGCCGTTTTTGCTCGAACATTAAATGCCTCCAAATGGTATTTAATTAACTTCCCGGGGTGAAGAAACCCTTTTTGAGAACTCAGAGTGAGTAAATTGGCCATTTTCATGCACTTTTAACCATTCCATAAATCTTGTGTTTAGGGCCCCTGGAAGCATGAAAATCACTTTAAACATGCTAATTTTAGCTCTAACACTGATGATCCACCTACAAATGTGAACTGACGTTAAAAAATAAAACATTTGAAAACGGACCATTTTCCACATTTCTGAAGCATGACGTAATGGGGGGGTGTTATCTCTTTTGTCAAAAATCAGCTGTTTTTGATTGAACATTAAATGCCTCCAAATAGTATTTAATTCACTTCCCGAGCCCCTGGAAGCATGAAAATCACTTTAAACATGCTAATTTTAGCTCTAACACTGATGATCCACCTACAAATGTGAACTGATGTTCAAAAATAAAACATTTGAAAACGGACCATTTTCCACATTTCTGAAGCATGACGTAATGGGGGGGTGTTATCTCTTTTGTCGAAAATCAGCCGTTTTTGCTCGAACATTAAATGCCTCCAAATGGTATTTAATTAACTTCCCGGGGTGAAGAAACCCTTTTTGAGAACTCAGAGTGAGTAAATTGGCCATTTTCATGCACTTTTAACCATTCCATAAATCTTGTGTTTAGGGCCCCTGGAAGCATGAAAATCACTTTAAACATGCTAATTTTAGCTCTAACACTGATGATCCACCTACAAATGTGAACTGACGTTCAAAAATAAAACATTTGAAAACGGACCATTTTCCACATTTCTGAAGCATGACGTAATGGGGGGTGTTATCTCTTTTGTCAAAAATCAGCCGTTTTTGCTTGAACATTAAATGCCTCCAAATGGTATTTAATTAACTTCCCGAGGTGAAGAAACCCTTTTTGAGAACTCAGAGTGAGTACATTGGCCATTTTCATGCACTTTTAACCATTCCATAAATCTTGTGTTTAGGGCCCCTGGAAGCATGAAAATCACTTTAAACATGCTAATTTTAGCTCTAACACTGATGATCCACCTACAAATGTGAACTGAAATTCAAAAATAAAACATTTGAAAACGGACCATTTTCCACATTTCTGAAGCATGACGTAATGGGGGGGTGTTATCTCTTTTGTCAAAAATCAGCTGTTTTTGATTGAACATTAAATGCCTCCAAATAGTATTTAATTCACTTCCCGAGCCCCTGGAAGCATGAAAATCACTTTAAACATGCTCATTTTAGCTCTAACACTGATGATCCACCTACAAATGTGAACTGACGTTCAAAAATAAAACATTTGAAAACGGACCATTTTCCACATTTCTGAAGCATGACGTAATGGAGGGTGTTACATCTTTTGTCGAAAATCAGCCGTTTTTGCTCGAACAATAAATGCCTCCAAATGGTATTTAATTAACTTCCCGGGGTGAAGAAACCCTTTTTGAGAACTCTGAGTGAGTAAATTGGCCATTTTCATGCACTTTTAACCATTCCATAAATCTTGTGTTTAGGGCCCCTGGAAGCATGAAAATCACTTTAAACATGCTAATTTTAGCTCTAACACTGATGATCCACCTACAAATGTGAACTGACGTTCAAAAATAAAACATTTGAAAACGGACCATTTTCCACATTTCTGAAGCATGACGTAATAGGGGGTGTTATCTCTTTTGTCGAAAATCAGCCGTTTTTGCTCAAACATTAAATGCCTCCAAATGGTATTTAAATAACTTCCCGGGGTGAAGAAACCCTTTTTGAGAATTCAGAGTGAGTAAATTGGCCATTTTCATGCACTTTTAACCATTCCATAAATCTTGTGTTTAGGGCCCCTGGAAGCATGAAAATCACTTTAAACATGCTAATTTTAGCTCTAACACTGATGATCCACCTACAAATGTGAACTGACGTTCAAAAATAAAACATTTGAAAACGGACCATTTTCCACATTTCTGAAGCATGACGTAATGGGGGGTGTTATCTCTTTTGTCAAAAATCAGCTGTTTTTGCTTGAACATTAAATTCCTCCAAATAGTATTTAATTCACTTCCCGAGCCCCTGGAAGCATGAAAATCACTTTAAACGTGCTAATTTTAGCTCTAACACTGATGATCCACCTACAAATGTGAACTGACGTTCAAAAATAAAACATTTGAAAACTGACCATTTTCCACATTTCTGAAGCAAGACGTAATGGGGGGGTGTTATCTCTTTTGTCGAAAATCAGAAGTTTTTGCTCGAACATTAAATGCCTCTAAATGGTATTTAATTAACTTCCCGGGGTGAAGAAACCATTTTTGAGAACTCAGAGTGAGTAAATTGACCATTTTCATGCACTTTTAACCATTCCATAAATCTTGTGTTTAGGGCCCCTGGAAGCATGAAAATCACTTTAAACATGCTAATTTTAGCTCTAACACTGATGATCCACCTACAAATGTGAACTGAAATTCAAAAATAAAACATTTGAAAACGGACCATTTTCCACATTTCTGAAGCATGACGTAATGGGGGGGTGTTATCTCTTTTGTCAAAAATCAGCTGTTTTTGATTGAACATTAAATGCCTCCAAATAGTATTTAATTAACTTCCCGAGCCCCTGGAAGCATGAAAATCACTTTAAACATGCTCATTTTAGCTCTAACACTGATGATCCACCTACAAAATGTGAACTGACGTTCAAAAATAAAACATTTGAAAACGGACCATTTTCCACATTTCTGAAGCATGACGTAATGGGGGGGTGTTATCTCTTTTGTCGAAAATCATCCGTTTTTGCTCGAACATTAAATGCCTCCAAATGGTATTTAATTAACTTCCCGGGGTGAAGAAACCCTTTTTGAGAACTCAGAGTGAGTAAATTGGCCATTTTCATGCACTTTTAACCATTCCATAAATCTTGTGTTTAGGGCCCCTGGAAGCATGAAAATCACTTTAAACATGCTAATTTTAGCTCTAACACTGATGATCCACCTACAAATGTGAACTGACGTTCAAAAATAAAACATTTTAAAACGGACCATTTTCCACATTTCTGAAGCATGACGTAATGGGGGGGTGTTATCTCTTTTGTCAAAAATCAGCTGTTTTTGCTTGAACATTAAATGCCTCCAAATAGTATTTAATTCACTTCCCGAGCCCCTGGAAGCATGAAAATCACTTTAAACATGCTAATTTTAGCTCTAACACTGATGATCCACCTACAAATGTGAACTGACGTTCAAAAATAAAACATTTGAAAACGGACCATTTTCCACATTTCTGAAGCATGACGTAATGGGGGGGGTGTTATCTCTTTTGTCGAAAATCAGCAGTTTTTGCTCGAACATTAAATGCCTCCAAATGGTATTTAATTAACTTCCCGGGGTGAAGAAACCCTTTTTGAGAACTCAGAGTGAGTAAATTGGCCATTTTCATGCACTTTTAACCATTCCATAAATCTTGTGTTTAGGGCCCCTGGAAGCATGAAAATCACTTTAAACATGCTAATTTTAGCTCTAACACTGATGATCCACCTACAAATGTGAACTGAAATTCAAAAATAAAACATTTGAAAACGGACCATTTTCCACATTTCTGAAGCATGACGTAATGGGGGGGTGTTATCTCTTTTGTCAAAAATCAGCTGTTTTTGATTGAACATTAAATGCCTCCAAATAGTATTTAATTCACTTCCCGAGCCCCTGGAAGCATGAAAATCACTTTAAACATGCTCATTTTAGCTCTAACACTGATGATCCACCTACAAATGTGAACTGACGTTCAAAAATAAAACATTTGAAAACGGACCATTTTCCACATTTCTGAAGCATGACGTAATGGGGGGGTGTTACCTCTTTTGTCGAAAATCAGCCGATTTTGCTCGAACAATAAATGCCTCCAAATGGTATTTAATTAACTTCCCGGGGTGAAGAAACCCTTTTTGAGAAATCAGAGTGAGTAAATTGGCCATTTTCATGCACTTTTAACCATTCCATAAATCTTGTGTTTAGGGCCCCTGGAAGCATGAAAATCACTTTAAACATGCTAATTTTAGCTCTAACACTGATGATCCACCTACAAATGTGAACTGACGTTCAAAAATAAAACATTTGAAAACGGACCATTTTCCACATTTCTGAAGCATGACGTAATGGGGGGTGTTATCTCTTTTGTCGAAAATCAGCCGTTTTTGCTCAAACATTAAATGCCTCCAAATGGTATTTAAATAACTTCCCGGGGTGAAGAAACCCTTTTTGAGAACTCAGAGTGAGTAAATTGGCCATTTTCATGCACTTTTAACCATTCCATAAATCTTGTGTTTAGGGCCCCTGGAAGCATGAAAATCACTTTAAACATGCTAATTTTAGCTCTAACACTGATGATCCACCTACAAATGTGAACTGACGTTCAAAAATAAAACATTTGAAAACGGACCATTTTCCACATTTCTGAAGCATGACGTAATGGGGGTGTTATCTCTTTTGTCAAAAATCAGCTGTTTTTGCTTGAACATTAAATTCCTCCAAATAGTATTTAATTCACTTCCCGAGCCCCTGGAAGCATGAAAATCACTTTAAACGTGCTAATTTTAGCTCTAACACTGATGATCCACCTACAAATGTGAACTGACGTTCAAAAATAAAACATTTGAAAACTGACCATTTTCCACATTTCTGAAGCAAGACGTAATGGGGGGGTGTTATCTCTTTTGTCGAAAATCAGAAGTTTTTGCTCGAACATTAAATGCCTCTAAATGGTATTTAATTAACTTCCCGGGGTGAAGAAACCATTTTTGAGAACTCAGAGTGAGTAAATTGACCATTTTCATGCACTTTTAACCATTCCATAAATCTTGTGTTTAGGGCCCCTGGAAGCATGAAAATCACTTTAAACATGCTAATTTTAGCTCTAACACTGATGATCCACCTACAAATGTGAACTGAAATTCAAAAATAAAACATTTGAAAACGGACCATTTTCCACATTTCTGAAGCATGACGTAATGGGGGGGTGTTATCTCTTTTGTCAAAAATCAGCTGTTTTTGATTGAACATTAAATGCCTCCAAATAGTATTTAATTAACTTCCCGAGCCCCTGGAAGCATGAAAATCACTTTAAACATGCTCATTTTAGCTCTAACACTGATGATCCACCTACAAAATGTGAACTGACGTTCAAAAATAAAACATTTGAAAACGGACCATTTTCCACATTTCTGAAGCATGACGTAATGGGGGGGTGTTATCTCTTTTGTCGAAAATCATCCGTTTTTGCTCGAACATTAAATGCCTCCAAATGGTATTTAATTAACTTCCCGGGGTGAAGAAACCCTTTTTGAGAACTCAGAGTGAGTAAATTGGCCATTTTCATGCACTTTTAACCATTCCATAAATCTTGTGTTTAGGGCCCCTGGAAGCATGAAAATCACTTTAAACATGCTAATTTTAGCTCTAACACTGATGATCCACCTACAAATGTGAACTGACGTTCAAAAATAAAACATTTTAAAACGGACCATTTTCCACATTTCTGAAGCATGACGTAATGGGGGGGTGTTATCTCTTTTGTCAAAAATCAGCTGTTTTTGCTTGAACATTAAATGCCTCCAAATAGTATTTAATTCACTTCCCGAGCCCCTGGAAGCATGAAAATCACTTTAAACATGCTAATTTTAGCTCTAACACTGATGATCCACCTACAAATGTGAACTGACGTTCAAAAATAAAACATTTGAAAACGGACCATTTTCCACATTTCTGAAGCATGACGTAATGGGGGGGGTGTTATCTCTTTTGTCGAAAATCAGCAGTTTTTGCTCGAACATTAAATGCCTCCAAATGGTATTTAATTAACTTCCCGGGGTGAAGAAACCCTTTTTGAGAACTCAGAGTGAGTAAATTGGCCATTTTCATGCACTTTTAACCATTCCATAAATCTTGTGTTTAGGGCCCCTGGAAGCATGAAAATCACTTTAAACATGCTAATTTTAGCTCTAACACTGATGATCCACCTACAAATGTGAACTGAAATTCAAAAATAAAACATTTGAAAACGGACCATTTTCCACATTTCTGAAGCATGACGTAATGGGGGGGTGTTATCTCTTTTGTCAAAAATCAGCTGTTTTTGATTGAACATTAAATGCCTCCAAATAGTATTTAATTCACTTCCCGAGCCCCTGGAAGCATGAAAATCACTTTAAACATGCTCATTTTAGCTCTAACACTGATGATCCACCTACAAATGTGAACTGACGTTCAAAAATAAAACATTTGAAAACGGACCATTTTCCACATTTCTGAAGCATGACGTAATGGGGGGGTGTTACCTCTTTTGTCGAAAATCAGCCGTTTTTGCTCGAACAATAAATGCCTCCAAATGGTATTTAATTAACTTCCCGGGGTGAAGAAACCCTTTTTGAGAAATCAGAGTGAGTAAATTGGCCATTTTCATGCACTTTTAACCATTCCATAAATCTTGTGTTTAGGGCCCCTGGAAGCATGAAAATCACTTTAAACATGCTAATTTTAGCTCTAACACTGATGATCCACCTACAAATGTGAACTGACGTTCAAAAATAAAACATTTGAAAACGGACCATTTTCCACATTTCTGAAGCATGACGTAATGGGGGGTGTTATCTCTTTTGTCGAAAATCAGCCGTTTTTGCTCAAACATTAAATGCCTCCAAATGGTATTTAAATAACTTCCCGGGGTGAAGAAACCCTTTTTGAGAACTCAGAGAGAGTAAATTGGCCATTTTCATGCACTTTTAACCATTCCATAAATCTTGTGTTTAGGGCCCCTGGAAGCATGAAAATCACTTTAAACATGCTAATTTTAGCTCTAACACTGATGATCCACCTACAAATGTGAACTGACGTTCAAAAATAAAACATTTGAAAACGGACCATTTTCCACATTTCTGAAGCATGACGTAATGGGGGGGTGTTATCTCTTTTGTCAAAAATCAGCTGTTTTTGCTTGAACATTAAATGCCTCCAAATAGTATTTAATTCACTTCCCGAGCCCCTGGAAGCATGAAAATCACTTTAAACATGCTAATTTTAGCTCTAACACTGATGATCCACCTACAAATGTGAACTGACGTTCAAAAATAAAACATTTGAAAACGGACCATTTTCCACATTTCTGAAGCATGACGTAATGGGGGGGTGTTATCTCTTTTGTCGAAAATCAGCCGTTTTTGCTCGAACATTAAATGCCTCCAAATGGTATTTAATTAACTTCCCGGGGTGAAGAAACCCTTTTTGAGAACTCAGAGTGAGTAAATTGGCCATTTTCATGCACTTTTAACCATTCCATAAATCTTGTGTTTAGGGCCCCTGGAAGCATGAAAATCACTTTAAACATGCTAATTTTAGCTCCAACACTGATGATCCACCTACAAATGTGAACTGACATTCAAAAATAAAACATTTTAAAACGGAACATTTTCCACATTTCTGAAGCATGACGTAATGGGGGGGTGTTATCTCTTTTGTCAAAAATCAGCTGTTTTTGATTGAACATTAAATGCCTCCAAATAGTATTTAATTCACTTCCCGAGCCCCTGGAAGCATGAACATCACTATAAACATGCTAATTTTAGCTCTAACACTGATGATCCACCTACAAATGTGAACTGACGTTCCAAAATAAAACATTTGAAAACGGACCATTTTCCACATTTCTGAAGCATGACTTAATGGGGGGGTGTTATCTCTTTTGTCGAAAATCAGCCGTTTCTGCTCGAACATTAAATGCCTCCAAATGGTATTTAATTAACTTCCCGGGGTGAAGAAACACTTTTTGAGAACTCAGAGTGAGTAAATTGGCCATTTTCATGCACTTTTAACCATTCCATAAATCTTGTGTTTAGGGCCCCTGGAAGCATGAAAATCACTTTAAACATTCTAATTTTAGCTCTAACACTGATGATCCACCGACAAATGTGAACTGACGTTCAAAAATAAAACATTTGAAAACGGACCATTTTCCACATTTCTGAAGCATGACGTAATGGGGGGGTGTTATCTCTTTTGTCGAAAATCAGCCGTTTTTGCTCGAACATTAAATGCCTCCAAATGGTATTTAATTAACTTCCCGGGGTGAAGAAACCCTTTTTGAGAACTCAGAGAGAGTAAATTGGCCATTTTCATGCACTTTTAACCATTCCATAAATCTTGTGTTTAGGGCCCCTGGAAGCATGAAAATCACTTTAAACATGCTAATTTTAGCTCTAACACTGATGATCCACCTACAAATGTGAACTGACGTTCAAAAATAAAACATTTGAAAACGGACCATTTTCCACATTTCTGAAGCATGACGTAATGGGGGGTGTTATCTCTTTTGTCGAAAATCAGCCGTTTTTGCTCGAACATTAAATGCCTCCAAATGGTATTTAATTAACTTCCCGGGGTGAAGAAACCCTTTTTGAGAACTCAGAGTGAGTAAATTGGCCATTTTCATGCACTTTTAACCATTCCATACATCTTCTGTTTAGGGCCCCTGGAAGCATGAAAATCACTTTAAACATGCTAATTTTAGCTCTAACACTGATGATCCACCTACAAATGTGAACTGACGTTCAAAAATAAAACATTTGAAAACGGACCATTTTCCACATTTCTGAAGCATGACGTAATGGGGGGGTGTTATCTCTTTTGTCAAAAATCAGCTGTTTTTGCTTGAACATTAAATGCCTCCAAATAGTATTTAATTCACTTCCCGAGCCCCTGGAAGCATGAAAATCACTTTAAACATGCTAATTTTAGCTCTAACACTGATGATCGACCTACAAATGTGAACTGACGTTCAAAAATAAAACATTTGAAAACGGACCATTTTCCACATTTCTGAAGCATGACGTAATGGGGGGGTGTTATCTCTTTTGTCGAAAATCAGCCGTTTTTGCTCGAACATTAAATGCCTCCAAATGGTATTTAATTAACTTCCCGGGGTGAAGAAACCCTTTTTGAGAACTCAGAGTGAGTAAATTGGCCATTTTCATGCACTTTTAACCATTCCATAAATCTTGTGTTTAGGGCCCCTGGAAGCATGAAAATCACTTTAAACATGCTAATTTTAGCTCCAACACTGATGATCCACCTACAAATGTGAACTGACATTCAAAAATAAAACATTTTAAAACGGACCATTTTCCACATTTCTGAAGCATGACGTAATGGGGGGGTGTTATCTCTTTTGTCAAAAATCAGCTGTTTTTGATTGAACATTAAATGCCTCCAAATAGTATTTAATTCACTTCCCGAGCCCCTGGAAGCATGAACATCACTATAAACATGCTAATTTTAGCTCTAACACTGATGATCCACCTACAAATGTGAACTGACGTTCCAAAATAAAACATTTGAAAACGGACCATTTTCCACATTTCTGAAGCATGACTTAATGGGGGGGTGTTATCTCTTTTGTCGAAAATCAGCCGTTTCTGCTCGAACATTAAATGCCTCCAAATGGTATTTAATTAACTTCCCGGGGTGAAGAAACACTTTTTGAGAACTCAGAGTGAGTAAATTGGCCATTTTCATGCACTTTTAACCATTCCATAAATCTTGTGTTTAGGGCCCCTGGAAGCATGAAAATCACTTTAAACATTCTAATTTTAGCTCTAACACTGATGATCCACCGACAAATGTGAACTGACGTTCAAAAATAAAACATTTGAAAACGGACCATTTTCCACATTTCTGAAGCATGACGTAATGGGGAGGTGTTATCTCTTTTGTCAAAAATCTGCTGTTTTTGCTTGAACATTAAATGCTTTCAAATAGTATTTAATTCACTTCCCGAGCCCCTGGAAGCATGAAAATCACTTTAAACATGCTAATTTTAGCTCTAACACTGATGATCCACCTACAAATGTGAACTGACGTTCAAAAATAAAACATTTGAAAACGGACCATTTTCCACATTTCTGAAGCATGACGTAATGGGGGGGTGTTATCTCTTTTGTCGAAAATCAGCCGTTTTTGCTCGAACATTAAATGCCTCCAAATGGTATTTAATTAACTTCCCGGGGTGAAGAAACCCTTTTTGAGAACCCAGAGTGAGTAAATTGGCCATTTTCATGCACTTTTAACCATTCCATAAATCTTGTGTTTAGGGCCCCTGGAAGCATGAAAATCACTTCAAACATGCTAATTTTAGCTCTAACACTGATGATCCACCTACAAATGTGAACTGACGTTCAAAAATAAAACATTTGAAAACGGACCATTTTCCACATTTCTGAAGCATTACGTAATGGGGTGGTGTTATCTCTTTTGTCAAAAATCAGCTGTTTTTGATTGAACATTAAATGCCTCCAAATAGTATTTAATTCACTTCCCGAGCCCCTGGAAGCATGAAAATCACTTTAAACATGCTAATTTTAGCTCTAACACTGATGATCCACCTACAAATGTGAACTGATGTTCAAAAATAAAACATTTGAAAACGGACCATTTTCCACATTTCTGAAGCATGACGTAATGGGGGGGGTGTTAATCTCTTTTGTCGAAAATTAGCCGTTTTGCTCGAACATTAAATGCCTCCAAATGGTATTTAATTAACTTCCCGGGGTGAAGAAACCCTTTTTGAGAACTCAGAGTGAGTAAATTGGCCATTTTCATGCACTTTTAACCATTCCATAAATCTTGTGTTTAGGGCCCCTGGAAGCATGAAAATCACTTTAAACATGCTAATTTTAGCTCTAACACTGATGATCCACCTACAAATGTGAACTGACGTTCAAAAATAAAACATTTGAAAACGGACCATTTTCCACATTTCTGAAGCATGACGTAATGGGGGGGTGTTATCTCTTTTGTCAAAAATCAGCTGTTTTTGCTTGAACATTAAATGCCTCCAAATAGTATTTAATTCACTTCCCGAGCCCCTGGAAGCATGAAAATCACTTTAAACATGCTAATTTTAGCTCTAACACTGATGATCCACCTACAAATGTGAACTGACGTTCAAAAATAAAACATTTGAAAACGGACCATTTTCCACATTTCTGAAGCATGACGTAATGGGGGGGTGTTATCTCTTTTGTCGAAAATCAGCCGTTTTTTATCGAACATTAAATGCCTCCAAATGGTATTTAATTAACTTCCCGGGGTGAAGAAACCCTTTTTGAGAACTCAGAGTGAGTAAATTGGCCATTTTCATGCACTTTTAACCATTCCATAAATCTTGTGTTTAGGGCCCCTGAAAGCATGAAAATCACTTTAAACATGCTAATTTTAGCTCTAACACTGATGATCCACCTACAAATGTGAACAGACGTTCAAAAATAAAACATTTGAAAACGGACCATTTTCCACATTTCTGAAGCATGACGTAATGGGGGGGTGTTATCTCTTTTGTCAAAAATCAGCTGTTTTTGCTTGAACATTAAATGCCTCCAAATAGTATTTAATTCACTTCCCGAGCCCCTGGAAGCATGAAAATCACTTTAAACATGCTAATTTTAGCTCTAACACTGATGATCCACCTACAAATGTGAACTGACGTTCAAAAATAAAACATTTGAAAACGGACCATTTTCCACATTTCTGAAGCATGACGTAATGGGGTGGTGTTATCTCTTTTGTCGAAAATCAGCCGTTTTTGCTCGAACATTAAATGCCTCCAAATGGTATTTAATTAACTTCCCGGGGTGAAGAAACCCTTTTTGAGAACTCAGAGTGAGTAAATTGGCCATTTTCATGCACTTTTAACCATTCCATAAATCTTGTGTTTAGGGCCCATGGAAGTATGAAAATCACTTTAAACGTGCTAATTTTAGCTCTAACACTGATGATCCACCTACAAATGTGAACTGACGTTCAAAAATAAAACATTTGAAAACGGACCATTTTCCACATTTCTGAAGCATGACGTAATGGGGGGGTGTTATCTCTTTTGTCAAAAATCAGCTGTTTTTGCTTGAACATTAAATGCCTCCAAATAGTATTTAATTCACTTCCCGAGCCCCTGGAAGCATGAAAATCACTTTAAACATGCTAATTTTAGCTCTAACACTGATGATCCACCTACAAATGTGAACTGACGTTCAAAAATAAAACATTTGAAAACGGACCATTTTCCACATTTCTGAAGCATGACGTAATGGGGGGGTGTTATCTCTTTTGTCGAAAATCAGCCGTTTTTGCTCGAACATTAAATGCCTCCAAATGGTATTTAATTAACTTCCCGGGGTGAAGAAACCCTTTTTGAGAACTCAGAGTGAGTAAATTGGCCATTTTCATGCACTTTTAACCATTCCATAAATCTTGTGTTTAGGGCCCCTGGAAGCATGAAAATCACTTTAAACATGCTAATTTTAGCTCTAACACTGATGATCCACCTACAAATGTGAACTGACGTTCAAAAATAAAACATTTGAAAACGGACCATTTTCCACATTTCTGAAGCATGACGTAATGGGGGGGTGTTATCTCTTTTGTCGGAAATCAGCCGTTTTTGCTCGAACATTAAATGCCTCCAAATGGTATTTAATTAACTTCCCGGGGTGAAGAAACCCTTTTTGAGAACTCAGAGTGAGTAAATTGGCCATTTTCATGCACTTTTAACCATTCCATAAATCTTGTGTTTAGGGCCCCTGGAAGCATGAAAATCACTTTAAACATGCTAATTTTAGCTCTAACACTGATGATCCACCTACAAATGTGAACTGACGTTCAAAAATAAAACATTTGAAAACGGACCATTTTCCACATTTCTGAAGCATTACGTAATGGGGGGGTGTTATCTCTTTTGTCGGAAATCAGCCGTTTTTGCTCGAACATTAAATGCCTCCAAATGGTATTTAATTAACTTCCCGGGGTGAAGAAACCCTTTTTGAGAACTCAGAGTGAGTAAATTGGCCATTTTCATGCACTTTTAACCATTCCATAAATCTTGTGTTTAGGGCCCCTGGAAGCATGAAAATCACTTTAAACATGCTAATTTTAGCTCTAACACTGATGATCCACCTACAAATGTGAACTGACGTTCAAAAATAAAACATTTGAAAACGGACCATTTTCCACATTTCTGAAGCATTACGTAATGGGGGGGTGTTATCTCTTTTGTCAAAAATCAGCTGTTTTTGCTTGAACATTAAATGCCTCCAAATAGTATTTAATTCACTTCCCGAGCCCCTGGAAGCATGAAAATCACTTTAAACATGCTAATTTTAGCTCTAACACTGATGATCCACCTACAAATGTGAACTGACGTTCAAAAATAAAACATTTGAAAACGGACCATTTTCCACATTTCTGAAGCATGACGTAATGGGGGGGTGTTATCTCTTTTGTCGAAAATCAGCCGTTTTTTATCGAACATTAAATGCCTCCAAATGGTATTTAATTAACTTCCCGGGGTGAAGAAACCCTTTTTGAGAACTCAGAGTGAGTAAATTGGCCATTTTCATGCACTTTTAACCATTCCATAAATCTTGTGTTTAGGGCCCCTGAAAGCATGAAAATCACTTTAAACATGCTAATTTTAGCTCTAACACTGATGATCCACCTACAAATGTGAACTGACGTTCAAAAATAAAACATTTGAAAACGGACCATTTTCCACATTTCTGAAGCATGACGTAATGGGGGGGTGTTATCTCTTTTGTCAAAAATCAGCTGTTTTTGCTTGAACATTAAATGCCTCCAAATAGTATTTAATTCACTTCCCGAGCCCCTGGAAGCATGAAAATCACTTTAAACATGCTAATTTTAGCTCTAACACTGATGATCCACCTACAAATGTGAACTGACGTTCAAAAATAAAACATTTGAAAACGGACCATTTTCCACATTTCTGAAGCATGACGTAATGGGGGGGTGTTATCTCTTTTGTCGAAAATCAGCCGTTTTTGCTCGAACATTAAATGCCTCCAAATGGTATTTAATTAACTTCCCGGGGTGAAGAAACCCTTTTTGAGAACTCAGAGTGAGTAAATTGGCCATTTTCATGCACTTTTAACCATTCCATAAATCTTGTGTTTAGGGCCCATGGAAGTATGAAAATCACTTTAAACGTGCTAATTTTAGCTCTAACACTGATGATCCACCTACAAATGTGAACTGACGTTCAAAAATAAAACATTTGAAAACGGACCATTTTCCACATTTCTGAAGCATGACGTAATGGGGGGGTGTTATCTCTTTTGTCAAAAATCAGCTGTTTTTGCTTGAACATTAAATGCCTCCAAATAGTATTTAATTCACTTCCCGAGCCCCTGGAAGCATGAAAATCACTTTAAACATGCTAATTTTAGCTCTAACACTGATGATCCACCTACAAATGTGAACTGACGTTCAAAAATAAAACATTTGAAAACGGACCATTTTCCACATTTCTGAAGCATGGGGGGGTGTTATCTCTTTTGTCGAAAATCAGCCGTTTTTGCTCGAACATTAAATGCCTCCAAATGGTATTTAATTAACTTCCCGGGGTGAAGAAACCCTTTTTGAGAACTCAGAGTGTGTAAATTGGCCATTTTCATGCACTTTTAACCATTCCATAAATCTTGTGTTTAGGGCCCCTGGAAGCATGAAAATCACTTTAAACATGCTAATTTTAGCTCTAACACTGATGATCCACCTACAAATGTGAACTGACGTTCAAAAATAAAACATTTGAAAACGGACCATTTTCCACATTTCTGAAGCATGACGTAATGGGGGGGTGTTATCTCTTTTGTCGGAAATCAGCCGTTTTTGCTCGAACATTAAATGCCTCCAAATGGTATTTAATTAACTTCCCGGGGTGAAGAAACCCTTTTTGAGAACTCAGAGTGAGTAAATTGGCCATTTTCATGCACTTTTAACCATTCCATAAATCTTGTGTTTAGGGCCCCTGGAAGCATGAAAATCACTTTAAACATGCTAATTTTAGCTCTAACACTGATGATCCACCTACAAATGTGAACTGACGTTCAAAAATAAAACATTTGAAAACGGACCATTTTCCACATTTCTGAAGCATTACGTAATGGGGTGGTGTTATCTCTTTTGTCAAAAATCAGCTGTTTTTGATTGAACATTAAATGCCTCCAAATAGTATTTAATTCACTTCCCGAGCCCCTGGAAGCATGAAAATCACTTTAAACATGCTAATTTTAGCTCTAACACTGATGATCCACCTACAAATGTGAACTGATGTTCAAAAATAAAACATTTGCAAACGGACCATTTTCCACATTTCTGAAGCATGACGTAATGGGGGGTGTTATCTCTTTTGTCGAAAATTAGCCGTTTTTGCTCGAACATTAAATGCCTCCAAATGGTATTTAATTAACTTCCCGGGGTGAAGAAACCCTTTTTGAGAACTCAGAGTGAGTAAATTGGCCATTTTCATGCACTTTTAACCATTCCATAAATCTTGTGTTTAGGGCCCCTGGAAGCATGAAAATCACTTTAAACATGCTAATTTTAGCTCTAACACTGATGATCCACCTACAAATGTGAACTGACGTTCAAAAATAAAACATTTGAAAACGGACCATTTTCCACATTTCTGAAGCATGACGTAATGGGGGGGTGTTATCTCTTTTGTCAAAAATCAGCTGTTTTTGATTGAACATTAAATGCCTCCAAATAGTATTTAATTAACTTCCCGAGCCCCTGGAAGCATGAAAATCACTTTAAACATGCTCATTTTAGCTCTAACACTGATGATCCACCTACAAATGTGAACTGACGTTCAAAAATAAAACATTTGAAAACGGACCATTTTCCACATTTCTGAAGCATGACGTAATGGGGGGGTGTTACCTCTTTTGTCGAAAATCAGCCGTTTTTGCTCGAACAATAAATGCTTCCAAATGGTATTTAATTAACTTCCCGGGGTGAAGAAACCATTTTTGAGAACTCAGAGTGAGTAAATTGGCCATTTTCATGCACTTTTAACCATTCCATAAATCTTGTGTTTAGGGCCCCTGGAAGCATGAAAATCACTTTAAACATGCTAATTTTAGCTCTAACACTGATGATCCACCTACAAATGTGAACTGAAATTCAAAAATAAAACATTTGAAAACGGACCATTTTCCACATTTCTGAAGCATGACGTAATGGGGGGGTGTTATCTCTTTTGTCAAAAATCAGCTGTTTTTGATTGAACATTAAATGCCTCCAAATAGTATTTAATTCACTTCCCGAGCCCCTGGAAGCATGAAAATCACTTTAAACATGCTCATTTTAGCTCTAACACTGATGATCCACCTACAAATGTGAACTGACGTTCAAAAATAAAACATTTGAAAACGGACCATTTTCCACATTTCTGAAGCATGACGTAATGGGGGGGTGTTACCTCTTTTGTCGAAAATCAGCCGTTTTTGCTCGAACAATAAATGCCTCCAAATGGTATTTAATTAACTTCCGGGGTGAAGAAACCCTTTTTGAGAAATCAGAGTGAGTAAATTGGCCATTTTCATGCACTTTTAACCATTCCATAAATCTTGTGTTTAGGGCCCCTGGAAGCATGAAAATCACTTTAAACATGCTAATTTTAGCTCTAACACTGATGATCCACCTACAAATGTGAACTGACGTTCAAAAATAAAACATTTGAAAACGGACCATTTTCCACATTTCTGAAGCATGACGTAATGGGGGGTGTTATCTCTTTTGTCGAAAATCAGCCGTTTTTGCACAAACATTAAATGCCTCCAAATGGTATTTAAATAACTTCCCGGGGTGAAGAAACCCTTTTTGAGAACTCAGAGAGAGTAAATTGGCCATTTTCATGCACTTTTAACCATTCCATAAATCTTGTGTTTAGGGCCCCTGGAAGCATGAAAATCACTTTAAACATGCTAATTTTAGCTCTAACACTGATGATCCACCTACAAATGTGAACTGACGTTCAAAAATAAAACATTTGAAAACGGACCATTTTCCACATTTCTGAAGCATGACGTAATGGGGGGGTGTTATCTCTTTTGTCGAAAATCAGCCGTTTTTGCTCGAACATTAAATGCCTCCAAATGGTATTTAATTAACTTCCCGGGGTGAAGAAACCCTTTTTGAGAACTCAGAGTGAGTAAATTGGCCATTTTCATGCACTTTTAACCATTCCATAAATCTTGTGTTTAGGGCCCCTGGAAGCATGAAAATCACTTTAAACATGCTAATTTTAGCTCTAACACTGATGATCCACCTACAAATGTGAACTGACGTTAAAAAATAAAACATTTGAAAACGGACCATTTTCCACATTTCTGAAGCATGACGTAATGGGGGGGTGTTATCTCTTTTGTCAAAAATCAGCTGTTTTTGATTGAACATTAAATGCCTCCAAATAGTATTTAATTCACTTCCAGAGCCCCTGGAAGCATGAAAATCACTTTAAACATGCTAATTTTAGCTCTAACACTGATGATCCACCTACAAATGTGAACTGATGTTCAAAAATAAAACATTTGAAAACGGACCATTTTCCACATTTCTGAAGCATGACGTAATGGGGGGGGTGTTATCTCTTTTGTCGAAAATCAGCCGTTTTTGCTCGAACATTAAATGCCTCCAAATGGTATTTAATTAACTTCCCGGGGTGAAGAAACCCTTTTTGAGAACTCAGAGTGAGTAAATTGGCCATTTTATGCACTTTTAACCATTCCATAAATCTTGTGTTTAGGGCCCCTGGAAGCATGAAAATCACTTTAAACATGCTAATTTTAGCTCTAACACTGATGATCCACCTACAAATGTGAACTGAAATTCAAAAATAAAACATTTGAAAACGGACCATTTTCCACATTTCTGAAGCATGACGTAATGGGGGGGTGTTATCTCTTTTGTCAAAAATCAGCTGTTTTTGATTGAACATTAAATGCCTCCAAATAGTATTTAATTCACTTCCCGAGCCCCTGGAAGCATGAAAATCACTTTAAACATGCTCATTTTAGCTCTAACACTGATGATCCACCTACAAATGTGAACTGACGTTCAAAAATAAAACATTTGAAAACGGACCATTTTCCACATTTCTGAAGCATGACGTAATGGAGGGTGTTACATCTTTTGTCGAAAATCAGCCGTTTTTGCTCGAACAATAAATGCCTCCAAATGGTATTTAATTAACTTCCCGGGGTGAAGAAACCCTTTTTGAGAACTCAGAGTGAGTAAATTGGCCATTTTCATGCACTTTTAACGATTCCATAAATCTTGTGTTTAGGGCCCCTGGAAGCATGAAAATCACTTTAAACATGCTAATTTTAGCTCTAACACTGATGATCCACCTACAAATGTGAACTGACGTTCAAAAATAAAACATTTGAAAACGGACCATTTTCCACATTTCTGAAGCATGACGTAATGGGGGGTGTTATCTCTTTTGTCAAAAATCAGCTGTTTTTGCTTGAACATTAAATTCCTCCAAATAGTATTTAATTCACTTCCCGAGCCCCTGGAAGCATGAAAATCACTTTAAACGTGCTAATTTTAGCTCTAACACTGATGATCCACCTACAAATGTGAACTGACGTTCAAAAATAAAACATTTGAAAACTGACCATTTTCCACATTTCTGAAGCAAGACGTAATGGGGGGGGTGTTATCTCTTTTGTCGAAAATCAGAAGTTTTTGCTCGAACATTAAATGCCTCCAAATGGTATTTAATTAACTTCCCGGGGTGAAGAAACCATTTTTGAGAACTCAGAGTGAGTAAATTGGCCATTTTCATGCACTTTTAACCATTCCATAAATCTTGTGTTTAGGGCCCCTGGAAGCATGAAAATCACTTTAAACATGCTAATTTTAGCTCTAACACTGATGATCCACCTACAAATGTGAACTGAAATTCAAAAATAAAAAATTTGAAAACGGACCATTTTCCACATTTCTGAAGCATGACGTAATGGGGGGGTGTTATCTCTTTTGTCAAAAATCAGCTGTTTTTGATTGAACATTAAATGCCTCCAAATAGTATTTAATTAACTTCCCGAGCCCCTGGAAGCATGAAAATCACTTTAAACATGCTCATTTTAGCTCTAACACTGATGATCCACCTACAAATGTGAACTGACGTTCAAAAATAAAACATTTGAAAACGGACCATTTTCCACATTTCTGAAGCATGACGTAATGGGGGGGTGTTATCTCTTTTGTCGAAAATCATCCGTTTTTGCTCGAACATTAAATGCCTCCAAATGGTATTTAATTAACTTCCCGGGGTGAAGAAACCCTTTTTGAGAACTCAGAGTGAGTAAATTGGCCATTTTCATGCACTTTTAACCATTCCATAAATCTTGTGTTTAGGGCCCCTGGAAGCATGAAAATCACTTTAAACATGCTAATTTTAGCTCTAACACTGATGATCCACCTACAAATGTGAACTGACGTTCAAAAATAAAACATTTTAAAACGGACCATTTTCCACATTTCTGAAGCATGACGTAATGGGGGGGTGTTATCTCTTTTGTCAAAAATCAGCTGTTTTTGCTTGAACATTAAATGCCTCCAAATAGTATTTAATTCACTTCCCGAGCCCCTGGAAGCATGAAAATCACTTTAAACATGCTAATTTTAGCTCTAACACTGATGATCCACCTACAAATGTGAACTGACGTTCAAAAATAAAACATTTGAAAACGGACCATTTTCCACATTTCTGAAGCATGACGTAATGGGGGGGGTGTTATCTCTTTTGTCGAAAATCAGCAGTTTTTGCTCGAACATTAAATGCCTCCAAATGGTATTTAATTAACTTCCCGGGGTGAAGAAACCCTTTTTGAGAACTCAGAGTGAGTAAATTGGCCATTTTCATGCACTTTTAACCATTCCATAAATCTTGTGTTTAGGGCCCCTGGAAGCATGAAAATCACTTTAAACATGCTAATTTTAGCTCTAACACTGATGATCCACCTACAAATGTGAACTGAAATTCAAAAATAAAACATTTGAAAACGGACCATTTTCCACATTTCTGAAGCATGACGTAATGGGGGGGTGTTATCTCTTTTGTCAAAAATCAGCTGTTTTTGATTGAACATTAAATGCCTCCAAATAGTATTTAATTCACTTCCCGAGCCCCTGGAAGCATGAAAATCACTTTAAACATGCTCATTTTAGCTCTAACACTGATGATCCACCTACAAATGTGAACTGACGTTCAAAAATAAAACATTTGAAAACGGACCATTTTCCACATTTCTGAAGCATGACGTAATGGGGGGGTGTTACCTCTTTTGTCGAAAATCAGCCGTTTTTGCTCGAACAATAAATGCCTCCAAATGGTATTTAATTAACTTCCCGGGGTGAAGAAACCCTTTTTGAGAAATCAGAGTGAGTAAATTGGCCATTTTCATGCACTTTTAACCATTCCATAAATCTTGTGTTTAGGGCCCCTGGAAGCATGAAAATCACTTTAAACATGCTAATTTTAGCTCTAACACTGATGATCCACCTACAAATGTGAACTGACGTTCAAAAATAAAACATTTGAAAACGGACCATTTTCCACATTTCTGAAGCATGACGTAATGGGGGGTGTTATCTCTTTTGTCGAAAATCAGCCGTTTTTGCTCAAACATTAAATGCCTCCAAATGGTATTTAAATAACTTCCCGGGGTGAAGAAACCCTTTTTGAGAACTCAGAGAGAGTAAATTGGCCATTTTCATGCACTTTTAACCATTCCATAAATCTTGTGTTTAGGGCCCCTGGAAGCATGAAAATCACTTTAAACATGCTAATTTTAGCTCTAACACTGATGATCCACCTACAAATGTGAACTGACGTTCAAAAATAAAACATTTGAAAACGGACCATTTTCCACATTTCTGAAGCATGACGTAATGGGGGGGTGTTATCTCTTTTGTCGAAAATCAGCCGTTTTTGCTCGAACATTAAATGCCTCCAAATGGTATTTAATTAACTTCCCGGGGTGAAGAAACCCTTTTTGAGAACTCAGAGTGAGTAAATTGGCCATTTTCATGCACTTTTAACCATTCCATACATCTTCTGTTTAGGGCCCCTGGAAGCATGAAAATCACTTTAAACATGCTAATTTTAGCTCTAACACTGATGATCCACCTACAAATGTGAACTGACGTTCAAAAATAAAACATTTGAAAACGGACCATTTTCCACATTTCTGAAGCATGACGTAATGGGGGGGTGTTATCTCTTTTGTCAAAAATCAGCTGTTTTTGCTTGAACATTAAATGCCTCCAAATAGTATTTAATTCACTTCCCGAGCCCCTGGAAGCATGAAAATCACTTTAAACATGCTAATTTTAGCTCTAACACTGATGATCCACCTACAAATGTGAACTGACGTTCAAAAATAAAACATTTGAAAACGGACCATTTTCCACATTTCTGAAGCATGACGTAATGGGGGGGTGTTATCTCTTTTGTCGAAAATCAGCCGTTTTTGCTCGAACATTAAATGCCTCCAAATGGTATTTAATTAACTTCCCGGGGTGAAGAAACCCTTTTTGAGAACTCAGAGTGAGTAAATTGGCCATTTTCATGCACTTTTAACCATTCCATAAATCTTGTGTTTAGGGCCCCTGGAAGCATGAAAATCACTTTAAACATGCTAATGTTAGCTCCAACACTGATGATCCACCTACAAATGTGAACTGACATTCAAAAATAAAACATTTTAAAACGGACCATTTTCCACATTTCTGAAGCATGACGTAATGGGGGGGTGTTATCTCTTTTGTCAAAAATCAGCTGTTTTTGATTGAACATTAAATGCCTCCAAATAGTATTTAATTCACTTCCCGAGCCCCTGGAAGCATGAACATCACTATAAACATGCTAATTTTAGCTCTAACACTGATGATCCACCTACAAATGTGAACTGACGTTCCAAAATAAAACATTTGAAAACGGACCATTTTCCACATTTCTGAAGCATGACTTAATGGGGGGGTGTTATCTCATTTGTCGAAAATCAGCCGTTTCTGCTCGAACATTAAATGCCTCCAAATGGTATTTAATTAACTTCCCGGGGTGAAGAAACACTTTTTGAGAACTCAGAGTGAGTAAATTGGCCATTTTCATGCACTTTTAACCATTCCATAAATCTTGTGTTTAGGGCCCCTGGAAGCATGAAAATCACTTTAAACATGCTAATTTTAGCTCTAACACTGATGATCCACCGACAAATGTGAACTGACGTTCAAAAATAAAACATTTGAAAACGGACCATTTTCCACATTTCTGAAGCATGACGTAATGGGGGGTGTTATCTCTTTTGTCGAAAATCAGCCGTTTTTGCTCAAACATTAAATGCCTCCAAATGGTATTTAAATAACTTCCCGGGGTGAAGAAACCCTTTTTGAGAACTCAGAGTGAGTAAATTGGCCATTTTCATGCACTTTTAACCATTCCATAAATCTTGTGTTTAGGGCCCCTGGAAGCATGAAAATCACTTTAAACATGCTAATTTTAGCTCTAACACTGATGATCCACCTACAAATGTGAACTGACGTTCAAAAATAAAACATTTGAAAACGGACCATTTTCCACATTTCTGAAGCATGACGTAATGGGGGGGTGTTATCTCTTTTGTCGAAAATCAGCCGTTTTTGCTCGAACATTAAATGCCTCCAAATGGTATTTAATTAACTTCCCGGGGTGAAGAAACCCTTTTTGAGAACTCAGAGTGAGTAAATTGGCCATTTTCATGCACTTTTAACCATTCCATAAATCTTGTGTTTAGGGCCCCTGGAAGCATGAAAATCACTTTAAACATGCTAATGTTAGCTCCAACACTGATGATCCACCTACAAATGTGAACTGACATTCAAAAATAAAACATTTTAAAACGGACCATTTTCCACATTTCTGAAGCATGACGTAATGGGGGGGTGTTATCTCTTTTGTCAAAAATCAGCTGTTTTTGATTGAACATTAAATGCCTCCAAATAGTATTTAATTCACTTCCCGAGCCCCTGGAAGCATGAACATCACTATAAACATGCTAATTTTAGCTCTAACACTGATGATCCACCTACAAATGTGAACTGACGTTCCAAAATAAAACATTTGAAAACGGACCATTTTCCACATTTCTGAAGCATGACTTAATGGGGGGGTGTTATCTCATTTGTCGAAAATCAGCCGTTTCTGCTCGAACATTAAATGCCTCCAAATGGTATTTAATTAACTTCCCGGGGTGAAGAAACACTTTTTGAGAACTCAGAGTGAGTAAATTGGCCATTTTCATGCACTTTTAACCATTCCATAAATCTTGTGTTTAGGGCCCCTGGAAGCATGAAAATCACTTTAAACATGCTAATTTTAGCTCTAACACTGATGATCCACCGACAAATGTGAACTGACGTTCAAAAATAAAACATTTGAAAACGGACCATTTTCCACATTTCTGAAGCATGACGTAATGGGGGGTGTTATCTCTTTTGTCGAAAATCAGCCGTTTTTGCTCAAACATTAAATGCCTCCAAATGGTATTTAAATAACTTCCCGGGGTGAAGAAACCCTTTTTGAGAACTCAGAGTGAGTAAATTGGCCATTTTCATGCACTTTTAACCATTCCATAAATCTTGTGTTTAGGGCCCCTGGAAGCATGAAAATCACTTTAAACATGCTAATTTTAGCTCTAACACTGATGATCCACCTACAAATGTGAACTGACGTTCAAAAATAAAACATTTGAAAACGGACCATTTTCCACATTTCTGAAGCATGACGTAATGGGGGGTGTTATCTCTTTTGTCAAAAATCAGCTGTTTTTGCTTGAACATTAAATTCCTCCAAATAGTATTTAATTCACTTCCCGAGCCCCTGGAAGCATGAAAATCACTTTAAACGTGCTAATTTTAGCTCTAACACTGATGATCCACCTACAAATGTGAACTGACGTTCAAAAATAAAACATTTGAAAACTGACCATTTTCCACATTTCTGAAGCAAGACGTAATGGGGGGGTGTTATCTCTTTTGTCGAAAATCAGAAGTTTTTGCTCGAACATTAAATGCCTCTAAATGGTATTTAATTAACTTCCCGGGGTGAAGAAACCATTTTTGAGAACTCAGAGTGAGTAAATTGACCATTTTCATGCACTTTTAACCATTCCATAAATCTTGTGTTTAGGGCCCCTGGAAGCATGAAAATCACTTTAAACATGCTAATTTTAGCTCTAACACTGATGATCCACCTACAAATGTGAACTGAAATTCAAAAATAAAACATTTGAAAACGGACCATTTTCCACATTTCTGAAGCATGACGTAATGGGGGGGTGTTATCTCTTTTGTCAAAAATCAGCTGTTTTTGATTGAACATTAAATGCCTCCAAATAGTATTTAATTAACTTCCCGAGCCCCTGGAAGCATGAAAATCACTTTAAACATGCTCATTTTAGCTCTAACACTGATGATCCACCTACAAAATGTGAACTGACGTTCAAAAATAAAACATTTGAAAACGGACCATTTTCCACATTTCTGAAGCATGACGTAATGGGGGGGTGTTATCTCTTTTGTCGAAAATCATCCGTTTTTGCTCGAACATTAAATGCCTCCAAATGGTATTTAATTAACTTCCCGGGGTGAAGAAACCCTTTTTGAGAACTCAGAGTGAGTAAATTGGCCATTTTCATGCACTTTTAACCATTCCATAAATCTTGTGTTTAGGGCCCCTGGAAGCATGAAAATCACTTTAAACATGCTAATTTTAGCTCTAACACTGATGATCCACCTACAAATGTGAACTGACGTTCAAAAATAAAACATTTTAAAACGGACCATTTTCCACATTTCTGAAGCATGACGTAATGGGGGGGTGTTATCTCTTTTGTCAAAAATCAGCTGTTTTTGCTTGAACATTAAATGCCTCCAAATAGTATTTAATTCACTTCCCGAGCCCCTGGAAGCATGAAAATCACTTTAAACATGCTAATTTTAGCTCTAACACTGATGATCCACCTACAAATGTGAACTGACGTTCAAAAATAAAACATTTGAAAACGGACCATTTTCCACATTTCTGAAGCATGACGTAATGGGGGGGGTGTTATCTCTTTTGTCGAAAATCAGCAGTTTTTGCTCGAACATTAAATGCCTCCAAATGGTATTTAATTAACTTCCCGGGGTGAAGAAACCCTTTTTGAGAACTCAGAGTGAGTAAATTGGCCATTTTCATGCACTTTTAACCATTCCATAAATCTTGTGTTTAGGGCCCCTGGAAGCATGAAAATCACTTTAAACATGCTAATTTTAGCTCTAACACTGATGATCCACCTACAAATGTGAACTGAAATTCAAAAATAAAACATTTGAAAACGGACCATTTTCCACATTTCTGAAGCATGACGTAATGGGGGGGTGTTATCTCTTTTGTCAAAAATCAGCTGTTTTTGATTGAACATTAAATGCCTCCAAATAGTATTTAATTCACTTCCCGAGCCCCTGGAAGCATGAAAATCACTTTAAACATGCTCATTTTAGCTCTAACACTGATGATCCACCTACAAATGTGAACTGACGTTCAAAAATAAAACATTTGAAAACGGACCATTTTCCACATTTCTGAAGCATGACGTAATGGGGGGGTGTTACCTCTTTTGTCGAAAATCAGCCGTTTTTGCTCGAACAATAAATGCCTCCAAATGGTATTTAATTAACTTCCCGGGGTGAAGAAACCCTTTTTGAGAAATCAGAGTGAGTAAATTGGCCATTTTCATGCACTTTTAACCATTCCATAAATCTTGTGTTTAGGGCCCCTGGAAGCATGAAAATCACTTTAAACATGCTAATTTTAGCTCTAACACTGATGATCCACCTACAAATGTGAACTGACGTTCAAAAATAAAACATTTGAAAACGGACCATTTTCCACATTTCTGAAGCATGACGTAATGGGGGGTGTTATCTCTTTTGTCGAAAATCAGCCGTTTTTGCTCAAACATTAAATGCCTCCAAATGGTATTTAAATAACTTCCCGGGGTGAAGAAACCCTTTTTGAGAACTCAAAGAGAGTAAATTGGCCATTTTCATGCACTTTTAACCATTCCATAAATCTTGTGTTTAGGGCCCCTGGAAGCATGAAAATCACTTTAAACATGCTAATTTTAGCTCTAACACTGATGATCCACCTACAAATGTGAACTGACGTTCAAAAATAAAACATTTGAAAACGGACCATTTTCCACATTTCTGAAGCATGACGTAATGGGGGGGTGTTATCTCTTTTGTCAAAAATCAGCTGTTTTTGCTTGAACATTAAATGCCTCCAAATAGTATTTAATTCACTTCCCGAGCCCCTGGAAGCATGAAAATCACTTTAAACATGCTAATTTTAGCTCTAACACTGATGATCCACCTACAAATGTGAACTGACGTTCAAAAATAAAACATTTGAAAACGGACCATTTTCCACATTTCTGAAGCATGACGTAATGGGGGGGTGTTATCTCTTTTGTCGAAAATCAGCCGTTTTTGCTCGAACATTAAATGCCTCCAAATGGTATTTAATTAACTTCCCGGGGTGAAGAAACCCTTTTTGAGAACTCAGAGTGAGTAAATTGGCCATTTTCATGCACTTTTAACCATTCCATAAATCTTGTGTTTAGGGCCCCTGGAAGCATGAAAATCACTTTAAACATGCTAATTTTAGCTCCAACACTGATGATCCACCTACAAATGTGAACTGACATTCAAAAATAAAACATTTTAAAACGGAACATTTTCCACATTTCTGAAGCATGACGTAATGGGGGGGTGTTATCTCTTTTGTCAAAAATCAGCTGTTTTTGATTGAACATTAAATGCCTCCAAATAGTATTTAATTCACTTCCCGAGCCCCTGGAAGCATGAACATCACTATAAACATGCTAATTTTAGCTCTAACACTGATGATCCACCTACAAATGTGAACTGACGTTCCAAAATAAAACATTTGAAAACGGACCATTTTCCACATTTCTGAAGCATGACTTAATGGGGGGGTGTTATCTCTTTTGTCGAAAATCAGCCGTTTCTGCTCGAACATTAAATGCCTCCAAATGGTATTTAATTAACTTCCCGGGGTGAAGAAACACTTTTTGAGAACTCAGAGTGAGTAAATTGGCCATTTTCATGCACTTTTAACCATTCCATAAATCTTGTGTTTAGGGCCCCTGGAAGCATGAAAATCACTTTAAACATTCTAATTTTAGCTCTAACACTGATGATCCACCGACAAATGTGAACTGACGTTCAAAAATAAAACATTTGAAAACGGACCATTTTCCACATTTCTGAAGCATGACGTAATGGGGGGGTGTTATCTCTTTTGTCGAAAATCAGCCGTTTTTGCTCGAACATTAAATGCCTCCAAATGGTATTTAATTAACTTCCCGGGGTGAAGAAACCCTTTTTGAGAACTCAGAGAGAGTAAATTGGCCATTTTCATGCACTTTTAACCATTCCATAAATCTTGTGTTTAGGGCCCCTGGAAGCATGAAAATCACTTTAAACATGCTAATTTTAGCTCTAACACTGATGATCCACCTACAAATGTGAACTGACGTTCAAAAATAAAACATTTGAAAACGGACCATTTTCCACATTTCTGAAGCATGACGTAATGGGGGGGTGTTATCTCTTTTGTCGAAAATCAGCCGTTTTTGCTCGAACATTAAATGCCTCCAAATGGTATTTAATTAACTTCCCGGGGTGAAGAAACCCTTTTTGAGAACTCAGAGTGAGTAAATTGGCCATTTTCATGCACTTTTAACCATTCCATACATCTTCTGTTTAGGGCCCCTGGAAGCATGAAAATCACTTTAAACATGCTAATTTTAGCTCTAACACTGATGATCCACCTACAAATGTGAACTGACGTTCAAAAATAAAACATTTGAAAACGGACCATTTTCCACATTTCTGAAGCATGACGTAATGGGGGGGTGTTATCTCTTTTGTCAAAAATCAGCTGTTTTTGCTTGAACATTAAATGCCTCCAAATAGTATTTAATTCACTTCCCGAGCCCCTGGAAGCATGAAAATCACTTTAAACATGCTAATTTTAGCTCTAACACTGATGATCCACCTACAAATGTGAACTGACGTTCAAAAATAAAACATTTGAAAACGGACCATTTTCCACATTTCTGAAGCATGACGTAATGGGGGGGTGTTATCTCTTTTGTCGAAAATCAGCCGTTTTTGCTCGAACATTAAATGCCTCCAAATGGTATTTAATTAACTTCCCGGGGTGAAGAAACCCTTTTTGAGAACTCAGAGTGAGTAAATTGGCCATTTTCATGCACTTTTAACCATTCCATAAATCTTGTGTTTAGGGCCCCTGGAAGCATGAAAATCACTTTAAACATGCTAATTTTAGCTCCAACACTGATGATCCACCTACAAATGTGAACTGACATTCAAAAATAAAACATTTTAAAACGGACCATTTTCCACATTTCTGAAGCATGACGTAATGGGGGGGTGTTATCTCTTTTGTCAAAAATCAGCTGTTTTTGATTGAACATTAAATGCCTCCAAATAGTACTTAATTCACTTCCCGAGCCCCTGGAAGCATGAACATCACTATAAACATGCTAATTTTAGCTCTAACACTGATGATCCACCTACAAATGTGAACTGACGTTCCAAAATAAAACATTTGAAAACGGACCATTTTCCACATTTCTGAAGCATGACTTAATGGGGGGGTGTTATCTCTTTTGTCGAAAATCAGCCGTTTCTGCTCGAACATTAAATGCCTCCAAATGGTATTTAATTAACTTCCCGGGGTGAAGAAACACTTTTTGAGAACTCAGAGTGAGTAAATTGGCCATTTTCATGCACTTTTAACCATTCCATAAATCTTGTGTTTAGGGCCCCTGGAAGCATGAAAATCACTTTAAACATTCTAATTTTAGCTCTAACACTGATGATCCACCGACAAATGTGAACTGACGTTCAAAAATAAAACATTTGAAAACGGACCATTTTCCACATTTCTGAAGCATGACGTAATGGGGAGGTGTTATCTCTTTTGTCAAAAATCTGCTGTTTTTGCTTGAACATTAAATGCTTTCAAATAGTATTTAATTCACTTCCCGAGCCCCTGGAAGCATGAAAATCACTTTAAACATGCTAATTTTAGCTCTAACACTGATGATCCACCTACAAATGTGAACTGACGTTCAAAAATAAAACATTTGAAAACGGACCATTTTCCACATTTCTGAAGCATGACGTAATGGGGGGGTGTTATCTCTTTTGTCGAAAATCAGCCGTTTTTGCTCGAACATTAAATGCCTCCAAATGGTATTTAATTAACTTCCCGGGGTGAAGAAACCCTTTTTGAGAACCCAGAGTGAGTAAATTGGCCATTTTCATGCACTTTTAACCATTCCATAAATCTTGTGTTTAGGGCCCCTGGAAGCATGAAAATCACTTCAAACATGCTAATTTTAGCTCTAACACTGATGATCCACCTACAAATGTGAACTGACGTTCAAAAATAAAACATTTGAAAACGGACCATTTTCCACATTTCTGAAGCATTACGTAATGGGGTGGTGTTATCTCTTTTGTCAAAAATCAGCTGTTTTTGATTGAACATTAAATGCCTCCAAATAGTATTTAATTCACTTCCCGAGCCCCTGGAAGCATGAAAATCACTTTAAACATGCTAATTTTAGCTCTAACACTGATGATCCACCTACAAATGTGAACTGATGTTCAAAAATAAAACATTTGAAAACGGACCATTTTCCACATTTCTGAAGCATGACGTAATGGGGGGGGTGTTAATCTCTTTTGTCGAAAATTAGCCGTTTTGCTCGAACATTAAATGCCTCCAAATGGTATTTAATTAACTTCCCGGGGTGAAGAAACCCTTTTTGAGAACTCAGAGTGAGTAAATTGGCCATTTTCATGCACTTTTAACCATTCCATAAATCTTGTGTTTAGGGCCCCTGGAAGCATGAAAATCACTTTAAACATGCTAATTTTAGCTCTAACACTGATGATCCACCTACAAATGTGAACTGACGTTCAAAAATAAAACATTTGAAAACGGACCATTTTCCACATTTCTGAAGCATGACGTAATGGGGGGGTGTTATCTCTTTTGTCAAAAATCAGCTGTTTTTGCTTGAACATTAAATGCCTCCAAATAGTATTTAATTCACTTCCCGAGCCCCTGGAAGCATGAAAATCACTTTAAACATGCTAATTTTAGCTCTAACACTGATGATCCACCTACAAATGTGAACTGACGTTCAAAAATAAAACATTTGAAAACGGACCATTTTCCACATTTCTGAAGCATGACGTAATGGGGGGGTGTTATCTCTTTTGTCGAAAATCAGCCGTTTTTTATCGAACATTAAATGCCTCCAAATGGTATTTAATTAACTTCCCGGGGTGAAGAAACCCTTTTTGAGAACTCAGAGTGAGTAAATTGGCCATTTTCATGCACTTTTAACCATTCCATAAATCTTGTGTTTAGGGCCCCTGAAAGCATGAAAATCACTTTAAACATGCTAATTTTAGCTCTAACACTGATGATCCACCTACAAATGTGAACTGACGTTCAAAAATAAAACATTTGAAAACGGACCATTTTCCACATTTCTGAAGCATGACGTAATGGGGGGGTGTTATCTCTTTTGTCAAAAATCAGCTGTTTTTGCTTGAACATTAAATGCCTCCAAATAGTATTTAATTCACTTCCCGAGCCCCTGGAAGCATGAAAATCACTTTAAACATGCTAATTTTAGCTCTAACACTGATGATCCACCTACAAATGTGAACTGACGTTCAAAAATAAAACATTTGAAAACGGACCATTTTCCACATTTCTGAAGCATGACGTAATGGGGGGGTGTTATCTCTTTTGTCGAAAATCAGCCGTTTTTGCTCGAACATTAAATGCCTCCAAATGGTATTTAATTAACTTCCCGGGGTGAAGAAACCCTTTTTGAGAACTCAGAGTGAGTAAATTGGCCATTTTCATGCACTTTTAACCATTCCATAAATCTTGTGTTTAGGGCCCATGGAAGTATGAAAATCACTTTAAACGTGCTAATTTTAGCTCTAACACTGATGATCCACCTACAAATGTGAACTGACGTTCAAAAATAAAACATTTGAAAACGGACCATTTTCCACATTTCTGAAGCATGACGTAATGGGGGGGTGTTATCTCTTTTGTCAAAAATCAGCTGTTTTTGCTTGAACATTAAATGCCTCCAAATAGTATTTAATTCACTTCCCGAGCCCCTGGAAGCATGAAAATCACTTTAAACATGCTAATTTTAGCTCTAACACTGATGATCCACCTACAAATGTGAACTGACGTTCAAAAATAAAACATTTGAAAACGGACCATTTTCCACATTTCTGAAGCATGACGTAATGGGGGGGTGTTATCTCTTTTGTCGAAAATCAGCCGTTTTTGCTCGAACATTAAATGCCTCCAAATGGTATTTAATTAACTTCCCGGGGTGAAGAAACCCTTTTTGAGAACTCAGAGTGAGTAAATTGGCCATTTTCATGCACTTTTAACCATTCCATAAATCTTGTGTTTAGGGCCCCTGGAAGCATGAAAATCACTTTAAACATGCTAATTTTAGCTCTAACACTGATGATCCACCTACAAATGTGAACTGACGTTCAAAAATAAAACATTTGAAAACGGACCATTTTCCACATTTCTGAAGCATGACGTAATGGGGGGGTGTTATCTCTTTTGTCGAAAATCAGCCGTTTTTGCTCGAACATTAAATGCCTCCAAATGGTATTTAATTAACTTCCCGGGGTGAAGAAACCCTTTTTGAGAACTCAGAGTGAGTAAATTGGCCATTTTCATGCACTTTTAACCATTCCATACATCTTCTGTTTAGGGCCCCTGGAAGCATGAAAATCACTTTAAACATGCTAATTTTAGCTCTAACACTGATGATCCACCTACAAATGTGAACTGACGTTCAAAAATAAAACATTTGAAAACGGACCATTTTCCACATTTCTGAAGCATGACGTAATGGGGGGGTGTTATCTCTTTTGTCAAAAATCAGCTGTTTTTGCTTGAACATTAAATGCCTCCAAATAGTATTTAATTCACTTCCCGAGCCCCTGGAAGCATGAAAATCACTTTAAACATGCTAATTTTAGCTCTAACACTGATGATCCACCTACAAATGTGAACTGACGTTCAAAAATAAAACATTTGAAAACGGACCATTTTCCACATTTCTGAAGCATGACGTAATGGGGGGGTGTTATCTCTTTTGTCGAAAATCAGCCGTTTTTGCTCGAACATTAAATGCCTCCAAATGGTATTTAATTAACTTCCCGGGGTGAAGAAACCCTTTTTGAAAACTCAGAGTGAGTAAATTGGCCATTTTCATGCACTTTTAACCATTCCATAAATCTTGTGTTTAGGGCCCCTGGAAGCATGAAAATCACTTTAAACATGCTAATTTTAGCTCCAACACTGATGATCCACCTACAAATGTGAACTGACATTCAAAAATAAAACATTTTAAAACGGACCATTTTCCACATTTCTGAAGCATGACGTAATGGGGGGGTGTTATCTCTTTTGTCAAAAATCAGCTGTTTTTGATTGAACATTAAATGCCTCCAAATAGTATTTAATTCACTTCCCGAGCCCCTGGAAGCATGAACATCACTATAAACATGCTAATTTTAGCTCTAACACTGATGATCCACCTACAAATGTGAACTGACGTTCCAAAATAAAACATTTGAAAACGGACCATTTTCCACATTTCTGAAGCATGACTTAATGGGGGGGTGTTATCTCATTTGTCGAAAATCAGCCGTTTCTGCTCGAACATTAAATGCCTCCAAATGGTATTTAATTAACTTCCCGGGGTGAAGAAACACTTTTTGAGAACTCAGAGTGAGTAAATTGGCCATTTTCATGCACTTTTAACCATTCCATAAATCTTGTGTTTAGGGCCCCTGGAAGCATGAAAATCACTTTAAACATGCTAATTTTAGCTCTAACACTGATGATCCACCGACAAATGTGAACTGACGTTCAAAAATAAAACATTTGAAAACGGACCATTTTCCACATTTCTGAAGCATGACGTAATGGGGGGTGTTATCTCTTTTGTCGAAAATCAGCCGTTTTTGCTCAAACATTAAATGCCTCCAAATGGTATTTAAATAACTTCCCGGGGTGAAGAAACCCTTTTTGAGAACTCAGAGTGAGTAAATTGGCCATTTTCATGCACTTTTAACCATTCCATAAATCTTGTGTTTAGGGCCCCTGGAAGCATGAAAATCACTTTAAACATGCTAATTTTAGCTCTAACACTGATGATCCACCTACAAATGTGAACTGACGTTCAAAAATAAAACATTTGAAAACGGACCATTTTCCACATTTCTGAAGCATGACGTAATGGGGGTGTTATCTCTTTTGTCAAAAATCAGCTGTTTTTGCTTGAACATTAAATTCCTCCAAATAGTATTTAATTCACTTCCCGAGCCCCTGGAAGCATGAAAATCACTTTAAACGTGCTAATTTTAGCTCTAACACTGATGATCCACCTACAAATGTGAACTGACGTTCAAAAATAAAACATTTGCAAACTGACCATTTTCCACATTTCTGAAGCAAGACGTAATGGGGGGGTGTTATCTCTTTTGTCGAAAATCAGAAGTTTTTGCTCGAACATTAAATGCCTCTAAATGGTATTTAATTAACTTCCCGGGGTGAAGAAACCATTTTTGAGAACTCAGAGTGAGTAAATTGACCATTTTCATGCACTTTTAACCATTCCATAAATCTTGTGTTTAGGGCCCCTGGAAGCATGAAAATCACTTTAAACATGCTAATTTTAGCTCTAACACTGATGATCCACCTACAAATGTGAACTGAAATTCAAAAATAAAACATTTGAAAACGGACCATTTTCCACATTTCTGAAGCATGACGTAATGGGGGGGTGTTATCTCTTTTGTCAAAAATCAGCTGTTTTTGATTGAACATTAAATGCCTCCAAATAGTATTTAATTAACTTCCCGAGCCCCTGGAAGCATGAAAATCACTTTAAACATGCTCATTTTAGCTCTAACACTGATGATCCACCTACAAAATGTGAACTGACGTTCAAAAATAAAACATTTGAAAACGGACCATTTTCCACATTTCTGAAGCATGACGTAATGGGGGGGTGTTATCTCTTTTGTCGAAAATCATCCGTTTTTGCTCGAACATTAAATGCCTCCAAATGGTATTTAATTAACTTCCCGGGGTGAAGAAACCCTTTTTGAGAACTCAGAGTGAGTAAATTGGCCATTTTCATGCACTTTTAACCATTCCATAAATCTTGTGTTTAGGGCCCCTGGAAGCATGAAAATCACTTTAAACATGCTAATTTTAGCTCTAACACTGATGATCCACCTACAAATGTGAACTGACGTTCAAAAATAAAACATTTTAAAACGGACCATTTTCCACATTTCTGAAGCATGACGTAATGGGGGGGTGTTATCTCTTTTGTCAAAAATCAGCTGTTTTTGCTTGAACATTAAATGCCTCCAAATAGTATTTAATTCACTTCCCGAGCCCCTGGAAGCATGAAAATCACTTTAAACATGCTAATTTTAGCTCTAACACTGATGATCCACCTACAAATGTGAACTGACGTTCAAAAATAAAACATTTGAAAACGGACCATTTTCCACATTTCTGAAGCATGACGTAATGGGGGGGGTGTTATCTCTTTTGTCGAAAATCAGCAGTTTTTGCTCGAACATTAAATGCCTCCAAATGGTATTTAATTAACTTCCCGGGGTGAAGAAACCCTTTTTGAGAACTCAGAGTGAGTAAATTGGCCATTTTCATGCACTTTTAACCATTCCATAAATCTTGTGTTTAGGGCCCCTGGAAGCATGAAAATCACTTTAAACATGCTAATTTTAGCTCTAACACTGATGATCCACCTACAAATGTGAACTGAAATTCAAAAATAAAACATTTGAAAACGGACCATTTTCCACATTTCTGAAGCATGACGTAATGGGGGGGTGTTATCTCTTTTGTCAAAAATCAGCTGTTTTTGATTGAACATTAAATGCCTCCAAATAGTATTTAATTCACTTCCCGAGCCCCTGGAAGCATGAAAATCACTTTAAACATGCTCATTTTAGCTCTAACACTGATGATCCACCTACAAATGTGAACTGACGTTCAAAAATAAAACATTTGAAAACGGACCATTTTCCACATTTCTGAAGCATGACGTAATGGGGGGTGTTATCTCTTTTGTCGAAAATCAGCCGTTTTTGCTCAAACATTAAATGCCTCCAAATGGTATTTAAATAACTTCCCGGGGTGAAGAAACCCTTTTTGAGAACTCAGAGAGAGTAAATTGGCCATTTTCATGCACTTTTAACCATTCCATAAATCTTGTGTTTAGGGCCCCTGGAAGCATGAAAATCACTTTAAACATGCTAATTTTAGCTCTAACACTGATGATCCACCTACAAATGTGAACTGACGTTCAAAAATAAAACATTTGAAAACGGACCATTTTCCACATTTCTGAAGCATGACGTAATGGGGGGGTGTTATCTCTTTTGTCAAAAATCAGCTGTTTTTGCTTGAACATTAAATGCCTCCAAATAGTATTTAATTCACTTCCCGAGCCCCTGGAAGCATGAAAATCACTTTAAACATGCTAATTTTAGCTCTAACACTGATGATCCACCTACAAATGTGAACTGACGTTCAAAAATAAAACATTTGAAAACGGACCATTTTCCACATTTCTGAAGCATGACGTAATGGGGGGGTGTTATCTCTTTTGTCGAAAATCAGCCGTTTTTGCTCGAACATTAAATGCCTCCAAATGGTATTTAATTAACTTCCCGGGGTGAAGAAACCCTTTTTGAGAACTCAGAGTGAGTAAATTGGCCATTTTCATGCACTTTTAACCATTCCATAAATCTTGTGTTTAGGGCCCCTGGAAGCATGAAAATCACTTTAAACATGCTAATTTTAGCTCCAACACTGATGATCCACCTACAAATGTGAACTGACATTCAAAAATAAAACATTTTAAAACGGAACATTTTCCACATTTCTGAAGCATGACGTAATGGGGGGGTGTTATCTCTTTTGTCAAAAATCAGCTGTTTTTGATTGAACATTAAATGCCTCCAAATAGTATTTAATTCACTTCCCGAGCCCCTGGAAGCATGAACATCACTATAAACATGCTAATTTTAGCTCTAACACTGATGATCCACCTACAAATGTGAACTGACGTTCCAAAATAAAACATTTGAAAACGGACCATTTTCCACATTTCTGAAGCATGACTTAATGGGGGGGTGTTATCTCTTTTGTCGAAAATCAGCCGTTTCTGCTCGAACATTAAATGCCTCCAAATGGTATTTAATTAACTTCCCGGGGTGAAGAAACACTTTTTGAGAACTCAGAGTGAGTAAATTGGCCATTTTCATGCACTTTTAACCATTCCATAAATCTTGTGTTTAGGGCCCCTGGAAGCATGAAAATCACTTTAAACATTCTAATTTTAGCTCTAACACTGATGATCCACCGACAAATGTGAACTGACGTTCAAAAATAAAACATTTGAAAACGGACCATTTTCCACATTTCTGAAGCATGACGTAATGGGGGGGTGTTATCTCTTTTGTCGAAAATCAGCCGTTTTTGCTCGAACATTAAATGCCTCCAAATGGTATTTAATTAACTTCCCGGGGTGAAGAAACCCTTTTTGAGAACTCAGAGAGAGTAAATTGGCCATTTTCATGCACTTTTAACCATTCCATAAATCTTGTGTTTAGGGCCCCTGGAAGCATGAAAATCACTTTAAACATGCTAATTTTAGCTCTAACACTGATGATCCACCTACAAATGTGAACTGACGTTCAAAAATAAAACATTTGAAAACGGACCATTTTCCACATTTCTGAAGCATGACGTAATGGGGGGGTGTTATCTCTTTTGTCGAAAATCAGCCGTTTTTGCTCGAACATTAAATGCCTCCAAATGGTATTTAATTAACTTCCCGGGGTGAAGAAACCCTTTTTGAGAACTCAGAGTGAGTAAATTGGCCATTTTCATGCACTTTTAACCATTCCATACATCTTCTGTTTAGGGCCCCTGGAAGCATGAAAATCACTTTAAACATGCTAATTTTAGCTCTAACACTGATGATCCACCTACAAATGTGAACTGACGTTCAAAAATAAAACATTTGAAAACGGACCATTTTCCACATTTCTGAAGCATGACGTAATGGGGGGGTGTTATCTCTTTTGTCAAAAATCAGCTGTTTTTGCTTGAACATTAAATGCCTCCAAATAGTATTTAATTCACTTCCCGAGCCCCTGGAAGCATGAAAATCACTTTAAACATGCTAATTTTAGCTCTAACACTGATGATCCACCTACAAATGTGAACTGACGTTCAAAAATAAAACATTTGAAAACGGACCATTTTCCACATTTCTGAAGCATGACGTAATGGGGGGGTGTTATCTCTTTTGTCGAAAATCAGCCGTTTTTGCTCGAACATTAAATGCCTCCAAATGGTATTTAATTAACTTCCCGGGGTGAAGAAACCCTTTTTGAGAACTCAGAGTGAGTAAATTGGCCATTTTCATGCACTTTTAACCATTCCATAAATCTTGTGTTTAGGGCCCCTGGAAGCATGAAAATCACTTTAAACATGCTAATTTTAGCTCCAACACTGATGATCCACCTACAAATGTGAACTGACATTCAAAAATAAAACATTTTAAAACGGACCATTTTCCACATTTCTGAAGCATGACGTAATGGGGGGGTGTTATCTCTTTTGTCAAAAATCAGCTGTTTTTGATTGAACATTAAATGCCTCCAAATAGTACTTAATTCACTTCCCGAGCCCCTGGAAGCATGAACATCACTATAAACATGCTAATTTTAGCTCTAACACTGATGATCCACCTACAAATGTGAACTGACGTTCCAAAATAAAACATTTGAAAACGGACCATTTTCCACATTTCTGAAGCATGACTTAATGGGGGGGTGTTATCTCTTTTGTCGAAAATCAGCCGTTTCTGCTCGAACATTAAATGCCTCCAAATGGTATTTAATTAACTTCCCGGGGTGAAGAAACACTTTTTGAGAACTCAGAGTGAGTAAATTGGCCATTTTCATGCACTTTTAACCATTCCATAAATCTTGTGTTTAGGGCCCCTGGAAGCATGAAAATCACTTTAAACATTCTAATTTTAGCTCTAACACTGATGATCCACCGACAAATGTGAACTGACGTTCAAAAATAAAACATTTGAAAACGGACCATTTTCCACATTTCTGAAGCATGACGTAATGGGGAGGTGTTATCTCTTTTGTCAAAAATCTGCTGTTTTTGCTTGAACATTAAATGCTTTCAAATAGTATTTAATTCACTTCCCGAGCCCCTGGAAGCATGAAAATCACTTTAAACATGCTAATTTTAGCTCTAACACTGATGATCCACCTACAAATGTGAACTGACGTTCAAAAATAAAACATTTGAAAACGGACCATTTTCCACATTTCTGAAGCATGACGTAATGGGGGGGTGTTATCTCTTTTGTCGAAAATCAGCCGTTTTTGCTCGAACATTAAATGCCTCCAAATGGTATTTAATTAACTTCCCGGGGTGAAGAAACCCTTTTTGAGAACCCAGAGTGAGTAAATTGGCCATTTTCATGCACTTTTAACCATTCCATAAATCTTGTGTTTAGGGCCCCTGGAAGCATGAAAATCACTTCAAACATGCTAATTTTAGCTCTAACACTGATGATCCACCTACAAATGTGAACTGACGTTCAAAAATAAAACATTTGAAAACGGACCATTTTCCACATTTCTGAAGCATTACGTAATGGGGTGGTGTTATCTCTTTTGTCAAAAATCAGCTGTTTTTGATTGAACATTAAATGCCTCCAAATAGTATTTAATTCACTTCCCGAGCCCCTGGAAGCATGAAAATCACTTTAAACATGCTAATTTTAGCTCTAACACTGATGATCCACCTACAAATGTGAACTGATGTTCAAAAATAAAACATTTGAAAACGGACCATTTTCCACATTTCTGAAGCATGACGTAATGGGGGGGGTGTTAATCTCTTTTGTCGAAAATTAGCCGTTTTGCTCGAACATTAAATGCCTCCAAATGGTATTTAATTAACTTCCCGGGGTGAAGAAACCCTTTTTGAGAACTCAGAGTGAGTAAATTGGCCATTTTCATGCACTTTTAACCATTCCATAAATCTTGTGTTTAGGGCCCCTGGAAGCATGAAAATCACTTTAAACATGCTAATTTTAGCTCTAACACTGATGATCCACCTACAAATGTGAACTGACGTTCAAAAATAAAACATTTGAAAACGGACCATTTTCCACATTTCTGAAGCATGACGTAATGGGGGGGTGTTATCTCTTTTGTCAAAAATCAGCTGTTTTTGCTTGAACATTAAATGCCTCCAAATAGTATTTAATTCACTTCCCGAGCCCCTGGAAGCATGAAAATCACTTTAAACATGCTAATTTTAGCTCTAACACTGATGATCCACCTACAAATGTGAACTGACGTTCAAAAATAAAACATTTGAAAACGGACCATTTTCCACATTTCTGAAGCATGACGTAATGGGGGGGTGTTATCTCTTTTGTCGAAAATCAGCCGTTTTTTATCGAACATTAAATGCCTCCAAATGGTATTTAATTAACTTCCCGGGGTGAAGAAACCCTTTTTGAGAACTCAGAGTGAGTAAATTGGCCATTTTCATGCACTTTTAACCATTCCATAAATCTTGTGTTTAGGGCCCCTGGAAGCATGAAAATCACTTTAAACATGCTAATTTTAGCTCTAACACTGATGATCCACCTACAAATGTGAACTGACGTTCAAAAATAAAACATTTGAAAACGGACCATTTTCCACATTTCTGAAGCATGACGTAATGGGGGGGGTGTTATCTCTTTTGTCGAAAATCAGCAGTTTTTGCTCGAACATTAAATGCCTCCAAATGGTATTTAATTAACTTCCCGGGGTGAAGAAACCCTTTTTGAGAACTCAGAGTGAGTAAATTGGCCATTTTCATGCACTTTTAACCATTCCATAAATCTTGTGTTTAGGGCCCCTGGAAGCATGAAAATCACTTTAAACATGCTAATTTTAGCTCTAACACTGATGATCCACCTACAAATGTGAACTGACGTTCAAAAATAAAACATTTGAAAACGGACCATTTTCCACATTTCTGAAGCATGACGTAATGGGGGGGTGTTATCTCTTTTGTCAAAAATCAGCTGTTTTTGCTTGAACATTAAATGCCTCCAAATAGTATTTAATTCACTTCCCGAGCCCCTGGAAGCATGAAAATCACTTTAAACATGCTAATTTTAGCTCTAACACTGATGATCCACCTACAAATGTGAACTGACGTTCAAAAATAAAACATTTGAAAACGGACCATTTTCCACATTTCTGAAGCATGACGTAATGGGGGGGTGTTATCTCTTTTGTCAAAAATCAGCTGTTTTTGCTTGAACATTAAATGCCTCCAAATAGTATTTAATTCACTTCCCGAGCCCCTGAAAGCATGAAAATCACTTTAAACATGCTAATTTTAGCTCTAACACTGATGATCCACCTACAAATGTGAACTGACGTTCAAAAATAAAACATTTGAAAACGGACCATTTTCCACATTTCTGAAGCATGACGTAATGGGGGGGTGTTATCTCTTTTGTCAAAAATCAGCTGTTTTTGCTTGAACATTAAATGCCTCCAAATAGTATTTAATTCACTTCCCGAGCCCCTGGAAGCATGAAAATCACTTTAAACATGCTAATTTTAGCTCTAACACTGATGATCCACCTACAAATGTGAACTGACGTTCAAAAATAAAACATTTGAAAACGGACCATTTTCCACATTTCTGAAGCATGACGTAATGGGGGGGTGTTATCTCTTTTGTCGAAAATCAGCCGTTTTTGCTCGAACATTAAATGCCTCCAAATGGTATTTAATTAACTTCCCGGGGTGAAGAAACCCTTTTTGAGAACTCAGAGTGAGTAAATTGGCCATTTTCATGCACTTTTAACCATTCCATAAATCTTGTGTTTAGGGCCCATGGAAGTATGAAAATCACTTTAAACGTGCTAATTTTAGCTCTAACACTGATGATCCACCTACAAATGTGAACTGACGTTCAAAAATAAAACATTTGAAAACGGACCATTTTCCACATTTCTGAAGCATGACGTAATGGGGGGGTGTTATCTCTTTTGTCAAAAATCAGCTGTTTTTGCTTGAACATTAAATGCCTCCAAATAGTATTTAATTCACTTCCCGAGCCCCTGGAAGCATGAAAATCACTTTAAACATGCTAATTTTAGCTCTAACACTGATGATCCACCTACAAATGTGAACTGACGTTCAAAAATAAAACATTTGAAAACGGACCATTTTCCACATTTCTGAAGCATGACGTAATGGGGGGGTGTTATCTCTTTTGTCGAAAATCAGCCGTTTTTGCTCGAACATTAAATGCCTCCAAATGGTATTTAATTAACTTCCCGGGGTGAAGAAACCCTTTTTGAGAACTCAGAGTGAGTAAATTGGCCATTTTCATGCACTTTTAACCATTCCATAAATCTTGTGTTTAGGGCCCCTGGAAGCATGAAAATCACTTTAAACATGCTAATTTTAGCTCTAACACTGATGATCCACCTACAAATGTGAACTGACGTTCAAAAATAAAACATTTGAAAACGGACCATTTTCCACATTTCTGAAGCATGACGTAATGGGGGGGGTGTTATCTCTTTTGTCGAAAATCAGCAGTTTTTGCTCGAACATTAAATGCCTCCAAATGGTATTTAATTAACTTCCCGGGGTGAAGAAACCCTTTTTGAGAACTCAGAGTGAGTAAATTGGCCATTTTCATGCACTTTTAACCATTCCATAAATCTTGTGTTTAGGGCCCCTGGAAGCATGAAAATCACTTTAAACATGCTAATTTTAGCTCTAACACTGATGATCCACCTACAAATGTGAACTGAAATTCAAAAATAAAACATTTGAAAACGGACCATTTTCCACATTTCTGAAGCATGACGTAATGGGGGGGTGTTATCTCTTTTGTCAAAAATCAGCTGTTTTTGATTGAACATTAAATGCCTCCAAATAGTATTTAATTCACTTCCCGAGCCCCTGGAAGCATGAAAATCACTTTAAACATGCTCATTTTAGCTCTAACACTGATGATCCACCTACAAATGTGAACTGACGTTCAAAAATAAAACATTTGAAAACGGACCATTTTCCACATTTCTGAAGCATGACGTAATGGGGGGGTGTTACCTCTTTTGTCGAAAATCAGCCGTTTTTGCTCGAACAATAAATGCCTCCAAATGGTATTTAATTAACTTCCCGGGGTGAAGAAACCCTTTTTGAGAAATCAGAGTGAGTAAATTGGCCATTTTCATGCACTTTTAACCATTCCATAAATCTTGTGTTTAGGGCCCCTGGAAGCATGAAAATCACTTTAAACATGCTAATTTTAGCTCTAACACTGATGATCCACCTACAAATGTGAACTGACGTTCAAAAATAAAACATTTGAAAACGGACCATTTTCCACATTTCTGAAGCATGACGTAATGGGGGGTGTTATCTCTTTTGTCGAAAATCAGCCGTTTTTGCTCAAACATTAAATGCCTCCAAATGGTATTTAAATAACTTCCCGGGGTGAAGAAACCCTTTTTGAGAACTCAGAGAGAGTAAATTGGCCATTTTCATGCACTTTTAACCATTCCATAAATCTTGTGTTTAGGGCCCCTGGAAGCATGAAAATCACTTTAAACATGCTAATTTTAGCTCTAACACTGATGATCCACCTACAAATGTGAACTGACGTTCAAAAATAAAACATTTGAAAACGGACCATTTTCCACATTTCTGAAGCATGACGTAATGGGGGGGTGTTATCTCTTTTGTCGAAAATCAGCCGTTTTTGCTCGAACATTAAATGCCTCCAAATGGTATTTAATTAACTTCCCGGGGTGAAGAAACCCTTTTTGAGAACTCAGAGTGAGTAAATTGGCCATTTTCATGCACTTTTAACCATTCCATACATCTTCTGTTTAGGGCCCCTGGAAGCATGAAAATCACTTTAAACATGCTAATTTTAGCTCTAACACTGATGATCCACCTACAAATGTGAACTGACGTTCAAAAATAAAACATTTGAAAACGGACCATTTTCCACATTTCTGAAGCATGACGTAATGGGGGGGTGTTATCTCTTTTGTCAAAAATCAGCTGTTTTTGCTTGAACATTAAATGCCTCCAAATAGTATTTAATTCACTTCCCGAGCCCCTGGAAGCATGAAAATCACTTTAAACATGCTAATTTTAGCTCTAACACTGATGATCCACCTACAAATGTGAACTGACGTTCAAAAATAAAACATTTGAAAACGGACCATTTTCCACATTTCTGAAGCATGACGTAATGGGGGGGTGTTATCTCTTTTGTCGAAAATCAGCCGTTTTTGCTCGAACATTAAATGCCTCCAAATGGTATTTAATTAACTTCCCGGGGTGAAGAAACCCTTTTTGAGAACTCAGAGTGAGTAAATTGGCCATTTTCATGCACTTTTAACCATTCCATAAATCTTGTGTTTAGGGCCCCTGGAAGCATGAAAATCACTTTAAACATGCTAATTTTAGCTCCAACACTGATGATCCACCTACAAATGTGAACTGACATTCAAAAATAAAACATTTTAAAACGGACCATTTTCCACATTTCTGAAGCATGACGTAATGGGGGGGTGTTATCTCTTTTGTCAAAAATCAGCTGTTTTTGATTGAACATTAAATGCCTCCAAATAGTATTTAATTCACTTCCCGAGCCCCTGGAAGCATGAACATCACTATAAACATGCTAATTTTAGCTCTAACACTGATGATCCACCTACAAATGTGAACTGACGTTCCAAAATAAAACATTTGAAAACGGACCATTTCCACATTTCTGAAGCATGACTTAATGGGGGGGTGTTATCTCATTTGTCGAAAATCAGCCGTTTCTGCTCGAACATTAAATGCCTCCAAATGGTATTTAATTAACTTCCCGGGGTGAAGAAACACTTTTTGAGAACTCAGAGTGAGTAAATTGGCCATTTTCATGCACTTTTAACCATTCCATAAATCTTGTGTTTAGGGCCCCTGGAAGCATGAAAATCACTTTAAACATGCTAATTTTAGCTCTAACACTGATGATCCACCGACAAATGTGAACTGACGTTCAAAAATAAAACATTTGAAAACGGACCATTTTCCACATTTCTGAAGCATGACGTAATGGGGGGTGTTATCTCTTTTGTCGAAAATCAGCCGTTTTTGCTCAAACATTAAATGCCTCCAAATGGTATTTAAATAACTTCCCGGGGTGAAGAAACCCTTTTTGAGAACTCAGAGTGAGTAAATTGGCCATTTTCATGCACTTTTAACCATTCCATAAATCTTGTGTTTAGGGCCCCTGGAAGCATGAAAATCACTTTAAACATGCTAATTTTAGCTCTAACACTGATGATCCACCTACAAATGTGAACTGACGTTCAAAAATAAAACATTTGAAAACGGACCATTTTCCACATTTCTGAAGCATGACGTAATGGGGGGTGTTATCTCTTTTGTCAAAAATCAGCTGTTTTTGCTTGAACATTAAATTCCTCCAAATAGTATTTAATTCACTTCCCGAGCCCCTGGAAGCATGAAAATCACTTTAAACGTGCTAATTTTAGCTCTAACACTGATGATCCACCTACAAATGTGAACTGACGTTCAAAAATAAAACATTTGAAAACTGACCATTTTCCACATTTCTGAAGCAAGACGTAATGGGGGGGTGTTATCTCTTTTGTCGAAAATCAGAAGTTTTTGCTCGAACATTAAATGCCTCTAAATGGTATTTAATTAACTTCCCGGGGTGAAGAAACCATTTTTGAGAACTCAGAGTGAGTAAATTGACCATTTTCATGCACTTTTAACCATTCCATAAATCTTGTGTTTAGGGCCCCTGGAAGCATGAAAATCACTTTAAACATGCTAATTTTAGCTCTAACACTGATGATCCACCTACAAATGTGAACTGAAATTCAAAAATAAAACATTTGAAAACGGACCATTTTCCACATTTCTGAAGCATGACGTAATGGGGGGGTGTTATCTCTTTTGTCAAAAATCAGCTGTTTTTGATTGAACATTAAATGCCTCCAAATAGTATTTAATTAACTTCCCGAGCCCCTGGAAGCATGAAAATCACTTTAAACATGCTCATTTTAGCTCTAACACTGATGATCCACCTACAAAATGTGAACTGACGTTCAAAAATAAAACATTTGAAAACGGACCATTTTCCACATTTCTGAAGCATGACGTAATGGGGGGGTGTTATCTCTTTTGTCGAAAATCATCCGTTTTTGTTCGAACATTAAATGCCTCCAAATGGTATTTAATTAACTTCCCGGGGTGAAGAAACCCTTTTTGAGAACTCAGAGTGAGTAAATTGGCCATTTTCATGCACTTTTAACCATTCCATAAATCTTGTGTTTAGGGCCCCTGGAAGCATGAAAATCACTTTAAACATGCTAATTTTAGCTCTAACACTGATGATCCACCTACAAATGTGAACTGACGTTCAAAAATAAAACATTTTAAAACGGACCATTTTCCACATTTCTGAAGCATGACGTAATGGGGGGGTGTTATCTCTTTTGTCAAAAATCAGCTGTTTTTGCTTGAACATTAAATGCCTCCAAATAGTATTTAATTCACTTCCCGAGCCCCTGGAAGCATGAAAATCACTTTAAACATGCTAATTTTAGCTCTAACACTGATGATCCACCTACAAATGTGAACTGACGTTCAAAAATAAAACATTTGAAAACGGACCATTTTCCACATTTCTGAAGCATGACGTAATGGGGGGGGTGTTATCTCTTTTGTCGAAAATCAGCAGTTTTTGCTCGAACATTAAATGCCTCCAAATGGTATTTAATTAACTTCCCGGGGTGAAGAAACCCTTTTTGAGAACTCAGAGTGAGTAAATTGGCCATTTTCATGCACTTTTAACCATTCCATAAATCTTGTGTTTAGGGCCCCTGGAAGCATGAAAATCACTTTAAACATGCTAATTTTAGCTCTAACTCTGATGATCCACCTACAAATGTGAACTGAAATTCAAAAATAAAACATTTGAAAACGGACCATTTTCCACATTTCTGAAGCATGACGTAATGGGGGGGTGTTATCTCTTTTGTCAAAAATCAGCTGTTTTTGATTGAACATTAAATGCCTCCAAATAGTATTTAATTCACTTCCCGAGCCCCTGGAAGCATGAAAATCACTTTAAACATGCTCATTTTAGCTCTAACACTGATGATCCACCTACAAATGTGAACTGACGTTCAAAAATAAAACATTTGAAAACGGACCATTTTCCACATTTCTGAAGCATGACGTAATGGGGGGGTGTTACCTCTTTTGTCGAAAATCAGCCGTTTTTGCTCGAACAATAAATGCCTCCAAATGGTATTTAATTAACTTCCCGGGGTGAAGAAACCCTTTTTGAGAAATCAGAGTGAGTAAATTGGCCATTTTCATGCACTTTTAACCATTCCATAAATCTTGTGTTTAGGGCCCCTGGAAGCATGAAAATCACTTTAAACATGCTAATTTTAGCTCTAACACTGATGATCCACCTACAAATGTGAACTGACGTTCAAAAATAAAACATTTGAAAACGGACCATTTTCCACATTTCTGAAGCATGACGTAATGGGGGGTGTTATCTCTTTTGTCGAAAATCAGCCGTTTTTGCTCAAACATTAAATGCCTCCAAATGGTATTTAAATAACTTCCCGGGGTGAAGAAACCCTTTTTGAGAACTCAGAGAGAGTAAATTGGCCATTTTCATGCACTTTTAACCATTCCATAAATCTTGTGTTTAGGGCCCCTGGAAGCATGAAAATCACTTTAAACATGCTAATTTTAGCTCTAACACTGATGATCCACCTACAAATGTGAACTGACGTTCAAAAATAAAACATTTGAAAACGGACCATTTTCCACATTTCTGAAGCATGACGTAATGGGGGGGTGTTATCTCTTTTGTCAAAAATCAGCTGTTTTTGCTTGAACATTAAATGCCTCCAAATAGTATTTAATTCACTTCCCGAGCCCCTGGAAGCATGAAAATCACTTTAAACATGCTAATTTTAGCTCTAACACTGATGATCCACCTACAAATGTGAACTGACGTTCAAAAATAAAACATTTGAAAACGGACCATTTTCCACATTTCTGAAGCATGACGTAATGGGGGGGTGTTATCTCTTTTGTCGAAAATCAGCCGTTTTTGCTCGAACATTAAATGCCTCCAAATGGTATTTAATTAACTTCCCGGGGTGAAGAAACCCTTTTTGAGAACTCAGAGTGAGTAAATTGGCCATTTTCATGCACTTTTAACCATTCCATAAATCTTGTGTTTAGGGCCCCTGGAAGCATGAAAATCACTTTAAACATGCTAATTTTAGCTCCAACACTGATGATCCACCTACAAATGTGAACTGACATTCAAAAATAAAACATTTTAAAACGGAACATTTTCCACATTTCTGAAGCATGACGTAATGGGGGGGTGTTATCTCTTTTGTCAAAAATCAGCTGTTTTTGATTGAACATTAAATGCCTCCAAATGGTATTTAATTCACTTCCCGAGCCCCTGGAAGCATGAACATCACTATAAACATGCTAATTTTAGCTCTAACACTGATGATCCACCTACAAATGTGAACTGACGTTCCCAAATAAAACATTTGAAAACGGACCATTTTCCACATTTCTGAAGCATGACTTAATGGGGGGGTGTTATCTCTTTTGTCGAAAATCAGCCGTTTCTGCTCGAACATTAAATGCCTCCAAATGGTATTTAATTAACTTCCCGGGGTGAAGAAACACTTTTTGAGAACTCAGAGTGAGTAAATTGGCCATTTTCATGCACTTTTAACCATTCCATAAATCTTGTGTTTAGGGCCCCTGGAAGCATGAAAATCACTTTAAACATTCTAATTTTAGCTCTAACACTGATGATCCACCGACAAATGTGAACTGACGTTCAAAAATAAAACATTTGAAAACGGACCATTTTCCACATTTCTGAAGCATGACGTAATGGGGGGGTGTTATCTCTTTTGTCGAAAATCAGCCGTTTTTGCTCGAACATTAAATGCCTCCAAATGGTATTTAATTAACTTCCCGGGGTGAAGAAACCCTTTTTGAGAACTCAGAGAGAGTAAATTGGCCATTTTCATGCACTTTTAACCATTCCATAAATCTTGTGTTTAGGGCCCCTGGAAGCATGAAAATCACTTTAAACATGCTAATTTTAGCTCTAACACTGATGATCCACCTACAAATGTGAACTGACGTTCAAAAATAAAACATTTGAAAACGGACCATTTTCCACATTTCTGAAGCATGACGTAATGGGGGGGTGTTATCTCTTTTGTCGAAAATCAGCCGTTTTTGCTCGAACATTAAATGCCTCCAAATGGTATTTAATTAACTTCCCGGGGTGAAGAAACCCTTTTTGAGAACTCAGAGTGAGTAAATTGGCCATTTTCATGCACTTTTAACCATTCCATACATCTTCTGTTTAGGGCCCCTGGAAGCATGAAAATCACTTTAAACATGCTAATTTTAGCTCTAACACTGATGATCCACCTACAAATGTGAACTGACGTTCAAAAATAAAACATTTGAAAACGGACCATTTTCCACATTTCTGAAGCATGACGTAATGGGGGGGTGTTATCTCTTTTGTCAAAAATCAGCTGTTTTTGCTTGAACATTAAATGCCTCCAAATAGTATTTAATTCACTTCCCGAGCCCCTGGAAGCATGAAAATCACTTTAAACATGCTAATTTTAGCTCTAACACTGATGATCCACCTACAAATGTGAACTGACGTTCAAAAATAAAACATTTGAAAACGGACCATTTTCCACATTTCTGAAGCATGACGTAATGGGGGGGTGTTATCTCTTTTGTCGAAAATCAGCCGTTTTTGCTCGAACATTAAATGCCTCCAAATGGTATTTAATTAACTTCCCGGGGTGAAGAAACCCTTTTTGAGAACTCAGAGTGAGTAAATTGGCCATTTTCATGCACTTTTAACCATTCCATAAATCTTGTGTTTAGGGCCCCTGGAAGCATGAAAATCACTTTAAACATGCTAATTTTAGCTCCAACACTGATGATCCACCTACAAATGTGAACTGACATTCAAAAATAAAACATTTTAAAACGGACCATTTTCCACATTTCTGAAGCATGACGTAATGGGGGGGGTGTTATCTCTTTTGTCAAAAATCAGCTGTTTTTGATTGAACATTAAATGCCTCCAAATAGTATTTAATTCACTTCCCGAGCCCCTGGAAGCATGAACATCACTATAAACATGCTAATTTTAGCTCTAACACTGATGATCCACCTACAAATGTGAACTGACGTTCCAAAATAAAACATTTGAAAACGGACCATTTTCCACATTTCTGAAGCATGACTTAATGGGGGGGTGTTATCTCTTTTGTCGAAAATCAGCCGTTTCTGCTCGAACATTAAATGCCTCCAAATGGTATTTAATTAACTTCCCGGGGTGAAGAAACACTTTTTGAGAACTCAGAGTGAGTAAATTGGCCATTTTCATGCACTTTTAACCATTCCATAAATCTTGTGTTTAGGGCCCCTGGAAGCATGAAAATCACTTTAAACATTCTAATTTTAGCTCTAACACTGATGATCCACCGACAAATGTGAACTGACGTTCAAAAATAAAACATTTGAAAACGGACCATTTTCCACATTTCTGAAGCATGACGTAATGGGGAGGTGTTATCTCTTTTGTCAAAAATCTGCTGTTTTTGCTTGAACATTAAATGCTTTCAAATAGTATTTAATTCACTTCCCGAGCCCCTGGAAGCATGAAAATCACTTTAAACATGCTAATTTTAGCTCTAACACTGATGATCCACCTACAAATGTGAACTGACGTTCAAAAATAAAACATTTGAAAACGGACCATTTTCCACATTTCTGAAGCATGACGTAATGGGGGGGTGTTATCTCTTTTGTCGAAAATCAGCCGTTTTTGCTCGAACATTAAATGCCTCCAAATGGTATTTAATTAACTTCCCGGGGTGAAGAAACCCTTTTTGAGAACCCAGAGTGAGTAAATTGGCCATTTTCATGCACTTTTAACCATTCCATAAATCTTGTGTTTAGGGCCCCTGGAAGCATGAAAATCACTTCAAACATGCTAATTTTAGCTCTAACACTGATGATCCACCTACAAATGTGAACTGACGTTCAAAAATAAAACATTTGAAAACGGACCATTTTCCACATTTCTGAAGCATTACGTAATGGGGTGGTGTTATCTCTTTTGTCAAAAATCAGCTGTTTTTGATTGAACATTAAATGCCTCCAAATAGTATTTAATTCACTTCCCGAGCCCCTGGAAGCATGAAAATCACTTTAAACATGCTAATTTTAGCTCTAACACTGATGATCCACCTACAAATGTGAACTGATGTTCAAAAATAAAACATTTGAAAACGGACCATTTTCCACATTTCTGAAGCATGACGTAATGGGGGGGGTGTTAATCTCTTTTGTCGAAAATTAGCCGTTTTGCTCGAACATTAAATGCCTCCAAATGGTATTTAATTAACTTCCCGGGGTGAAGAAACCCTTTTTGAGAACTCAGAGTGAGTAAATTGGCCATTTTCATGCACTTTTAACCATTCCATAAATCTTGTGTTTAGGGCCCCTGGAAGCATGAAAATCACTTTAAACATGCTAATTTTAGCTCTAACACTGATGATCCACCTACAAATGTGAACTGAGGTTCAAAAATAAAACATTTGAAAACGGACCATTTTCCACATTTCTGAAGCATGACGTAATGGGGGGGTGTTATCTCTTTTGTCAAAAATCAGCTGTTTTTGCTTGAACATTAAATGCCTCCAAATAGTATTTAATTCACTTCCCGAGCCCCTGGAAGCATGAAAATCACTTTAAACATGCTAATTTTAGCTCTAACACTGATGATCCACCTACAAATGTGAACTGACGTTCAAAAATAAAACATTTGAAAACGGACCATTTTCCACATTTCTGAAGCATGACGTAATGGGGGGGTGTTATCTCTTTTGTCGAAAATCAGCCGTTTTTTATCGAACATTAAATGCCTCCAAATGGTATTTAATTAACTTCCCGGGGTGAAGAAACCCTTTTTGAGAACTCAGAGTGAGTAAATTGGCCATTTTCATGCACTTTTAACCATTCCATAAATCTTGTGTTTAGGGCCCCTGAAAGCATGAAAATCACTTTAAACATGCTAATTTTAGCTCTAACACTGATGATCCACCTACAAATGTGAACTGACGTTCAAAAATAAAACATTTGAAAACGGACCATTTTCCACATTTCTGAAGCATGACGTAATGGGGGGGTGTAATCTCTTTTGTCAAAAATCAGCTGTTTTTGCTTGAACATTAAATGCCTCCAAATAGTATTTAATTCACTTCCCGAGCCCCTGGAAGCATGAAAATCACTTTAAACATGCTAATTTTAGCTCTAACACTGATGATCCACCTACAAATGTGAACTGACGTTCAAAAATAAAACATTTGAAAACGGACCATTTTCCACATTTCTGAAGCATGACGTAATGGGGGGGTGTTATCTCTTTTGTCGAAAATCAGCCGTTTTTGCTCGAACATTAAATGCCTCCAAATGGTATTTAATTAACTTCCCGGGGTGAAGAAACCCTTTTTGAGAACTCAGAGTGAGTAAATTGGCCATTTTCATGCACTTTTAACCATTCCATAAATCTTGTGTTTAGGGCCCATGGAAGTATGAAAATCACTTTAAACGTGCTAATTTTAGCTCTAACACTGATGATCCACCTACAAATGTGAACTGACGTTCAAAAATAAAACATTTGAAAACGGACCATTTTCCACATTTCTGAAGCATGACGTAATGGGGGGGTGTTATCTCTTTTGTCAAAAATCAGCTGTTTTTGCTTGAACATTAAATGCCTCCAAATAGTATTTAATTCACTTCCCGAGCCCCTGGAAGCATGAAAATCACTTTAAACATGCTAATTTTAGCTCTAACACTGATGATCCACCTACAAATGTGAACTGACGTTCAAAAATAAAACATTTGAAAACGGACCATTTTCCACATTTCTGAAGCATGACGTAATGGGGGGGTGTTATCTCTTTTGTCGAAAATCAGCCGTTTTTGCTCGAACATTAAATGCCTCCAAATGGTATTTAATTAACTTCCCGGGGTGAAGAAACCCTTTTTGAGAACTCAGAGTGAGTAAATTGGCCATTTTCATGCACTTTTAACCATTCCATAAATCTTGTGTTTAGGGCCCCTGGAAGCATGAAAATCACTTTAAACATGCTAATTTTAGCTCTAACACTGATGATCCACCTACAAATGTGAACTGACGTTCAAAAATAAAACATTTGAAAACGGACCATTTTCCACATTTCTGAAGCATGACGTAATGGGGGGGTGTTATCTCTTTTGTCGGAAATCAGCCGTTTTTGCTCGAACATTAAATGCCTCCAAATGGTATTTAATTAACTTCCCGGGGTGAAGAAACCCTTTTTGAGAACTCAGAGTGAGTAAATTGGCCATTTTCATGCACTTTTAACCATTCCATAAATCTTGTGTTTAGGGCCCCTGGAAGCATGAAAATCACTTTAAACATGCTAATTTTAGCTCTAACACTGATGATCCACCTACAAATGTGAACTGACGTTCAAAAATAAAACATTTGAAAACGGACCATTTTCCACATTTCTGAAGCATTACGTAATGGGGTGGTGTTATCTCTTTTGTCAAAAATCAGCTGTTTTTGATTGAACATTAAATGCCTCCAAATAGTATTTAATTCACTTCCCGAGCCCCTGGAAGCATGAAAATCACTTTAAACATGCTAATTTTAGCTCTAACACTGATGATCCACCTACAAATGTGAACTGATGTTCAAAAATAAAACATTTGCAAACGGACCATTTTCCACATTTCTGAAGCATGACGTAATGGGGGGTGTTATCTCTTTTGTCGAAAATTAGCCGTTTTTGCTCGAACATTAAATGCCTCCAAATGGTATTTAATTAACTTCCCGGGGTGAAGAAACCCTTTTTGAGAACTCAGAGTGAGTAAATTGGCCATTTTCATGCACTTTTAACCATTCCATAAATCTTGTGTTTAGGGCCCCTGGAAGCATGAAAATCACTTTAAACATGCTAATTTTAGCTCTAACACTGATGATCCACCTACAAATGTGAACTGACGTTCAAAAATAAAACATTTGAAAACGGACCATTTTCCACATTTCTGAAGCATGACGTAATGGGGGGGTGTTATCTCTTTTGTCAAAAATCAGCTGTTTTTGATTGAACATTAAATGCCTCCAAATAGTATTTAATTAACTTCCCGAGCCCCTGGAAGCATGAAAATCACTTTAAACATGCTCATTTTAGCTCTAACACTGATGATCCACCTACAAATGTGAACTGACGTTCAAAAATAAAACATTTGAAAACGGACCATTTTCCACATTTCTGAAGCATGACGTAATGGGGGGTGTTATCTCTTTTGTCGAAAATCAGCCGTTTTTGCTCAAACATTAAATGCCTCCAAATGGTATTTAAATAACTTCCCGGGGTGAAGAAACCCTTTTTGAGAACTCAGAGAGAGTAAATTGGCCATTTTCATGCACTTTTAACCATTCCATAAATCTTGTGTTTAGGGCCCCTGGAAGCATGAAAATCACTTTAAACATGCTAATTTTAGCTCTAACACTGATGATCCACCTACAAATGTGAACTGACGTTCAAAAATAAAACATTTGAAAACGGACCATTTTCCACATTTCTGAAGCATGACGTAATGGGGGGGTGTTATCTCTTTTGTCAAAAATCAGCTGTTTTTGCTTGAACATTAAATGCCTCCAAATAGTATTTAATTCACTTCCCGAGCCCCTGGAAGCATGAAAATCACTTTAAACATGCTAATTTTAGCTCTAACACTGATGATCCACCTACAAATGTGAACTGACGTTCAAAAATAAAACATTTGAAAACGGACCATTTTCCACATTTCTGAAGCATGACGTAATGGGGGGGTGTTATCTCTTTTGTCGAAAATCAGCCGTTTTTGCTCGAACATTAAATGCCTCCAAATGGTATTTAATTAACTTCCCGGGGTGAAGAAACCCTTTTTGAGAACTCAGAGTGAGTAAATTGGCCATTTTCATGCACTTTTAACCATTCCATAAATCTTGTGTTTAGGGCCCCTGGAAGCATGAAAATCACTTTAAACATGCTAATTTTAGCTCCAACACTGATGATCCACCTACAAATGTGAACTGACATTCAAAAATAAAACATTTTAAAACGGAACATTTTCCACATTTCTGAAGCATGACGTAATGGGGGGGTGTTATCTCTTTTGTCAAAAATCAGCTGTTTTTGATTGAACATTAAATGCCTCCAAATAGTATTTAATTCACTTCCCGAGCCCCTGGAAGCATGAACATCACTATAAACATGCTAATTTTAGCTCTAACACTGATGATCCACCTACAAATGTGAACTGACGTTCCAAAATAAAACATTTGAAAACGGACCATTTTCCACATTTCTGAAGCATGACTTAATGGGGGGGTGTTATCTCTTTTGTCGAAAATCAGCCGTTTCTGCTCGAACATTAAATGCCTCCAAATGGTATTTAATTAACTTCCCGGGGTGAAGAAACACTTTTTGAGAACTCAGAGTGAGTAAATTGGCCATTTTCATGCACTTTTAACCATTCCATAAATCTTGTGTTTAGGGCCCCTGGAAGCATGAAAATCACTTTAAACATTCTAATTTTAGCTCTAACACTGATGATCCACCGACAAATGTGAACTGACGTTCAAAAATAAAACATTTGAAAACGGACCATTTTCCACATTTCTGAAGCATGACGTAATGGGGGGGTGTTATCTCTTTTGTCGAAAATCAGCCGTTTTTGCTCGAACATTAAATGCCTCCAAATGGTATTTAATTAACTTCCCGGGGTGAAGAAACCCTTTTTGAGAACTCAGAGAGAGTAAATTGGCCATTTTCATGCACTTTTAACCATTCCATAAATCTTGTGTTTAGGGCCCCTGGAAGCATGAAAATCACTTTAAACATGCTAATTTTAGCTCTAACACTGATGATCCACCTACAAATGTGAACTGACGTTCAAAAATAAAACATTTGAAAACGGACCATTTTCCACATTTCTGAAGCATGACGTAATGGGGGGGTGTTATCTCTTTTGTCGAAAATCAGCCGTTTTTGCTCGAACATTAAATGCCTCCAAATGGTATTTAATTAACTTCCCGGGGTGAAGAAACCCTTTTTGAGAACTCAGAGTGAGTAAATTGGCCATTTTCATGCACTTTTAACCATTCCATACATCTTCTGTTTAGGGCCCCTGGAAGCATGAAAATCACTTTAAACATGCTAATTTTAGCTCTAACACTGATGATCCACCTACAAATGTGAACTGACGTTCAAAAATAAAACATTTGAAAACGGACCATTTTCCACATTTCTGAAGCATGACGTAATGGGGGGGTGTTATCTCTTTTGTCAAAAATCAGCTGTTTTTGCTTGAACATTAAATGCCTCCAAATAGTATTTAATTCACTTCCCGAGCCCCTGGAAGCATGAAAATCACTTTAAACATGCTAATTTTAGCTCTAACACTGATGATCCACCTACAAATGTGAACTGACGTTCAAAAATAAAACATTTGAAAACGGACCATTTTCCACATTTCTGAAGCATGACGTAATGGGGGGGTGTTATCTCTTTTGTCGAAAATCAGCCGTTTTTGCTCGAACATTAAATGCCTCCAAATGGTATTTAATTAACTTCCCGGGGTGAAGAAACCCTTTTTGAGAACTCAGAGTGAGTAAATTGGCCATTTTCATGCACTTTTAACCATTCCATAAATCTTGTGTTTAGGGCCCCTGGAAGCATGAAAATCACTTTAAACATGCTAATTTTAGCTCCAACACTGATGATCCACCTACAAATGTGAACTGACATTCAAAAATAAAACATTTTAAAACGGACCATTTTCCACATTTCTGAAGCATGACGTAATGGGGGGGTGTTATCTCTTTTGTCAAAAATCAGCTGTTTTTGATTGAACATTAAATGCCTCCAAATAGTACTTAATTCACTTCCCGAGCCCCTGGAAGCATGAACATCACTATAAACATGCTAATTTTAGCTCTAACACTGATGATCCACCTACAAATGTGAACTGACGTTCCAAAATAAAACATTTGAAAACGGACCATTTTCCACATTTCTGAAGCATGACTTAATGGGGGGGTGTTATCTCTTTTGTCGAAAATCAGCCGTTTCTGCTCGAACATTAAATGCCTCCAAATGGTATTTAATTAACTTCCCGGGGTGAAGAAACACTTTTTGAGAACTCAGAGTGAGTAAATTGGCCATTTTCATGCACTTTTAACCATTCCATAAATCTTGTGTTTAGGGCCCCTGGAAGCATGAAAATCACTTTAAACATTCTAATTTTAGCTCTAACACTGATGATCCACCGACAAATGTGAACTGACGTTCAAAAATAAAACATTTGAAAACGGACCATTTTCCACATTTCTGAAGCATGACGTAATGGGGAGGTGTTATCTCTTTTGTCAAAAATCTGCTGTTTTTGCTTGAACATTAAATGCTTTCAAATAGTATTTAATTCACTTCCCGAGCCCCTGGAAGCATGAAAATCACTTTAAACATGCTAATTTTAGCTCTAACACTGATGATCCACCTACAAATGTGAACTGACGTTCAAAAATAAAACATTTGAAAACGGACCATTTTCCACATTTCTGAAGCATGACGTAATGGGGGGGTGTTATCTCTTTTGTCGAAAATCAGCCGTTTTTGCTCGAACATTAAATGCCTCCAAATGGTATTTAATTAACTTCCCGGGGTGAAGAAACCCTTTTTGAGAACCCAGAGTGAGTAAATTGGCCATTTTCATGCACTTTTAACCATTCCATAAATCTTGTGTTTAGGGCCCCTGGAAGCATGAAAATCACTTCAAACATGCTAATTTTAGCTCTAACACTGATGATCCACCTACAAATGTGAACTGACGTTCAAAAATAAAACATTTGAAAACGGACCATTTTCCACATTTCTGAAGCATTACGTAATGGGGTGGTGTTATCTCTTTTGTCAAAAATCAGCTGTTTTTGATTGAACATTAAATGCCTCCAAATAGTATTTAATTCACTTCCCGAGCCCCTGGAAGCATGAAAATCACTTTAAACATGCTAATTTTAGCTCTAACACTGATGATCCACCTACAAATGTGAACTGATGTTCAAAAATAAAACATTTGAAAACGGACCATTTTCCACATTTCTGAAGCATGACGTAATGGGGGGGGTGTTAATCTCTTTTGTCGAAAATTAGCCGTTTTGCTCGAACATTAAATGCCTCCAAATGGTATTTAATTAACTTCCCGGGGTGAAGAAACCCTTTTTGAGAACTCAGAGTGAGTAAATTGGCCATTTTCATGCACTTTTAACCATTCCATAAATCTTGTGTTTAGGGCCCCTGGAAGCATGAAAATCACTTTAAACATGCTAATTTTAGCTCTAACACTGATGATCCACCTACAAATGTGAACTGACGTTCAAAAATAAAACATTTGAAAACGGACCATTTTCCACATTTCTGAAGCATGACGTAATGGGGGGGTGTTATCTCTTTTGTCAAAAATCAGCTGTTTTTGCTTGAACATTAAATGCCTCCAAATAGTATTTAATTCACTTCCCGAGCCCCTGGAAGCATGAAAATCACTTTAAACATGCTAATTTTAGCTCTAACACTGATGATCCACCTACAAATGTGAACTGACGTTCAAAAATAAAACATTTGAAAACGGACCATTTTCCACATTTCTGAAGCATGACGTAATGGGGGGGTGTTATCTCTTTTGTCGAAAATCAGCCGTTTTTTATCGAACATTAAATGCCTCCAAATGGTATTTAATTAACTTCCCGGGGTGAAGAAACCCTTTTTGAGAACTCAGAGTGAGTAAATTGGCCATTTTCATGCACTTTTAACCATTCCATAAATCTTGTGTTTAGGGCCCCTGAAAGCATGAAAATCACTTTAAACATGCTAATTTTAGCTCTAACACTGATGATCCACCTACAAATGTGAACTGACGTTCAAAAATAAAACATTTGAAAACGGACCATTTTCCACATTTCTGAAGCATGACGTAATGGGGGGGTGTTATCTCTTTTGTCAAAAATCAGCTGTTTTTGCTTGAACATTAAATGCCTCCAAATAGTATTTAATTCACTTCCCGAGCCCCTGGAAGCATGAAAATCACTTTAAACATGCTAATTTTAGCTCTAACACTGATGATCCACCTACAAATGTGAACTGACGTTCAAAAATAAAACATTTGAAAACGGACCATTTTCCACATTTCTGAAGCATGACGTAATGGGGGGGTGTTATCTCTTTTGTCGAAAATCAGCCGTTTTTGCTCGAACATTAAATGCCTCCAAATGGTATTTAATTAACTTCCCGGGGTGAAGAAACCCTTTTTGAGAACTCAGAGTGAGTAAATTGGCCATTTTCATGCACTTTTAACCATTCCATAAATCTTGTGTTTAGGGCCCATGGAAGTATGAAAATCACTTTAAACGTGCTAATTTTAGCTCTAACACTGATGATCCACCTACAAATGTGAACTGACGTTCAAAAATAAAACATTTGAAAACGGACCATTTTCCACATTTCTGAAGCATGACGTAATGGGGGGGTGTTATCTCTTTTGTCAAAAATCAGCTGTTTTTGCTTGAACATTAAATGCCTCCAAATAGTATTTAATTCACTTCCCGAGCCCCTGGAAGCATGAAAATCACTTTAAACATGCTAATTTTAGCTCTAACACTGATGATCCACCTACAAATGTGAACTGACGTTCAAAAATAAAACATTTGAAAACGGACCATTTTCCACATTTCTGAAGCATGACGTAATGGGGGGGTGTTATCTCTTTTGTCGAAAATCAGCCGTTTTTGCTCGAACATTAAATGCCTCCAAATGGTATTTAATTAACTTCCCGGGGTGAAGAAACCCTTTTTGAGAACTCAGAGTGAGTAAATTGGCCATTTTCATGCACTTTTAACCATTCCATAAATCTTGTGTTTAGGGCCCCTGGAAGCATGAAAATCACTTTAAACATGCTAATTTTAGCTCTAACACTGATGATCCACCTACAAATGTGAACTGACGTTCAAAAATAAAACATTTGAAAACGGACCATTTTCCACATTTCTGAAGCATGACGTAATGGGGGGGGTGTTATCTCTTTTGTCGAAAATCAGCAGTTTTTGCTCGAACATTAAATGCCTCCAAATGGTATTTAATTAACTTCCCGGGGTGAAGAAACCCTTTTTGAGAACTCAGAGTGAGTAAATTGGCCATTTTCATGCACTTTTAACCATTCCATAAATCTTGTGTTTAGGGCCCCTGGAAGCATGAAAATCACTTTAAACATGCTAATTTTAGCTCTAACACTGATGATCCACCTACAAATGTGAACTGAAATTCAAAAATAAAACATTTGAAAACGGACCATTTTCCACATTTCTGAAGCATGACGTAATGGGGGGGTGTTATCTCTTTTGTCAAAAATCAGCTGTTTTTGATTGAACATTAAATGCCTCCAAATAGTATTTAATTCACTTCCCGAGCCCCTGGAAGAATGAAAATCACTTTAAACATGCTCATTTTAGCTCTAACACTGATGATCCACCTACAAATGTGAACTGACGTTCAAAAATAAAACATTTGAAAACGGACCATTTTCCACATTTCTGAAGCATGACGTAATGGGGGGGTGTTACCTCTTTTGTCGAAAATCAGCCGTTTTTGCTCGAACAATAAATGCCTCCAAATGGTATTTAATTAACTTCCCGGGGTGAAGAAACCCTTTTTGAGAAATCAGAGTGAGTAAATTGGCCATTTTCATGCACTTTTAACCATTCCATAAATCTTGTGTTTAGGGCCCCTGGAAGCATGAAAATCACTTTAAACATGCTAATTTTAGCTCTAACACTGATGATCCACCTACAAATGTGAACTGACGTTCAAAAATAAAACATTTGAAAACGGACCATTTTCCACATTTCTGAAGCATGACGTAATGGGGGGTGTTATCTCTTTTGTCGAAAATCAGCCGTTTTTGCTCAAACATTAAATGCCTCCAAATGGTATTTAAATAACTTCCCGGGGTGAAGAAACCCTTTTTGAGAACTCAGAGAGAGTAAATTGGCCATTTTCATGCACTTTTAACCATTCCATAAATCTTGTGTTTAGGGCCCCTGGAAGCATGAAAATCACTTTAAACATGCTAATTTTAGCTCTAACACTGATGATCCACCTACAAATGTGAACTGACGTTCAAAAATAAAACATTTGAAAACGGACCATTTTCCACATTTCTGAAGCATGACGTAATGGGGGGGTGTTATCTCTTTTGTCGAAAATCAGCCGTTTTTGCTCGAACATTAAATGCCTCCAAATGGTATTTAATTAACTTCCCGGGGTGAAGAAACCCTTTTTGAGAACTCAGAGTGAGTAAATTGGCCATTTTCATGCACTTTTAACCATTCCATACATCTTCTGTTTAGGGCCCCTGGAAGCATGAAAATCACTTTAAACATGCTAATTTTAGCTCTAACACTGATGATCCACCTACAAATGTGAACTGACGTTCAAAAATAAAACATTTGAAAACGGACCATTTTCCACATTTCTGAAGCATGACGTAATGGGGGGGTGTTATCTCTTTTGTCAAAAATCAGCTGTTTTTGCTTGAACATTAAATGCCTCCAAATAGTATTTAATTCACTTCCCGAGCCCCTGGAAGCATGAAAATCACTTTAAACATGCTAATTTTAGCTCTAACACTGATGATCCACCTACAAATGTGAACTGACGTTCAAAAATAAAACATTTGAAAACGGACCATTTTCCACATTTCTGAAGCATGACGTAATGGGGGGGTGTTATCTCTTTTGTCGAAAATCAGCCGTTTTTGCTCGAACATTAAATGCCTCCAAATGGTATTTAATTAACTTCCCGGGGTGAAGAAACCCTTTTTGAGAACTCAGAGTGAGTAAATTGGCCATTTTCATGCACTTTTAACCATTCCATAAATCTTGTGTTTAGGGCCCCTGGAAGCATGAAAATCACTTTAAACATGCTAATTTTAGCTCCAACACTGATGATCCACCTACAAATGTGAACTGACATTCAAAAATAAAACATTTTAAAACGGACCATTTTCCACATTTCTGAAGCATGACGTAATGGGGGGGTGTTATCTCTTTTGTCAAAAATCAGCTGTTTTTGATTGAACATTAAATGCCTCCAAATAGTATTTAATTCACTTCCCGAGCCCCTGGAAGCATGAACATCACTATAAACATGCTAATTTTAGCTCTAACACTGATGATCCACCTACAAATGTGAACTGACGTTCCAAAATAAAACATTTGAAAACGGACCATTTCCACATTTCTGAAGCATGACTTAATGGGGGGGTGTTATCTCATTTGTCGAAAATCAGCCGTTTCTGCTCGAACATTAAATGCCTCCAAATGGTATTTAATTAACTTCCCGGGGTGAAGAAACACTTTTTGAGAACTCAGAGTGAGTAAATTGGCCATTTTCATGCACTTTTAACCATTCCATAAATCTTGTGTTTAGGGCCCCTGGAAGCATGAAAATCACTTTAAACATGCTAATTTTAGCTCTAACACTGATGATCCACCGACAAATGTGAACTGACGTTCAAAAATAAAACATTTGAAAACGGACCATTTTCCACATTTCTGAAGCATGACGTAATGGGGGGTGTTATCTCTTTTGTCGAAAATCAGCCGTTTTTGCTCAAACATTAAATGCCTCCAAATGGTATTTAAATAACTTCCCGGGGTGAAGAAACCCTTTTTGAGAACTCAGAGTGAGTAAATTGGCCATTTTCATGCACTTTTAACCATTCCATAAATCTTGTGTTTAGGGCCCCTGGAAGCATGAAAATCACTTTAAACATGCTAATTTTAGCTCTAACACTGATGATCCACCTACAAATGTGAACTGACGTTCAAAAATAAAACATTTGAAAACGGACCATTTTCCACATTTCTGAAGCATGACGTAATGGGGGGTGTTATCTCTTTTGTCAAAAATCAGCTGTTTTTGCTTGAACATTAAATTCCTCCAAATAGTATTTAATTCACTTCCCGAGCCCCTGGAAGCATGAAAATCACTTTAAACGTGCTAATTTTAGCTCTAACACTGATGATCCACCTACAAATGTGAACTGACGTTCAAAAATAAAACATTTGAAAACTGACCATTTTCCACATTTCTGAAGCAAGACGTAATGGGGGGGTGTTATCTCTTTTGTCGAAAATCAGAAGTTTTTGCTCGAACATTAAATGCCTCTAAATGGTATTTAATTAACTTCCCGGGGTGAAGAAACCATTTTTGAGAACTCAGAGTGAGTAAATTGACCATTTTCATGCACTTTTAACCATTCCATAAATCTTGTGTTTAGGGCCCCTGGAAGCATGAAAATCACTTTAAACATGCTAATTTTAGCTCTAACACTGATGATCCACCTACAAATGTGAACTGAAATTCAAAAATAAAACATTTGAAAACGGACCATTTTCCACATTTCTGAAGCATGACGTAATGGGGGGGTGTTATCTCTTTTGTCAAAAATCAGCTGTTTTTGATTGAACATTAAATGCCTCCAAATAGTATTTAATTAACTTCCCGAGCCCCTGGAAGCATGAAAATCACTTTAAACATGCTCATTTTAGCTCTAACACTGATGATCCACCTACAAAATGTGAACTGACGTTCAAAAATAAAACATTTGAAAACGGACCATTTTCCACATTTCTGAAGCATGACGTAATGGGGGGGTGTTATCTCTTTTGTCGAAAATCATCCGTTTTTGCTCGAACATTAAATGCCTCCAAATGGTATTTAATTAACTTCCCGGGGTGAAGAAACCCTTTTTGAGAACTCAGAGTGAGTAAATTGGCCATTTTCATGCACTTTTAACCATTCCATAAATCTTGTGTTTAGGGCCCCTGGAAGCATGAAAATCACTTTAAACATGCTAATTTTAGCTCTAACACTGATGATCCACCTACAAATGTGAACTGACGTTCAAAAATAAAACATTTTAAAACGGACCATTTTCCACATTTCTGAAGCATGACGTAATGGGGGGGTGTTATCTCTTTTGTCAAAAATCAGCTGTTTTTGCTTGAACATTAAATGCCTCCAAATAGTATTTAATTCACTTCCCGAGCCCCTGGAAGCATGAAAATCACTTTAAACATGCTAATTTTAGCTCTAACACTGATGATCCACCTACAAATGTGAACTGACGTTCAAAAATAAAACATTTGAAAACGGACCATTTTCCACATTTCTGAAGCATGACGTAATGGGGGGGGTGTTATCTCTTTTGTCGAAAATCAGCAGTTTTTGCTCGAACATTAAATGCCTCCAAATGGTATTTAATTAACTTCCCGGGGTGAAGAAACCCTTTTTGAGAACTCAGAGTGAGTAAATTGGCCATTTTCATGCACTTTTAACCATTCCATAAATCTTGTGTTTAGGGCCCCTGGAAGCATGAAAATCACTTTAAACATGCTAATTTTAGCTCTAACACTGATGATCCACCTACAAATGTGAACTGAAATTCAAAAATAAAACATTTGAAAACGGACCATTTTCCACATTTCTGAAGCATGACGTAATGGGGGGGTGTTATCTCTTTTGTCAAAAATCAGCTGTTTTTGATTGAACATTAAATGCCTCCAAATAGTATTTAATTCACTTCCCGAGCCCCTGGAAGCATGAAAATCACTTTAAACATGCTCATTTTAGCTCTAACACTGATGATCCACCTACAAATGTGAACTGACGTTCAAAAATAAAACATTTGAAAACGGACCATTTTCCACATTTCTGAAGCATGACGTAATGGGGGGGTGTTACCTCTTTTGTCGAAAATCAGCCGTTTTTGCTCGAACAATAAATGCCTCCAAATGGTATTTAATTAACTTCCCGGGGTGAAGAAACCCTTTTTGAGAAATCAGAGTGAGTAAATTGGCCATTTTCATGCACTTTTAACCATTCCATAAATCTTGTGTTTAGGGCCCCTGGAAGCATGAAAATCACTTTAAACATGCTAATTTTAGCTCTAACACTGATGATCCACCTACAAATGTGAACTGACGTTCAAAAATAAAACATTTGAAAACGGACCATTTTCCACATTTCTGAAGCATGACGTAATGGGGGGTGTTATCTCTTTTGTCGAAAATCAGCCGTTTTTGCTCAAACATTAAATGCCTCCAAATGGTATTTAAATAACTTCCCGGGGTGAAGAAACCCTTTTTGAGAACTCAGAGAGAGTAAATTGGCCATTTTCATGCACTTTTAACCATTCCATAAATCTTGTGTTTAGGGCCCCTGGAAGCATGAAAATCACTTTAAACATGCTAATTTTAGCTCTAACACTGATGATCCACCTACAAATGTGAACTGACGTTCAAAAATAAAACATTTGAAAACGGACCATTTTCCACATTTCTGAAGCATGACGTAATGGGGGGGTGTTATCTCTTTTGTCAAAAATCAGCTGTTTTTGCTTGAACATTAAATGCCTCCAAATAGTATTTAATTCACTTCCCGAGCCCCTGGAAGCATGAAAATCACTTTAAACATGCTAATTTTAGCTCTAACACTGATGATCCACCTACAAATGTGAACTGACGTTCAAAAATAAAACATTTGAAAACGGACCATTTTCCACATTTCTGAAGCATGACGTAATGGGGGGGTGTTATCTCTTTTGTCGAAAATCAGCCGTTTTTGCTCGAACATTAAATGCCTCCAAATGGTATTTAATTAACTTCCCGGGGTGAAGAAACCCTTTTTGAGAACTCAGAGTGAGTAAATTGGCCATTTTCATGCACTTTTAACCATTCCATAAATCTTGTGTTTAGGGCCCCTGGAAGCATGAAAATCACTTTAAACATGCTAATTTTAGCTCCAACACTGATGATCCACCTACAAATGTGAACTGACATTCAAAAATAAAACATTTTAAAACGGAACATTTTCCACATTTCTGAAGCATGACGTAATGGGGGGGTGTTATCTCTTTTGTCAAAAATCAGCTGTTTTTGATTGAACATTAAATGCCTCCAAATGGTATTTAATTCACTTCCCGAGCCCCTGGAAGCATGAACATCACTATAAACATGCTAATTTTAGCTCTAACACTGATGATCCACCTACAAATGTGAACTGACGTTCCCAAATAAAACATTTGAAAACGGACCATTTTCCACATTTCTGAAGCATGACTTAATGGGGGGGTGTTATCTCTTTTGTCGAAAATCAGCCGTTTCTGCTCGAACATTAAATGCCTCCAAATGGTATTTAATTAACTTCCCGGGGTGAAGAAACACTTTTTGAGAACTCAGAGTGAGTAAATTGGCCATTTTCATGCACTTTTAACCATTCCATAAATCTTGTGTTTAGGGCCCCTGGAAGCATGAAAATCACTTTAAACATTCTAATTTTAGCTCTAACACTGATGATCCACCGACAAATGTGAACTGACGTTCAAAAATAAAACATTTGAAAACGGACCATTTTCCACATTTCTGAAGCATGACGTAATGGGGGGGTGTTATCTCTTTTGTCGAAAATCAGCCGTTTTTGCTCGAACATTAAATGCCTCCAAATGGTATTTAATTAACTTCCCGGGGTGAAGAAACCCTTTTTGAGAACTCAGAGAGAGTAAATTGGCCATTTTCATGCACTTTTAACCATTCCATAAATCTTGTGTTTAGGGCCCCTGGAAGCATGAAAATCACTTTAAACATGCTAATTTTAGCTCTAACACTGATGATCCACCTACAAATGTGAACTGACGTTCAAAAATAAAACATTTGAAAACGGATCATTTTCCACATTTCTGAAGCATGACGTAATGGGGGGGGGTGTTATCTCTTTTGTCGAAAATCAGCCGTTTTTGCTCGAACATTAAATGCCTCCAAATGGTATTTAATTAACTTCCCGGGGTGAAGAAACCCTTTTTGAGAACTCAGAGTGAGTAAATTGGCCATTTTCATGCACTTTTAACCATTCCATACATCTTCTGTTTAGGGCCCCTGGAAGCATGAAAATCACTTTAAACATGCTAATTTTAGCTCTAACACTGATGATCCACCTACAAATGTGAACTGACGTTCAAAAATAAAACATTTGAAAACGGACCATTTTCCACATTTCTGAAGCATGACGTAATGGGGGGGTGTTATCTCTTTTGTCAAAAATCAGCTGTTTTTGCTTGAACATTAAATGCCTCCAAATAGTATTTAATTCACTTCCCGAGCCCCTGGAAGCATGAAAATCACTTTAAACATGCTAATTTTAGCTCTAACACTGATGATCCACCTACAAATGTGAACTGACGTTCAAAAATAAAACATTTGAAAACGGACCATTTTCCACATTTCTGAAGCATGACGTAATGGGGGGGTGTTATCTCTTTTGTCGAAAATCAGCCGTTTTTGCTCGAACATTAAATGCCTCCAAATGGTATTTAATTAACTTCCCGGGGTGAAGAAACCCTTTTTGAGAACTCAGAGTGAGTAAATTGGCCATTTTCATGCACTTTTAACCATTCCATAAATCTTGTGTTTAGGGCCCCTGGAAGCATGAAAATCACTTTAAACATGCTAATTTTAGCTCCAACACTGATGATCCACCTACAAATGTGAACTGACATTCAAAAATAAAACATTTTAAAACGGACCATTTTCCACATTTCTGAAGCATGACGTAATGGGGGGGGTGTTATCTCTTTTGTCAAAAATCAGCTGTTTTTGATTGAACATTAAATGCCTCCAAATAGTATTTAATTCACTTCCCGAGCCCCTGGAAGCATGAACATCACTATAAACATGCTAATTTTAGCTCTAACACTGATGATCCACCTACAAATGTGAACTGACGTTCCAAAATAAAACATTTGAAAACGGACCATTTTCCACATTTCTGAAGCATGACTTAATGGGGGGGTGTTATCTCTTTTGTCGAAAATCAGCCGTTTCTGCTCGAACATTAAATGCCTCCAAATGGTATTTAATTAACTTCCCGGGGTGAAGAAACACTTTTTGAGAACTCAGAGTGAGTAAATTGGCCATTTTCATGCACTTTTAACCATTCCATAAATCTTGTGTTTAGGGCCCCTGGAAGCATGAAAATCACTTTAAACATTCTAATTTTAGCTCTAACACTGATGATCCACCGACAAATGTGAACTGACGTTCAAAAATAAAACATTTGAAAACGGACCATTTTCCACATTTCTGAAGCATGACGTAATGGGGAGGTGTTATCTCTTTTGTCAAAAATCTGCTGTTTTTGCTTGAACATTAAATGCTTTCAAATAGTATTTAATTCACTTCCCGAGCCCCTGGAAGCATGAAAATCACTTTAAACATGCTAATTTTAGCTCTAACACTGATGATCCACCTACAAATGTGAACTGACGTTCAAAAATAAAACATTTGAAAACGGACCATTTTCCACATTTCTGAAGCATGACGTAATGGGGGGGTGTTATCTCTTTTGTCGAAAATCAGCCGTTTTTGCTCGAACATTAAATGCCTCCAAATGGTATTTAATTAACTTCCCGGGGTGAAGAAACCCTTTTTGAGAACCCAGAGTGAGTAAATTGGCCATTTTCATGCACTTTTAACCATTCCATAAATCTTGTGTTTAGGGCCCCTGGAAGCATGAAAATCACTTCAAACATGCTAATTTTAGCTCTAACACTGATGATCCACCTACAAATGTGAACTGACGTTCAAAAATAAAACATTTGAAAACGGACCATTTTCCACATTTCTGAAGCATTACGTAATGGGGTGGTGTTATCTCTTTTGTCAAAAATCAGCTGTTTTTGATTGAACATTAAATGCCTCCAAATAGTATTTAATTCACTTCCCGAGCCCCTGGAAGCATGAAAATCACTTTAAACATGCTAATTTTAGCTCTAACACTGATGATCCACCTACAAATGTGAACTGATGTTCAAAAATAAAACATTTGAAAACGGACCATTTTCCACATTTCTGAAGCATGACGTAATGGGGGGGGTGTTAATCTCTTTTGTCGAAAATTAGCCGTTTTGCTCGAACATTAAATGCCTCCAAATGGTATTTAATTAACTTCCCGGGGTGAAGAAACCCTTTTTGAGAACTCAGAGTGAGTAAATTGGCCATTTTCATGCACTTTTAACCATTCCATAAATCTTGTGTTTAGGGCCCCTGGAAGCATGAAAATCACTTTAAACATGCTAATTTTAGCTCTAACACTGATGATCCACCTACAAATGTGAACTGAGGTTCAAAAATAAAACATTTGAAAACGGACCATTTTCCACATTTCTGAAGCATGACGTAATGGGGGGGTGTTATCTCTTTTGTCAAAAATCAGCTGTTTTTGCTTGAACATTAAATGCCTCCAAATAGTATTTAATTCACTTCCCGAGCCCCTGGAAGCATGAAAATCACTTTAAACATGCTAATTTTAGCTCTAACACTGATGATCCACCTACAAATGTGAACTGACGTTCAAAAATAAAACATTTGAAAACGGACCATTTTCCACATTTCTGAAGCATGACGTAATGGGGGGGTGTTATCTCTTTTGTCGAAAATCAGCCGTTTTTTATCGAACATTAAATGCCTCCAAATGGTATTTAATTAACTTCCCGGGGTGAAGAAACCCTTTTTGAGAACTCAGAGTGAGTAAATTGGCCATTTTCATGCACTTTTAACCATTCCATAAATCTTGTGTTTAGGGCCCCTGAAAGCATGAAAATCACTTTAAACATGCTAATTTTAGCTCTAACACTGATGATCCACCTACAAATGTGAACTGACGTTCAAAAATAAAACATTTGAAAACGGACCATTTTCCACATTTCTGAAGCATGACGTAATGGGGGGGTGTAATCTCTTTTGTCAAAAATCAGCTGTTTTTGCTTGAACATTAAATGCCTCCAAATAGTATTTAATTCACTTCCCGAGCCCCTGGAAGCATGAAAATCACTTTAAACATGCTAATTTTAGCTCTAACACTGATGATCCACCTACAAATGTGAACTGACGTTCAAAAATAAAACATTTGAAAACGGACCATTTTCCACATTTCTGAAGCATGACGTAATGGGGGGGTGTTATCTCTTTTGTCGAAAATCAGCCGTTTTTGCTCGAACATTAAATGCCTCCAAATGGTATTTAATTAACTTCCCGGGGTGAAGAAACCCTTTTTGAGAACTCAGAGTGAGTAAATTGGCCATTTTCATGCACTTTTAACCATTCCATAAATCTTGTGTTTAGGGCCCATGGAAGTATGAAAATCACTTTAAACGTGCTAATTTTAGCTCTAACACTGATGATCCACCTACAAATGTGAACTGACGTTCAAAAATAAAACATTTGAAAACGGACCATTTTCCACATTTCTGAAGCATGACGTAATGGGGGGGTGTTATCTCTTTTGTCAAAAATCAGCTGTTTTTGCTTGAACATTAAATGCCTCCAAATAGTATTTAATTCACTTCCCGAGCCCCTGGAAGCATGAAAATCACTTTAAACATGCTAATTTTAGCTCTAACACTGATGATCCACCTACAAATGTGAACTGACGTTCAAAAATAAAACATTTGAAAACGGACCATTTTCCACATTTCTGAAGCATGACGTAATGGGGGGGTGTTATCTCTTTTGTCGAAAATCAGCCGTTTTTGCTCGAACATTAAATGCCTCCAAATGGTATTTAATTAACTTCCCGGGGTGAAGAAACCCTTTTTGAGAACTCAGAGTGAGTAAATTGGCCATTTTCATGCACTTTTAACCATTCCATAAATCTTGTGTTTAGGGCCCCTGGAAGCATGAAAATCACTTTAAACATGCTAATTTTAGCTCTAACACTGATGATCCACCTACAAATGTGAACTGACGTTCAAAAATAAAACATTTGAAAACGGACCATTTTCCACATTTCTGAAGCATGACGTAATGGGGGGGTGTTATCTCTTTTGTCGGAAATCAGCCGTTTTTGCTCGAACATTAAATGCCTCCAAATGGTATTTAATTAACTTCCCGGGGTGAAGAAACCCTTTTTGAGAACTCAGAGTGAGTAAATTGGCCATTTTCATGCACTTTTAACCATTCCATAAATCTTGTGTTTAGGGCCCCTGGAAGCATGAAAATCACTTTAAACATGCTAATTTTAGCTCTAACACTGATGATCCACCTACAAATGTGAACTGACGTTCAAAAATAAAACATTTGAAAACGGACCATTTTCCACATTTCTGAAGCATTACGTAATGGGGTGGTGTTATCTCTTTTGTCAAAAATCAGCTGTTTTTGATTGAACATTAAATGCCTCCAAATAGTATTTAATTCACTTCCCGAGCCCCTGGAAGCATGAAAATCACTTTAAACATGCTAATTTTAGCTCTAACACTGATGATCCACCTACAAATGTGAACTGATGTTCAAAAATAAAACATTTGCAAACGGACCATTTTCCACATTTCTGAAGCATGACGTAATGGGGGGTGTTATCTCTTTTGTCGAAAATTAGCCGTTTTTGCTCGAACATTAAATGCCTCCAAATGGTATTTAATTAACTTCCCGGGGTGAAGAAACCCTTTTTGAGAACTCAGAGTGAGTAAATTGGCCATTTTCATGCACTTTTAACCATTCCATAAATCTTGTGTTTAGGGCCCCTGGAAGCATGAAAATCACTTTAAACATGCTAATTTTAGCTCTAACACTGATGATCCACCTACAAATGTGAACTGACGTTCAAAAATAAAACATTTGAAAACGGACCATTTTCCACATTTCTGAAGCATGACGTAATGGGGGGGTGTTATCTCTTTTGTCAAAAATCAGCTGTTTTTGATTGAACATTAAATGCCTCCAAATAGTATTTAATTAACTTCCCGAGCCCCTGGAAGCATGAAAATCACTTTAAACATGCTCATTTTAGCTCTAACACTGATGATCCACCTACAAATGTGAACTGACGTTCAAAAATAAAACATTTGAAAACGGACCATTTTCCACATTTCTGAAGCATGACGTAATGGGGGGGTGTTACCTCTTTTGTCGAAAATCAGCCGTTTTTGCTCGAACAATAAATGCTTCCAAATGGTATTTAATTAACTTCCCGGGGTGAAGAAACCATTTTTGAGAACTCAGAGTGAGTAAATTGGCCATTTTCATGCACTTTTAACCATTCCATAAATCTTGTGTTTAGGGCCCCTGGAAGCATGAAAATCACTTTAAACATGCTAATTTTAGCTCTAACACTGATGATCCACCTACAAATGTGAACTGAAATTAAAAAATAAAACATTTGAAAACGGACCATTTTCCACATTTCTGAAGCATGACGTAATGGGGGGGTGTTATCTCTTTTGTCAAAAATCAGCTGTTTTTGATTGAACATTAAATGCCTCCAAATAGTATTTAATTCACTTCCCGAGCCCCTGGAAGCATGAAAATCACTTTAAACATGCTCATTTTAGCTCTAACACTGATGATCCACCTACAAATGTGAACTGACGTTCAAAAATAAAACATTTGAAAACGGACCATTTTCCACATTTCTGAAGCATGACGTAATGGGGGGGTGTTACCTCTTTTGTCGAAAATCAGCCGTTTTTGCTCGAACAATAAATGCCTCCAAATGGTATTTAATTAACTTCCGGGGTGAAGAAACCCTTTTTGAGAAATCAGAGTGAGTAAATTGGCCATTTTCATGCACTTTTAACCATTCCATAAATCTTGTGTTTAGGGCCCCTGGAAGCATGAAAATCACTTTAAACATGCTAATTTTAGCTCTAACACTGATGATCCACCTACAAATGTGAACTGACGTTCAAAAATAAAACATTTGAAAACGGACCATTTTCCACATTTCTGAAGCATGACGTAATGGGGGGTGTTATCTCTTTTGTCGAAAATCAGCCGTTTTTGCTCAAACATTAAATGCCTCCAAATGGTATTTAAATAACTTCCCGGGGTGAAGAAACCCTTTTTGAGAACTCAGAGAGAGTAAATTGGCCATTTTCATGCACTTTTAACCATTCCATAAATCTTGTGTTTAGGGCCCCTGGAAGCATGAAAATCACTTTAAACATGCTAATTTTAGCTCTAACACTGATGATCCACCTACAAATGTGAACTGACGTTCAAAAATAAAACATTTGAAAACGGACCATTTTCCACATTTCTGAAGCATGACGTAATGGGGGGGTGTTATCTCTTTTGTCGAAAATCAGCCGTTTTTGCTCGAACATTAAATGCCTCCAAATGGTATTTAATTAACTTCCCGGGGTGAAGAAACCCTTTTTGAGAACTCAGAGTGAGTAAATTGGCCATTTTCATGCACTTTTAACCATTCCATAAATCTTGTGTTTAGGGCCCCTGGAAGCATGAAAATCACTTTAAACATGCTAATTTTAGCTCTAACACTGATGATCCACCTACAAATGTGAACTGACGTTAAAAAATAAAACATTTGAAAACGGACCATTTTCCACATTTCTGAAGCATGACGTAATGGGGGGGTGTTATCTCTTTTGTCAAAAATCAGCTGTTTTTGATTGAACATTAAATGCCTCCAAATAGTATTTAATTCACTTCCCGAGCCCCTGGAAGCATGAAAATCACTTTAAACATGCTACTTTTAGCTCTAACACTGATGATCCACCTACAAATGTGAACTGATGTTCAAAAATAAAACATTTGAAAACGGACCATTTTCCACATTTCTGAAGCATGACGTAATGGGGGGGGTGTTATCTCTTTTGTCGAAAATCAGCCGTTTTTGCTCGAACATTAAATGCCTCCAAATGGTATTTAATTAACTTCCCGGGGTGAAGAAACCCTTTTTGAGAACTCAGAGTGAGTAAATTGGCCATTTTCATGCACTTTTAACCATTCCATAAATCTTGTGTTTAGGGCCCCTGGAAGCATGAAAATCACTTTAAACATGCTAATTTTAGCTCTAACACTGATGATCCACCTACAAATGTGAACTGACGTTCAAAAATAAAACATTTGAAAACGGACCATTTTCCACATTTCTGAAGCATGACGTAATGGGGGGGTGTTATCTCTTTTGTCAAAAATCAGCTGTTTTTGATTGAACATTAAATGCCTCCAAATAGTATTTAATTAACTTCCCGAGCCCCTGGAAGCATGAAAATCACTTTAAACATGCTCATTTTAGCTCTAACACTGATGATCCACCTACAAATGTGAACTGACGTTCAAAAATAAAACATTTGAAAACGGACCATTTTCCACATTTCTGAAGCATGACGTAATGGGGGGGTGTTACCTCTTTTGTCGAAAATCAGCCGTTTTTGCTCGAACAATAAATGCTTCCAAATGGTATTTAATTAACTTCCCGGGGTGAAGAAACCATTTTTGAGAACTCAGAGTGAGTAAATTGGCCATTTTCATGCACTTTTAACCATTCCATAAATCTTGTGTTTAGGGCCCCTGGAAGCATGAAAATCACTTTAAACATGCTAATTTTAGCTCTAACACTGATGATCCACCTACAAATGTGAACTGAAATTAAAAAATAAAACATTTGAAAACGGACCATTTTCCACATTTCTGAAGCATGACGTAATGGGGGGGTGTTATCTCTTTTGTCAAAAATCAGCTGTTTTTGATTGAACATTAAATGCCTCCAAATAGTATTTAATTCACTTCCCGAGCCCCTGGAAGCATGAAAATCACTTTAAACATGCTCATTTTAGCTCTAACACTGATGATCCACCTACAAATGTGAACTGACGTTCAAAAATAAAACATTTGAAAACGGACCATTTTCCACATTTCTGAAGCATGACGTAATGGGGGGGTGTTACCTCTTTTGTCGAAAATCAGCCGTTTTTGCTCGAACAATAAATGCCTCCAAATGGTATTTAATTAACTTCCGGGGTGAAGAAACCCTTTTTGAGAAATCAGAGTGAGTAAATTGGCCATTTTCATGCACTTTTAACCATTCCATAAATCTTGTGTTTAGGGCCCCTGGAAGCATGAAAATCACTTTAAACATGCTAATTTTAGCTCTAACACTGATGATCCACCTACAAATGTGAACTGACGTTCAAAAATAAAACATTTGAAAACGGACCATTTTCCACATTTCTGAAGCATGACGTAATGGGGGGTGTTATCTCTTTTGTCGAAAATCAGCCGTTTTTGCTCAAACATTAAATGCCTCCAAATGGTATTTAAATAACTTCCCGGGGTGAAGAAACCCTTTTTGAGAACTCAGAGAGAGTAAATTGGCCATTTTCATGCACTTTTAACCATTCCATAAATCTTGTGTTTAGGGCCCCTGGAAGCATGAAAATCACTTTAAACATGCTAATTTTAGCTCTAACACTGATGATCCACCTACAAATGTGAACTGACGTTCAAAAATAAAACATTTGAAAACGGACCATTTTCCACATTTCTGAAGCATGACGTAATGGGGGGGTGTTATCTCTTTTGTCGAAAATCAGCCGTTTTTGCTCGAACATTAAATGCCTCCAAATGGTATTTAATTAACTTCCCGGGGTGAAGAAACCCTTTTTGAGAACTCAGAGTGAGTAAATTGGCCATTTTCATGCACTTTTAACCATTCCATAAATCTTGTGTTTAGGGCCCCTGGAAGCATGAAAATCACTTTAAACATGCTAATTTTAGCTCTAACACTGATGATCCACCTACAAATGTGAACTGACGTTAAAAAATAAAACATTTGAAAACGGACCATTTTCCACATTTCTGAAGCATGACGTAATGGGGGGGTGTTATCTCTTTTGTCAAAAATCAGCTGTTTTTGATTGAACATTAAATGCCTCCAAATAGTATTTAATTCACTTCCCGAGCCCCTGGAAGCATGAAAATCACTTTAAACATGCTACTTTTAGCTCTAACACTGATGATCCACCTACAAATGTGAACTGATGTTCAAAAATAAAACATTTGAAAACGGACCATTTTCCACATTTCTGAAGCATGACGTAATGGGGGGGGTGTTATCTCTTTTGTCGAAAATCAGCCGTTTTTGCTCGAACATTAAATGCCTCCAAATGGTATTTAATTAACTTCCCGGGGTGAAGAAACCCTTTTTGAGAACTCAGAGTGAGTAAATTGGCCATTTTATGCACTTTTAACCATTCCATAAATCTTGTGTTTAGGGCCCCTGGAAGCATGAAAATCACTTTAAACATGCTAATTTTAGCTCTAACACTGATGATCCACCTACAAATGTGAACTGAAATTCAAAAATAAAACATTTGAAAACGGACCATTTTCCACATTTCTGAAGCATGACGTAATGGGGGGGTGTTATCTCTTTTGTCAAAAATCAGCTGTTTTTGATTGAACATTAAATGCCTCCAAATAGTATTTAATTCACTTCCCGAGCCCCTGGAAGCATGAAAATCACTTTAAACATGCTCATTTTAGCTCTAACACTGATGATCCACCTACAAATGTGAACTGACGTTCAAAAATAAAACATTTGAAAACGGACCATTTTCCACATTTCTGAAGCATGACGTAATGGAGGGTGTTACATCTTTTGTCGAAAATCAGCCGTTTTTGCTCGAACAATAAATGCCTCCAAATGGTATTTAATTAACTTCCCGGGGTGAAGAAACCCTTTTTGAGAACTCAGAGTGAGTAAATTGGCCATTTTCATGCACTTTTAACGATTCCATAAATCTTGTGTTTAGGTCCCCTGGAAGCATGAAAATCACTTTAAACATGCTAATTTTAGCTCTAACACTGATGATCCACCTACAAATGTGAACTGACGTTCAAAAATAAAACATTTGAAAACGGACCATTTTCCACATTTCTGAAGCATGACGTAATGGGGGGTGTTATCTCTTTTGTCAAAAATCAGCTGTTTTTGCTTGAACATTAAATTCCTCCAAATAGTATTTAATTCACTTCCCGAGCCCCTGGAAGCATGAAAATCACTTTAAACGTGCTAATTTTAGCTCTAACACTGATGATCCACCTACAAATGTGAACTGACGTTCAAAAATAAAACATTTGAAAACTGACCATTTTCCACATTTCTGAAGCAAGACGTAATGGGGGGGTGTTATCTCTTTTGTCGAAAATCAGAAGTTTTTGCTCGAACATTAAATGCCTCCAAATGGTATTTAATTAACTTCCCGGGGTGAAGAAACCATTTTTGAGAACTCAGAGTGAGTAAATTGGCCATTTTCATGCACTTTTAACCATTCCATAAATCTTGTGTTTAGGGCCCCTGGAAGCATGAAAATCACTTTAAACATGCTAATTTTAGCTCTAACACTGATGATCCACCTACAAATGTGAACTGAAATTCAAAAATAAAACATTTGAAAACGGACCATTTTCCACATTTCTGAAGCATGACGTAATGGGGGGGTGTTATCTCTTTTGTCAAAAATCAGCTGTTTTTGATTGAACATTAAATGCCTCCAAATAGTATTTAATTAACTTCCCGAGCCCCTGGAAGCATGAAAATCACTTTAAACATGCTCATTTTAGCTCTAACACTGATGATCCACCTACAAATGTGAACTGACGTTCAAAAATAAAACATTTGAAAACGGACCATTTTCCACATTTCTGAAGCATGACGTAATGGGGGGGTGTTATCTCTTTTGTCGAAAATCATCCGTTTTTGCTCGAACATTAAATGCCTCCAAATGGTATTTAATTAACTTCCCGGGGTGAAGAAACCCTTTTTGAGAACTCAGAGTGAGTAAATTGGCCATTTTCATGCACTTTTAACCATTCCATAAATCTTGTGTTTAGGGCCCCTGGAAGCATGAAAATCACTTTAAACATGCTAATTTTAGCTCTAACACTGATGATCCACCTACAAATGTGAACTGACGTTCAAAAATAAAACATTTTAAAACGGACCATTTTCCACATTTCTGAAGCATGACGTAATGGGGGGGTGTTATCTCTTTTGTCAAAAATCAGCTGTTTTTGCTTGAACATTAAATGCCTCCAAATAGTATTTAATTCACTTCCCGAGCCCCTGGAAGCATGAAAATCACTTTAAACATGCTAATTTTAGCTCTAACACTGATGATCCACCTACAAATGTGAACTGACGTTCAAAAATAAAACATTTGAAAACGGACCATTTTCCACATTTCTGAAGCATGACGTAATGGGGGGGGTGTTATCTCTTTTGTCGAAAATCAGCAGTTTTTGCTCGAACATTAAATGCCTCCAAATGGTATTTAATTAACTTCCCGGGGTGAAGAAACCCTTTTTGAGAACTCAGAGTGAGTAAATTGGCCATTTTCATGCACTTTTAACCATTCCATAAATCTTGTGTTTAGGGCCCCTGGAAGCATGAAAATCACTTTAAACATGCTAATTTTAGCTCTAACACTGATGATCCACCTACAAATGTGAACTGAAATTCAAAAATAAAACATTTGAAAACGGACCATTTTCCACATTTCTGAAGCATGACGTAATGGGGGGGTGTTATCTCTTTTGTCAAAAATCAGCTGTTTTTGATTGAACATTAAATGCCTCCAAATAGTATTTAATTCACTTCCCGAGCCCCTGGAAGCATGAAAATCACTTTAAACATGCTCATTTTAGCTCTAACACTGATGATCCACCTACAAATGTGAACTGACGTTCAAAAATAAAACATTTGAAAACGGACCATTTTCCACATTTCTGAAGCATGACGTAATGGGGGGGTGTTACCTCTTTTGTCGAAAATCAGCCGTTTTTGCTCGAACAATAAATGCCTCCAAATGGTATTTAATTAACTTCCCGGGGTGAAGAAACCCTTTTTGAGAAATCAGAGTGAGTAAATTGGCCATTTTCATGCACTTTTAACCATTCCATAAATCTTGTGTTTAGGGCCCCTGGAAGCATGAAAATCACTTTAAACATGCTAATTTTAGCTCTAACACTGATGATCCACCTACAAATGTGAACTGACGTTCAAAAATAAAACATTTGAAAACGGACCATTTTCCACATTTCTGAAGCATGACGTAATGGGGGGTGTTATCTCTTTTGTCGAAAATCAGCCGTTTTTGCTCAAACATTAAATGCCTCCAAATGGTATTTAAATAACTTCCCGGGGTGAAGAAACCCTTTTTGAGAACTCAGAGAGAGTAAATTGGCCATTTTCATGCACTTTTAACCATTCCATAAATCTTGTGTTTAGGGCCCCTGGAAGCATGAAAATCACTTTAAACATGCTAATTTTAGCTCTAACACTGATGATCCACCTACAAATGTGAACTGACGTTCAAAAATAAAACATTTGAAAACGGACCATTTTCCACATTTCTGAAGCATGACGTAATGGGGGGGTGTTATCTCTTTTGTCGAAAATCAGCCGTTTTTGCTCGAACATTAAATGCCTCCAAATGGTATTTAATTAACTTCCCGGGGTGAAGAAACCCTTTTTGAGAACTCAGAGTGAGTAAATTGGCCATTTTCATGCACTTTTAACCATTCCATACATCTTCTGTTTAGGGCCCCTGGAAGCATGAAAATCACTTTAAACATGCTAATTTTAGCTCTAACACTGATGATCCACCTACAAATGTGAACTGACGTTCAAAAATAAAACATTTGAAAACGGACCATTTTCCACATTTCTGAAGCATGACGTAATGGGGGGGTGTTATCTCTTTTGTCAAAAATCAGCTGTTTTTGCTTGAACATTAAATGCCTCCAAATAGTATTTAATTCACTTCCCGAGCCCCTGGAAGCATGAAAATCACTTTAAACATGCTAATTTTAGCTCTAACACTGATGATCCACCTACAAATGTGAACTGACGTTCAAAAATAAAACATTTGAAAACGGACCATTTTCCACATTTCTGAAGCATGACGTAATGGGGGGGTGTTATCTCTTTTGTCGAAAATCAGCCGTTTTTGCTCGAACATTAAATGCCTCCAAATGGTATTTAATTAACTTCCCGGGGTGAAGAAACCCTTTTTGAGAACTCAGAGTGAGTAAATTGGCCATTTTCATGCACTTTTAACCATTCCATAAATCTTGTGTTTAGGGCCCCTGGAAGCATGAAAATCACTTTAAACATGCTAATTTTAGCTCCAACACTGATGATCCACCTACAAATGTGAACTGACATTCAAAAATAAAACATTTTAAAACGGACCATTTTCCACATTTCTGAAGCATGACGTAATGGGGGGGTGTTATCTCTTTTGTCAAAAATCAGCTGTTTTTGATTGAACATTAAATGCCTCCAAATAGTATTTAATTCACTTCCCGAGCCCCTGGAAGCATGAACATCACTATAAACATGCTAATTTTAGCTCTAACACTGATGATCCACCTACAAATGTGAACTGACGTTCCAAAATAAAACATTTGAAAACGGACCATTTTCCACATTTCTGAAGCATGACTTAATGGGGGGGTGTTATCTCATTTGTCGAAAATCAGCCGTTTCTGCTCGAACATTAAATGCCTCCAAATGGTATTTAATTAACTTCCCGGGGTGAAGAAACACTTTTTGAGAACTCAGAGTGAGTAAATTGGCCATTTTCATGCACTTTTAACCATTCCATAAATCTTGTGTTTAGGGCCCCTGGAAGCATGAAAATCACTTTAAACATGCTAATTTTAGCTCTAACACTGATGATCCACCGACAAATGTGAACTGACGTTCAAAAATAAAACATTTGAAAACGGACCATTTTCCACATTTCTGAAGCATGACGTAATGGGGAGGTGTTATCTCTTTTGTCAAAAATCTGCTGTTTTTGCTTGAACATTAAATGCTTTCAAATAGTATTTAATTCACTTCCCGAGCCCCTGGAAGCATGAAAATCACTTTAAACATGCTAATTTTATCTCTAACACTGATGATCCACCTACAAATGTGAACTGACGTTCAAAAATAAAACATTTGAAAACGGACCATTTTCCACATTTCTGAAGCATGACGTAATGGGGGGGTGTTATCTCTTTTGTCGAAAATCAGCCGTTTTTGCTCGAACATTAAATGCCTCCAAATGGTATTTAATTAACTTCCCGGGGTGAAGAAACCCTTTTTGAGAACCCAGAGTGAGTAAATTGGCCATTTTCATGCACTTTTAACCATTCCATAAATCTTGTGTTTAGGGCCCCTGGAAGCATGAAAATCACTTTAAACATGCTAATTTTAGCTCTAACACTGATGATCCACCTACAAATGTGAACTGACGTTCAAAAATAAAACATTTGAAAACGGACCATTTTCCACATTTCTGAAGCATGACGTAATGGGGGGGTGTTATCTCTTTTGTCGGAAATCAGCCGTTTTTGCTCGAACATTAAATGCCTCCAAATGGTATTTAATTAACTTCCCGGGGTGAAGAAACCCTTTTTGAGAACTCAGAGTGAGTAAATTGGCAATTTTCATGCACTTTTAACCATTCCATAAATCTTGTGTTTAGGGCCCCTGGAAGCATGAAAATCACTTCAAACATGCTAATTTTAGCTCTAACACTGATGATCCACCTACAAATGTGAACTGACGTTCAAAAATAAAACATTTGAAAACGGACCATTTTCCACATTTCTGAAGCATTACGTAATGGGGTGGTGTTATCTCTTTTGTCAAAAATCAGCTGTTTTTGATTGAACATTAAATGCCTCCAAATAGTATTTAATTCACTTCCCGAGCCCCTGGAAGCATGAAAATCACTTTAAACATGCTAATTTTAGCTCTAACACTGATGATCCACCTACAAATGTGAACTGATGTTCAAAAATAAAACATTTGAAAACGGACCATTTTCCACATTTCTGAAGCATGACGTAATGGGGGGGGTGTTAATCTCTTTTGTCGAAAATTAGCCGTTTTGCTCGAACATTAAATGCCTCCAAATGGTATTTAATTAACTTCCCGGGGTGAAGAAACCCTTTTTGAGAACTCAGAGTGAGTAAATTGGCCATTTTCATGCACTTTTAACCATTCCATAAATCTTGTGTTTAGGGCCCCTGGAAGCATGAAAATCACTTTAAACATGCTAATTTTAGCTCTAACACTGATGATCCACCTACAAATGTGAACTGACGTTCAAAAATAAAACATTTGAAAACGGACCATTTTCCACATTTCTGAAGCATGACGTAATGGGGGGGTGTTATCTCTTTTGTCAAAAATCAGCTGTTTTTGCTTGAACATTAAATGCCTCCAAATAGTATTTAATACACTTCCCGAGCCCCTGGAAGCATGAAAATCACTTTAAACATGCTAATTTTAGCTCTAACACTGATGATCCACCTACAAATGTGAACTGACGTTCAAAAATAAAACATTTGAAAACGGACCATTTTCCACATTTCTGAAGCATGACGTAATGGGGGGGGTGTTATCTCTTTTGTCGAAAATCAGCCGTTTTTTATCGAACATTAAATGCCTCCAAATGGTATTTAATTAACTTCCCGGGGTGAAGAAACCCTTTTTGAGAACTCAGAGTGAGTAAATTGGCCATTTTCATGCACTTTTAACCATTCCATAAATCTTGTGTTAAGGGCCCCTGAAAGCATGAAAATCACTTTAAACATGCTAATTTTAGCTCTAACACTGATGATCCACCTACAAATGTGAACTGACGTTCAAAAATAAAACATTTGAAAACGGACCATTTTCCACATTTCTGAAGCATGACGTAATGGGGGGGTGTTATCTCTTTTGTCAAAAATCAGCTGTTTTTGCTTGAACATTAAATGCCTCCAAATAGTATTTAATTCACTTCCCGAGCCCCTGGAAGCATGAAAATCACTTTAAACATGCTCATTTTAGCTCTAACACTGATGATCCACCTACAAATGTGAACTGACGTTCAAAAATAAAACATTTGAAAACGGACCATTTTCCACATTTCTGAAGCATGACGTAATGGAGGGTGTTACATCTTTTGTCGAAAATCAGCCGTTTTTGCTCGAACAATAAATGCCTCCAAATGGTATTTAATTAACTTCCCGGGGTGAAGAAACCCTTTTTGAGAACTCAGAGTGAGTAAATTGGCCATTTTCATGCACTTTTAACGATTCCATAAATCTTGTGTTTAGGTCCCCTGGAAGCATGAAAATCACTTTAAACATGCTAATTTTAGCTCTAACACTGATGATCCACCTACAAATGTGAACTGACGTTCAAAAATAAAACATTTGAAAACGGACCATTTTCCACATTTCTGAAGCATGACGTAATGGGGGGTGTTATCTCTTTTGTCAAAAATCAGCTGTTTTTGCTTGAACATTAAATTCCTCCAAATAGTATTTAATTCACTTCCCGAGCCCCTGGAAGCATGAAAATCACTTTAAACGTGCTAATTTTAGCTCTAACACTGATGATCCACCTACAAATGTGAACTGACGTTCAAAAATAAAACATTTGAAAACTGACCATTTTCCACATTTCTGAAGCAAGACGTAATGGGGGGGTGTTATCTCTTTTGTCGAAAATCAGAAGTTTTTGCTCGAACATTAAATGCCTCCAAATGGTATTTAATTAACTTCCCGGGGTGAAGAAACCATTTTTGAGAACTCAGAGTGAGTAAATTGGCCATTTTCATGCACTTTTAACCATTCCATAAATCTTGTGTTTAGGGCCCCTGGAAGCATGAAAATCACTTTAAACATGCTAATTTTAGCTCTAACACTGATGATCCACCTACAAATGTGAACTGAAATTCAAAAATAAAACATTTGAAAACGGACCATTTTCCACATTTCTGAAGCATGACGTAATGGGGGGGTGTTATCTCTTTTGTCAAAAATCAGCTGTTTTTGATTGAACATTAAATGCCTCCAAATAGTATTTAATTAACTTCCCGAGCCCCTGGAAGCATGAAAATCACTTTAAACATGCTCATTTTAGCTCTAACACTGATGATCCACCTACAAATGTGAACTGACGTTCAAAAATAAAACATTTGAAAACGGACCATTTTCCACATTTCTGAAGCATGACGTAATGGGGGGGTGTTATCTCTTTTGTCGAAAATCATCCGTTTTTGCTCGAACATTAAATGCCTCCAAATGGTATTTAATTAACTTCCCGGGGTGAAGAAACCCTTTTTGAGAACTCAGAGTGAGTAAATTGGCCATTTTCATGCACTTTTAACCATTCCATAAATCTTGTGTTTAGGGCCCCTGGAAGCATGAAAATCACTTTAAACATGCTAATTTTAGCTCTAACACTGATGATCCACCTACAAATGTGAACTGACGTTCAAAAATAAAACATTTTAAAACGGACCATTTTCCACATTTCTGAAGCATGACGTAATGGGGGGGTGTTATCTCTTTTGTCAAAAATCAGCTGTTTTTGCTTGAACATTAAATGCCTCCAAATAGTATTTAATTCACTTCCCGAGCCCCTGGAAGCATGAAAATCACTTTAAACATGCTAATTTTAGCTCTAACACTGATGATCCACCTACAAATGTGAACTGACGTTCAAAAATAAAACATTTGAAAACGGACCATTTTCCACATTTCTGAAGCATGACGTAATGGGGGGGGTGTTATCTCTTTTGTCGAAAATCAGCAGTTTTTGCTCGAACATTAAATGCCTCCAAATGGTATTTAATTAACTTCCCGGGGTGAAGAAACCCTTTTTGAGAACTCAGAGTGAGTAAATTGGCCATTTTCATGCACTTTTAACCATTCCATAAATCTTGTGTTTAGGGCCCCTGGAAGCATGAAAATCACTTTAAACATGCTAATTTTAGCTCTAACACTGATGATCCACCTACAAATGTGAACTGAAATTCAAAAATAAAACATTTGAAAACGGACCATTTTCCACATTTCTGAAGCATGACGTAATGGGGGGGTGTTATCTCTTTTGTCAAAAATCAGCTGTTTTTGATTGAACATTAAATGCCTCCAAATAGTATTTAATTCACTTCCCGAGCCCCTGGAAGCATGAAAATCACTTTAAACATGCTCATTTTAGCTCTAACACTGATGATCCACCTACAAATGTGAACTGACGTTCAAAAATAAAACATTTGAAAACGGACCATTTTCCACATTTCTGAAGCATGACGTAATGGGGGGGTGTTACCTCTTTTGTCGAAAATCAGCCGTTTTTGCTCGAACAATAAATGCCTCCAAATGGTATTTAATTAACTTCCCGGGGTGAAGAAACCCTTTTTGAGAAATCAGAGTGAGTAAATTGGCCATTTTCATGCACTTTTAACCATTCCATAAATCTTGTGTTTAGGGCCCCTGGAAGCATGAAAATCACTTTAAACATGCTAATTTTAGCTCTAACACTGATGATCCACCTACAAATGTGAACTGACGTTCAAAAATAAAACATTTGAAAACGGACCATTTTCCACATTTCTGAAGCATGACGTAATGGGGGGTGTTATCTCTTTTGTCGAAAATCAGCCGTTTTTGCTCAAACATTAAATGCCTCCAAATGGTATTTAAATAACTTCCCGGGGTGAAGAAACCCTTTTTGAGAACTCAGAGAGAGTAAATTGGCCATTTTCATGCACTTTTAACCATTCCATAAATCTTGTGTTTAGGGCCCCTGGAAGCATGAAAATCACTTTAAACATGCTAATTTTAGCTCTAACACTGATGATCCACCTACAAATGTGAACTGACGTTCAAAAATAAAACATTTGAAAACGGACCATTTTCCACATTTCTGAAGCATGACGTAATGGGGGGGTGTTATCTCTTTTGTCGAAAATCAGCCGTTTTTGCTCGAACATTAAATGCCTCCAAATGGTATTTAATTAACTTCCCGGGGTGAAGAAACCCTTTTTGAGAACTCAGAGTGAGTAAATTGGCCATTTTCATGCACTTTTAACCATTCCATACATCTTCTGTTTAGGGCCCCTGGAAGCATGAAAATCACTTTAAACATGCTAATTTTAGCTCTAACACTGATGATCCACCTACAAATGTGAACTGACGTTCAAAAATAAAACATTTGAAAACGGACCATTTTCCACATTTCTGAAGCATGACGTAATGGGGGGGTGTTATCTCTTTTGTCAAAAATCAGCTGTTTTTGCTTGAACATTAAATGCCTCCAAATAGTATTTAATTCACTTCCCGAGCCCCTGGAAGCATGAAAATCACTTTAAACATGCTAATTTTAGCTCTAACACTGATGATCCACCTACAAATGTGAACTGACGTTCAAAAATAAAACATTTGAAAACGGACCATTTTCCACATTTCTGAAGCATGACGTAATGGGGGGGTGTTATCTCTTTTGTCGAAAATCAGCCGTTTTTGCTCGAACATTAAATGCCTCCAAATGGTATTTAATTAACTTCCCGGGGTGAAGAAACCCTTTTTGAGAACTCAGAGTGAGTAAATTGGCCATTTTCATGCACTTTTAACCATTCCATAAATCTTGTGTTTAGGGCCCCTGGAAGCATGAAAATCACTTTAAACATGCTAATTTTAGCTCCAACACTGATGATCCACCTACAAATGTGAACTGACATTCAAAAATAAAACATTTTAAAACGGACCATTTTCCACATTTCTGAAGCATGACGTAATGGGGGGGTGTTATCTCTTTTGTCAAAAATCAGCTGTTTTTGATTGAACATTAAATGCCTCCAAATAGTATTTAATTCACTTCCCGAGCCCCTGGAAGCATGAACATCACTATAAACATGCTAATTTTAGCTCTAACACTGATGATCCACCTACAAATGTGAACTGACGTTCCAAAATAAAACATTTGAAAACGGACCATTTTCCACATTTCTGAAGCATGACTTAATGGGGGGGTGTTATCTCATTTGTCGAAAATCAGCCGTTTCTGCTCGAACATTAAATGCCTCCAAATGGTATTTAATTAACTTCCCGGGGTGAAGAAACACTTTTTGAGAACTCAGAGTGAGTAAATTGGCCATTTTCATGCACTTTTAACCATTCCATAAATCTTGTGTTTAGGGCCCCTGGAAGCATGAAAATCACTTTAAACATGCTAATTTTAGCTCTAACACTGATGATCCACCGACAAATGTGAACTGACGTTCAAAAATAAAACATTTGAAAACGGACCATTTTCCACATTTCTGAAGCATGACGTAATGGGGAGGTGTTATCTCTTTTGTCAAAAATCTGCTGTTTTTGCTTGAACATTAAATGCTTTCAAATAGTATTTAATTCACTTCCCGAGCCCCTGGAAGCATGAAAATCACTTTAAACATGCTAATTTTATCTCTAACACTGATGATCCACCTACAAATGTGAACTGACGTTCAAAAATAAAACATTTGAAAACGGACCATTTTCCACATTTCTGAAGCATGACGTAATGGGGGGGGTGTTATCTCTTTTGTCGAAAATCAGCCGTTTTTGCTCGAACATTAAATGCCTCCAAATGGTATTTAATTAACTTCCCGGGGTGAAGAAACCCTTTTTGAGAACCCAGAGTGAGTAAATTGGCCATTTTCATGCACTTTTAACCATTCCATAAATCTTGTGTTTAGGGCCCCTGGAAGCATGAAAATCACTTTAAACATGCTAATTTTAGCTCTAACACTGATGATCCACCTACAAATGTGAACTGACGTTCAAAAATAAAACATTTGAAAACGGACCATTTTCCACATTTCTGAAGCATGACGTAATGGGGGGGTGTTATCTCTTTTGTCGGAAATCAGCCGTTTTTGCTCGAACATTAAATGCCTCCAAATGGTATTTAATTAACTTCCCGGGGTGAAGAAACCCTTTTTGAGAACTCAGAGTGAGTAAATTGGCAATTTTCATGCACTTTTAACCATTCCATAAATCTTGTGTTTAGGGCCCCTGGAAGCATGAAAATCACTTCAAACATGCTAATTTTAGCTCTAACACTGATGATCCACCTACAAATGTGAACTGACGTTCAAAAATAAAACATTTGAAAACGGACCATTTTCCACATTTCTGAAGCATTACGTAATGGGGTGGTGTTATCTCTTTTGTCAAAAATCAGCTGTTTTTGATTGAACATTAAATGCCTCCAAATAGTATTTAATTCACTTCCCGAGCCCCTGGAAGCATGAAAATCACTTTAAACATGCTAATTTTAGCTCTAACACTGATGATCCACCTACAAATGTGAACTGATGTTCAAAAATAAAACATTTGAAAACGGACCATTTTCCACATTTCTGAAGCATGACGTAATGGGGGGGGTGTTAATCTCTTTTGTCGAAAATTAGCCGTTTTGCTCGAACATTAAATGCCTCCAAATGGTATTTAATTAACTTCCCGGGGTGAAGAAACCCTTTTTGAGAACTCAGAGTGAGTAAATTGGCCATTTTCATGCACTTTTAACCATTCCATAAATCTTGTGTTTAGGGCCCCTGGAAGCATGAAAATCACTTTAAACATGCTAATTTTAGCTCTAACACTGATGATCCACCTACAAATGTGAACTGACGTTCAAAAATAAAACATTTGAAAACGGACCATTTTCCACATTTCTGAAGCATGACGTAATGGGGGGGTGTTATCTCTTTTGTCAAAAATCAGCTGTTTTTGCTTGAACATTAAATGCCTCCAAATAGTATTTAATACACTTCCCGAGCCCCTGGAAGCATGAAAATCACTTTAAACATGCTAATTTTAGCTCTAACACTGATGATCCACCTACAAATGTGAACTGACGTTCAAAAATAAAACATTTGAAAACGGACCATTTTCCACATTTCTGAAGCATGACGTAATGGGGGGGGTGTTATCTCTTTTGTCGAAAATCAGCCGTTTTTTATCGAACATTAAATGCCTCCAAATGGTATTTAATTAACTTCCCGGGGTGAAGAAACCCTTTTTGAGAACTCAGAGTGAGTAAATTGGCCATTTTCATGCACTTTTAACCATTCCATAAATCTTGTGTTAAGGGCCCCTGAAAGCATGAAAATCACTTTAAACATGCTAATTTTAGCTCTAACACTGATGATCCACCTACAAATGTGAACTGACGTTCAAAAATAAAACATTTGAAAACGGACCATTTTCCACATTTCTGAAGCATGACGTAATGGGGGGGTGTTATCTCTTTTGTCAAAAATCAGCTGTTTTTGCTTGAACATTAAATGCCTCCAAATAGTATTTAATTCACTTCCCGAGCCCCTGGAAGCATGAAAATCACTTTAAACATGCTAATTTTAGCTCTAACACTGATGATCCACCTACAAATGTGAACTGACGTTCAAAAATAAAACATTTGAAAACGGACCATTTTCCACATTTCTGAAGCATGACGTAATGGGGGGGTGTTATCTCTTTTGTCGAAAATCAGCCGTTTTTGCTCGAACATTAAATGCCTCCAAATGGTATTTAATTAACTTCCCGGGGTGAAGAAACCCTTTTTGAGAACTCAGAGTGAGTAAATTGGCCATTTTCATGCACTTTTAACCATTCCATAAATCTTGTGTTTAGGGCCCATGGAAGTATGAAAATCACTTTAAACGTGCTAATTTTAGCTCTAACACTGATGATCCACCTACAAATGTGAACTGACGTTCAAAAATAAAACATTTGAAAACGGACCATTTTCCACATTTCTGAAGCATGACGTAATGGGGGGGTGTTATCTCTTTTGTCAAAAATCAGCTGTTTTTGCTTGAACATTAAATGCCTCCAAATAGTATTTAATTCACTTCCCGAGCCCCTGGAAGCATGAAAATCACTTTAAACATGCTAATTTTAGCTCTAACACTGATGATCCACCTACAAATGTGAACTGACGTTCAAAAATAAAACATTTGAAAACGGACCATTTTCCACATTTCTGAAGCATGACGTAATGGGGGGGTGTTATCTCTTTTGTCGAAAATCAGCCGTTTTTGCTCGAACATTAAATGCCTCCAAATGGTATTTAATTAACTTCCCGGGGTGAAGAAACCCTTTTTGAGAACTCAGAGTGAGTAAATTGGCCATTTTCATGCACTTTTAACCATTCCATAAATCTTGTGTTTAGGGCCCCTGGAAGCATGAAAATCACTTTAAACATGCTAATTTTAGCTCTAACACTGATGATCCACCTACAAATGTGAACTGACGTTCAAAAATAAAACATTTGAAAACGGACCATTTTCCACATTTCTGAAGCATGACGTAATGGTGGGGTGTTATCTCTTTTGTCGGAAATCAGCCGTTTTTGCTCGAACATTAAATGCCTCCAAATGGTATTTAATTAACTTCCCGGGGTGAAGAAACCCTTTTTGAGAACTCAGAGTGAGTAAATTGGCCATTTTCATGCACTTTTAACCATTCCATAAATCTTGTGTTTAGGGCCCCTGGAAGCATGAAAATCACTTTAAACATGCTAATTTTAGCTCTAACACTGATGATCCACCTACAAATGTGAACTGACGTTCAAAAATAAAACATTTGAAAACGGACCATTTTCCACATTTCTGAAGCATTACGTAATGGGGTGGTGTTATCTCTTTTGTCAAAAATCAGCTGTTTTTGATTGAACATTAAATGCCTCCAAATAGTATTTAATTCACTTCCCGAGCCCCTGGAAGCATGAAAATCACTTTAAACATGCTAATTTTAGCTCTAACACTGATGATCCACCTACAAATGTGAACTGATGTTCAAAAATAAAACATTTGCAAACGGACCATTTTCCACATTTCTGAAGCATGACGTAATGGGGGGTGTTATCTCTTTTGTCGAAAATTAGCCGTTTTTGCTCGAACATTAAATGCCTCCAAATGGTATTTAATTAACTTCCTGGGGTGAAGAAACCCTTTTTGAGAACTCAGAGTGAGTAAATTGGCCATTTTCATGCACTTTTAACCATTCCATAAATCTTGTGTTTAGGGCCCCTGGAAGCATGAAAATCACTTTAAACATGCTAATTTTAGCTCTAACACTGATGATCCACCTACAAATGTGAACTGACGTTCAAAAATAAAACATTTGAAAACGGACCATTTTCCACATTTCTGAAGCATGACGTAATGGGGGGGTGTTATCTCTTTTGTCAAAAATCAGATGTTTTTGCTTGAACATTAAATGCCTCCAAATAGTATTTAATTCACTTCCCGAGCCCCTGGAAGCATGAAAATCACTTTAAACATGCTAATTTTAGCTCTAACACTGATGATCCACCTACAAATGTGAACTGACGTTCAAAAATAAAACATTTGAAAACGGACCATTTTCCACATTTCTGAAGCATGACGTAATGGGGGGGTGTTATCTCTTTTGTCGAAAATCAGCAGTTTTTGCTCGAACATTAAATGCCTCCAAATGGTATTTAATTAACTTCCCGGGGTGAAGAAACCCTTTTTGAGAACTCAGAGTGAGTAAATTGGCCATTTTCATGCACTTTTAACCATTCCATAAATCTTGTGTTTAGGGCCCCTGGAAGCATGAAAATCACTTTAAACATGCTAATTTTAGCTCTAACACTGATGATCCACCTACAAATGTGAACTGACTTTCAAAAATAAAACATTTGAAAACGGACCATTTTCCACATTTCTGAAGCATGACGTAATGGGGGGGTGTTATCTCTTTTGTCAAAAATCAGCTGTTTTTGCTTGAACATTAAATGCCTCCAAATAGTATTTAATTCACTTCCCGAGCCCCTGGAAGCATGAAAATCACTTTAAACATGCTAATTTTAGCTCTAACACTGATGATCCACCTACAAATGTGAACTGACGTTCAAAAATAAAACATTTGAAAACGGACCATTTTCCACATTTCTGAAGCATGACGTAATGGGGGGGTGTTATCTCTTTTGTCGAAAATCAGCCGTTTTTGCTCGAACATTAAATGCCTCCAAATGGTATTTAATTAACTTCCCGGGGTGAAGAAACCCTTTTTGAGAACTCAGAGTGAGTAAATTGGCCATTTTCATGCACTTTTAACCATTCCATAAATCTTGTGTTTAGGGCCCCTGGAAGCATGAAAATCACTTTAAACATGCTAATTTTAGCTCTAACACTGATGATCCACCTACAAATGTGAACTGACGTTCAAAAATAAAACATTTGAAAACGGACCATTTTCCACATTTCTGAAGCATGACGTAATGGGGGGGTGTTATCTCTTTTGTCAAAAATCAGCTGTTTTTGCTTGAACATTAAATGCCTCCAAATAGTATTTAATTCACTTCCCGAGCCCCTGGAAGCATGAAAATCACTTTAAACATGCTAATTTTAGCTCTAACACTGATGATCCACCTACAAATGTGAACTGACGTTCAAAAATAAAACATTTGAAAACGGACCATTTTCCACATTTCTGAAGCATGACGTAATGGGGGGGTGTTATCTCTTTTGTCGAAAATCAGCCGTTTTTGCTCGAACATTAAATGCCTCCAAATGGTATTTAATTAACTTCCCGGGGTGAAGAAACCCTTTTTGAGAACTCAGAGTGAGTAAATTGGCCATTTTCATGCACTTTTAACCATTCCATAAATCTTGTGTTTAGGGCCCCTGGAAGCATGAAAATCACTTTAAACATGCTAATTTTAGCTCTAACACTGATGATCCACCTACAAATGTGAACTGACGTTCAAAAATAAAACATTTGAAAACGGACCATTTTCCACATTTCTGAAGCATGACGTAATGGGGGGGTGTTATCTCTTTTGTCAAAAATCAGCTGTTTTTGCTTGAACATTAAATGCCTCCAAATAGTATTTAATTCACTTCCCGAGCCCCTGGAAGCATGAAAATCACTTTAAACATGCTAATTTTAGCTCTAACACTGATGATCCACCTACAAATGTGAACTGACGTTCAAAAATAAAACATTTGAAAACGGACCATTTTCCACATTTCTGAAGCATGACGTAATGGGGGGGTGTTATCTCTTTTGTCGAAAATCAGCCGTTTTTGCTCGAACATTAAATGCCTCCAAATGGTATTTAATTAACTTCCCGGGGTGAAGAAACCCTTTTTGAGAACTCAGAGTGAGTAAATTGGCCATTTTCATGCACTTTTAACCATTCCATAAATCTTGTGTTTAGGGCCCCTGGAAGCATGAAAATCACTTTAAACATGCTAATTTTTGCTCCAACACTGATGATCCACCTACAAATGTGAACTGACATTCAAAAATAAAACATTTTAAAACGGACCATTTTCCACATTTCTGAAGCATGACGTAATGGGGGGGTGTTATCTCTTTTGTGAAAAATCAGCTGTTTTTGATTGAACATTAAATGCCTCCAAATAGTATTTAATTCACTTCCCGAGCCCCTGGAAGCATGAACATCACTATAAACATGCTAATTTTAGCTCTAACACTGATGATCCACCTACAAATGTGAACTGACGTTCCAAAATAAAACATTTGAAAACGGACCATTTTCCACATTTCTGAAGCATGACTTAATGGGGGGGGTGTTATCTCTTTTGTCGAAAATCAGCCGTTTCTGCTCGAACATTAAATGCCTCCAAATGGTATTTAATTAACTTCCCGGGGTGAAGAAACACTTTTTGAGAACTCAGAGTGAGTAAATTGGCCATTTTCATGCACTTTTAACCATTCCATAAATCTTGTGTTTAGGGCCCCTGGAAGCATGAAAATCACTTTAAACATGCTAATTTTAGCTCTAACACTGATGATCCACCTACAAATGTGAACTGACGTTCAAAAATAAAACATTTGAAAACGGACCATTTTCCACATTTCTGAAGCATGATGTAATGAGGGGGTGTTATCTCTTTTGTCGAAAATCAGCCGTTTTTGGTCGAACATTAAATGCCTCCAAATGGTATTTAATTAACTTCCCGGGGTGAAGAAACCCTTTTTGAGAACTCAGAGTGAGTAAATTGGCCATTTTCATGCACTTTTAACCATTCCATAAATCTTGTGTTTAGGGCCCCTGGAAGCATGAAAATCACTTTAAACGTGCTAATTTTAGCTCTAACACTGATGATCCACCTACAAATGTGAACTGACGTTCAAAAATAAAACATTTGAAAACAGACCATTTTCCACATTTCTGAAGCATGACGTAATGGGGGGGTGTTATCTCTTTTGTCAAAAATCAGCTGTTTTTGCTTGAACATTAAATGCCTCCAAATAGTATTTAATTCACTTCCCGAGCCCCTGGAAGCATGAAAATCACTTTAAACATGCTAATTTTAGCTCTAACACTGATGATCCACCTACAAATGTGAACTGACGTTCAAAAATAAAACATTTGAAAACGGACCATTTTCCACATTTCTGAAGCATGACGTAATGGGGGGGTGTTATCTCTTTTGTCGAAAATCAGCCGTTTTTGCTCGAACATTAAATGCCTCCAAATGGTATTTAATTAACTTCCCGGGGTGAAGAAACCCTTTTTGAGAACTCAGAGGGAGTAAATTGGCCATTTTCATGCACTTTTAACCATTCCATAAATCTTGTGTTTAGGGCCCCTGGAAGCATGAAAATCACTTTAAACATGCTAATTTTAGCTCTAACACTGATGATCCACCTACAAATGTGAACTGACATTCAAAAATAAAACATTTGAAAACGGACCATTTTCCACATTTCTGAAGCATGACGTAATGGGGGGGTGTTATCTCTTTTGTCAAAAATCAGCTGTTTTTGCTTGAACATTAAATGCCTCCAAATAGTATTTAATTCACTTCCCGATCCCCTGGAAGCATGAAAATCACTTTAAACATGCTAATTTTAGCTCTAACACTGATGATCCACCTACAAATGTGAACTGATGTTCAAAAATAAAACATTTGAAAACGGACCATTTTCCACATTTCTGAAGCATGACGTAATGGGGGGGTGTTATCTCTTTTGTCGAAAATTAGCCGTTTTTGCTCGAACATTAAATGCCTCCAAATGGTATTTAATTAACTTCCTGGGGTGAAGAAACCCTTTTTGAGAACTCAGAGTGAGTAAATTGGCCATTTTCATGCACTTTTAACCATTCCATAAATCTTGTGTTTAGGGCCCCTGGAAGCATGAAAATCACTTTAAACATGCTAATTTTAGCTCTAACACTGATGATCCACCTACAAATGTGAACTGACGTTCAAAAATAAAACATTTGAAAACGGACCATTTTCCACATTTCTGAAGCATGACGTAATGGCGGGGTGTTATCTCTTTTGTCGAAAATCAGCCGTTTTTGCTCGAACATTAAATGCCTCCAAATGGTATTTAATTAACTTCCCGGGGTGAAGAAACCCTTTTTGAGAACTCAGAGGGAGTAAATTGGCCATTTTCATGCACTTTTAACCATTCCATAAATCTTGTGTTTAGGGCCCCTGGAAGCATGAAAATCACTTTAAACATGCTAATTTTAGCTCTAACACTGATGATCCACCTACAAATGTGAACTGACGTTCAAAAATAAAACATTTGAAAACGGACCATTTTCCACATTTCTGAAGCATGACGTAATGGGGGGGGTGTTATCTCTTTTGTCAAAAATCAGCTGTTTTTGCTTGAACATTAAATGCCTCCAAATAGTATTTAATTCACTTCCCGATCCCCTGGAAGCATGAAAATCACTTTAAACATGCTAATTTTAGCTCTAACACTGATGATCCACCTACAAATGTGAACTGATGTTCAAAAATAAAACATTTGAAAACGGACCATTTTCCACATTTCTGAAGCATGACGTAATGGGGGGGTGTTATCTCTTTTGTCGAAAATTAGCCATTTTTGCTCGAACATTAAATGCCTCCAAATGGTATTTAATTAACTTCCCGGGGTGAAGATACCCTTTTTGAGAACTCAGAGTGAGTAAATTGGCCATTTTCAGGCACTTTTAACCATTCCATAAATCTTGTGTTTAGGGCCCCTGGAAGCATGAAAATCACTTTAAACATGCTAATTTTAGCTCTAACACTGATGATCCACCTACAAATGTGAACTGACGTTCAAAAATAAAACATTTGAAAACGGACCATTTTCCACATTTCTGAAGCATGACGTAATGGGGGGGTGTTATCTCTTTTGTCAAAAATCAGCTGTTTTTGCTTGAACATTAAATGCCTCCAAATAGTTTTTAATTCACATCCCGAGCCCCTGGAAGCATGAAAATCACTTTAAACATGCTAATTTTAGCTCTAACACTGATGATCCACCTACAAATGTGAACTGATGTTCAAAAATAAAACATTTGCAAACGGACCATTTTCCACATTTCTGAAGCATGACGTAATGGGGGGTGTTATCTCTTTTGTCGAAAATTAGCCGTTTTTGCTCGAACATTAAATGCCTCCAAATGGTATTTAATTAACTTCCCGGGGTGAAGAAACCCTTTTTGAGAACTCAGAGTGAGTAAATTGGCCATTTTCATGCACTTTTAACCATTCCATAAATCTTGTGTTTAGGGCCCCTGGAAGCATGAAAATCACTTTAAACATGCTAATTTTAGCTCTAACACTGATGATCCACCTACAAATGTGAACTGACGTTCAAAAATAAAACATTTGAAAACGGACCATTTTCCACATTTCTGAAGCATGACGTAATGGGGGGGTGTTATCTCTTTTGTCAAAAATCAGCTGTTTTTGCTTGAACATTAAATGCCTCCAAATAGTATTTAATTCACTTCCCGAGCCCCTGGAAGCATGAAAATCACTTTAAACATGCTAATTTTAGCTCTAACACTGATGATCCACCTACAAATGTGAACTGACGTTCAAAAATAAAACATTTGAAAACGGACCATTTTCCACATTTCTGAAGCATGACGTAATGGGGGGGTGTTATCTCTTTTGTCGAAAATCAGCAGTTTTTGCTCGAACATTAAATGCCTCCAAATGGTATTTAATTAACTTCCCGGGGTGAAGAAACCCTTTTTGAGAACTCAGAGTGAGTAAATTGGCCATTTTCATGCACTTTTAACCATTCCATAAATCTTGTGTTTAGGGCCCCTGGAAGCATGAAAATCACTTTAAACATGCTAATTTTAGCTCTAACACTGATGATCCACCTACAAATGTGAACTGACGTTCAAAAATAAAACATTTGAAAACGGACCATTTTCCACATTTCTGAAGCATGACGTAATGGGGGGGTGTTATCTCTTTTGTCGAAAATCAGCCGTTTTTGCTCGAACATTAAATGCCTCCAAATGGTATTTAATTAACTTCCCGGGGTGAAGAAACCCTTTTTGAGAACTCAGAGTGAGTAAATTGGCCATTTTCATGCACTTTTAACCATTCCATAAATCTTGTGTTTAGGGCCCCTGGAAGCATGAAAATCACTTTAAACATGCTAATTTTAGCTCTAACACTGATGATCCACCTACAAATGTGAACTGACGTTCAAAAATAAAACATTTGAAAACGGACCATTTTCCACATTTCTGAAGCATGACGTAATGGGGGGTGTTATCTCTTTTGTCAAAAATCAGCTGTTTTTGCTTGAACATTAAATGCCTCCAAATAGTATTTAATTCACTTCCGGAGCCCCTGGAAGCATGAAAATCACTTTAAACATGCTAATTTTAGCTCTAACACTGATGATCCACCTACAAATGTGAACTGACGTTCAAAAATAAAACATTTGAAAACGGACCATTTTCCACATTTCTGAAGCATGACGTAATGGGGGGGTGTTATCTCTTTTGTCGAAAATCAGCCGTTTTTGCTCGAACATTAAATGCCTCCAAATGGTATTTAATTAACTTCCCGGGGTGAAGAAACCCTTTTTGAGAACTCAGAGTGAGTAAATTGGCCATTTTCATGCACTTTTAACCATTCCATAAATCTTGTGTTTAGGGCCCCTGGAAGCATGAAAATCACTTTAAACATGCTAATTTTTGCTCCAACACTGATGATCCACCTACAAATGTGAACTGACATTCAAAAATAAAACATTTTAAAACGGACCATTTTCCACATTTCTGAAGCATGACGTAATGGGGGGGTGTTATCTCTTTTGTGAAAAATCAGCTGTTTTTGATTGAACATTAAATGCCTCCAAATAGTATTTAATTCACTTCCCGAGCCCCTGGAAGCATGAACATCACTATAAACATGCTAATTTTAGCTCTAACACTGATGATCCACCTACAAATGTGAACTGACGTTCCAAAATAAAACATTTGAAAACGGACCATTTTCCACATTTCTGAAGCATGACTTAATGGGGGGGGTGTTATCTCTTTTGTCGAAAATCAGCCGTTTCTGCTCGAACATTAAATGCCTCCAAATGGTATTTAATTAACTTCCCGGGGTGAAGAAACACTTTTTGAGAACTCAGAGTGAGTAAATTGGCCATTTTCATGCACTTTTAACCATTCCATAAATCTTGTGTTTAGGGCCCCTGGAAGCATGAAAATCACTTTAAACATGCTAATTTTAGCTCTAACACTGATGATCCACCTACAAATGTGAACTGACGTTCAAAAATAAAACATTTGAAAACGGACCATTTTCCACATTTCTGAAGCATGATGTAATGAGGGGGTGTTATCTCTTTTGTCGAAAATCAGCCGTTTTTGCTCGAACATTAAATGCCTCCAAATGGTATTTAATTAACTTCCCGGGGTGAAGAAACCCTTTTTGAGAACTCAGAGTGAGTAAATTGGCCATTTTCATGCACTTTTAACCATTCCATAAATCTTGTGTTTAGGGCCCCTGGAAGCATCAAAATCACTTTAAACGTGCTAATTTTAGCTCTAACACTGATGATCCACCTACAAATGTGAACTGACGTTCAAAAATAAAACATTTGAAAACAGACCATTTTCCACATTTCTGAAGCATGACGTAATGGGGGGGTGTTATCTCTTTTGTCAAAAATCAGCTGTTTTTGCTTGAACATTAAATGCCTCCAAATAGTATTTAATTCACTTCCCGAGCCCCTGGAAGCATGAAAATCACTTTAAACATGCTAATTTTAGCTCTAACACTGATGATCCACCTACAAATGTGAACTGACGTTCAAAAATAAAACATTTGAAAACGGACCATTTTCCACATTTCTGAAGCATGACGTAATGGGGGGGTGTTATCTCTTTTGTCAAAAATCAGCTGTTTTTGCTTGAACATTAAATGCCTCCAAATAGTATTTAATTCACTTCCCGATCCCCTGGAAGCATGAAAATCACTTTAAACATGCTAATTTTAGCTCTAACACTGATGATCCACCTACAAATGTGAACTGATGTTCAAAAATAAAACATTTGAAAACAGACCATTTTCCACATTTCTGAAGCATGACGTAATGGGGGGGTGTTATCTCTTTTGTCGAAAATTAGCCGTTTTTGCTCGAACATTAAATGCCTCCAAATGGTATTTAATTAACTTCCCGGGGTGAAGAAACCCTTTTTGAGAACTCAGAGTGAGTAAATTGGCCATTTTCATGCACTTTTAACCATTCCATAAATCTTGTGTTTAGGGCCCCTGGAAGCATGAAAATCACTTTAAACATGCTAATTTTAGCTCTAACACTGATGATCCACCTACAAATGTGAACTGACGTTCAAAAATAAAACATTTGAAAACGGACCATTTTCCACATTTCTGAAGCATGATGTAATGAGGGGGTGTTATCTCTTTTGTCGAAAATCAGCCGTTTTTGCTCGAACATTAAATGCCTCCGAATGGTATTTAATTAACTTCCCGGGGTGAAGAAACCCTTTTTGAGAACTCAGAGTGAGTAAATTGGCCATTTTCATGCACTTTTAACCATTCCATAAATCTTGTGTTTAGGGCCCCTGGAAGCATGAAAATCACTTTAAATGTGCTAATTTTAGCTCTAACACTGATGATCCACCTACAAATGTGAACTGACGTTCAAAAATAAAACATTTGAAAACTGACCATTTTCCACATTTCTGAAGCATGACGTAATGGGGGGGGTGTTATCTCTTTTGTCAAAAATCAGCTGTTTTTGCTTGAACATTAAATGCCTCCAAATAGTATTTAATTTACTTCCCGAGCCCCTGGAAGCATGAAAATCACTTTAAACATGCTAATTTTAGCTCTAACACTGATGATCCACCTACAAATGTGAACTGACGTTCAAAAATAAAACATTTGAAAACGGACCATTTTCCACATTTCTGAAGCATGACGTAATGGGGGGGGGTTATCTCTTTTGTCGAAAATCAGCCGTTTTTGCTCGAACATTAAATGCCTCCAAATGGTATTTAATTAACTTCCCGGGGTGAAGAAACCCTTTTTGAGAACTCAGAGTGAGTAAATTGGCCATTTTCATGCACTTTTAACCATTCCATAAATCTTGTGTTTAGGGCCCCTGGAAGCATGAAAATCACTTTAAACATGCTAATTTTAGCTCTAACACTGATGATCCACCTACAAATGTGAACTGACGTTCAAAAATAAAACATTTGAAAACGGACCATTTTCCACATTTCTGAAGCATGACGTAATGGGGGGGTGTTATCTCTTTTGTCGGAAATCAGCCGTTTTTGCTCGAACATTAAATGCCTCCAAATGGTATTTAATTAACTTCCCGGGGTGAAGAAACCCTTTTTGAGAACTCAGAGTGAGTAAATTGGCCATTTTCATGCACTTTTAACCATTCCATAAATCTTGTGTTTAGGGCCCCTGGAAGCATGAAAATCACTTTAAACGTGCTAATTTTAGCTCTAACACTGATGATCCACCTACAAATGTGAACTGACGTTCAAAAATAAAACATTTGAAAACGGACCATTTTCCACATTTCTGAAGCATGATGTAATGAGGGGGTGTTATCTCTTTTGTCGAAAATCAGCCGTTTTTGCTTGAACATTAAATGCCTCCAAATGGTATTTAATTAACTTCCCGGGGTGAAGAAACCCTTTTTGAGAACTCAGAGTGAGTAAATTGGCCATTTTCATGCACTTTTAACCATTCCATAAATCTTGTGTTTAGGGCCCCTGGAAGCATGAAAATCACTTTAAACGTGCTAATTTTAGCTCTAACACTGATGATCCACCTACAAATGTGAACTGACGTTCAAAAATAAAACATTTGAAAACAGACCATTTTCCACATTTCTGAAGCATGACGTAATGGGGGGGTGTTATCTCTTTTGTCAAAAATCAGCTGTTTTTGCTTGAACATTAAATGCCTCCAAATAGTATTTAATTCACTTCCCGAGCCCCTGGAAGCATGAAAATCACTTTAAACATGCTAATTTTAGCTCTAACACTGATGATCCACCTACAAATGTGAACTGACGTTCAAAAATAAAACATTTGAAAACGGACCATTTTCCACATTTCTGAAGCATGACGTAATGGGGGGGTGTTATCTCTTTTGTCGAAAATCAGCCGTTTTTGCTCGAACATTAAATGCCTCCAAATGGTATTTAATTAACTTCCCGGGGTGAAGAAACCCTTTTTGAGAACTCAGAGGGAGTAAATTGGCCATTTTCATGCACTTTTAACCATTCCATAAATCTTGTGTTTAGGGCCCCTGGAAGCATGAAAATCACTTTAAACATGCTAATTTTAGCTCTAACACTGATGATCCACCTACAAATGTGAACTGACGTTCAAAAATAAAACATTTGAAAACGGACCATTTTCCACATTTCTGAAGCATGACGTAATGGGGGGGTGTTATCTCTTTTGTCAAAAATCAGCTGTTTTTGCTTGAACATTAAATGCCTCCAAATAGTATTTAATTCACTTCCCGATCCCCTGGAAGCATGAAAATCACTTTAAACATGCTAATTTTAGCTCTAACACTGATGATCCACCTACAAATGTGAACTGATGTTCAAAAATAAAACATTTGAAAACGGACCATTTTCCACATTTCTGAAGCATGACGTAATGGGGGGTGTTATCTCTTTTGTCGAAAATTAGCCGTTTTTGCTCGAACATTAAATGCCTCCAAATGGTATTTAATTAACTTCCCGGGGTGAAGATACCCTTTTTGAGAACTCAGAGTGAGTAAATTGGCCATTTTCATGCACTTTTAACCATTCCATAAATCTTGTGTTTAGGGCCCCTGGAAGCATGAAAATCACTTTAAACATGCTAATTTTAGCTCTAACACTGATGATCCACCTACAAATGTGAACTGACGTTCAAAAATAAAACATTTGAAAACGGACCATTTTCCACATTTCTGAAGCATGACGTAATGGGGGGTTGTTATCTCTTTTGTCAAAAATCAGCTGTTTTTGCTTGAACATTAAATGCCTCCAAATAGTATTTAATTCACATCCTGAGCCCCTGGAAGCATGAAAATCACTTTAAACATGCTAATTTTAGCTCTAACACTGATGATCCACCTACAAATGTGAACTGACGTTCAAAAATAAAACATTTGAAAACGGACCATTTTCCACATTTCTGAAGCATGATGTAATGAGGGGGTGTTATCTCTTTTGTCGAAAATCAGCCGTTTTTGCTCGAACATTAAATGCCTCCGAATGGTATTTAATTAACTTCCCGGGGTGAAGAAACCCTTTTTGAGAACTCAGAGTGAGTAAATTGGCCATTTTCATGCACTTTTAACCATTCCATAAATCTTGTGTTTAGGGCCCCTGGAAGCATGAAAATCACTTTAAACGTGCTAATTTTAGCTCTAACACTGATGATCCACCTACAAATGTGAACTGACGTTCAAAAATAAAACATTTGAAAACGGACCATTTTCCACATTTCTGAAGCATGACGTAATGGGGGGGTGTTATCTCTTTTGTCAAAAATCAGCTGTTTTTGCTTGAACATTAAATGCCTCCAAATAGTATTTAATTCACTTCCCGAGCCCCTGGAAGCATGAAAATCACTTTAAACATGCTAATTTTAGCTCTAACACTGATGATCCACCTACAAATGTGAACTGACGTTCAAAAATAAAACATTTGAAAACGGACCATTTTCCACACTTCTGAAGCATGACGTAATGGGGGGGTGTTATATCTTTTGTCGAAAATCAGCCGTTTTTGCTCGAACATTAAATGCCTCCAAATGGTATTTAATTAACTTCCCGGGGTGAAGAAACCCTTTTTGAGAACTCAGAGTGAGTAAATTGGCCATTTTCATGCACTTTTAACCATTCCATAAATCTTGTGTTTAGGGCCCCTGGAAGCATGAAAATCACTTTAAACATGCTAATTTTAGCTCTAACACTGATGATCCACCTACAAATGTGAACTGACGTTCAAAAATAAAACATTTGAAAACGGACCATTTTCCACATTTCTGAAGCATGACGTAATGGGGGGGTGTTATCTCTTTTGTCGGAAATCAGCCGTTTTTGCTCGAACATTAAATGCCTCCAAATGGTATTTAATTAACTTCCCGGGGTGAAGAAACCCTTTTTGAGAACTCAGAGTGAGTAAATTGGCCATTTTCATGCACTTTTAACCATTCCATAAATCTTGTGTTTAGGGCCCCAAGAAGCATGAAAATCACTTTAAACATGCTAATTTTAGCTCTAACACTGATGATCCACCTACAAATGTGAACTGACGTTCAAAAATAAAACATTTGAAAACGGACCATTTTCCACATTTCTGAAGCATTACGTAATTGGGTGGTGTTATCTCTTTTGTCAAAAATCAGCTGTTTTTGATTGAACATTAAATGCCTCCAAATAGTATTTAATTCACTTCCCGAGCCCCTGGAAGCATGAAAATCACTTTAAACATGCTAATTTTAGCTCTAACACTGATGATCCACCTACAAATGTGAACTGATGTTCAAAAATAAAACATTTGAAAACGGACCATTTTCCACATTTCTGAAGCATGACGTAATGGGGGGGTGTTATCTCTTTTGTCGAAAATTAGCCGTTTTTGCTCGAACATTAAATGCCTCCAAATGGTATTTAATTAACTTCCCGGGGTGAAGAAACCCTTTTTGAGAACTCAGAGTGAGTAAATTGGCCATTTTCATGCGCTTTTAACCATTCCATAAATCTTGTGTTTAGGGCCCCTGGAAGCATGAAAATCACTTTAAACATGCTAATTTTAGCTCTAACACTGATGATCCACCTACAAATGTGAACTGACGTTCAAAAATAAAACATTTGAAAACGGACCATTTTCCACATTTCTGAAGCATGACGTAATGGGGGGGGGTGTTATCTCTTTTGTCAAAAATCAGCTGTTTTTGCTTGAACATTAAATGCCTCCAAATAGTATTTAATTCACTTCCCGAGCCCCTGGAAGCATGAAAATCACTTTAAACATGCTAATTTTAGCTCTAACACTGATGATCCACCTACAAATGTGAACTGACGTTCAAAAATAAAACATTTGAAAATGGACCATTTTCCACATTTCTGAAGCATGACGTAATGGGGGGGTGTTATCTCTTTTGTCAAAAATCAGCTGTTTTTGCTTGAACATTAAATGCCTCCAAATAGTATTTAATTCACTTCCCGAGCCCCTGGAAGCATGAAAATCACTTTAAACATGCTAATTTTAGCTCTAACACTGATGATCCACCTACAAATGTGAACTGATGTTCAAAAATAAAACATTTGAAAACAGACCATTTTCCACATTTCTGAAGCATGACGTAATGGGGGGGTGTTATCTCTTTTGTCGAAAATTAGCCGTTTTTGCTCGAACATTAAATGCCTCCAAATGGTATTTAATTAACTTCCCGGGGTGAAGAAACCCTTTTTGAGAACTCAGAGTGAGTAAATTGGCCATTTTCATGCACTTTTAACCATTCCATAAATCTTGTGTTTAGGGCCCCTGGAAGCATGAAAATCACTTTAAACATGCTAATTTTAGCTCTAACACTGATGATCCACCTACAAATGTGAACTGACGTTCAAAAATAAAACATTTGAAAACGGACCATTTTCCACATTTCTGAAGCATGATGTAATGAGGGGGTGTTATCTCTTTTGTCGAAAATCAGCCGTTTTTGCTCGAACATTAAATGCCTCCGAATGGTATTTAATTAACTTCCCGGGGTGAAGAAACCCTTTTTGAGAACTCAGAGTGAGTAAATTGGCCATTTTCATGCACTTTTAACCATTCCATAAATCTTGTGTTTAGGGCCCCTGGAAGCATGAAAATCACTTTAAATGTGCTAATTTTAGCTCTAACACTGATGATCCACCTACAAATGTGAACTGACGTTCAAAAATAAAACATTTGAAAACTGACCATTTTCCACATTTCTGAAGCATGACGTAATGGGGGGGTGTTATCTCTTTTGTCAAAAATCAGCTGTTTTTGCTTGAACATTAAATGCCTCCAAATAGTATTTAATTTACTTCCCGAGCCCCTGGAAGCATGAAAATCACTTTAAACATGCTAATTTTAGCTCTAACACTGATGATCCACCTACAAATGTGAACTGACGTTCAAAAATAAAACATTTGAAAACGGACCATTTTCCACATTTCTGAAGCATGACGTAATGGGGGGGGGTTATCTCTTTTGTCGAAAATCAGCCGTTTTTGCTCGAACATTAAATGCATCCAAATGGTATTTAATTAACTTCCCGGGGTGAAGAAACCCTTTTTGAGAACTCAGAGTGAGTAAATTGGCCATTTTCATGCACTTTTAACCATTCCATAAATCTTGTGTTTAGGGCCCCTGGAAGCATGAAAATCACTTTAAACATGCTAATTTTAGCTCTAACACTGATGATCCACCTACAAATGTGAACTGACGTTCAAAAATAAAACATTTGAAAACGGACCATTTTCCACATTTCTGAAGCATGACGTAATGGGGGGGTGTTATCTCTTTTGTCGGAAATCAGCCGTTTTTGCTCGAACATTAAATGCCTCCAAATGGTATTTAATTAACTTCCCGGGGTGAAGAAACCCTTTTTGAGAACTCAGAGTGAGTAAATTGGCCATTTTCATGCACTTTTAACCATTCCATAAATCTTGTGTTTAGGGCCCCTGGAAGCATGAAAATCACTTTAAACGTGCTAATTTTAGCTCTAACACTGATGATCCACCTACAAATGTGAACTGACGTTCAAAAATAAAACATTTGAAAACGGACCATTTTCCACATTTCTGAAGCATGATGTAATGAGGGGGTGTTATCTCTTTTGTCGAAAATCAGCCGTTTTTGCTTGAACATTAAATGCCTCCAAATGGTATTTAATTAACTTCCCGGGGTGAAGAAACCCTTTTTGAGAACTCAGAGTGAGTAAATTGGCCATTTTCATGCACTTTTAACCATTCCATAAATCTTGTGTTTAGGGCCCCTGGAAGCATGAAAATCACTTTAAACGTGCTAATTTTAGCTCTAACACTGATGATCCACCTACAAATGTGAACTGACGTTCAAAAATAAAACATTTGAAAACAGACCATTTTCCACATTTCTGAAGCATGACGTAATGGGGGGGTGTTATCTCTTTTGTCAAAAATCAGCTGTTTTTGCTTGAACATTAAATGCCTCCAAATAGTATTTAATTCACTTCCCGAGCCCCTGGAAGCATGAAAATCACTTTAAACATGCTAATTTTAGCTCTAACACTGATGATCCACCTACAAATGTGAACTGACGTTCAAAAATAAAACATTTGAAAACGGACCATTTTCCACATTTCTGAAGCATGACGTAATGGGGGGGTGTTATCTCTTTTGTCGAAAATCAGCCGTTTTTGCTCGAACATTAAATGCCTCCAAATGGTATTTAATTAACTTCCCGGGGTGAAGAAACCCTTTTTGAGAACTCAGAGGGAGTAAATTGGCCATTTTCATGCACTTTTAACCATTCCATAAATCTTGTGTTTAGGGCCCCTGGAAGCATGAAAATCACTTTAAACATGCTAATTTTAGCTCTAACACTGATGATCCACCTACAAATGTGAACTGACGTTCAAAAATAAAACATTTGAAAACGGACCATTTTCCACATTTCTGAAGCATGACGTAATGGGGGGGTGTTATCTCTTTTGTCAAAAATCAGCTGTTTTTGCTTGAACATTAAATGCCTCCAAATAGTATTTAATTCACTTCCCGATCCCCTGGAAGCATGAAAATCACTTTAAACATGCTAATTTTAGCTCTAACACTGATGATCCACCTACAAATGTGAACTGATGTTCAAAAATAAAACATTTGAAAACGGACCATTTTCCACATTTCTGAAGCATGACGTAATGGGGGGGTGTTATCTCTTTTGTCGAAAATTAGCCGTTTTTGCTCGAACATTAAATGCCTCCAAATGGTATTTAATTAACTTCCCGGGGTGAAGATACCCTTTTTGAGAACTCAGAGTGAGTAAATTGGCCATTTTCATGCACTTTTAACCATTCCATAAATCTTGTGTTTAGGGCCCCTGGAAGCATGAAAATCACTTTAAACATGCTAATTTTAGCTCTAACACTGATGATCCACCTACAAATGTGAACTGACGTTCAAAAATAAAACATTTGAAAACGGACCATTTTCCACATTTCTGAAGCATGACGTAATGGGGGGTTGTTATCTCTTTTGTCAAAAATCAGCTGTTTTTGCTTGAACATTAAATGCCTCCAAATAGTATTTAATTCACATCCTGAGCCCCTGGAAGCATGAAAATCACTTTAAACATGCTAATTTTAGCTCTAACACTGATGATCCACCTACAAATGTGAACTGACGTTCAAAAATAAAACATTTGAAAACGGACCATTTTCCACATTTCTGAAGCATGATGTAATGAGGGGGTGTTATCTCTTTTGTCGAAAATCAGCCGTTTTTGCTCGAACATTAAATGCCTCCGAATGGTATTTAATTAACTTCCCGGGGTGAAGAAACCCTTTTTGAGAACTCAGAGTGAGTAAATTGGCCATTTTCATGCACTTTTAACCATTCCATAAATCTTGTGTTTAGGGCCCCTGGAAGCATGAAAATCACTTTAAACGTGCTAATTTTAGCTCTAACACTGATGATCCACCTACAAATGTGAACTGACGTTCAAAAATAAAACATTTGAAAACGGACCATTTTCCACATTTCTGAAGCATGACGTAATGGGGGGGTGTTATCTCTTTTGTCAAAAATCAGCTGTTTTTGCTTGAACATTAAATGCCTCCAAATAGTATTTAATTCACTTCCCGAGCCCCTGGAAGCATGAAAATCACTTTAAACATGCTAATTTTAGCTCTAACACTGATGATCCACCTACAAATGTGAACTGACGTTCAAAAATAAAACATTTGAAAACGGACCATTTTCCACATTTCTGAAGCATGACGTAATGGGGGGGTGTTATATCTTTTGTCGAAAATCAGCCGTTTTTGCTCGAACATTAAATGCCTCCAAATGGTATTTAATTAACTTCCCGGGGTGAAGAAACCCTTTTTGCGAACTCAGAGTGAGTAAATTGGCCATTTTCATGCACTTTTAACCATTCCATAAATCTTGTGTTTAGGGCCCCTGGAAGCATGAAAATCACTTTAAACATGCTAATTTTAGCTCTAACACTGATGATCCACCTACAAATGTGAACTGACGTTCAAAAATAAAACATTTGAAAACGGACCATTTTCCACATTTCTGAAGCATGACGTAATGGGGGGGTGTTATCTCTTTTGTCGGAAATCAGCCGTTTTTGCTCGAACATTAAATGCCTCCAAATGGTATTTAATTAACTTCCCGGGGTGAAGAAACCCTTTTTGAGAACTCAGAGTGAGTAAATTGGCCATTTTCATGCACTTTTAACCATTCCATAAATCTTGTGTTTAGGGCCCCAAGAAGCATGAAAATCACTTTAAACATGCTAATTTTAGCTCTAACACTGATGATCCACCTACAAATGTGAACTGACGTTCAAAAATAAAACATTTGAAAACGGACCATTTTCCACATTTCTGAAGCATTACGTAATTGGGTGGTGTTATCTCTTTTGTCAAAAATCAGCTGTTTTTGATTGAACATTAAATGCCTCCAAATAGTATTTAATTCACTTCCCGAGCCCCTGGAAGCATGAAAATCACTTTAAACATGCTAATTTTAGCTCTAACACTGATGATCCACCTACAAATGTGAACTGATGTTCAAAAATAAAACATTTGAAAACGGACCATTTTCCACATTTCTGAAGCATGACGTAATGGGGGGGTGTTATCTCTTTTGTCGAAAATTTGCCGTTTTTGCTCGAACATTAAATGCCTCCAAATGGTATTTAATTAACTTCCCGGGGTGAAGAAACCCTTTTTGAGAACTCAGAGTGAGTAAATTGGCCATTTTCATGCACTTTTAACCATTCCATAAATCTTGTCTTTAGGGCCCCTGGAAGCATGAAAATCACTTTAAACATGCTAATTTTAGCTCTAACACTGATGATCCACCTACAAATGTGAACTGACGTTCAAAAATAAAACATTTGAAAACGGACCATTTTCCACATTTCTGAAGCATGACGTAATGGGGGGGGGGGGTGTTATCTCTTTTGTCAAAAATCAGCTGTTTTTGCTTGAACATTAAATGCCTCCAAATAGTATTTAATTCACTTCCCGAGCCCCTGGAAGCATGAAAATCACTTTAAACATGCTAATTTTAGCTCTAACACTGATGATCCACCTACAAATGTGAACTGACGTTCAAAAATAAAACATTTGAAAACGGACCATTTTCCACATTTCTGAAGCATGACGTAATGGGGGGGTGTTATCTCTTTTGTCGAAAATCAGCAGTTTTTGCTCGAACATTAAATGCCTCCAAATGGTATTTAATTAACTTCCCGGGGTGAAGAAACCCTTTTTGAGAACTCAGAGTGAGTAAATTGGCCATTTTCATGCACTTTTAACCATTCCATAAATCTTGTGTTGAGGGCCCCTGAAAGCATGAAAATCACTTTAAACATGCTAATTTTAGCTCTAACACTGATGATCCACCTACAAATGTGAACTGACGTTCAAAAATAAAACATTTGAAAACGGACCATTTTCCACATTTCTGAAGCATTACGTAATTGGGTGGTGTTATCTCTTTTGTCAAAAATCAGCTGTTTTTGATTGAACATTAAATGCCTCCAAATAGTATTTAATTCACTTCCCGAGCCCCTGGAAGCATGAAAATCACTTTAAACATGCTAATTTTAGCTCTAACACTGATGATCCACCTACAAATGTGAACTGATGTTCAAAAATAAAACATTTGAAAACGGACCATTTTCCACATTTCTGAAGCATGACGTAATGGGGGGGTGTTATCTCTTTTGTCGAAAATTAGCCGTTTTTGCTCGAACATTAAATGCCTCCAAATGGTATTTAATTAACTTCCCGGGGTGAAGAAACCCTTTTTGAGAACTCAGAGTGAGTAAATTGGCCATTTTCATGCACTTTTAACCATTCCATAAATCTTGTGTTTAGGGCCCCTGGAAGCATGAAAATCACTTTAAACATGCTAATTTTAGCTCTAACACTGATGATCCACCTACAAATGTGAACTGACGTTCAAAAATAAAACATTTGAAAACGGACCATTTTCCACATTTCTGAAGCATGACGTAATGGGGGGGGGTGTTATCTCTTTTGTCAAAAATCAGCTGTTTTTGCTTGAACATTAAATGCCTCCAAATAGTATTTAATTCACTTCCCGAGCCCCTGAAAGCATGAAAATCACTTTAAACATGCTAATTTTAGCTCTAACACTGATGATCCACCTACAAATGTGAACTGGCGTTCAAAAATAAAACATTTGAAAACGGACCATTTTCCACATTTCTGAAGCATGACGTAATGGGGGGGTGTTATCTCTTTTGTCGAAAATTAGCCGTTTTTGCTCGAACATTAAATGCCTCCAAATGGTATTTAATTAACTTCCCGGGGTGAAGATACCCTTTTTGAGAACTCAGAGTGAGTAAATTGGCCATTTTCATGCACTTTTAACCATTCCATAAATCTTGTGTTTAGGGCCCCTGGAAGCATGAAAATCACTTTAAACATGCTAATTTTAGCTCTAACACTGATGATCCACCTACAAATGTGAACTGACGTTCAAAAATAAAACATTTGAAAACGGACCATTTTCCACATTTCTGAAGCATGACGTAATGGGGGGTTGTTATCTCTTTTGTCAAAAATCAGCTGTTTTTGCTTGAACATTAAATGCCTCCAAATAGTATTTAATTCACATCCTGAGCCCCTGGAAGCATGAAAATCACTTTAAACATGCTAATTTTAGCTCTAACACTGATGATCCACCTACAAATGTGAACTGACGTTCAAAAATAAAACATTTGAAAACGGACCATTTTCCACATTTCTGAAGCATGATGTAATGAGGGGGTGTTATCTCTTTTGTCGAAAATCAGCCGTTTTTGCTCGAACATTAAATGCCTCCGAATGGTATTTAATTAACTTCCCGGGGTGAAGAAACCCTTTTTGAGAACTCAGAGTGAGTAAATTGGCCATTTTCATGCACTTTTAACCATTCCATAAATCTTGTGTTTAGGGCCCCTGGAAGCATGAAAATCACTTTAAACGTGCTAATTTTAGCTCTAACACTGATGATCCACCTACAAATGTGAACTGACGTTCAAAAATAAAACATTTGAAAACGGACCATTTTCCACATTTCTGAAGCATGACGTAATGGGGGGGTGTTATCTCTTTTGTCAAAAATCAGCTGTTTTTGCTTGAACATTAAATGCCTCCAAATAGTATTTAATTCACTTCCCGAGCCCCTGGAAGCATGAAAATCACTTTAAACATGCTAATTTTAGCTCTAACACTGATGATCCACCTACAAATGTGAACTGACGTTCAAAAATAAAACATTTGAAAACGGACCATTTTCCACATTTCTGAAGCATGACGTAATGGGGGGGTGTTATATCTTTTGTCGAAAATCAGCCGTTTTTGCTCGAACATTAAATGCCTCCAAATGGTATTTAATTAACTTCCCGGGGTGAAGAAACCCTTTTTGCGAACTCAGAGTGAGTAAATTGGCCATTTTCATGCACTTTTAACCATTCCATAAATCTTGTGTTTAGGGCCCCTGGAAGCATGAAAATCACTTTAAACATGCTAATTTTAGCTCTAACACTGATGATCCACCTACAAATGTGAACTGACGTTCAAAAATAAAACATTTGAAAACGGACCATTTTCCACATTTCTGAAGCATGACGTAATGGGGGGGTGTTATCTCTTTTGTCGGAAATCAGCCGTTTTTGCTCGAACATTAAATGCCTCCAAATGGTATTTAATTAACTTCCCGGGGTGAAGAAACCCTTTTTGAGAACTCAGAGTGAGTAAATTGGCCATTTTCATGCACTTTTAACCATTCCATAAATCTTGTGTTTAGGGCCCCAAGAAGCATGAAAATCACTTTAAACATGCTAATTTTAGCTCTAACACTGATGATCCACCTACAAATGTGAACTGACGTTCAAAAATAAAACATTTGAAAACGGACCATTTTCCACATTTCTGAAGCATTACGTAATTGGGTGGTGTTATCTCTTTTGTCAAAAATCAGCTGTTTTTGATTGAACATTAAATGCCTCCAAATAGTATTTAATTCACTTCCCGAGCCCCTGGAAGCATGAAAATCACTTTAAACATGCTAATTTTAGCTCTAACACTGATGATCCACCTACAAATGTGAACTGATGTTCAAAAATAAAACATTTGAAAACGGACCATTTTCCACATTTCTGAAGCATGACGTAATGGGGGGGTGTTATCTCTTTTGTCGAAAATTTGCCGTTTTTGCTCGAACATTAAATGCCTCCAAATGGTATTTAATTAACTTCCCGGGGTGAAGAAACCCTTTTTGAGAACTCAGAGTGAGTAAATTGGCCATTTTCATGCACTTTTAACCATTCCATAAATCTTGTCTTTAGGGCCCCTGGAAGCATGAAAATCACTTTAAACATGCTAATTTTAGCTCTAACACTGATGATCCACCTACAAATGTGAACTGACGTTCAAAAATAAAACATTTGAAAACGGACCATTTTCCACATTTCTGAAGCATGACGTAATGGGGGGGGGGGGTGTTATCTCTTTTGTCAAAAATCAGCTGTTTTTGCTTGAACATTAAATGCCTCCAAATAGTATTTAATTCACTTCCCGAGCCCCTGGAAGCATGAAAATCACTTTAAACATGCTAATTTTAGCTCTAACACTGATGATCCACCTACAAATGTGAACTGACGTTCAAAAATAAAACATTTGAAAACGGACCATTTTCCACATTTCTGAAGCATGACGTAATGGGGGGGTGTTATCTCTTTTGTCGAAAATCAGCAGTTTTTGCTCGAACATTAAATGCCTCCAAATGGTATTTAATTAACTTCCCGGGGTGAAGAAACCCTTTTTGAGAACTCAGAGTGAGTAAATTGGCCATTTTCATGCACTTTTAACCATTCCATAAATCTTGTGTTGAGGGCCCCTGAAAGCATGAAAATCACTTTAAACATGCTAATTTTAGCTCTAACACTGATGATCCACCTACAAATGTGAACTGACGTTCAAAAATAAAACATTTGAAAACGGACCATTTTCCACATTTCTGAAGCATTACGTAATTGGGTGGTGTTATCTCTTTTGTCAAAAATCAGCTGTTTTTGATTGAACATTAAATGCCTCCAAATAGTATTTAATTCACTTCCCGAGCCCCTGGAAGCATGAAAATCACTTTAAACATGCTAATTTTAGCTCTAACACTGATGATCCACCTACAAATGTGAACTGATGTTCAAAAATAAAACATTTGAAAACGGACCATTTTCCACATTTCTGAAGCATGACGTAATGGGGGGGTGTTATCTCTTTTGTCGAAAATTAGCCGTTTTTGCTCGAACATTAAATGCCTCCAAATGGTATTTAATTAACTTCCCGGGGTGAAGAAACCCTTTTTGAGAACTCAGAGTGAGTAAATTGGCCATTTTCATGCACTTTTAACCATTCCATAAATCTTGTGTTTAGGGCCCCTGGAAGCATGAAAATCACTTTAAACATGCTAATTTTAGCTCTAACACTGATGATCCACCTACAAATGTGAACTGACGTTCAAAAATAAAACATTTGAAAACGGACCATTTTCCACATTTCTGAAGCATGACGTAATGGGGGGGGGTGTTATCTCTTTTGTCAAAAATCAGCTGTTTTTGCTTGAACATTAAATGCCTCCAAATAGTATTTAATTCACTTCCCGAGCCCCTGAAAGCATGAAAATCACTTTAAACATGCTAATTTTAGCTCTAACACTGATGATCCACCTACAAATGTGAACTGGCGTTCAAAAATAAAACATTTGAAAACGGACCATTTTCCACATTTCTGAAGCATGACGTAATGGGGGGGTGTTATCTCTTTTGTCGAAAATCAGCCGTTTTTGCTCGAACATTAAATGCCTCCAAATGGTATTTAATTAACTTCCCGGGGTGAAGAAACCCTTTTTGAGAACTCAGAGTGAGTAAATTGGCCATTTTCATGCACTTTTAACCATTCCATAAATCTTGTGTTGAGGGCCCCTGAAAGCATGAAAATCACTTTAAACATGCTAATTTTAGCTCTAACACTGATGATCCACCTACAAATGTGAACTGACGTTCAAAAATAAAACATTTGAAAACGGACCATTTTCCACGTTTCTGAAGCATGACGTAATGGGGGGGTGTTATCTCTTTTGTCAAAAATCAGCTGTTTTTGCTTGAACATTAAATGCCTCCAAATAGTATTTAATTCACTTCCCGAGCCCCTGGAAGCATGAAAATCACTTTAAACATGCTAATTTTAGCTCTAACACTGATGATCCACCTACAAATGTGAACTGACGTTCAAAAATAAAACATTTGAAAACGGACCATTTTCCACATTTCTGAAGCATGACGTAATGGGGGGGGTGTTATCTCTTTTGTCGAAAATCAGCAGTTTTTGCTCGAACATTAAATGCCTCCAAATGGTATTTAATTAACTTCCCGGGGTGAAGAAACCTTTTTGAGAACTCAGAGTGAGTAAATTGGCCATTTTCATGCACTTTTAACCATTCCATAAATCTTGTGTTTAGGGCCCCTGGAAGCATGAAAATCACTTTAAACATGCTAATTTTAGCTCTAACACTGATGATCCACCTACAAATGTGAACTGACTTTCAAAAATAAAACATTTGAAAACGGACCATTTTCCACATTTCTGAAGCATGACGTAATGGGGGGGTGTTATCTCTTTTGTCAAAAATCTGCTGTTTTTGCTTGAACATTAAATGCCTCCAAATAGTATTTAATTCACTTCCCGAGCCCCTGGAAGCATGAAAATCACTTTAAACATGCTAATTTTAGCTCTAACACTGATGATCCACCTACAAATGTGAACTGACGTTCAAAAATAAAACATTTGAAAACGGACCATTTTCCACATTTCTGAAGCATGACGTAATGGGGGGGTGTTATCTCTTTTGTCGAAAATCAGCCGTTTTTGCTCGAACATTAAATGCCTCCAAATGGTATTTAATTAACTTCCCGGGGTGAAGAAACCCTTTTTGAGAACTCAGAGTGAGTAAATTGGCCATTTTCATGCACTTTTAACCATTCCATAAATCTTGTGTTTAGGGCCCCTGGAAGCATGAAAATCACTTTAAACATGCTAATTTTAGCTCTAACACTGATGATCCACCTACAAATGTGAACTGACGTTCAAAAATAAAACATTTGAAAACGGACCATTTTCCACATTTCTGAAGCATGACGTAATGGGGGGGTGTTATCTCTTTTGTCGGAAATCAGCCGTTTTTGCTCGAACATTAAATGCCTCCAAATGGTATTTAATTAACTTCCCGGGGTGAAGAAACCCTTTTTGAGAACTCAGAGTGAGTAAATTGGCCATTTTCATGCACTTTTAACCATTCCATAAATCTTGTGTTTAGGGCCCCTGGAAGCATGAAAATCACTTTAAACATGCTAATTTTAGCTCTAACACTGATGATCCACCTACAAATGTGAACTGACGTTCAAAAATAAAACATTTGAAAACGGACCATTTTCCACATTTCTGAAGCATTACGTAATTGGGTGGTGTTATCTCTTTTGTCAAAAATCAGCTGTTTTTGATTGAACATTAAATGCCTCCAAATAGTATTTAATTCACTTCCCGAGCCCCTGGAAGCATGAAAATCACTTTAAACATGCTAATTTTAGCTCTAACACTGATGATCCACCTACAAATGTGAACTGATGTTCAAAAATAAAACATTTGAAAACGGACCATTTTCCACATTTCTGAAGCATGACGTAATGGGGGGGTGTTATCTCTTTTGTCGAAAATTAGCCGTTTTTGCTCGAACATTAAATGCCTCCAAATGGTATTTAATTAACTTCCCGGGGTGAAGAAACCCTTTTTGAGAACTCAGAGTGAGTAAATTGGCCATTTTCATGCACTTTTAACCATTCCATAAATCTTGTGTTTAGGGCCCCTGGAAGCATGAAAATCACTTTAAACATGCTAATTTTAGCTCTAACACTGATGATCCACCTACAAATGTGAACTGACGTTCAAAAATAAAACATTTGAAAACGGACCATTTTCCACATTTCTGAAGCATGACGTAATGGGGGGGGGTGTTATCTCTTTTGTCAAAAATCAGCTGTTTTTGCTTGAACATTAAATGCCTCCAAATAGTATTTAATTCACTTCCCGAGCCCCTGGAAGCATGAAAATCACTTTAAACATGCTAATTTTAGCTCTAACACTGATGATCCACCTACAAATGTGAACTGACGTTCAAAAATAAAACATTTGAAAACGGACCATTTTCCACATTTCTGAAGCATGACGTAATGGGGGGGTGTTATCTCTTTTGTCGGAAATCAGCCGTTTTTGCTCGAACATTAAATGCCTCCAAATGGTATTTAATTAACTTCCCGGGGTGAAGAAACCCTTTTTGAGAACTCAGAGTGAGTAAATTGGCCATTTTCATGCACTTTTAACCATTCCATAAATCTTGTGTTTAGGGCCCCTGGAAGCATGAAAATCACTTTAAACATGCTAATTTTAGCTCTAACACTGATGATCCACCTACAAATGTGAACTGACGTTCAAAAATAAAACATTTGAAAACGGACCATTTTCCACATTTCTGAAGCATTACGTAATTGGGTGGTGTTATCTCTTTTGTCAAAAATCAGCTGTTTTTGATTGAACATTAAATGCCTCCAAATAGTATTTAATTCACTTCCCGAGCCCCTGGAAGCATGAAAATCACTTTAAACATGCTAATTTTAGCTCTAACACTGATGATCCACCTACAAATGTGAACTGATGTTCAAAAATAAAACATTTGAAAACGGACCATTTTCCACATTTCTGAAGCATGACGTAATGGGGGGGTGTTATCTCTTTTGTCGAAAATTAGCCGTTTTTGCTCGAACATTAAATGCCTCCAAATGGTATTTAATTAACTTCCCGGGGTGAAGAAACCCTTTTTGAGAACTCAGAGTGAGTAAATTGGCCATTTTCATGCACTTTTAACCATTCCATAAATCTTGTGTTTAGGGCCCCTGGAAGCATGAAAATCACTTTAAACATGCTAATTTTAGCTCTAACACTGATGATCCACCTACAAATGTGAACTGACGTTCAAAAATAAAACATTTGAAAACGGACCATTTTCCACATTTCTGAAGCATGACGTAATGGGGGGGGGTGTTATCTCTTTTGTCAAAAATCAGCTGTTTTTGCTTGAACATTAAATGCCTCCAAATAGTATTTAATTCACTTCCCGAGCCCCTGGAAGCATGAAAATCACTTTAAACATGCTAATTTTAGCTCTAACACTGATGATCCACCTACAAATGTGAACTGACGTTCAAAAATAAAACATTTGAAAACGGACCATTTTCCACATTTCTGAAGCATGACGTAATGGGGGGGTGTTATCTCTTTTGTCGAAAATCAGCCGTTTTTGCTCGAACATTAAATGCCTCCAAATGGTATTTAATTAACTTCCCGGGGTGAAGAAACCCTTTTTGAGAACTCAGAGTGAGTAAATTGGCCATTTTCATGCACTTTTAACCATTCCATAAATCTTGTGTTGAGGGCCCCTGAAAGCATGAAAATCACTTTAAACATGCTAATTTTAGCTCTAACACTGATGATCCACCTACAAATGTGAACTGACGTTCAAAAATAAAACATTTGAAAACGGACCATTTTCCACATTTCTGAAGCATGACGTAATGGGGGGGTGTTATCTCTTTTGTCAAAAATCAGCTGTTTTTGCTTGAACATTAAATGCCTCCAAATAGTATTTAATTCACTTCCCGAGCCCCTGGAAGCATGAAAATCACTTTAAACATGCTAATTTTAGCTCTAACACTGATGATCCACCTACAAATGTGAACTGACGTTCAAAAATAAAACATTTGAAAACGGACCATTTTCCACATTTCTGAAGCATGACGTAATGGGGGGGGTGTTATCTCTTTTGTCGAAAATCAGCAGTTTTTGCTCGAACATTAAATGCCTCCAAATGGTATTTAATTAACTTCCCGGGGTGAAGAAACCTTTTTGAGAACTCAGAGTGAGTAAATTGGCCATTTTCATGCACTTTTAACCATTCCATAAATCTTGTGTTTAGGGCCCCTGGAAGCATGAAAATCACTTTAAACATGCTAATTTTAGCTCTAACACTGATGATCCACCTACAAATGTGAACTGACTTTCAAAAATAAAACATTTGAAAACGGACCATTTTCCACATTTCTGAAGCATGACGTAATGGGGGGGTGTTATCTCTTTTGTCAAAAATCAGCTGTTTTTGCTTGAACATTAAATGCCTCCAAATAGTATTTAATTCACTTCCCGAGCCCCTGGAAGCATGAAAATCACTTTAAACATGCTAATTTTAGCTCTAACACTGATGATCCACCTACAAATGTGAACTGACGTTCAAAAATAAAACATTTGAAAACGGACCATTTTCCACATTTCTGAAGCATGACGTAATGGGGGGGTGTTATCTCTTTTGTCGAAAATCAGCCGTTTTTGCTCGAACATTAAATGCCTCCAAATGGTATTTAATTAACTTCCCGGGGTGAAGAAACCCTTTTTGAGAACTCAGAGTGAGTAAATTGGCCATTTTCATGCACTTTTAACCATTCCATAAATCTTGTGTTTAGGGCCCCTGGAAGCATGAAAATCACTTTAAACATGCTAATTTTAGCTCTAACACTGATGATCCACCTACAAATGTGAACTGACGTTCAAAAATAAAACATTTGAAAACGGACCATTTTCCACATTTCTGAAGCATGACGTAATGGGGGGGTGTTATCTCTTTTGTCGGAAATCAGCCGTTTTTGCTCGAACATTAAATGCCTCCAAATGGTATTTAATTAACTTCCCGGGGTGAAGAAACCCTTTTTGAGAACTCAGAGTGAGTAAATTGGCCATTTTCATGCACTTTTAACCATTCCATAAATCTTGTGTTTAGGGCCCCTGGAAGCATGAAAATCACTTTAAACATGCTAATTTTAGCTCTAACACTGATGATCCACCTACAAATGTGAACTGACGTTCAAAAATAAAACATTTGAAAACGGACCATTTTCCACATTTCTGAAGCATTACGTAATTGGGTGGTGTTATCTCTTTTGTCAAAAATCAGCTGTTTTTGATTGAACATTAAATGCCTCCAAATAGTATTTAATTCACTTCCCGAGCCCCTGGAAGCATGAAAATCACTTTAAACATGCTAATTTTAGCTCTAACACTGATGATCCACCTACAAATGTGAACTGATGTTCAAAAATAAAACATTTGAAAACGGACCATTTTCCACATTTCTGAAGCATGACGTAATGGGGGGGTGTTATCTCTTTTGTCGAAAATTAGCCGTTTTTGCTCGAACATTAAATGCCTCCAAATGGTATTTAATTAACTTCCCGGGGTGAAGAAACCCTTTTTGAGAACTCAGAGTGAGTAAATTGGCCATTTTCATGCACTTTTAACCATTCCATAAATCTTGTGTTTAGGGCCCCTGGAAGCATGAAAATCACTTTAAACATGCTAATTTTAGCTCTAACACTGATGATCCACCTACAAATGTGAACTGACGTTCAAAAATAAAACATTTGAAAACGGACCATTTTCCACATTTCTGAAGCATGACGTAATGGGGGGGGGGGTGTTATCTCTTTTGTCAAAAATCAGCTGTTTTTGCTTGAACATTAAATGCCTCCAAATAGTATTTAATTCACTTCCCGAGCCCCTGGAAGCATGAAAATCACTTTAAACATGCTAATTTTAGCTCTAACACTGATGATCCACCTACAAATGTGAACTGACGTTCAAAAATAAAACATTTGAAAACGGACCATTTTCCACATTTCTGAAGCATGACGTAATGGGGGGTGTTATCTCTTTTGTCGAAAATCAGCCGTTTTTGCTCGAACATTAAATGCCTCCAAATGGTATTTAATTAACTTCCCGGGGTGAAGAAACCCTTTTTGAGAACTCAGAGTGAGTAAATTGGCCATTTTCATGCACTTTTAACCATTCCATAAATCTTGTGTTGAGGGCCCCTGAAAGCATGAAAATCACTTTAAACATGCTAATTTTAGCTCTAACACTGATGATCCACCTACAAATGTGAACTGACGTTCAAAAATAAAACATTTGAAAACGGACCATTTTCCACATTTCTGAAGCATGACGTAATGGGGGGGTGTTATCTCTTTTGTCAAAAATCAGCTGTTTTTGCTTGAACATTAAATGCCTCCAAATAGTATTTAATTCACTTCCCGAGCCCCTGGAAGCATGAAAATCACTTTAAACATGCTAATTTTAGCTCTAACACTGATGATCCACCTACAAATGTGAACTGACGTTCAAAAATAAAACATTTGAAAACGGACCATTTTCCACATTTCTGAAGCATGACGTAATGGGGGGGGGGTGTTATCTCTTTTGTCGAAAATCAGCAGTTTTTGCTCGAACATTAAATGCCTCCAAATGGTATTTAATTAACTTCCCGGGGTGAAGAAACCTTTTTGAGAACTCAGAGTGAGTAAATTGGCCATTTTCATGCACTTTTAACCATTCCATAAATCTTGTGTTTAGGGCCCCTGGAAGCATGAAAATCACTTTAAACATGCTAATTTTAGCTCTAACACTGATGATCCACCTACAAATGTGAACTGACTTTCAAAAATAAAACATTTGAAAACGGACCATTTTCCACATTTCTGAAGCATGACGTAATGGGGTGGTGTTATCTCTTTTGTCAAAAATCTGCTGTTTTTGCTTGAACATTAAATGCCTCCAAATAGTATTTAATTCACTTCCCGAGCCCCTGGAAGCATGAAAATCACTTTAAACATGCTAATTTTAGCTCTAACACTGATGATCCACCTACAAATGTGAACTGACGTTCAAAAATAAAACATTTGAAAACGGACCATTTTCCACATTTCTGAAGCATGACGTAATGGGGGGGTGTTATCTCTTTTGTCGAAAATCAGCCGTTTTTGCTCGAACATTAAATGCCTCCAAATGGTATTTAATTAACTTCCCGGGGTGAAGAAACCCTTTTTGAGAACTCAGAGTGAGTAAATTGGCCATTTTCATGCACTTTTAACCATTCCATAAATCTTGTGTTTAGGGCCCCTGGAAGCATGAAAATCACTTTAAACATGCTAATTTTAGCTCTAACACTGATGATCCACCTACAAATGTGAACTGACGTTCAAAAATAAAACATTTGAAAACGGACCATTTTCCACATTTCTGAAGCATGACGTAATGGGGGGGTGTTATCTCTTTTGTCAAAAATCAGCTGTTTTTGCTTGAACATTAAATGCCTCCAAATAGTATTTAATTCACTTCCCGAGCCCCTGGAAGCATGAAAATCACTTTAAACATGCTAATTTTAGCTCTAACACTGATGATCCACCTACAAATGTGAACTGACGTTCAAAAATAAAACATTTGAAAACGGACCATTTTCCACATTTCTGCAGCATGACGTAATGGGGGGGTGTTATCTCTTTTGTCGAAAATCAGCCGTTTTTGCTCGAACATTAAATGCCTCCAAATGGTATTTAATTAACTTCCCGGGGTGAAGAAACCCTTTTTGAGAACTCAGAGTGAGTAAATTGGCCATTTTCATGCACTTTTAACCATTCCATAAATCTTGTGTTTAGGGCCCCTGGAAGCATGAAAATCACTTTAAACATGCTAATTTTAGCTCCAACACTGATGATCCACCTACAAATGTGAACTGACATTCAAAAATAAAACATTTTAAAACGGACCATTTTCCACATTTCTGAAGCATGACGTAATGGGGGGGTGTTATCTCTTTTGTGAAAAATCAGCTGTTTTTGATTGAACATTAAATGCCTCCAAATAGTATTTAATTCACTTCCCGAGCCCCTGGAAGCATGAACATCACTATAAACATGCTAATTTTAGCTCTAACACTGATGATCCACCTACAAATGTGAACTGAAGTTCCAAAATAAAACATTTGAAAACGGACCATTTTCCACATTTCTGAAGCATGACTTAATGGGGGGAGTGTTATCTCTTTTGTCGAAAATCAGCCGTTTCTGCTCGAACATTAAATGCCTCCAAATGGTATTTAATTAACTTCCCGGGGTGAAGAAACACTTTTTGAGAACTCAGAGTGAGTAAATTGGCCATTTTCATGCACTTTTAACCATTCCATAAATCTTGTGTTTAGGGCCCCTGGAAGCATGAAAATCACTTTAAACATGCTAATTTTAGCTCTAACACTGATGATCCACCTACAAATGTGAACTGACGTTCAAAAATAAAACATTTCAAAACGGACCATTTTCCACATTTCTGAAGCATGACGTAATGGGGGGGTGTTATCTCTTTTGTCAAAAATCAGCTGTTTTTGATTGAACATTAAATGCCTCCAAATAGTATTTAATTCACTTCCCGAGCCCCTGGAAGCATGAAAATCACTTTAAACATGCTAATTTTAGCTCTAACACTGATGATCCACCTACAAATGTGAACTGACGTTCAAAAATAAAACATTTGAAAACGGACCATTTTCCACATTTCTGAAGCATGACGTAATGGGGGGGTGTTATCTCTTTTGTCGAAAATCAGCCGTTTTTGCTCGAACATTAAATGCCTCCAAATGGTATTTAATTAACTTCCCGGGGTGAAGAAACCCTTTTTGAGAACTCAGAGTGAGTAAATTGGCCATTTTCATGCACTTTTAACCATTCCATAAATCTTGTGTTTAGGGCCCCTGGAAGCATGAAAATCACTTTAAACATGCTAATTTTCGCTCTAACACTGATGATCCACCTACAAATGTGAACTGACGTTCAAAAATAAAACATTTGAAAACGGACCATTTTCCACATTTCTGAAGCATGACGTAATGGGGGGGTGTTATCTCTTTTGTCAAAAATCAGCTGTTTTTGCTTGAACATTAAATGCCTCCAAATAGTATTTAATTCACTTCCCGAGCCCCTGGAATCATGAAAATCACTTTAAACATGCTAATTTTAGCTCTAACACTGATGATCCACCTACAAATGTGAACTGACGTTCAAAAATAAAACATTTGAAAACGGACCATTTTCCACATTTCTGAAGCATGACGTAATGGGGGGGTGTTATCTCTTTTGTCGAAAATCAGCCGTTTTTGCTCGAACATTAAATGCCTCCAAATGGTATTTAATTAACTTCCCGGGGTGAAGAAACCCTTTTTGAGAACTCAGAGTGAGTAAATTGGCCATTTTCATGCACTTTTAACCATTCCATAAATCTTGTGTTTAGGGCCCCTGGAAGCATGAAAATCACTTTAAACATGCTAATTTTAGCTCCAACACTGATGATCCACCTACAAATGTGAACTGACATTCAAAAATAAAACATTTTAAAACGGACCATTTTCCACATTTCTGAAGCATGACGTAATGGGGGGGTGTTATCTCTTTTGTCAAAAATCAGCTGTTTTTGATTGAACATTAAATGCCTCCAAATAGTATTTAATTCACTTCCCGAGCCCCTGGAAGCATGAACATCACTATAAACATGCTAATTTTAGCTCTAACACTGATGATCCACCTACAAATGTGAACTGACGTTCAAAAATAAAACATTTGAAAACGGACCATTTTCCACATTTCTGAAGCATGATGTAATGAGGGGGTGTTATCTCTTTTGTCGAAAATCAGCCGTTTTTGCTCGAACATTAAATGCCTCCAAATGGTATTTAATTAACTTCCCGGGGTGAAGAAACCCTTTTTGAGAACTCAGAGTGAGTAAATTGGCCATTTTCATGCACTTTTAACCATTCCATAAATCTTGTGTTTAGGGCCCCTGGAAGCATGAAAATCACTTTAAACGTGCTAATTTTAGCTCTAACACTGATGATCCACCTACAAATGTGAACTGACGTTCAAAAATAAAACATTTGAAAACGGACCATTTTCCACATTTCTGAAGCATGACGTAATGGGGGGGTGTTATCTCTTTTGTCAAAAATCAGCTGTTTTTGCTTGAACATTAAATGCCTCCAAATAGTATTTAATTCACTTCCCAAGCCCCTGGAAGCATGAAAATCACTTTAAACATGCTAATTTTAGCTCTAACACTGATGATCCACCTACAAATGTGAACTGACGTTCAAAAATAAAACATTTTAAAACGGACCATTTTCCACATTTCTGAAGCATGACGTAATAGGGGGGTGTTATCTCTTTTGTCGAAAATCAGCCGTTTTTGCTCGAACATTAAATGCCTCCAAATGGTATTTAATTAACTTCCCGGGGTGAAGAAACCCTTTTTGAGAACTCAGAGTGAGTAAATTGGCCATTTTCATGCACTTTTAACCATTCCATAAATCTTGTGTTTAGGGCCCCTGGAAGCATGAAAATCACTTTAAACATGCTAATTTTAGCTCTAACACTGATGATCCACCTACAAATGTGAACTGACGTTCAAAAATAAAACATTTGAAAACGGACCATTTTCCACATTTCTGAAGCATGACGTAATGGGGGGGTGTTATCTCTTTTGTCAAAAATCAGCTGTTTTTGATTGAACATTAAATGCCTCCAAATAGTATTTAATTCACTTCCCGAGCCCCTGGAAGCATGAAAATCACTTTAAACATGCTAATTTTAGCTCTAACACTGATGATCCACCTACAAATGTGAACTGACGTTCAAAAATAAAACATTTGAAAACGGACCATTTTCCACATTTCTGAAGCATGACGTAATGGGGGGGTGTTATCTCTTTTGTCGAAAATCAGCCGTTTTTGCTCGAACATTAAATGCCTCCAAATGGTATTTAATTAACTTCCCGGGGTGAAGAAACCCTTTTTGAGAACTCAGAGTGAGTAAATTGGCCATTTTCATGCACTTTTAACCATTCCATAAATCTTGTGTTTAGGGCCCCTGGAAGCATGAAAATCACTTTAAACATGCTAATTTTAGCTCTAACACTGATGATCCACCTACAAATGTGAACTGACGTTCAAAAATAAAACATTTGAAAACGGACCATTTTCCACATTTCTGAAGCATGACGTAATGGGGGGGTGTTATCTCTTTTGTCAAAAATCAGCTGTTTTTGCTTGAACATTAAATGCCTCCAAATAGTATTTAATTCACTTCCCGAGCCCCTGGAATCATGAAAATCACTTTAAACATGCTAATTTTAGCTCTAACACTGATGATCCACCTACAAATGTGAACTGACGTTCAAAAATAAAACATTTGAAAACGGACCATTTTCCACATTTCTGAAGCATGACGTAATGGGGGGGTGTTATCTCTTTTGTCGAAAATCAGCCGTTTTTGCTCGAACATTAAATGCCTCCAAATGGTATTTAATTAACTTCCCGGGGTGAAGAAACCCTTTTTGAGAACTCAGAGTGAGTAAATTGGCCATTTTCATGCACTTTTAACCATTCCATAAATCTTGTGTTTAGGGCCCCTGGAAGCATGAAAATCACTTTAAACATGCTAATTTTAGCTCCAACACTGATGATCCACCTACAAATGTGAACTGACATTCAAAAATAAAACATTTTAAAACGGACCATTTTCCACATTTCTGAAGCATGACGTAATGGGGGGGTGTTATCTCTTTTGTCAAAAATCAGCTGTTTTTGATTGAACATTAAATGCCTCCAAATAGTATTTAATTCACTTCCCGAGCCCCTGGAAGCATGAACATCACTATAAACATGCTAATTTTAGCTCTAACACTGATGATCCACCTACAAATGTGAACTGACGTTCAAAAATAAAACATTTGAAAACGGACCATTTTCCACATTTCTGAAGCATGATGTAATGAGGGGGTGTTATCTCTTTTGTCGAAAATCAGCCGTTTTTGCTCGAACATTAAATGCCTCCAAATGGTATTTAATTAACTTCCCGGGGTGAAGAAACCCTTTTTGAGAACTCAGAGTGAGTAAATTGGCCATTTTCATGCACTTTTAACCATTCCATAAATCTTGTGTTTAGGGCCCCTGGAAGCATGAAAATCACTTTAAACGTGCTAATTTTAGCTCTAACACTGATGATCCACCTACAAATGTGAACTGACGTTCAAAAATAAAACATTTGAAAACGGACCATTTTCCACATTTCTGAAGCATGACGTAATGGGGGGGTGTTATCTCTTTTGTCAAAAATCAGCTGTTTTTGCTTGAACATTAAATGCCTCCAAATAGTATTTAATTCACTTCCCAAGCCCCTGGAAGCATGAAAATCACTTTAAACATGCTAATTTTAGCTCTAACACTGATGATCCACCTACAAATGTGAACTGACGTTCAAAAATAAAACATTTTAAAACGGACCATTTTCCACATTTCTGAAGCATGACGTAATAGGGGGGTGTTATCTCTTTTGTCGAAAATCAGCCGTTTTTGCTCGAACATTAAATGCCTCCAAATGGTATTTAATTAACTTCCCGGGGTGAAGAAACCCTTTTTGAGAACTCAGAGTGAGTAAATTGGCTATTTTCATGCACTTTTAACCATTCCATAAATCTTGTGTTTAGGGCCCCTGGAAGCATGAAAATCACTTTAAACATGCTAATTTTAGCTCTAACACTGATGATCCACCTACAAATGTGAACTGACGTTCAAAAATAAAACATTTGAAAACGGACCATTTTCCACATTTCTGAAGCATGACGTAATGGGGGGGTGTTATCTCTTTTGTCAAAAATCAGCTGTTTTTGATTGAACATTAAATGCCTCCAAATAGTATTTAATTCACTTCCCGAGCCCCTGGAAGCATGAACATCACTTTAAACATGCTAATTTTAGCTCTAACACTGATGATCCACCTACAAATGTGAACTGATGTTCAAAAATAAAACATTTGAAAACGGACCATTTTCCACATTTCTGAAGCATGACGTAATGGGGAGGTGTTATCTCTTTTGTCGAAAATCAGCCGTTTTTGCTCGAACATTAAATGCCTCCAAATGGTATTTAATTAACTTCCCGGGGTGAAGAAACACTTTTTGAGAACTCAGAGTGAGTAAATTGGCCATTTTCATGCACTTTTAACCATTCCATAAATCTTGTGTTTAGGGCCCCTGGAAGCATGAAAATCACTTTAAACATGCTAATTTTAGCTCTAACACTGATGATCCACCTACAAATGTGAACTGACGTTCAAAAATAAAACATTTGAAAACGGACCATTTTCCACATTTCTGAAGCATGACGTAATGGGGGGGTGTTATCTCTTTTGTCGAAAATCAGCCGTTTTTGCTCGAACATTAAATGCCTCCAAATGGTATTTATTTAACTTCCCGGGGTGAAGAAACCCTTTTTGAGAACTCAGAGTGAGTAAATTGGCCATTTTCATGCACTTTTAACCATTCCATAAATCTTATGTTTAGGGCCCCTGAAAGCATGAAAATCACTTTAAACATGCTAATTTTAGCTCTAACACTGATGATCCACCTACAAATGTGAACTGACGTTAAAAAATAAAACATTTGAAAACGGACCATTTTCCACATTTCTGAAGCATGACGTAATGGGGGGGTGTTATCTCTTTTGTCAAAAATCAGCTGTTTTTGATTGAACATTAAATGCCTCCAAATAGTATTTAATTCACTTCCCGAGCCCCGGGAAGCATGAAAATCACTTTAAACATGCTAATTTTAGCTCTAACACTGATGATCCACCTACAAATGTGAACTGATGTTCAAAAATAAAACATTTGAAAACGGACCATTTTCCACATTTCTGAAGCATGACGTAATGGGGGGGTGTTATCTCTTTTGTCGAAAATCAGCCGTTTTTGCTCGAACATTAAATGCCTCCAAATGGTATTTAATTAACTTCCCGGGGTGAAGAAACCCTTTTTGAGAACTCAGAGTGAGTAAATTGGCCATTTTCATGCACTTTTAACCATTCCATAAATCTTGTGTTTAGGGCCCCTGGAAGCATGAAAATCACTTTAAACATGCTAATTTTAGCTCTAACACTGATGATCCACCTACAAATGTGAACTGATGTTCAAAAATAAAACATTTGAAAACGGACCATTTTCCACATTTCTGAAGCATGACGTAATGGGGGGGTGTTATCTCTTTTGTCGAAAATCAGCCGTTTTTGCTCGAACATTAAATGCCTCCAAATGGTATTTAATTAACTTCCCGGGGTGAAGAAACCCTTTTTGAGAACTCAGAGTGAGTAAATTGGCCATTTTCATGCACTTTTAACCATTCCATAAATCTTGTGTTTAGGGCCCCTGGAAGCATGAAAATCACTTTAAACGTGCTAATTTTAGCTCTAACACTGATGATCCACCTACAAATGTGAACTGACGTTCAAAAATAAAACATTTGAAAACGGACCATTTTCCACATTTCTGAAGCATGACGTAATGGGGGGGTGTTATCTCTTTTGTCAAAAATCAGCTGTTTTTGCTTGAACATTAAATGCCTCCAAATAGTATTTAATTCACTTCCCAAGCCCCTGGAAGCATGAAAATCACTTTAAACATGCTAATTTTAGCTCTAACACTGATGATCCACCTACAAATGTGAACTGACGTTCAAAAATAAAACATTTTAAAACGGACCATTTTCCACATTTCTGAAGCATGACGTAATAGGGGGGTGTTATCTCTTTTGTCGAAAATCAGCCGTTTTTGCTCGAACATTAAATGCCTCCAAATGGTATTTAATTAACTTCCCGGGGTGAAGAAACCCTTTTTGAGAACTCAGAGTGAGTAAATTGGCCATTTTCATGCACTTTTAACCATTCCATAAATCTTGTGTTTAGGGCCCCTGGAAGCATGAAAATCACTTTAAACATGCTAATTTTAGCTCTAACACTGATGATCCACCTACAAATGTGAACTGACGTTCAAAAATAAAACATTTGAAAACGGACCATTTTCCACATTTCTGAAGCATGACGTAATGGGGGGGTGTTATCTCTTTTGTCAAAAATCAGCTGTTTTTGCTTGAACATTAAATGCCTCCAAATAGTATTTAATTCACTTCCCGAGCCCCTGGAAGCATGAAAATCACTTTAAACATGCTAATTTTAGCTCTAACACTGATGATCCACCTACAAATGTGAACTGACGTTCAAAAATAAAACATTTGAAAACGGACCATTTTCCACATTTCTGAAGCATGACGTAATGGGGGGGTGTTATCTCTTTTGTCGAAAATCAGCCGTTTTTGCTCGAACATTAAATGCCTCCAAATGGTATTTAATTAACTTCCCGGGGTGAAGAAACCCTTTTTGAGAACTCAGAGTGAGTAAATTGGCCATTTTCATGCACTTTTAACCATTCCATAAATCTTGTGTTTAGGGCCCCTGGAAGCATAAAAATCACTTTAAACATGCTAATTTTAGCTCTAACACTGATGATCCACCTACAAATGTGAACTGACGTTAAAAAATAAAACATTTGAAAACGGACCATTTTCCACATTTCTGAAGCATGACGTAATGGGGGGGGGTGTTATCTCTTTTGTCAAAAATCAGCTGTTTTTGATTGAACATTAAATGCCTCCAAATAGTATTTAATTCACTTCCCGAGCCCCTGGAAGCATGAACATCACTTTAAACATGCTAATTTTAGCTCTAACACTGATGATCCACCTACAAATGTGAACTGATGTTCAAAAATAAAACATTTGAAAACGGACCATTTTCCACATTTCTGAAGCATGACGTAATGGGGGGGTGTTATCTCTTTTGTCGAAAATCAGCCGTTTTTGCTCGAACATTAAATGCCTCCAAATGGTATTTAATTAACTTCCCGGGGTGAAGAAACCCTTTTTGAGAACTCAGAGTGAGTAAATTGGCCATTTTCATGCACTTTTAACCATTCCATAAATCTTGTGTTTAGGGCCCCTGGAAGCATGAAAATCACTTTAAACATGCTAATTTTAGCTCTAACACTGATGATCCACCTACAAATGTGAACTGATGTTCAAAAATAAAACATTTGAAAACGGACCATTTTCCACATTTCTGAAGCATGACGTAATGGGGGGGTGTTATCTCTTTTGTCGAAAATCAGCCGTTTTTGCTCGAACATTAAATGCCTCCAAATGGTATTTAATTAACTTCCCGGGGTGAAGAAACACTTTTTGAGAACTCAGAGTGAGTAAATTGGCCATTTTCATGCACTTTTAACCATTCCATAAATCTTGTGTTTAGGGCCCCTGGAAGCATGAAAATCACTTTAAACATGCTAATTTTAGCTCTAACACTGATGATCCACCTACAAATGTGAACTGACGTTCAAAAATAAAACATTTGAAAACGGACCATTTTCCACATTTCTGAAGCATGACGTAATGGGGGGGTGTTATCTCTTTTGTCAAAAAACAGCTGTTTTTGATTGAACATTAAATGCCTCCAAATAGTATTTAATTCACTTCCCTAGCCCCTGGAAGCATGAAAATCACTTTAAACATGCTAATTTTAGCTCTAACACTGATGATCCACCTACAAATGTGAACTGACGTTCAAAAATAAAACATTTGAAAACGGACCATTTTCCACATTTCTGAAGCATGACGTAATGGGGGGGTGTTATCTCTTTTGTCGAAAATCAGCCGTTTTTGCTCGAACATTAAATGCCTCCAAATGGTATTTAATTAACTTCCCGGGGTGAAGAAACCCTTTTTGAGAACTCAGAGTGAGTAAATTGGCCATTTTCATGCACTTTTAACCATTCCATAAATCTTGTGTTTAGGGCCCCTGGAAGCATGAAAATCACTTTAAACATGCTAATTTTAGCTCTAACACTGATGATCCACCTACAAATGTGAACTGACGTTCAAAAATAAAACATTTGAAAACGGACCATTTTCCACATTTCTGAAGCATGACGTAATGGGGGGGTGTTATCTCTTTTGTCAAAAATCAGCTGTTTTTGCTTGAACATTAAATGCCTCCAAATAGTATTTAATTCACTTCCCGAGCCCCTGGAATCATGAAAATCACTTTAAACATGCTAATTTTAGCTCTAACACTGATGATCCACCTACAAATGTGAACTGACGTTCAAAAATAAAACATTTGAAAACGGACCATTTTCCACATTTCTGAAGCATGACGTAATGGGGGGGTGTTATCTCTTTTGTCGAAAATCAGCCGTTTTTGCTCGAACATTAAATGCCTCCAAATGGTATTTAATTAACTTCCCGGGGTGAAGAAACCCTTTTTGAGAACTCAGAGTGAGTAAATTGGCCATTTTCATGCACTTTTAACCATTCCATAAATCTTGTGTTTAGGGCCCCTGGAAGCATGAAAATCACTTTAAACGTGCTAATTTTAGCTCTAACACTGATGATCCACCTACAAATGTGAACTGACGTTCAAAAATAAAACATTTGAAAACGGACCATTTTCCACATTTCTGAAGCATGACGTAATGGGGGGGTGTTATCTCTTTTGTCAAAAATCAGCTGTTTTTGCTTGAACATTAAATGCCTCCAAATAGTATTTAATTCACTTCCCAAGCCCCTGGAAGCATGAAAATCACTTTAAACATGCTAATTTTAGCTCTAACACTGATGATCCACCTACAAATGTGAACTGACGTTCAAAAATAAAACATTTGAAAACGGACCATTTTCCACATTTCTGAAGCATGATGTAATGAGGGGGTGTTATCTCTTTTGTCGAAAATCAGCCGTTTTTGCTTGAACATTAAATGCCTCCAAATGGTATTTAATTAACTTCCCGGGGTGAAGAAACCCTTTTTGAGAACTCAGAGTGAGTAAATTGGCCATTTTCATGCACTTTTAACCATTCCATAAATCTTGTGTTTAGGGCCCCTGGAAGCATGAAAATCACTTTAAACATGCTAATTTTAGCTCTAACACTGATGATCCACCTACAAATGTGAACTGACGTTAAAAAATAAAACATTTGAAAACGGACCATTTTCCACATTTCTGAAGCATGACGTAATGGGGGGGTGTTATCTCTTTTGTCAAAAATCAGCTGTTTTTGATTGAACATTAAATGCCTCCAAATAGTATTTAATTCACTTCCCGAGCCCCTGGAAGCATGAACATCACTTTAAACATGCTAATTTTAGCTCTAACACTGATGATCCACCTACAAATGTGAACTGATGTTCAAAAATAAAACATTTGAAAACGGACCATTTTCCACATTTCTGAAGCATGACGTAATGGGGAGGTGTTATCTCTTTTGTCGAAAATCAGCCGTTTTTGCTCGAACATTAAATGCCTCCAAATGGTATTTAATTAACTTCCCGGGGTGAAGAAACACTTTTTGAGAACTCAGAGTGAGTAAATTGGCCATTTTCATGCACTTTTAACCATTCCATAAATCTTGTGTTTAGGGCCCCTGGAAGCATGAAAATCACTTTAAACATGCTAATTTTAGCTCTAACACTGATGATCCACCTACAAATGTGAACTGACGTTCAAAAATAAAACATTTGAAAACGGACCATTTTCCACATTTCTGAAGCATGACGTAATGGGGGGGTGTTATCTCTTTTGTCGAAAATCAGCCGTTTTTGCTCGAACATTAAATGCCTCCAAATGGTATTTAATTAACTTCCCGGGGTGAAGAAACCCTTTTTGAGAACTCAGAGTGAGTAAATTGGCCATTTTCATGCACTTTTAACCATTCCATAAATCTTGTGTTTAGGGCCCCTGGAAGCATGAAAATCACTTTAAACATGCTAATTTTAGCTCTAACACTGATGATCCACCTACAAATGTGAACTGACGTTCAAAAATAAAACATTTGAAAACGGACCATTTTCCACATTTCTGAAGCATGACGTAATGGGGGGGTGTTATCTCTTTTGTCGAAAATCAGCCGTTTTTGCTCGAACATTAAATGCCTCCAAATGGTATTTAATTAACTTCCCGGGGTGAAGAAACCCTTTTTGAGAACTCAGAGTGAGTAAATTGGCCATTTTCATGCACTTTTAACCATTCCATAAATCTTGTGTTTAGGGCCCCTGGAAGCATGAAAATCACTTTAAACATGCTAATTTTAGCTCTAACACTGATGATCCACCTACAAATGTGAACTGACGTTAAAAAATAAAACATTTGAAAACGGACCATTTTCCACATTTCTGAAGCATGACGTAATGGGGGGGTGTTATCTCTTTTGTCAAAAATCAGCTGTTTTTGATTGAACATTAAATGCCTCCAAATAGTATTTAATTCACTTCCCGAGCCCCGGGAAGCATGAAAATCACTTTAAACATGCTAATTTTAGCTCTAACACTGATGATCCACCTACAAATGTGAACTGATGTTCAAAAATAAAACATTTGAAAACGGACCATTTTCCACATTTCTGAAGCATGACGTAATGGGGGGGTGTTATCTCTTTTGTCGAAAATCAGCCGTTTTTGCTCAAACATTAAATGCCTCCAAATGGTATTTAATTAACTTCCCGGGGTGAAGAAACCCTTTTTGAGAACTCAGAGTGAGTAAATTGGCCATTTTCATGCACTTTTAACCATTCCATAAATCTTGTGTTTAGGGCCCCTGGAAGCATGAAAATCACTTTAAACATGCTAATTTTAGCTCTAACACTGATGATCCACCTACAAATGTGAACTGATGTTCAAAAATAAAACATTTGAAAACGGACCATTTTCCACATTTCTGAAGCATGACGTAATGGGGGGGTGTTATCTCTTTTGTCGAAAATCAGCCGTTTTTGCTCGAACATTAAATGCCTCCAAATGGTATTTAATTAACTTCCCGGGGTGAAGAAACCCTTTTTGAGAACTCAGAGTGAGTAAATTGGCCATTTTCATGCACTTTTAACCATTCCATAAATCTTGTGTTTAGGGCCCCTGGAAGCATGAAAATCACTTTAAACGTGCTAATTTTAGCTCTAACACTGATGATCCACCTACAAATGTGAACTGACGTTCAAAAATAAAACATTTGAAAACGGACCATTTTCCACATTTCTGAAGCATGACGTAATGGGGGGGTGTTATCTCTTTTGTCAAAAATCAGCTGTTTTTGCTTGAACATTAAATGCCTCCAAATAGTATTTAATTCACTTCCCAAGCCCCTGGAAGCATGAAAATCACTTTAAACATGCTAATTTTAGCTCTAACACTGATGATCCACCTACAAATGTGAACTGACGTTCAAAAATAAAACATTTTAAAACGGACCATTTTCCACATTTCTGAAGCATGACGTAATAGGGGGGTGTTATCTCTTTTGTCGAAAATCAGCCGTTTTTGCTCGAACATTAAATGCCTCCAAATGGTATTTAATTAACTTCCCGGGGTGAAGAAACCCTTTTTGAGAACTCAGAGTGAGTAAATTGGCCATTTTCATGCACTTTTAACCATTCCATAAATCTTGTGTTTAGGGCCCCTGGAAGCATGAAAATCACTTTAAACATGCTAATTTTAGCTCTAACACTGATGATCCACCTACAAATGTGAACTGACGTTCAAAAATAAAACATTTGAAAACGGACCATTTTCCACATTTCTGAAGCATGACGTAATGGGGGGGTGTTATCTCTTTTGTCAAAAATCAGCTGTTTTTGCTTGAACATTAAATGCCTCCAAATAGTATTTAATTCACTTCCCGAGCCCCTGGAAGCATGAAAATCACTTTAAACATGCTAATTTTAGCTCTAACACTGATGATCCACCTACAAATGTGAACTGACGTTCAAAAATAAAACATTTGAAAACGGACCATTTTCCACATTTCTGAAGCATGACGTAATGGGGGGGTGTTATCTCTTTTGTCGAAAATCAGCCGTTTTTGCTCGAACATTAAATGCCTCCAAATGGTATTTAATTAACTTCCCGGGGTGAAGAAACCCTTTTTGAGAACTCAGAGTGAGTAAATTGGCCATTTTCATGCACTTTTAACCATTCCATAAATCTTGTGTTTAGGGCCCCTGGAAGCATGAAAATCACTTTAAACATGCTAATTTTAGCTCTAACACTGATGATCCACCTACAAATGTGAACTGACGTTAAAAAATAAAACATTTGAAAACGGACCATTTTCCACATTTCTGAAGCATGACGTAATGGGGGGTGTTATCTCTTTTGTCAAAAATCAGCTGTTTTTGATTGAACATTAAATGCCTCCAAATAGTATTTAATTCACTTCCCGAGCCCCTGGAAGCATGAACATCACTTTAAACATGCTAATTTTAGCTCTAACACTGATGATCCACCTACAAATGTGAACTGATGTTCAAAAATAAAACATTTGAAAACGGACCATTTTCTACATTTCTGAAGCATGACGTAATGGGGAGGTGTTATCTCTTTTGTCGAAAATCAGCCGTTTTTGCTCGAACATTAAATGCCTCCAAATGGTATTTAATTAACTTCCCGGGGTGAAGAAACACTTTTTGAGAACTCAGAGTGAGTAAATTGGCCATTTTCATGCACTTTTAACCATTCCATAAATCTTGTGTTTAGGGCCCCTGGAAGCATGAAAATCACTTTAAACATGCTAATTTTAGCTCTAACACTGATGATCCACCTACAAATGTGAACTGACGTTCAAAAATAAAACATTTGAAAACGGACCATTTTCCACATTTCTGAAGCATGACGTAATGGGGGGGTGTTATCTCTTTTGTCGAAAATCAGCCGTTTTTGCTCGAACATTAAATGCCTCCAAATGGTATTTATTTAACTTCCCGGGGTGAAGAAACCCTTTTTGAGAACTCAGAGTGAGTAAATTGGCCATTTTCATGCACTTTTAACCATTCCATAAATCTTGTGTTTAGGGCCCCTGAAAGCATGAAAATCACTTTAAACATGCTAATTTTAGCTCTAACACTGATGATCCACCTACAAATGTGAACTGACGTTAAAAAATAAAACATTTGAAAACGGACCATTTTCCACATTTCTGAAGCATGACGTAATGGGGGGGTGTTATCTCTTTTGTCAAAAATCAGCTGTTTTTGATTGAACATTAAATGCCTCCAAATAGTATTTAATTCACTTCCCGAGCCCCGGGAAGCATGAAAATCACTTTAAACATGCTAATTTTAGCTCTAACACTGATGATCCACCTACAAATGTGAACTGATGTTCAAAAATAAAACATTTGAAAACGGACCATTTTCCACATTTCTGAAGCATGACGTAATGGGGGGGTGTTATCTCTTTTGTCGAAAATCAGCCGTTTTTGCTCGAACATTAAATGCCTCCAAATGGTATTTAATTAACTTCCCGGGGTGAAGAAACCCTTTTTGAGAACTCAGAGTGAGTAAATTGGCCATTTTCATGCACTTTTAACCATTCCATAAATCTTGTGTTTAGGGCCCCTGGAAGCATGAAAATCACTTTAAACATGCTAATTTTAGCTCTAACACTGATGATCCACCTACAAATGTGAACTGACGTTCAAAAATAAAACATTTGAAAACGGACCATTTTCCACATTTCTGAAGCATGACGTAATGGGGGGGTGTTATCTCTTTTGTCGAAAATCAGCCGTTTTTGCTCGAACATTAAATGCCTCCAAATGGTATTTAATTAACTTCCCGGGGTGAAGAAACCCTTTTTGAGAACTCAGAGTGAGTAAATTGGCCATTTTCATGCACTTTTAACCATTCCATAAATCTTGTGTTTAGGGCCCCTGGAAGCATGAAAATCACTTTAAACATGCTAATTTTAGCTCTAACACTGATGATCCACCTACAAATGTGAACTGACGTTAAAAAATAAAACATTTGAAAACGGACCATTTTCCACATTTCTGAAGCATGACGTAATGGGGGGGTGTTATCTCTTTTGTCAAAAATCAGCTGTTTTTGATTGAACATTAAATGCCTCCAAATAGTATTTAATTCACTTCCCGAGCCCCTGGAAGCATGAACATCACTTTAAACATGCTAATTTTAGCTCTAACACTGATGATCCACCTACAAATGTGAACTGATGTTCAAAAATAAAACATTTGAAAACGGACCATTTTCCACATTTCTGAAGCATGACGTAATGGGGAGGTGTTATCTCTTTTGTCGAAAATCAGCCGTTTTTGCTCGAACATTAAATGCCTCCAAATGGTATTTAATTAACTTCCCGGGGTGAAGAAACACTTTTTGAGAACTCAGAGTGAGTAAATTGGCCATTTTCATGCACTTTTAACCATTCCATAAATCTTGTGTTTAGGGCCCCTGGAAGCATGAAAATCACTTTAAACATGCTAATTTTAGCTCTAACACTGATGATCCACCTACAAATGTGAACTGACGTTCAAAAATAAAACATTTGAAAACGGACCATTTTCCACATTTCTGAAGCATGACGTAATGGGGGGTGTTATCTCTTTTGTCGAAAATCAGCCGTTTTTGCTCGAACATTAAATGCCTCCAAATGGTATTTATTTAACTTCCCGGGGTGAAGAAACCCTTTTTGAGAACTCAGAGTGAGTAAATTGGCCATTTTCATGCACTTTTAACCATTCCATAAATCTTGTGTTTAGGGCCCCTGAAAGCATGAAAATCACTTTAAACATGCTAATTTTAGCTCTAACACTGATGATCCACCTACAAATGTGAACTGACGTTAAAAACTAAAACATTTGCAAACGGACCATTTTCCACATTTCTGAAGCATGACGTAATGGGGGGGTGTTATCTCTTTTGTCAAAAATCAGCTGTTTTTGATTGAACATTAAATGCCTCCAAATAGTATTTAATTCACTTCCCGAGCCCCGGGAAGCATGAAAATCACTTTAAACATGCTAATTTTAGCTCTAACACTGATGATCCACCTACAAATGTGAACTGATGTTCAAAAATAAAACATTTGAAAACGGACCATTTTCCACATTTCTGAAGCATGACGTAATGGGGGGGTGTTATCTCTTTTGTCGAAAATCAGCCGTTTTTGCTCGAACATTAAATGCCTCCAAATGGTATTTAATTAACTTCCCGGCGTGAAGAAACCCTTTTTGAGAACTCAGAGTGAGTAAATTGGCCATTTTCATGCACTTTTAACCATTCCATAAATCTTGTGTTTAGGACCCCTGGAAGCATGAAATTCACTTTATACATGCTAATTTTAGCTCTAACACTGATGATCCACCTACAAATGTGAACTGATGTTCAAAAATAAAACATTTGAAAACGGACCATTTTCCACATTTCTGAAGCATGACGTAATGGGGGGGTGTTATCTCTTTTGTCGAAAATCAGCCGTTTTTGCTCGAACATTAAATGCCTCCAAATGGTATTTAATTAACTTCCCGGGGTGAAGAAACACTTTTTGAGAACTCAGAGTGAGTAAATTGGCCATTTTCATGCACTTTTAACCATTCCATAAATCTTGTGTTTAGGGCCCCTGGAAGCATGAAAATCACTTTAAACATGCTAATTTTAGCTCTAACACTGATGATCCACCTACAAATGTGAACTGACGTTCAAAAATAAAACATTTGAAAACGGACCATTTTCCACATTTCTGAAGCATGACGTAATGGGGGGGTGTTATCTCTTTTGTCAAAAATCAGCTGTTTTTGATTGAACATTAAATGCCTCCAAATAGTATTTAATTCACTTCCCTAGCCCCTGGAAGCATGAAAATCACTTTAAACATGCTAATTTTAGCTCTAACACTGATGATCCACCTACAAATGTGAACTGACGTTCAAAAATAAAACATTTGAAAACGGACCATTTTCCACATTTCTGAAGCATGACGTAATGGGAGGGTGTTATCTCTTTTGTCGAAAATCAGCCGTTTTTGCTCGAACATTAAATGCCTCCAAATGGTATTTAATTAACTTCCCGGGGTGAAGAAACCCTTTTTGAGAACTCAGAGTGAGTAAATTGGCCATTTTCATGCACTTTTAACCATTCCATAAATCTTGTGTTTAGGGCCCCTGGAAGCATGAACATCACTTTAAACATGCTAATTTTAGCTCTAACACTGATGATCCACCTACAAATGTGAACTGACGTTCAAAAATAAAACATTTGAAAACGGACCATTTTCCACATTTCTGAAGCATGACGTAATGGGGGGGTGTTATCTCTTTTGTCAAAAATCAGCTGTTTTTGCTTGAACATTAAATGCCTCCAAATAGTATTTAATTCACTTCCCGAGCCCCTGGAATCATGAAAATCACTTTAAACATACTAATTTTAGCTCTAACACTGATGATCCACCTACAAATGTGAACTGACGTTCAAAAATAAAACATTTGAAAACGGACCATTTTCCACATTTCTGAAGCATGACGTAATGGGGGGGTGTTATCTCTTTTGTCGAAAATCAGCCGTTTTTGCTCGAACATTAACTGCCTCCAAATGGTATTTAATTAACTTCCCGGGGTGAAGAAACCCTTTTTGAGAACTCAGAGTGAGTAAATTGGCCATTTTCATGCACTTTTAACCATTCCATAAATCTTGTGTTTAGGGCCCCTGGAAGCATGAAAATCACTTTAAACATGCTAATTTTAGCTCTAACACTGATGATCCACCTACAAATGTGAACTGACGTTAAAAAATAAAACATTTGAAAACGGACCATTTTCCACATTTCTGAAGCATGACGTAATGGGGGGGTGTTATCTCTTTTGTCAAAAATCAGCTGTTTTTGATTGAACATTAAATGCCTCCAAATAGTATTTAATTCACTTCCCGAGCCCCTGGAAGCATGAACATCACTTTAAACATGCTAATTTTAGCTCTAACACTGATGATCCACCTACAAATGTGAACTGATGTTCAAAAATAAAACATTTGAAAACGGACCATTTTCCACATTTCTGAAGCATGACGTAATGGGGAGGTGTTATCTCTTTTGTCGAAAATCAGCCGTTTTTGCTCGAACATTAAATGCCTCCAAATGGTATTTAATTAACTTCCCGGGGTGAAGAAACACTTTTTGAGAACTCAGAGTGAGTAAATTGGCCATTTTCATGCACTTTTAACCATTCCATAAATCTTGTGTTTAGGGCCCCTGGAAGCATGAAAATCACTTTAAACATGCTAATTTTAGCTCTAACACTGATGATCCACCTACAAATGTGAACTGACGTTCAAAAATAAAACATTTGAAAACGGACCATTTTCCACATTTCTGAAGCATGACGTAATGGGGGGGTGTTATCTCTTTTGTCGAAAATCAGCCGTTTTTGCTCGAACATTAAATGCCTCCAAATGGTATTTAATTAACTTCCCGGGGTGAAGAAACCCTTTTTGAGAACTCAGAGTGAGTAAATTGGCCATTTTCATGCACTTTTAACCATTCCATAAATCTTGTGTTTAGGGCCCCTGGAAGCATGAAAATCACTTTAAACATGCTAATTTTAGCTCTAACACTGATGATCCACCTACAAATGTGAACTGACGTTCAAAAATAAAACATTTGAAAACGGACCATTTTCCACATTTCTGAAGCATGACGTAATGGGGGGGTGTTATCTCTTTTGTCGAAAATCAGCCGTTTTTGCTCGAACATTAAATGCCTCCAAATGGTATTTAATTAACTTCCCGGGGTGAAGAAACCCTTTTTGAGAACTCAGAGTGAGTAAATTGGCCATTTTCATGCACTTTTAACCATTCCATAAATCTTGTGTTTAGGGCCCCTGGAAGCATAAAAATCACTTTAAACATGCTAATTTTAGCTCTAACACTGATGATCCACCTACAAATGTGAACTGACGTTCAAAAATAAAACATTTGAAAACGGACCATTTTCCACATTTCTGAAGCATGACGTAATGGGGGGGTGTTATCTCTTTTGTCAAAAATCAGCTGTTTTTGATTGAACATTAAATGCCTCCAAATAGTATTTAATTCACTTCCCTAGCCCCTGGAAGCATGAAAATCACTTTAAACATGCTAATTTTAGCTCTAACACTGATGATCCACCTACAAATGTGAACTGACGTTCAAAAATAAAACATTTGAAAACGGACCATTTTCCACATTTCTGAAGCATGACGTAATGGGAGGGTGTTATCTCTTTTGTCGAAAATCAGCCGTTTTTGCTCGAACATTAAATGCCTCCAAATGGTATTTAATTAACTTCCCGGGGTGAAGAAACCCTTTTTGAGAACTCAGAGTGAGTAAATTGGCCATTTTCATGCACTTTTAACCATTCCATAAATCTTGTGTTTAGGGCCCCTGGAAGCATGAAAATCACTTTAAACATACTAATTTTAGCTCTAACACTGATGATCCACCTACAAATGTGAACTGACGTTAAAAAATAAAACATTTGAAAACGGACCATTTTCCACATTTCTGAAGCATGACGTAATGGGGGGGTGTTATCTCTTTTGTCAAAAATCAGCTGTTTTTGCTTGAACATTAAATGCCTCCAAATAGTATTTAATTCACTTCCCGAGCCCCTGGAATCATGAAAATCACTTTAAACATGCTAATTTTAGCTCTAACACTGATGATCCACCTACAAATGTGAACTGACGTTCAAAAATAAAACATTTGAAAACGGACCATTTTTCACATTTCTGAAGCATGACGTAATGGGGGGGTGTTATCTCTTTTGTCGAAAATCAGCCGTTTTTGCTCGAACATTAAATGCCTCCAAATGGTATTTAATTAACTTCCCGGGGTGAAGAAACCCTTTTTGAGAACTCAGAGTGAGTAAATTGGCCATTTTCATGCACTTTTAACCATTCCATAAATCTTGTGTTTAGGGCCCCTGGAAGCATGAAAATCACTTTAAACGTGCTAATTTTAGCTCTAACACTGATGATCCACCTACAAATGTGAACTGACGTTCAAAAATAAAACATTTGAAAACGGACCATTTTCCACATTTCTGAAGCATGACGTAATGGGGGGGTGTTATCTCTTTTGTCAAAAATCAGCTGTTTTTGCTTGAACATTAAATGCCTCCAAATAGTATTTAATTCACTTCCCAAGCCCCTGGAAGCATGAAAATCACTTTAAACATGCTAATTTTAGCTCTAACACTGATGATCCACCTACAAATGTGAACTGACGTTCAAAAATAAAACATTTTAAAACGGACCATTTTCCACATTTCTGAAGCATGACGTAATGGGGGGGTGTTATCTCTTTTGTCGAAAATCAGCCGTTTTTGCTCGAACATTAAATGCCTCCAAATGGTATTTAATTAACTTCCCGGGGTGAAGAAACCCTTTTTGAGAACTCAGAGTGAGTAAATTGGCCATTTTCATGCACTTTTAACCATTCCATAAATCTTGTGTTTAGGGCCCCTGGAAGCATGAAAATCACTTTAAACATGCTAATTTTAGCTCTAACACTGATGATCCACCTACAAATGTGAACTGACGTTCAAAAATAAAACATTTCAAAAAACGGACCATTTTCCACATTTCTGAAGCATGACGTAATGGGGGGGTGTTATCTCTTTTGTCGAAAATCAGCCGTTTTTGCTCGAACATGAAATGCCTCCAAATGGTATTTAATTAACTTCCCGGGGTGAAGAAACCCTTTTTGAGAACTCAGAGTGAGTAAATTGGCCATTTTCATGCACTTTTAACCATTCCATAAATCTTGTGTTTAGGGCCCCTGGAAGCATGAAAATCACTTTAAACATGCTAATTTTAGCTCTAACACTGATGATCCACCTACAAATGTGAACTGACGTTCAAAAATAAAACATTTGAAAACGGACCATTTTCCACATTTCTGAAGCATGACGTAATGGGGGGGTGTTATCTCTTTTGTCGAAAATCAGCCGTTTTTGCTCGAACATTAAATGCCTCCAAATGGTATTTAATTAACTTCCCGGGGTGAAGAAACCCTTTTTGAGAACTCAGAGTGAGTAAATTGGCCATTTTCATGCACTTTTAACCATTCCATAAATCTTGTGTTTAGGGCCCCTGGAAGCATGAAAATCACTTTAAACATGCTAATTTTAGCTCTAACACTGATGATCCACCTACAAATGTGAACTGACGTTAAAAAATAAAACATTTGAAAACGGACCATTTTCCACATTTCTGAAGCATGACGTAATGGGGGGGTGTTATCTCTTTTGTCAAAAATCAGCTGTTTTTGATTGAACATTAAATGCCTCCAAATAGTATTTAATTCACTTCCCGAGCCCCTGGAAGCATGAACATCACTTTAAACATGCTAATTTTAGCTCTAACACTGATGATCCACCTACAAATGTGAACTGATGTTCAAAAATAAAACATTTGAAAACGGACCATTTTCCACATTTCTGAAGCATGACGTAATGGGGAGGTGTTATCTCTTTTGTCGAAAATCAGCCGTTTTTGCTCGAACATTAAATGCCTCCAAATGGTATTTAATTAACTTCCCGGGGTGAAGAAACACTTTTTGAGAACTCAGAGTGAGTAAATTGGCCATTTTCATGCACTTTTAACCATTCCATAAATCTTGTGTTTAGGGCCCCTGGAAGCATGAAAATCACTTTAAACATGCTAATTTTAGCTCTAACACTGATGATCCACCTACAAATGTGAACTGACGTTCAAAAATAAAACATTTGAAAACGGACCATTTTCCACATTTCTGAAGCATGACGTAATGGGGGGGTGTTATCTCTTTTGTCGAAAATCAGCCGTTTTTGCTCGAACATTAAATGCCTCCAAATGGTATTTAATTAACTTCCCGGGGTGAAGAAACCCTTTTTGAGAACTCAGAGTGAGTAAATTGGCCATTTTCATGCACTTTTAACCATTCCATAAATCTTGTGTTTAGGGCCCCTGGAAGCATGAAAATCACTTTAAACATGCTAATTTTAGCTCTAACACTGATGATCCACCTACAAATGTGAACTGACGTTCAAAAATAAAACATTTGAAAACGGACCATTTTCCACATTTCTGAAGCATGACGTAATGGGGGGGTGTTATCTCTTTTGTCGAAAATCAGCCGTTTTTGCTCGAACATTAAATGCCTCCAAATGGTATTTAATTAACTTCCCGGGGTGAAGAAACCCTTTTTGAGAACTCAGAGTGAGTAAATTGGCCATTTTCATGCACTTTTAACCATTCCATAAATCTTGTGTTTAGGGCCCCTGGAAGCATGAAAATCACTTTAAACATGCTAATTTTAGCTCTAACACTGATGATCCACCTACAAATGTGAACTGACGTTAAAAAATAAAACATTTGAAAACGGACCATTTTCCACATTTCTGAAGCATGACGTAATGGGGGGTGTTATCTCTTTTGTCAAAAATCAGCTGTTTTTGATTGAACATTAAATGCCTCCAAATAGTATTTAATTCACTTCCCGAGCCCCGGGAAGCATGAAAATCACTTTAAACATGCTAATTTTAGCTCTAACACTGATGATCCACCTACAAATGTGAACTGATGTTCAAAAATAAAACATTTGAAAACGGACCATTTTCCACATTTCTGAAGCATGACGTAATGGGGGGGTGTTATCTCTTTTGTCGAAAATCAGCCGTTTTTGCTCAAACATTAAATGCCTCCAAATGGTATTTAATTAACTTCCCGGGGTGAAGAAACCCTTTTTGAGAACTCAGAGTGAGTAAATTGGCCATTTTCATGCACTTTTAACCATTCCATAAATCTTGTGTTTAGGGCCCCTGGAAGCATGAAAATCACTTTAAACATGCTAATTTTAGCTCTAACACTGATGATCCACCTACAAATGTGAACTGATGTTCAAAAATAAAACATTTGAAAACGGACCATTTTCCACATTTCTGAAGCATGACGTAATGGGGGGGTGTTATCTCTTTTGTCGAAAATCAGCCGTTTTTGCTCGAACATTAAATGCCTTCAAATGGTATTTAATTAACTTCCCGGGGTGAAGAAACCCTTTTTGAGAACTCAGAGTGAGTAAATTGGCCATTTTCATGCACTTTTAACCATTCCATAAATCTTGTGTTTAGGGCCCCTGGAAGCATGAAAATCACTTTAAACGTGCTAATTTTAGCTCTAACACTGATGATCCACCTACAAATGTGAACTGACGTTCAAAAATAAAACATTTGAAAACGGACCATTTTCCACATTTCTGAAGCATGACGTAATGGGGGGGTGTTATCTCTTTTGTCAAAAATCAGCTGTTTTTGCTTGAACATTAAATGCCTCCAAATAGTATTTAATTCACTTCCCAAGCCCCTGGAAGCATGAAAATCACTTTAAACATGCTAATTTTAGCTCTAACACTGATGATCCACCTACAAATGTGAACTGACGTTCAAAAATAAAACATTTGAAAACGGACCATTTTCCACATTTCTGAAGCATGACGTAATAGGGGGGTGTTATCTCTTTTGTCGAAAATCAGCTGTTTTTGCTCGAACATTAAATGCCTCCAAATGGTATTTAATTAACTTCCCGGGGTGAAGAAACCCTTTTTGAGAACTCAGAGTGAGTAAATTGGCCATTTTCATGCACTTTTAACCATTCCATAAATCTTGTGTTTAGGGCCCCTGGAAGCATGAAAATCACTTTAAACATGCTAATTTTAGCTCTAACACTGATGATCCACCTACAAATGTGAAACTGACGTTAAAAAATAAAACATTTGAAAACGGACCATTTTCCACATTTCTGAAGCATGACGTAATGGGGGGGTGTTATCTCTTTTGTCAAAAATCAGCTGTTTTTGATTGAACATTAAATGCCTCCAAATAGTATTTAATTCACTTCCCGAGCCCCTGGAAGCATGAAAATCACTTTAAACATGCTAATTTTAGCTCTAACACTGATGATCCACCTACAAATGTGAACTGATGTTCAAAAATAAAACATTTGAAAACGGACCATTTTCCACATTTCTGAAGCATGACTTAATGGGGGGGGTGTTATCTCTTTTGTCGAAAATCAGCCGTTTCTGCTTGAACATTAAATGCCTCCAAATGGTATTTAATTAACTTCCCGGGGTGAAGAAACACTTTTTGAGAACTCAGAGTGAGTAAATTGGCCATTTTCATGCACTTTTAACCATTCCATAAATCTTGTGTTTAGGGCCCCTGGAAGCATGAAAATCACTTTAGACATGCTAATTTTAGCTCTAACACTGATGATCCACCTACAAATGTGAACTGACGTTCAAAAATAAAACATTTGAAAACGGACCATTTTCCACATTTCTGAAGCATGACGTAATGGGGGGGTGTTATCTCTTTTGTCAAAAATCAGATGTTTTTGATTGAACATTAAATGCCTCCAAATAGTATTTAATTCACTTCCCGAGCCCCTGGAAGCATGAAAATCACTTTAAACATGCTAATTTTAGCTCTAACACTGATGATCCACCTACAAATGTGAACTGACGTTCAAAAATAAAACATTTGAAACGGACCATTTTCCCACATTTCTGAAGCATGACGTAATGGGGGGGTGTTATCTCTTTTGTCGAAAATCAGCCGTTTTTGCTCGAACATTAAATGCCTCCAAATGGTATTTAATTAACTTCCCGGGGTGAAGAAACCCTTTTTGAGAACTCAGAGTGAGTAAATTGGCCATTTTCATGCACTTTTAACCATTTCATAAATCTTGTGTTTAGGGCCCCTGGAAGCATGAAAATCACTTTAAACATGCTAATTTTAGCTCTAACACTGATGATCCACCTACAAATGTGAACTGACGTTCAAAAATAAAACATTTGAAAACGGACCATTTTCCACATTTCTGAAGCATGACGTAATGGGGGGGTGTTATCTCTTTTGTCAAAAATCAGCTGTTTTTGCTTGAACATTAAATGCCTCCAAATAGTATTTAATTCACATCCCGAGCCCCTGGAAGCATGAAAATCACTTTAAACATGCTAATTTTAGCTCTAACACTGATGATCCACCTACAAATGTGAACTGACGTTCAAAAATAAAACATTTGAAAACGGACCATTTTCCACATTTCTGAAGCATGACGTAATGGGGGGGTGTTATCTCTTTTGTCAAAAATCAGCTGTTTTTGATTGAACATTAAATGCCTCCAAATAGTATTTAATTCACTTCCCGAGCCCCTGGAAGCATGAAAATCACTTTAAACATGCTAATTTTAGCTCTAACACTGATGATCCACCTACAAATGTGAACTGACGTTCAAAAATAAAACATTTGAAAACGGACCATTTTCCAAATTTCTGAAGCATGATGTAATGAGGGGGTGTTATCTCTTTTGTCGAAAATCAGCCGTTTTTGCTCGAACATTAAATGCCTCCGAATGGTATTTAATTAACTTCCCGGGGTGAAGAAACCCTTTTTGAGAACTCAGAGTGAGTAAATTGGCCATTTTCATGCACTTTTAACCATTCCATAAATCTTGTGTTTAGGGCCCCTGGAAGCATGAAAATCACTTTAAACGTGCTAATTTTAGCTCTAACACTGATGATCCACCTACAAATGTGAACTGACGTTCAAAAATAAAACATTTGAAAACGGACCATTTTCCACATTTCTGAAGCATGACGTAATGGGGGGGTGTTATCTCTTTTGTCAAAAATCAGCTGTTTTTGCTTGAACATTAAATGCCTCCAAATAGTATTTAATTCACTTCCCGAGCCCCTGGAAGCATGAAAATCACTTTAAACATGCTAATTTTAGCTCTAACACTGATGATCCACCTACAAATGTGAACTGACGTTCAAAAATAAAACATTTGAAAACGGACCATTTTCCACATTTCTGAAGCATGACGTAATGGGGGGGTGTTATCTCTTTTGTCGAAAATCAGCCGTTTTTGCTCGAACATTAAATGCCTCCAAATGGTATTTAATTAACTTCCCGGGGTGAAGAAACCCTTTTTGAGAACTCAGAGTGAGTAAATTGGCCATTTTCATGCACTTTTAACCATTCCATAAATCTTGTGTTTAGGGCCCCTGGAAGCATGAAAATCACTTTAAACATGCTAATTTTAGCTCTAACACTGATGATCCACCTACAAATGTGAACTGACGTTCAAAAATAAAACATTTGAAAACGGACCATTTTCCACATTTCTGATACATGACGTAATGGGGGGGTGTTATCTCTTTTGTCGGAAATCAGCCGTTTTTGCTCGAACATTAAATGCCTCCAAATGGTATTTAATTAACTTCCCGGGGTGAAGAAACCCTTTTTGAGAACTCAGAGTGAGTAAATTGGCCATTTTCATGCACTTTTAACCATTCCATAAATCTTGTGTTTAGGGCCCCTGGAAGCATGAAAATCACTTTAAACATGCTAATTTTAGCTCTAACACTGATGATCCACCTACAAATGTGAAACTGACGTTAAAAAATAAAACATTTGAAAACGGACCATTTTCCACATTTCTGAAGCATGACGTAATGGGGGGGTGTTATCTCTTTTGTCAAAAATCAGCTGTTTTTGATTGAACATTAAATGCCTCCAAATAGTATTTAATTCACTTCCCGAGCCCCTGGAGCATGAAAATCACTTTAAACATGCTAATTTTACCTCTAACACTGATGATCCACCTACAAATGTGAACTGATGTTCAAAAATAAAACATTTGAAATCGGACCATTTTCCACATTTCTGAAGCATGACTTAATGGGGGGGAGTGTTATCTCTTTTGTCGAAAATCAGCCGTTTCTGCTTGAACATTAAATGCCTCCAAATGGTATTTAATTAACTTCCCGGGGTGAAGAAACACTTTTTGAGAACTCAGAGTGAGTAAATTGGCCATTTTCATGCACTTTTAACCATTCCATAAATTTTGTGTTTAGGGCCCCTGGAAGCATGAATATCACTTTAGACATGCTAATTTTAGCTCTAACACTGATGATCCACCTACAAATGTGAACTGACGTTCAAAAATAAAACATTTGAAAACGGACCATTTTCCACATTTCTGAAGCATGACGTAATGGGGGGGTGTTATCTCTTTTGTCAAAAATCAGATGTTTTTGATTGAACATTAAATGCCTCCAAATAGTATTTAATTCACTTCCCGAGCCCCTGGAAGCATGAAAATCACTTTAAACATGCTAATTTTAGCTCTAACACTGATGATCCACCTACAAATGTGAACTGACGTTCAAAAATAAAACATTTGAAACAGACCATTTTCCACATTTCTGAAGCATGACGTAATGGGGGGGTGTTATCTCTTTTGTCGAAAATCAGCCGTTTTTGCTCGAACATTAAATGCCTCCAAATGGTATTTAATTAACTTCCCGGGGTGAAGAAACCCTTTTTGAGAACTCAGAGTGAGTAAATTGGCCATTTTCATGCACTTTTAACCATTCCATAAATCTTGTGTTTAGGGCCCCTGGAAGCATGAAAATCACTTTAAACATGCTAATTTTAGCTCTAACACTGATGATCCACCTACAAATGTGAACTGACGTTCAAAAATAAAACATTTGAAAACGGACCATTTTCCACATTTCTGAAGCATGACGTAATGGGGGGGTGTTATCTCTTTTGTCAAAAATCATCTGTTTTTGCTTGAACATTAAATGCCTCCAAATAGTATTTAATTCACATCCCGAGCCCCTGGAAGCATGAAAATCACTTTAAACATGCTAATTTTAGCTCTAACACTGATGATCCACCTACAAATGTGAACTGACGTTCAAAAATAAAACATTTGAAAACGGACCATTTTCCACATTTCTGAAGCATGACGTAATGGGGGGGTGTTATCTCTTTTGTCAAAAATCAGCTGTTTTTGATTGAACATTAAATGCCTCCAAATAGTATTTAATTCACTTCCCGAGCCCCTGGAAGCATGAAAATCACTTTAAACATGCTAATTTTAGCTCTAACACTGATGATCCACCTACAAATGTGAACTGACGTTCAAAAATAAAACATTTGAAAACGGACCATTTTCCACATTTCTGAAGCATGATGTAATGAGGGGGTGTTATCTCTTTTGTCGAAAATCAGCCGTTTTTGCTCGAACATTAAATGCCTCCGAATGGTATTTAATTAACTTCCTGGGGTGAAGAAACCCTTTTTGAGAACTCAGAGTGAGTAAATTGGCCATTTTCATGCACTTTTAACCATTCCATAAATCTTGTGTTTAGGGCCCCTGGAAGCATGAAAATCACTTTAAACGTGCTAATTTTAGCTCTAACACTGATGATCCACCTACAAATGTGAACTGACGTTCAAAAATAAAACATTTGAAACTGACCATTTTCCACATTTCTGAAGCATGACGTAATGGGGGGGTGTTATCTCTTTTGTCGAAAATCAGCCGTTTTTGCTCGAACATTAAATGCCTCCAAATGGTATTTAATTAACTTCCCGGGGTGAAGAAACCCTTTTTGAGAACTCAGAGTGAGTAAATTGGCCATTTTCATGCACTTTTAACCATTCCATAAATCTTGTGTTTAGGGCCCCTGGAAGCATGAAAATCACTTTAAACATGCTAATTTTAGCTCTAACACTGATGATCCACCTACAAATGTGAACTGACGTTCAAAAATAAAACATTTGAAAACGGACCATTTTCCACATTTCTGAAGCATGACGTAATGGGGGGGTGTTATCTCTTTTGTCAAAAATCAGCTGTTTTTGATTGAACATTAAATGCCTCCAAATAGTATTTAATTCACTTCCCGAGCCCCTGGAAGCATGAAAATCACTTTAAACATGCTAATTTTAGCTCTAACACTGATGATCCACCTACAAATGTGAACTGACGTTCAAAAATAAAACATTTGAAAACAGACCATTTTCCACATTTCTGAAGCATGACGTAATGGGGGGGTGTTATCTCTTTTGTCGAAAATCAGCCGTTTTTGCTCGAACATTAAATGCCTCCAAATGGTATTTAATTAACTTCCCGGGGTGAAGAAACCCTTTTTGAGAACTCAGAGTGAGTAAATTGGCCATTTTCATGCACTTTTAACCATTCCATAAATCTTGTGTTTAGGGCCCCTGGAAGCATGAAAATCACTTTAAACATGCTAATTTTAGCTCTAACACTGATGATCCACCTACAAATGTGAACTGACGTTCAAAAATAAAACATTTGAAAACGGACCATTTTCCACATTTCTGAAGCATGACGTAATGGGGGGGTGTTATCTCTTTTGTCAAAAATCATCTGTTTTTGCTTGAACATTAAATGCCTCCAAATAGTATTTAATTCACATCCCGAGCCCCTGGAAGCATGAAAATCACTTTAAACATGCTAATTTTAGCTCTAACACTGATGATCCACCTACAAATGTGAACTGACGTTCAAAAATAAAACATTTGAAAACGGACCATTTTCCACATTTCTGAAGCATGACGTAATGGGGGGGTGTTATCTCTTTTGTCAAAAATCAGCTGTTTTTGATTGAACATTAAATGCCTCCAAATAGTATTTAATTCACTTCCCGAGCCCCTGGAAGCATGAAAATCACTTTAAACATGCTAATTTTAGCTCTAACACTGATGATCCACCTACAAATGTGAACTGACGTTCAAAAATAAAACATTTGAAAACGGACCATTTTCCACATTTCTGAAGCATGATGTAATGAGGGGGTGTTATCTCTTTTGTCGAAAATCAGCCGTTTTTGCTCGAACATTAAATGCCTCCGAATGGTATTTAATTAACTTCCTGGGGTGAAGAAACCCTTTTTGAGAACTCAGAGTGAGTAAATTGGCCATTTTCATGCACTTTTAACCATTCCATAAATCTTGTGTTTAGGGCCCCTGGAAGCATGAAAATCACTTTAAACGTGCTAATTTTAGCTCTAACACTGATGATCCACCTACAAATGTGAACTGACGTTCAAAAATAAAACATTTGAAACTGACCATTTTCCACATTTCTGAAGCATGACGTAATGGGGGGGTGTTATCTCTTTTGTCGAAAATCAGCCGTTTTTGCTCGAACATTAAATGCCTCCAAATGGTATTTAATTAACTTCCCGGGGTGAAGAAACCCTTTTTGAGAACTCAGAGTGAGTAAATTGGCCATTTTCATGCACTTTTAACCATTCCATAAATCTTGTGTTTAGGGCCCCTGGAAGCATGAAAATCACTTTAAACATGCTAATTTTAGCTCTAACACTGATGATCCACCTACAAATGTGAAACTGACGTTAAAAAATAAAACATTTGAAAACGGACCATTTTCCACATTTCTGAAGCATGACGTAATGGGGGGGTGTTATCTCTTTTGTCAAAAATCAGCTGTTTTTGATTGAACATTAAATGCCTCCAAATAGTATTTAATTCACTTCCCGAGCCCCTGGAGCATGAAAATCACTTTAAACATGCTAATTTTAGCTCTAACACTGATGATCCACCTACAAATGTGAACTGATGTTCAAAAATAAAACATTTGAAATCGGACCATTTTCCACATTTCTGAAGCATGACTTAATGGGGGGGAGTGTTATCTCTTTTGTCGAAAATCAGCCGTTTCTGCTTGAACATTAAATGCCTCCAAATGGTATTTAATTAACTTCCCGGGGTGAAGAAACACTTTTTGAGAACTCAGAGTGAGTAAATTGGCCATTTTCATGCACTTTTAACCATTCCATAAATTTTGTGTTTAGGGCCCCTGGAAGCATGAATATCACTTTAGACATGCTAATTTTAGCTCTAACACTGATGATCCACCTACAAATGTGAACTGACGTTCAAAAATAAAACATTTGAAAACGGACCATTTTCCACATTTCTGAAGCATGACGTAATGGGGGGGTGTTATCTCTTTTGTCAAAAATCAGATGTTTTTGATTGAACATTAAATGCCTCCAAATAGTATTTAATTCACTTCCCGAGCCCCTGGAAGCATGAAAATCACTTTAAACATGCTAATTTTAGCTCTAACACTGATGATCCACCTACAAATGTGAACTGACGTTCAAAAATAAAACATTTGAAACAGACCATTTTCCACATTTCTGAAGCATGACGTAATGGGGGGGTTTTATCTCTTTTGTCGAAAATCAGCCGTTTTTGCTCGAACATTAAATGCCTCCAAATGGTATTTAATTAACTTCCCGGGGTGAAGAAACCCTTTTTGAGAACTCAGAGTGAGTAAATTGGCCATTTTCATGCACTTTTAACCATTCCATAAATCTTGTGTTTAGGGCCCCTGGAAGCATGAAAATCACTTTAAACATGCTAATTTTAGCTCTAACACTGATGATCCACCTACAAATGTGAACTGACGTTCAAAAATAAAACATTTGAAAACGGACCATTTTCCACATTTCTGAAGCATGACGTAATGGGGGGGTGTTATCTCTTTTGTCAAAAATCATCTGTTTTTGCTTGAACATTAAATGCCTCCAAATAGTATTTAATTCACATCCCGAGCCCCTGGAAGCATGAAAATCACTTTAAACATGCTAATTTTAGCTCTAACACTGATGATCCACCTACAAATGTGAACTGACGTTCAAAAATAAAACATTTGAAAACGGACCATTTTCCACATTTCTGAAGCATGACGTAATGGGGGGGTGTTATCTCTTTTGTCAAAAATCAGCTGTTTTTGATTGAACATTAAATGCCTCCAAATAGTATTTAATTCACTTCCCGAGCCCCTGGAAGCATGAAAATCACTTTAAACATGCTAATTTTAGCTCTAACACTGATGATCCACCTACAAATGTGAACTGACGTTCAAAAATAAAACATTTGAAAACGGACCATTTTCCACATTTCTGAAGCATGATGTAATGAGGGGGTGTTATCTCTTTTGTCGAAAATCAGCCGTTTTTGCTCGAACATTAAATGCCTCCGAATGGTATTTAATTAACTTCCTGGGGTGAAGAAACCCTTTTTGAGAACTCAGAGTGAGTAAATTGGCCATTTTCATGCACTTTTAACCATTCCATAAATCTTGTGTTTAGGGCCCCTGGAAGCATGAAAATCACTTTAAACGTGCTAATTTTAGCTCTAACACTGATGATCCACCTACAAATGTGAACTGACGTTCAAAAATAAAACATTTGAAAACGGACCATTTTCCACATTTCTGAAGCATGACGTAATGGGGGGGTGTTATCTCTTTTGTCAAAAATCAGCTGTTTTTGCTTGAACATTAAATGCCTCCAAATAGTATTTAATTCACATCCCGAGCCCCTGGAAGCATGAAAATCACTTTAAACATGCTAATTTTAGCTCTAACACTGATGATCCACCTACAAATGTGAACTGACGTTCAAAAATAAAACATTTGAAAACGGACCATTTTCCACATTTCTGAAGCATGACGTAATGGGGGGGTGTTATCTCTTTTGTCAAAAATCAGCTGTTTTTGATTGAACATTAAATGCCTCCAAATAGTATTTAATTCACTTCCCGAGCCCCTGGAAGCATGAAAATCACTTTAAACATGCTAATTTTAGCTCTAACACTGATGATCCACCTACAAATGTGAACTGACGTTCAAAAATAAAACATTTGAAAACGGACCATTTTCCAAATTTCTGAAGCATGATGTAATGAGGGGGTGTTATCTCTTTTGTCGAAAATCAGCCGTTTTTGCTCGAACATTAAATGCCTCCGAATGGTATTTAATTAACTTCCCGGGGTGAAGAAACCCTTTTTGAGAACTCAGAGTGAGTAAATTGGCCATTTTCATGCACTTTTAACCATTCCATAAATCTTGTGTTTAGGGCCCCTGGAAGCATGAAAATCACTTTAAACGTGCTAATTTTAGCTCTAACACTGATGATCCACCTACAAATGTGAACTGACGTTCAAAAATAAAACATTTGAAAACGGACCATTTTCCACATTTCTGAAGCATGACGTAATGGGGGGGTGTTATCTCTTTTGTCAAAAATCAGCTGTTTTTGCTTGAACATTAAATGCCTCCAAATAGTATTTAATTCACTTCCCGAGCCCCTGGAAGCATGAAAATCACTTTAAACATGCTAATTTTAGCTCTAACACTGATGATCCACCTACAAATGTGAACTGACGTTCAAAAATAAAACATTTGAAAACGGACCATTTTCCACATTTCTGAAGCATGACGTAATGGGGGGGTGTTATCTCTTTTGTCGAAAATCAGCCGTTTTTGCTCGAACATTAAATGCCTCCAAATGGTATTTAATTAACTTCCCGGGGTGAAGAAACCCTTTTTGAGAACTCAGAGTGAGTAAATTGGCCATTTTCATGCACTTTTAACCATTCCATAAATCTTGTGTTTAGGGCCCCTGGAAGCATGAAAATCACTTTAAACATGCTAATTTTAGCTCTAACACTGATGATCCACCTACAAATGTGAACTGACGTTCAAAAATAAAACATTTGAAAACGGACCATTTTCCACATTTCTGATACATGACGTAATGGGGGGGTGTTATCTCTTTTGTCGGAAATCAGCCGTTTTTGCTCGAACATTAAATGCCTCCAAATGGTATTTAATTAACTTCCCGGGGTGAAGAAACCCTTTTTGAGAACTCAGAGTGAGTAAATTGGCCATTTTCATGCACTTTTAACCATTCCATAAATCTTGTGTTTAGGGCCCCTGGAAGCATGAAAATCACTTTAAACATGCTAATTTTAGCTCTAACACTGATGATCCACCTACAAATGTGAAACTGACGTTAAAAAATAAAACATTTGAAAACGGACCATTTTCCACATTTCTGAAGCATGACGTAATGGGGGGGTGTTATCTCTTTTGTCAAAAATCAGCTGTTTTTGATTGAACATTAAATGCCTCCAAATAGTATTTAATTCACTTCCCGAGCCCCTGGAGCATGAAAATCACTTTAAACATGCTAATTTTACCTCTAACACTGATGATCCACCTACAAATGTGAACTGATGTTCAAAAATAAAACATTTGAAATCGGACCATTTTCCACATTTCTGAAGCATGACTTAATGGGGGGGAGTGTTATCTCTTTTGTCGAAAATCAGCCGTTTCTGCTTGAACATTAAATGCCTCCAAATGGTATTTAATTAACTTCCCGGGGTGAAGAAACACTTTTTGAGAACTCAGAGTGAGTAAATTGGCCATTTTCATGCACTTTTAACCATTCCATAAATTTTGTGTTTAGGGCCCCTGGAAGCATGAATATCACTTTAGACATGCTAATTTTAGCTCTAACACTGATGATCCACCTACAAATGTGAACTGACGTTCAAAAATAAAACATTTGAAAACGGACCATTTTCCACATTTCTGAAGCATGACGTAATGGGGGGGTGTTATCTCTTTTGTCAAAAATCAGATGTTTTTGATTGAACATTAAATGCCTCCAAATAGTATTTAATTCACTTCCCGAGCCCCTGGAAGCATGAAAATCACTTTAAACATGCTAATTTTAGCTCTAACACTGATGATCCACCTACAAATGTGAACTGACGTTCAAAAATAAAACATTTGAAACAGACCATTTTCCACATTTCTGAAGCATGACGTAATGGGGGGGTGTTATCTCTTTTGTCGAAAATCAGCCGTTTTTGCTCGAACATTAAATGCCTCCAAATGGTATTTAATTAACTTCCCGGGGTGAAGAAACCCTTTTTGAGAACTCAGAGTGAGTAAATTGGCCATTTTCATGCACTTTTAACCATTCCATAAATCTTGTGTTTAGGGCCCCTGGAAGCATGAAAATCACTTTAAACATGCTAATTTTAGCTCTAACACTGATGATCCACCTACAAATGTGAACTGACGTTCAAAAATAAAACATTTGAAAACGGACCATTTTCCACATTTCTGAAGCATGACGTAATGGGGGGGTGTTATCTCTTTTGTCAAAAATCATCTGTTTTTGCTTGAACATTAAATGCCTCCAAATAGTATTTAATTCACATCCCGAGCCCCTGGAAGCATGAAAATCACTTTAAACATGCTAATTTTAGCTCTAACACTGATGATCCACCTACAAATGTGAACTGACGTTCAAAAATAAAACATTTGAAAACGGACCATTTTCCACATTTCTGAAGCATGACGTAATGGGGGGGTGTTATCTCTTTTGTCAAAAATCAGCTGTTTTTGATTGAACATTAAATGCCTCCAAATAGTATTTAATTCACTTCCCGAGCCCCTGGAAGCATGAAAATCACTTTAAACATGCTAATTTTAGCTCTAACACTGATGATCCACCTACAAATGTGAACTGACGTTCAAAAATAAAACATTTGAAAACGGACCATTTTCCACATTTCTGAAGCATGATGTAATGAGGGGGTGTTATCTCTTTTGTCGAAAATCAGCCGTTTTTGCTCGAACATTAAATGCCTCCGAATGGTATTTAATTAACTTCCTGGGGTGAAGAAACCCTTTTTGAGAACTCAGAGTGAGTAAATTGGCCATTTTCATGCACTTTTAACCATTCCATAAATCTTGTGTTTAGGGCCCCTGGAAGCATGAAAATCACTTTAAACGTGCTAATTTTAGCTCTAACACTGATGATCCACCTACAAATGTGAACTGACGTTCAAAAATAAAACATTTGAAACTGACCATTTTCCACATTTCTGAAGCATGACGTAATGGGGGGGTGTTATCTCTTTTGTCGAAAATCAGCCGTTTTTGCTCGAACATTAAATGCCTCCAAATGGTATTTAATTAACTTCCCGGGGTGAAGAAACCCTTTTTGAGAACTCAGAGTGAGTAAATTGGCCATTTTCATGCACTTTTAACCATTCCATAAATCTTGTGTTTAGGGCCCCTGGAAGCATGAAAATCACTTTAAACATGCTAATTTTAGCTCTAACACTGATGATCCACCTACAAATGTGAAACTGACGTTAAAAAATAAAACATTTGAAAACGGACCATTTTCCACATTTCTGAAGCATGACGTAATGGGGGGGTGTTATCTCTTTTGTCAAAAATCAGCTGTTTTTGATTGAACATTAAATGCCTCCAAATAGTATTTAATTCACTTCCCGAGCCCCTGGAGCATGAAAATCACTTTAAACATGCTAATTTTAGCTCTAACACTGATGATCCACCTACAAATGTGAACTGATGTTCAAAAATAAAACATTTGAAATCGGACCATTTTCCACATTTCTGAAGCATGACTTAATGGGGGGGAGTGTTATCTCTTTTGTCGAAAATCAGCCGTTTCTGCTTGAACATTAAATGCCTCCAAATGGTATTTAATTAACTTCCCGGGGTGAAGAAACACTTTTTGAGAACTCAGAGTGAGTAAATTGGCCATTTTCATGCACTTTTAACCATTCCATAAATTTTGTGTTTAGGGCCCCTGGAAGCATGAATATCACTTTAGACATGCTAATTTTAGCTCTAACACTGATGATCCACCTACAAATGTGAACTGACGTTCAAAAATAAAACATTTGAAAACGGACCATTTTCCACATTTCTGAAGCATGACGTAATGGGGGGGTGTTATCTCTTTTGTCAAAAATCAGATGTTTTTGATTGAACATTAAATGCCTCCAAATAGTATTTAATTCACTTCCCGAGCCCCTGGAAGCATGAAAATCACTTTAAACATGCTAATTTTAGCTCTAACACTGATGATCCACCTACAAATGTGAACTGACGTTCAAAAATAAAACATTTGAAACAGACCATTTTCCACATTTCTGAAGCATGACGTAATGGGGGGGTTTTATCTCTTTTGTCGAAAATCAGCCGTTTTTGCTCGAACATTAAATGCCTCCAAATGGTATTTAATTAACTTCCCGGGGTGAAGAAACCCTTTTTGAGAACTCAGAGTGAGTAAATTGGCCATTTTCATGCACTTTTAACCATTCCATAAATCTTGTGTTTAGGGCCCCTGGAAGCATGAAAATCACTTTAAACATGCTAATTTTAGCTCTAACACTGATGATCCACCTACAAATGTGAACTGACGTTCAAAAATAAAACATTTGAAAACGGACCATTTTCCACATTTCTGAAGCATGACGTAATGGGGGGGTGTTATCTCTTTTGTCAAAAATCATCTGTTTTTGCTTGAACATTAAATGCCTCCAAATAGTATTTAATTCACATCCCGAGCCCCTGGAAGCATGAAAATCACTTTAAACATGCTAATTTTAGCTCTAACACTGATGATCCACCTACAAATGTGAACTGACGTTCAAAAATAAAACATTTAAAAACGGACCATTTTCCACATTTCTGAAGCATGACGTAATGGGGGGGTGTTATCTCTTTTGTCAAAAATCAGCTGTTTTTGATTGAACATTAAATGCCTCCAAATAGTATTTAATTCACTTCCCGAGCCCCTGGAAGCATGAAAATCACTTTAAACATGCTAATTTTAGCTCTAACACTGATGATCCACCTACAAATGTGAACTGACGTTCAAAAATAAAACATTTGAAAACGGACCATTTTCCACATTTCTGAAGCATGATGTAATGAGGGGGTGTTATCTCTTTTGTCGAAAATCAGCCGTTTTTGCTCGAACATTAAATGCCTCCGAATGGTATTTAATTAACTTCCTGGGGTGAAGAAACCCTTTTTGAGAACTCAGAGTGAGTAAATTGGCCATTTTCATGCACTTTTAACCATTCCATAAATCTTGTGTTTAGGGCCCCTGGAAGCATGAAAATCACTTTAAACGTGCTAATTTTAGCTCTAACACTGATGATCCACCTACAAATGTGAACTGACGTTCAAAAATAAAACATTTGAAAACGGACCATTTTCCACATTTCTGAAGCATGACGTAATGGGGGGGTGTTATCTCTTTTGTCAAAAATCAGCTGTTTTTGCTTGAACATTAAATGCCTCCAAATAGTATTTAATTCACTTCCCGAGCCCCTGGAAGCATGAAAATCACTTTAAACATGCTAATTTTAGCTCTAACACTGATGATCCACCTACAAATGTGAACTGACGTTCAAAAATAAAACATTTGAAAACGGACCATTTTCCACATTTCTGAAGCATGACGTAATGGGGGGGTGTTATCTCTTTTGTCGAAAATCAGCCGTTTTTGCTCGAACATTAAATGCCTCCAAATGGTATTTAATTAACTTCCCGGGGTGAAGAAACCCTTTTTGAGAACTCAGAGTGAGTAAATTGGCCATTTTCATGCACTTTTAACCATTCCATAAATCTTGTGTTTAGGGCCCCTGGAAGCATGAAAATCATTTTAAACATGCTAATTTTAGCTCTAACACTGATGATCCACCTACAAATGTGAACTGACGTTCAAAAATAAAACATTTGAAAACGGACCATTTTCCACATTTCTGAAGCATGACGTAATGGGGGGGTGTTATCTCTTTTGTCGGAAATCAGCCGATTTTGCTCGAACATTAAATGCCTCCAAATGGTATTTAATTAACTTCCCGGGGTGAAGAAACCCTTTTTGAGAACTCAGAGTGAGTAAATTGGCCATTTTCATGCACTTTTAACCATTCCATAAATCTTGTGTTTAGGGCCCCTGGAAGCATGAAAATCACTTTAAACATGCTAATTTTAGCTCTAACACTGATGATCCACCTACAAATGTGAACTGACGTTCAAAAATAAAACATTTGAAAACGGACCATTTTCCACATTTCTGAAGCATGACGTAATGGGGGGGTGTTATCTCTTTTGTCAAAAATCAGCTGTTTTTGCTTGAACATTAAATGCCTCCAAATAGTATTTAATTCACTTCCCGAGCCCCTGGAAGCATGAAAATCACTTTAAACATGCTAATTTTAGCTCTAACACTGATGATCCACCTACAAATGTGAACTGACGTTCAAAAATAAAACATTTGAAAACGGACCATTTTCCACATTTCTGAAGCATGACGTAATGGGGGGGTGTTATCTCTTTTGTCGAAAATCAGCCGTTTTTGCTCGAACATTAAATGCCTCCAAATGGTATTTAATTAACTTCCCGGGGTGAAGAAACCCTTTTTGAGAACTCAGAGTGAGTAAATTGGCCATTTTCATGCACTTTTAACCATTCCATAAATCTTGTGTTTAGGGCCCCTGAAAGCATGAAAATCACTTTAAACATGCTAATTTTAGCTCTAACACTGATGATCCACCTACAAATGTGAACTGACGTTCAAAAATAAAACATTTGAAAACGGACCATTTTCCACATTTCTGAAGCATGACGTAATGGGGGGGTGTTATCTCTTTTGTCAAAAATCTGCTGTTTTTGCTTGAACATTAAATGCCTCCAAATAGTATTTAATTCACCTCCCGAGCCCCTGGAAGCATGAAAATCACTTTAAACATGCTAATTTTAGCTCTAACACTGATGATCCACCTACAAATGTGAACTGACGTTCAAAAATAAAACATTTGAAAACGGACCATTTTCCACATTTCTGAAGCATGACGTAATGGGGGGGGTGTTATCTCTTTTGTCGAAAATCAGCAGTTTTTGCTCGAACATTAAATGCCTCCAAATGGTATTTAATTAACTTCCCGGGGTGAAGAAACCCATTTTGAGAACTCAGAGTGAGTAAATTGGCCATTTTCATGCACTTTTAACCATTCCATAAATCTTGTGTTTAGGGCCCCTGGAAGCATGAAAATCACTTTAAACATGCTAATTTTAGCTCTAACACTGATGATCCACCTACAAATGTGAACTGACGTTAAAAAATAAAACATTTGAAAACGGACCATTTTCCACATTTCTGAAGCATGACGTAATGGGGGGGTGTTATCTCTTTTGTCAAAAATCAGCTGTTTTTGCTTGAACATTAAATGCCTCCAAATAGTATTTAATTCACTTCCCGAGCCCCTGGAAGCATGAACATCACTATAAACATGCTAATTTTAGCTCTAACACTGATGATCCACCTACAAATGTGAACTGACGTTCCAAAATAAAACATTTGAAAACGGACCATTTCCACATTTCTGAAGCATGACTTAATGGGGGGGGTGTTATCTCTTTTGTCGAAAATCAGCCGTTTCTGCTCGAACATTAAATGCCTCCAAATGGTATTTAATTAACTTCCCGGGGTGAAGAAACACTTTTTGAGAACTCAGAGTGAGTAAATTGGCCATTTTCATGCACTTTTAACCATTCCATAAATCTTGTGTTTAGGGCCCCTGGAAGCATGAAAATCACTTTAAACATGCTAATTTTAGCTCTAACACTGATGATCCACCTACAAATGTGAACTGACGTTCAAAAATAAAACATTTGAAAACGGACCATTTTCCACATTTCTGAAGCATGACGTAATGGGGGGGGTGTTATCTCTTTTGTCAAAAATCAGCTGTTTTTGATTGAACATTAAATGCCTCCAAATAGTATTTAATTCACTTCCCGAGCCCCTGGAAGCATGAAAATCACTTTAAACATGCTAATTTTAGCTCTAACACTGATGATCCACCTACAAATGTGAACTGACGTTCAAAAATAAAACATTTGAAAACGGACCATTTTCCACATTTCTGAAGCATGATGTAATGAGGGGGTGTTATCTCTTTTGTCGAAAATCAGCCGTTTTTGCTCGAACATTAAATGCCTCCAAATGGTATTTAATTAACTTCCCGGGGTGAAGAAACCCTTTTTGAGAACTCAGAGTGAGTAAATTGGCCATTTTCATGCACTTTTAACCATTCCATAAATCTTGTGTTTAGGGCCCCTGGAAGCATGAAAATATCTTTAAACGTGCTAATTTTAGCTCTAACACTGATGATCCACCTACAAATGTGAACTGACGTTCAAAAATAAAACATTTGAAAACGGACCATTTTCCACATTTCTGAAGCATGACGTAATGGGGGGGTGTTATCTCTTTTGTCAAAAATCAGCTGTTTTTGCTTGAACATTAAATGCCTCCAAATAGTATTTAATTCACTTCCCGAGCCCCTGGAAGCATGAAAATCACTTTAAACATGCTAATTTTAGCTCTAACACTGATGATCCACCTACAAATGTGAACTGACGTTCAAAAATAAAACATTTGAAAACGGACCATTTTCCACATTTCTGAAGCATGACGTAATGGGGGGGTGTTATCTCTTTTGTCGAAAATCAGCCGTTTTTGCTCGAACATTAAATGCCTCCAAATGGTATTTAATTAACTTCCCGGGGTGAAGAAACCCTTTTTGAGAACTCAGAGGGAGTAAATTGGCCATTTTCATGCACTTTTAACCATTCCATAAATCTTGTGTTTAGGGCCCCTGGAAGCATGAAAATCACTTTAAACATGCTAATTTTAGCTCTAACACTGATGATCCACCTACAAATGTGAACTGACGTTCAAAAATAAAACATTTGAAAACGGACCATATTCCACATTTCTGAAGCATGACGTAATGGGGGGGTGTTATCTCTTTTGTCAAAAATCAGCTGTTTTTGCTTGAACATTAAATGCCTCCAAATAGTATTTAATTCACTTCCCGATCCCTGGAAGCATGAAAATCACTTTAAACATGCTAATTTTAGCTCTAACACTGATGATCCACCTACAAATGTGAACTGATGTTCAAAAATAAAACATTTGAAAACGGACCATTTTCCACATTTCTGAAGCATGACGTAATGGGGGGGGGTGTTATCTCTTTTGTCGAAAATTAGCCGTTTTTGCTCGAACATTAAATGCCTCCAAATGGTATTTAATTAACTTCCCGGGGTGAAGAAACCCTTTTTGAGAACTCAGAGTGAGTAAATTGGCCATTTTCATGCACTTTTAACCATTCCATAAATCTTGTGTTTAGGGCCCCTGGAAGCATGAAAATCACTTTAAACATGCTAATTTTAGCTCTAACACTGAAGATCCACCTACAAATGTGAACTGACGTTCAAAAATAAAACATTTGAAAACGGACCATTTTCCACATTTCTGAAGCATGACGTAATGGGGGGGTGTTATCTCTTTTGTCAAAAATCAGCTGTTTTTGATTGAACATTAAATGCCTCCAAATAGTATTTAATTCACTTCCCGAGCCCCTGGAAGCATGAAAATCACTTTAAACATGCTAATTTTAGCTCTAACACTGATGATCCACCTACAAATGTGAACTGACGTTCAAAAATAAAACATTTGAAAACGGACCATTTTCCACATTTCTGAAGCATGATGTAATGAGGGGGTGTTATCTCTTTTGTCGAAAATCAGCCGTTTTTGCTCGAACATTAAATGCCTCCGAATGGTATTTAATTACCTTCCCGGGGTGAAGAAACCCTTTTTGAGAACTCAGAGTGAGTAAATTGGCCATTTTCATGCACTTTTAACCATTCCATAAATCTTGTGTTTAGGGCCCCTGGAAGCGTAAAAATCACTTTAAACGTGCTAATTTTAGCTCTAACACTGATGATCCACCTACAAATGTGAACTGACGTTCAAAAATAAAACATTTGAAAACGGACCATTTTCCACATTTCTGAAGCATGACGTAATGGGGGGGTGTTATCTCTTTTGTCAAAAATCAGCTGTTTTTGCTTGAACATTAAATGCCTCCAAATAGTATTTAATTCACTTCCCGAGCCCCTGGAAGCATGAAAATCACTTTAAACATGCTAATTTTAGCTCTAACACTGATGATCCACCTACAAATGTGAACTGACGTTCAAAAATAAAACATTTGAAAACGGACCATTTTCCACATTTCTGAAGCATGACGTAATGGGGGGGTGTTATCTCTTTTGTCGAAAATCAGCCGTTTTTGCTCGAACATTAAATGCCTCCAAATGTTATTTAATTAACTTCCCGGGGTGAAGAAACCCTTTTTGAGAACTCAGAGTGAGTAAATTGGCCATTTTCATGCACTTTTAACCATTCCATAAATCTTGTGTTTAGGGCCCCTGGAAGCATGAAAATCACTTTAAACATGCTAATTTTAGCTCTAACACTGATGATCCACCTACAAATGTGAACTGACGTTCAAAAATAAAACATTTGAAAACGGACCATTTTCCACATTTCTGAAGCATTACGTAATGGGGTGGTGTTATCTCTTTTGTCAAAAATCAGCTGTTTTTGATTGAACATTAAATGCCTCCAAATAGTATTTAATTCACTTCCCGAGCCCCTGGAAGCATGAAAATCACTTTAAACATGCTAATTTTAGCTCTAACACTGATGATCCACCTACAAATGTGAACTGATGTTCAAAAATAAAACATTTGAAAACGGACCATTTTCCACATTTCTGAAGCATGACGTAATGAGGGGGTGTTATCTCTTTTGTCGAAAATCAGCCGTTTTTGCTCGAACATTAAATGCCTCCAAATGGTATTTAATTAACTTCCCGGGGTGAAGAAACCCTTTTTGAGAACTCAGAGTGAGTAAATTGGCCATTTTCATGCACTTTTAACCATTCCATAAATCTTGTGTTTAGGGCCCCTGGAAGCATGAAAATCACTTTAAACATGCTAATTTTAGCTCTAACACTGATGATCCACCTACAAATGTGAACTGATGTTCAAAAATAAAACATTTGAAAACGGACCATTTTCCACATTTCTGAAGCATGACGTAATGGGGGGGTGTTATCTCTTTTGTCGAAAATCAGCCGTTTTTGCTCGAACATTAAATGGCTCCAAATGGTATTTAATTAACTTCCCGGGGTGAAGAAACCCTTTTTGAGAACTCAGAGTGAGTAAATTGGCCATTTTCATGCACTTTTAACCATTCCATAAATCTTGTGTTTAGGGCCCCTGGAAGCATGAAAATCACTTTAAACATGCTAATTTTAGCTCTAACACTGATGATCCACCTACAAATGTGAACTGACGTTCAAAAATAAAACATTTGAAAACGGACCATTTTCCACATTTCTGAAGCATGACGTAATGGGGGGGTGTTATCTCTTTTGTCGAAAATCAGCCGTTTTTGCTCGAACATTAAATGCCTCCAAATGGTATTTAATTAACTTCCCGGGGTGAAGAAACCCTTTTTGAGAACTCAGAGTGAGTAAATTGGCCATTTTCATGCACTTTTAACCATTCCATAAATCTTGTGTTTAGGGCCCCTGGAAGCATGAAAATCACTTTAAACATGCTAATTTTAGCTCTAACACTGATGATCCACCTACAAATGTGAAACTGACGTTAAAAAATAAAACATTTGAAAACGGACCATTTTCCACATTTCTGAAGCATGACGTAATGGGGGGGTGTTATCTCTTTTGTCAAAAATCCGCTGTTTTTGATTGAACATTAAATGCCTCCAAATAGTATTTAATTCACTTCCCGAGCCCCTGGAAGCATGAAAATCACTTTAAACATGCTAATTTTAGCTCTAACACTGATGATCCACCTACAAATGTGAACTGATGTTCAAAAAGAAAACATTTGAAAACTGACCATTTTCCACATTTCTGAAGCATGACTTAATGGGGGGGGGTGTTATCTCTTTTGTCGAAAATCAGCCGTTTCTGCTTGAACATTAAATGCCTCCAAATGGTATTTAATTAACTTCCCGGGGTGAATAAACACTTTTTGAGAACTCAGAGTGAGTAAATTGGCCATTTTCATGCACTTTTAACCATTCCATAAATCTTGTGTTTAGGGCCCCTGGAAGCATGAAAATCACTTTAGACATGCTAATTTTAGCTCTAACACTGATGATCCACCTACAAATGTGAACTGACGTTCAAAAATAAAACATTTGAAAACGGACCATTTTCCACATTTCTGAAGCATGACGTAATGGGGGGGTGTTATCTCTTTTGTCAAAAATCAGATGTTTTTGATTGAACATTAAATGCCTCCAAATAGTATTTAATTCACTTCCCGAGCCCCTGGAAGCATGAAAATCACTTTAAACATGCTAATTTTAGCTCTAACACTGATGATCCACCTACAAATGTGAACTGACGTTCAAAAATAAAACATTTGAAACGGACCATTTTCCACATTTCTGAAGCATGACGTAATGGGGGGGTGTTATCTCTTTTGTCGAAAATCAGCCGTTTTTGCTCGAACATTAAATGCCTCCAAATGGTATTTAATTAACTTCCCGGGGTGAAGAAACCCTTTTTGAGAACTCAGAGTGAGTAAATTGGCCATTTTCATGCACTTTTAACCATTCCATAAATCTTGTGTTTAGGGCCCCTGGAAGCATGAAAATCACTTTAAACATGCTAATTTTAGCTCTAACACTGATGATCCACCTACAAATGTGAACTGACGTTAAAAAATAAAACATTTGAAAACTGACCATTTTCCACATTTCTGAAGCATGACGTAATGGGGGGGTGTTATCTCTTTTGTCAAAAATCAGCTGTTTTTGATTGAACATTAAATGCCTCCAAATAGTATTTAATTCACTTCCCGAGCCCCTGGAAGCATGAAAATCACTTTAAACATGCTAATTTTAGCTCTAACACTGATGATCCACCTACAAATGTGAACTGATGTTCAAAAATAAAACATTTGAAAACGGACCATTTTCCACATTTCTGAAGCATGACGTAATGGGGGGTGTTATCTCTTTTGTCGAAAATCAGCCGTTTTTGCTCGAACATTAAATGCCTCCAAATGGTATTTAATTAACTTCCCGGGGTTAAGAAACCCTTTTTGAGAACTCAGAGTGAGTAAATTGGCCATTTTCATGCACTTTTAACCATTCCATAAATCTTGTGTTTAGGGCCCCTGGAAGCATGAAAATCACTTTAAACATGCTAATTTTAGCTCTAACACTGATGATCCACCTACAAATGTGAACTGACGTTCAAAAATAAAACATTTGAAAACGGACCATTTTCCACATTTCTGAAGCATGACGTAATGGGGGGGTGTTATCTCTTTTGTCGAAAATCAGCCGTTTTTGCTCGAACATTAAATGCCTCCAAATGGTATTTAATTAACTTCCCGGGGTGAAGAAACCCTTTTTGAGAACTCAGAGTGAGTAAATTGGCCATTTTCATGCACTTTTAACCATTCCATAAATCTTGTGTTTAGGGCCCCTGGAAGCATGAAAATCACTTTAAACATGCTAATTTTAGCTCTAACACTGATGATCCACCTACAAATGTGAACTGATGTTCAAAAATAAAACATTTGAAAACGGACCATTTTCCACATTTCTGAAGCATGACGTAATGAGGGGGTGTTATCTCTTTTGTCGAAAATCAGCCGTTTTTGCTCGAACATTAAATGCCTCCAAATGGTATTTAATTAACTTCCCGGGGTGAAGAAACCCTTTTTGAGAACTCAGAGTGAGTAAATTGGCCATTTTCATGCACTTTTAACCATTCCATAAATCTTGTGTTTAGGGCCCCTGGAAGCATGAAAATCACTTTAAACATGCTAATTTTAGCTCTAACACTGATGATCCACCTACAAATGTGAACTGATGTTCAAAAATAAAACATTTGAAAACGGACCATTTTCCACATTTCTGAAGCATGACGTAATGGGGGGGTGTTATCTCTTTTGTCGAAAATCAGCCGTTTTTGCTCGAACATTAAATGGCTCCAAATGGTATTTAATTAACTTCCCGGGGTGAAGAAACCCTTTTTGAGAACTCAGAGTGAGTAAATTGGCCATTTTCATGCACTTTTAACCATTCCATAAATCTTGTGTTTAGGGCCCCTGGAAGCATGAAAATCACTTTAAACATGCTAATTTTAGCTCTAACACTGATGATCCACCTACAAATGTGAACTGACGTTCAAAAATAAAACATTTGAAAACGGACCATTTTCCACATTTCTGAAGCATGACGTAATGGGGGGGTGTTATCTCTTTTGTCGAAAATCAGCCGTTTTTGCTCGAACATTAAATGCCTCCAAATGGTATTTAATTAACTTCCCGGGGTGAAGAAACCCTTTTTGAGAACTCAGAGTGAGTAAATTGGCCATTTTCATGCACTTTTAACCATTCCATAAATCTTGTGTTTAGGGCCCCTGGAAGCATGAAAATCACTTTAAACATGCTAATTTTAGCTCTAACACTGATGATCCACCTACAAATGTGAAACTGACGTTAAAAAATAAAACATTTGAAAACGGACCATTTTCCACATTTCTGAAGCATGACGTAATGGGGGGGTGTTATCTCTTTTGTCAAAAATCAGCTGTTTTTGATTGAACATTAAATGCCTCCAAATAGTATTTAATTCACTTCCCGAGCCCCTGGAAGCATGAAAATCACTTTAAACATGCTAATTTTAGCTCTAACACTGATGATCCACCTACAAATGTGAACTGATGTTCAAAAATAAAACATTTGAAAACTGACCATTTTCCACATTTCTGAAGCATGACTTAATGGGGGGGGGTGTTATCTCTTTTGTCGAAAATCAGCCGTTTCTGCTTGAACATTAAATGCCTCCAAATGGTATTTAATTAACTTCCCGGGGTGAATAAACACTTTTTGAGAACTCAGAGTGAGTAAATTGGCCATTTTCATGCACTTTTAACCATTCCATAAATCTTGTGTTTAGGGCCCCTGGAAGCATGAAAATCACTTTAGACATGCTAATTTTAGCTCTAACACTGATGATCCACCTACAAATGTGAACTGACGTTCAAAAATAAAACATTTGAAAACGGACCATTTTCCACATTTCTGAAGCATGACGTAATGGGGGGGTGTTATCTCTTTTGTCAAAAATCAGATGTTTTTGATTGAACATTAAATGCCTCCAAATAGTATTTAATTCACTTCCCGAGCCCCTGGAAGCATGAAAATCACTTTAAACATGCTAATTTTAGCTCTAACACTGATGATCCACCTACAAATGTGAACTGACGTTCAAAAATAAAACATTTGAAACGGACCATTTTCCACATTTCTGAAGCATGACGTAATGGGGGGGTGTTATCTCTTTTGTCGAAAATCAGCCGTTTTTGCTCGAACATTAAATGCCTCCAAATGGTATTTAATTAACTTCCCGGGGTGAAGAAACCCTTTTTGAGAACTCAGAGTGAGTAAATTGGCCATTTTCATGCACTTTTAACCATTCCATAAATCTTGTGTTTAGGGCCCCTGGAAGCATGAAAATCACTTTAAACATGCTAATTTTAGCTCTAACACTGATGATCCACCTACAAATGTGAACTGACGTTAAAAAATAAAACATTTGAAAACTGACCATTTTCCACATTTCTGAAGCATGACGTAATGGGGGGGTGTTATCTCTTTTGTCAAAAATCAGCTGTTTTTGATTGAACATTAAATGCCTCCAAATAGTATTTAATTCACTTCCCGAGCCCCTGGAAGCATGAAAATCACTTTAAACATGCTAATTTTAGCTCTAACACTGATGATCCACCTACAAATGTGAACTGATGTTCAAAAATAAAACATTTGAAAACGGACCATTTTCCACATTTCTGAAGCATGACGTAATGGGGGGTGTTATCTCTTTTGTCGAAAATCAGCCGTTTTTGCTCGAACATTAAATGCCTCCAAATGGTATTTAATTAACTTCCCGGGGTTAAGAAACCCTTTTTGAGAACTCAGAGTGAGTAAATTGGCCATTTTCATGCACTTTTAACCATTCCATAAATCTTGTGTTTAGGGCCCCTGGAAGCATGAAAATCACTTTAAACATGCTAATTTTAGCTCTAACACTGATGATCCACCTACAAATGTGAACTGACGTTCAAAAATAAAACATTTGAAAACGGACCATTTTCCACATTTCTGAAGCATGACGTAATGGGGGGGTGTTATCTCTTTTGTCGAAAATCAGCCGTTTTTGCTCGAACATTAAATGCCTCCAAATGGTATTTAATTAACTTCCCGGGGTGAAGAAACCCTTTTTGAGAACTCAGAGTGAGTAAATTGGCCATTTTCATGCACTTTTAACCATTCCATAAATCTTGTGTTTAGGGCCCCTGGAAGCATGAAAATCACTTTAAACATGCTAATTTTAGCTCTAACACTGATGATCCACCTACAAATGTGAACTGACGTTAAAAAATAAAACATTTGAAAACGGACCATTTTCCACATTTCTGAAGCATGACGTAATGGGGGGGTGTTATCTCTTTTGTCAAAAATCAGCTGTTTTTGATTGAACATTAAATGCCTCCAAATAGTATTTAATTCACTTCCCGAGCCCCTGGAAGCATGAAAATCACTTTAAACATGCTAATTTTAGCTCTAACACTGATCATCCACCTACAAATGTGAACTGATGTTCAAAAATAAAACATTTGAAAACGGACCATTTTCCACATTTCTGAAGCATGACGTAATGGGGGGGGGTGTTATCTCTTTTGTCGAAAATCAGCCGTTTCTGCTCGAACATTAAATGCCTCCAAATGGTATTTAATTAACTTCCGGGGGTGAAGAAACACTTTTTGAGAACTCAGAGTGAGTAAATTGGCCATTTTCATGCACTTTTAACCCTTCCTCAAATCTTGTGTTTAGGGCCCCTGGAAGCATGAAAATCACTTTAAACATGCTAATTTTAGCTCTAACACTGATGATCCACCTACAAATGTGAACTAACGTTCAAAAATAAAACATTTGAAAACGGACCATTTTCCACATTTCTGAAGCATGACGTAATGGGGGGGTGTTATCTCTTTTGTCAAAAATCAGCTGTTTTTGATTGAACATTAAATGCCTCCAAATAGTATTTAATTCACTTCCCGAGCCCCTGGAAGCATGAAAATCACTTTAAACATGCTAATTTTAGCTCTAACACTGATGATCCACCTACAAATGTGATCTGACGTTCAAAAATAAAACATTTGAAAACGGACCATTTTCCACATTTCTGAAGCATGATGTAATGAGGGGGTGTTATCTCTTTTGTCGAAAATCAGCCGTTCTTGCTCGAACATTAAATGCCTCCAAATGGTATTTAATTAACTTCCCGGGGTGAAGAAACCCTTTTTGAGAACTCAGAGTGAGTAAATTGGCCATTTTCATGCACTTTTAACCATTCCATAAATCTTGTGTTTAGGGCCCCTGGAAGCATGAAAATCACTTTAAACATGCTAATTTTAGCTCTAACACTGATGATCCACCTACAAATGTGAACTGACTTTCAAAAATAAAACATTTGAAAACGGACCATTTTCCACATTTCTGAAGCATGACGTAATGGGGGGGTGTTATCTCTTTTGTCAAAAATCAGCTGTTTTTGCTTGAACATTAAATGCCTGCAAATAGTATTTAATTCACTTCCCGAGCCCCTGGAAGCATGAAAATCACTTTAAACATGCTAATTTTAGCTCTAACACTGATGATCCACCTACAAATGTGAACTGACGTTCAAAAATAAAACATTTGAAAACGGACCATTTTCCACATTTCTGAAGCATGACGTAATGGGGGGGTGTTATCTCTTTTGTCGAAAATCAGCCGTTTTTGCTCGAACATTAAATGCCTCCAAATGGTATTTAATTAACTTCCCGGGGTGAAGAAACCCTTTTTGAGAACTCAGAGTGAGTAAATTGGCCATTTTCATGCACTTTTAACCATTCCATAAATCTTGTGTTTAGGGCCCCTGGAAGCATGAAAATCACTTTAAACATGCTAATTTTAGCTCTAACACTGATGATCCACCTACAAATGTGAACTGACGTTAAAAAATAAAACATTTGAAAACGGACCATTTTCCACATTTCTGAAGCATGACGTAATGGGGGGGTGTTATCTCTTTTGTCAAAAATCAGCTGTTTTTGATTGAACATTAAATGCCTCCAAATAGTATTTAATTCACTTCCCGAGCCCCTGGAAGCATGAAAATCACTTTAAACATGCTAATTTTAGCTCTAACACTGATGATCCACCTACAAATGTGAACTGATGTTCAAAAATAAAACATTTGAAAACGGACCATTTTCCACATTTCTGAAGCATGACGTAATGGGGGGGTGTTATCTCTTTTGTCGAAAATCAGCCGTTTTTGCTCGAACATTAAATGCCTCCAAATGGTATTTAATTAACTTCCCGGGGTGAAGAAACCCTTTTTGAGAACTCAGAGTGAGTAAATTGGCCATTTTCATGCACTTTTAACCATTCCATAAATCTTGTGTTTAGGGCCCCTGGAAGCATGAAAATCACTTTAAACATGCTAATTTTAGCTCTAACACTGATGATCCACCTACAAATGTGAACTGAAGTTCAAAAATAAAACATTTGAAAACGGACCATTTTCCACATTTCTGAAGCGTGACGTAATGGGGGGGTGTTATCTCTTTTGTCGAAAATCAGCCGTTTTTGCTCGAACATTAAATGCCTCCAAATGGTATTTAATTAACTTCCCGGGGTGAAGAAACCCTTTTTGAGAACTCGGAGTGAGTAAATTGGCCATTTTCATGCACTTTTAACCATTCCATAAATCTTGTGTTTAGGGCCCCTGGAAGCATGAAAATCACTTTAAACATGCTAATTTTAGCTCTAACACTGATGATCCACCTACAAATGTGAACTGACGTTAAAAAATAAAACATTTGAAAACGGACCATTTTCCACATTTCTGAAGCATGACGTAATGGGGGGGTGTTATCTCTTTTGTCAAAAATCAGCTGTTTTTGATTGAACATTAAATGCCTCCAAATAGTATTTAATTCACTTCCCGAGCCCCTGGAAGCATGAAAATCACTTTAAACATGCTAATTTTAGCTCTAACACTGATGATCCACCTACAAATGTGAACTGATGTTCAAAAATAAAACATTTGAAAACGGACCATTTTCCACATTTCTGAAGCATGACGTAATGGGGGGGTGTTATCTCTGTTGTCGAAAATCAGCCGTTTTTGCTCGAACATTAAATGCCTCCAAATGGTATTTAATTAACTTCCCGGGGTGAAGAAACCCTTTTTGAGAACTCAGAGTGAGTAAATTGGCCATTTTCATGCACTTTTAACCATTCCATAAATCTTGTGTTTAGGGCCCCTGGAAGCATGAAAATCACTTTAAACATGCTAATTTTAGCTCTAACACTGATGATCCACCTACAAATGTGAACTGAAGTTCAAAAATAAAACATTTGAAAACGGACCATTTTCCACATTTCTGAAGCGTGACGTAATGGGGGGGTGTTATCTCTTTTGTCGAAAATCAGCCGTTTTTGCTCGAACATTAAATGCCTCCAAATGGTATTTAATTAACTTCCCGGGGTGAAGAAACCCTTTTTGAGAACTCGGAGTGAGTAAATTGGCCATTTTCATGCACTTTTAACCATTCCATAAATCTTGTGTTTAGGGCCCCTGGAAGCATGAAAATCACTTTAAACATGCTAATTTTAGCTCTAACACTGATGATCCACCTACAAATGTGAACTGACGTTAAAAAATAAAACATTTGAAAACGGACCATTTTCCACATTTCTGAAGCATGACGTAATGGGGGGGTGTTATCTCTTTTGTCAAAAATCAGCTGTTTTTGATTGAACATTAAATGCCTCCAAATAGTATTTAATTCACTTCCCGAGCCCCTGGAAGCATGAAAATCACTTTAAACATGCTAATTTTAGCTCTAACACTGATGATCCACCTACAAATGTGAACTGATGTTCAAAAATAAAACATTTGAAAACGGACCATTTTCCAGATTTCTGAAGCATGACTTAATGGGGGGGTGTTATCTCTTTTGTCGAAAATCAGCCGTTTCTGCTCGAACATTAAATGCCTCCAAATGGTATTTAATTAACTTCCCGGGGTGAAGAAACACTTTTTGAGAACTCAGAGTGAGTAAATTGGCCATTTTCATGCACTTTTAACCATTCCATAAATCTTGTGTTTAGGGACCCTGGAAGCATGAAAATCACTTTAAACATGCTAATTTTAGGTCTAACACTGATGATCCACCTACAAATGTGAACTGACGTTCAAAAATAAAACATTTGAAAACGGACCATTTTCCACATTTCTGAAGCATGACGTAATGGGGGGGTGTTATCTCTTTTGTCAAAAATCAGATGTTTTTGATTGAACATTAAATGCCTCCAAATAGTATTTAATTCACTTCCCGAGCCCCTGGAAGCATGAAAATCACTTTAAACATGCTAATTTTAGCTCTAACACTGATGATCCACCTACAAATGTGAACTGACGTTCAAAAATAAAACATTTATAAACGGACCATTTTCCACATTTCTGAAGCATGACGTAATGGGGGGGTGTTATCTCTTTTGTCGAAAATCAGCCGTTTTTGCTCGAACATTAAATGCCTCCAAATGGTATTCAATTAACTTCCCGGGGTGAAGAAACCCTTTTTGAGAACTCAGAGTGAGTAAATTGGCCATTTTCATGCACTTTTAACCATTCCATAAATCTTGTGTTTAGGGCCCCTGGAAGCATGAAAATCACTTTAAACATGCTAATTTTAGCTCTAACACTGATGATCCACCTACAAATGTGAACTGACGTTAAAAAATAAAACATTTGAAAACGGACCATTTTCCACATTTCTGAAGCATGACGTAATGGGGGGGTGTTATCTCTTTTGTCAAAAATCAGCTGTTTTTGATTGAACATTAAATGCCTCCAAATAGTATTTAATTCACTTCCCGAGCCCCTGGAAGCATGAAAATCACTTTAAACATGCTAATTTTAGCTCTAACACTGATGATCCACCTACAAATGTGAACTGATGTTCAAAAATAAAACATTTGAAAACGGACCATTTTCCACATTTCTGAAGCATGACGTAATGGGGGGTGTTATCTCTTTTGTCGAAAATCAGCCGTTTTCTGCTCGAACATTAAATGCCTCCAAATGGTATTTAATTAACTTCCCGGGGTTAAGAAACCCTTTTTGAGAACTCAGAGTGAGTAAATTGGCCATTTTCATGCACTTTTAACCATTCCATAAATCTTGTGTTTAGGGCCCCTGGAAGCATGAAAATCACTTTAAACATGCTAATTTTAGCTCTAACACTGATGATCCACCTACAAATGTGAACTGACGTTCAAAAATAAAACATTTGAAAACGGACCATTTTCCACATTTCTGAAGCATGACGTAATGGGGGGGTGTTATCTCTTTTGTCGAAAATCAGCCGTTTTTGCTCGAACATTAAATGCCTCCAAATGGTATTTAATTAACTTCCCGGGGTGAAGAAACCCTTTTTGAGAACTCAGAGTGAGTAAATTGGCCATTTTCATGCACTTTTAACCATTCCATAAATCTTGTGTTTAGGGCCCCTGGAAGCATGAAAATCACTTTAAACATGCTAATTTTAGCTCTAACACTGATGATCCACCTACAAATGTGAACTGACGTTCAAAAATAAAACATTTGAAAACGGACCATTTTCCACATTTCTGAAGCATGACGTAATGGGGGGGTGTTATCTCTTTTGTCGAAAATCAGCCGTTTTTGCTCGAACATTAAATGCCTCCAAATGGTATTTAATTAACTTCCCGGGGTGAAGAAACCCTTTTTGAGAACTCAGAGTGAGTAAATTGGCCATTTTCATGCACTTTTAACCATTCCATAAATCTTGTGTTTAGGGCCCCTGGAAGCATGAAAATCACTTTAAACATGCTAATTTTAGCTCTAACACTGATGATCCACCTACAAATGTGAAACTGACGTTAAAAAATAAAACATTTGAAAACGGACCATTTTCCACATTTCTGAAGCATGACGTAATGGGGGGGTGTTATCTCTTTTGTCAAAAATCAGCTGTTTTTGATTGAACATTAAATGCCTCCAAATAGTATTTAATTCACTTCCCGAGCCCCTGGAAGCATGAAAATCACTTTAAACATGCTAATTTTAGCTCTAACACTGATGATCCACCTACAAATGTGAACTGATGTTCAAAAATAAAACATTTGAAAACTGACCATTTTCCACATTTCTGAAGCATGACTTAATGGGGGGGGGTGTTATCTCTTTTGTCGAAAATCAGCCGTTTCTGCTTGAACATTAAATGCCTCCAAATGGTATTTAATTAACTTCCCGGGGTGAATAAACACTTTTTGAGAACTCAGAGTGAGTAAATTGGCCATTTTCATGCACTTTTAACCATTCCATAAATCTTGTGTTTAGGGCCCCTGGAAGCATGAAAATCACTTTAGACATGCTAATTTTAGCTCTAACACTGATGATCCACCTACAAATGTGAACTGACGTTCAAAAATAAAACATTTGAAAACGGACCATTTTCCACATTTCTGAAGCATGACGTAATGGGGGGGTGTTATCTCTTTTGTCAAAAATCAGATGTTTTTGATTGAACATTAAATGCCTCCAAATAGTATTTAATTCACTTCCCGAGCCCCTGGAAGCATGAAAATCACTTTAAACATGCTAATTTTAGCTCTAACACTGATGATCCACCTACAAATGTGAACTGACGTTCAAAAATAAAACATTTGAAACGGACCATTTTCCACATTTCTGAAGCATGACGTAATGGGGGGGTGTTATCTCTTTTGTCGAAAATCAGCCGTTTTTGCTCGAACATTAAATGCCTCCAAATGGTATTTAATTAACTTCCCGGGGTGAAGAAACCCTTTTTGAGAACTCAGAGTGAGTAAATTGGCCATTTTCATGCACTTTTAACCATTCCATAAATCTTGTGTTTAGGGCCCCTGGAAGCATGAAAATCACTTTAAACATGCTAATTTTAGCTCTAACACTGATGATCCACCTACAAATGTGAACTGACGTTAAAAAATAAAACATTTGAAAACTGACCATTTTCCACATTTCTGAAGCATGACGTAATGGGGGGGTGTTATCTCTTTTGTCAAAAATCAGCTGTTTTTGATTGAACATTAAATGCCTCCAAATAGTATTTAATTCACTTCCCGAGCCCCTGGAAGCATGAAAATCACTTTAAACATGCTAATTTTAGCTCTAACACTGATGATCCACCTACAAATGTGAACTGATGTTCAAAAATAAAACATTTGAAAACGGACCATTTTCCACATTTCTGAAGCATGACGTAATGGGGGGTGTTATCTCTTTTGTCGAAAATCAGCCGTTTTTGCTCGAACATTAAATGCCTCCAAATGGTATTTAATTAACTTCCCGGGGTTAAGAAACCCTTTTTGAGAACTCAGAGTGAGTAAATTGGCCATTTTCATGCACTTTTAACCATTCCATAAATCTTGTGTTTAGGGCCCCTGGAAGCATGAAAATCACTTTAAACATGCTAATTTTAGCTCTAACACTGATGATCCACCTACAAATGTGAACTGACGTTCAAAAATAAAACATTTGAAAACGGACCATTTTCCACATTTCTGAAGCATGACGTAATGGGGGGTGTTATCTCTTTTGTCGAAAATCAGCCGTTTTTGCTCGAACATTAAATGCCTCCAAATGGTATTTAATTAACTTCCCGGGGTGAAGAAACCCTTTTTGAGAACTCAGAGTGAGTAAATTGGCCATTTTCATGCACTTTTAACCATTCCATAAATCTTGTGTTTAGGGCCCCTGGAAGCATGAAAATCACTTTAAACATGCTAATTTTAGCTCTAACACTGATGATCCACCTACAAATGTGAACTGACGTTCAAAAATAAAACATTTGAAAACGGACCATTTTCCACATTTCTGAAGCATGACGTAATGGGGGGGTGTTATCTCTTTTGTCGAAAATCAGCCGTTTTTGCTCGAACATTAAATGCCTCCAAATGGTATTTAATTAACTTCCCGGGGTGAAGAAACCCTTTTTGAGAACTCAGAGTGAGTAAATTGGCCATTTTCATGCACTTTTAACCATTCCATAAATCTTGTGTTTAGGGCCCCTGGAAGCATGAAAATCACTTTAAACATGCTAATTTTAGCTCTAACACTGATGATCCACCTACAAATGTGAACTGACGTTAAAAAATAAAACATTTGAAAACGGACCATTTTCCACATTTCTGAAGCATGACGTAATGGGGGGGTGTTATCTCTTTTGTCAAAAATCAGCTGTTTTTGATTGAACATTAAATGCCTCCAAATAGTATTTAATTCACTTCCCGAGCCCCTGGAAGCATGAAAATCACTTTAAACATGCTAATTTTAGCTCTAACACTGATCATCCACCTACAAATGTGAACTGATGTTCAAAAATAAAACATTTGAAAACGGACCATTTTCCACATTTCTGAAGCATGACGTAATGGGGGGGGGTGTTATCTCTTTTGTCGAAAATCAGCCGTTTCTGCTCGAACATTAAATGCCTCCAAATGGTATTTAATTAACTTCCGGGGGTGAAGAAACACTTTTTGAGAACTCAGAGTGAGTAAATTGGCCATTTTCATGCACTTTTAACCCTTCCTCAAATCTTGTGTTTAGGGCCCCTGGAAGCATGAAAATCACTTTAAACATGCTAATTTTAGCTCTAACACTGATGATCCACCTACAAATGTGAACTAACGTTCAAAAATAAAACATTTGAAAACGGACCATTTTCCACATTTCTGAAGCATGACGTAATGGGGGGGTGTTATCTCTTTTGTCAAAAATCAGCTGTTTTTGATTGAACATTAAATGCCTCCAAATAGTATTTAATTCACTTCCCGAGTCCCTGGAAGCATGAAAATCACTTTAAACATGCTAATTTTAGCTCTAACACTGATGATCCACCTACAAATGTGAACTGACGTTCAAAAATAAAACATTTGAAAACGGACCATTTTCCACATTTCTGAAGCATGATGTAATGAGGGGGTGTTATCTCTTTTGTCGAAAATCAGCCGTTCTTGCTCGAACATTAAATGCCTCCAAATGGTATTTAATTAACTTCCCGGGGTGAAGAAACCCTTTTTGAGAACTCAGAGTGAGTAAATTGGCCATTTTCATGCACTTTTAACCATTCCATAAATCTTGTGTTTAGGGCCCCTGGAAGCATGAAAATCACTTTAAACATGCTAATTTTAGCTCTAACACTGATGATCCACCTACAAATGTGAACTGACTTTCAAAAATAAAACATTTGAAAACGGACCATTTTCCACATTTCTGAAGCATGACGTAATGGGGGGGTGTTATCTCTTTTGTCAAAAATCAGCTGTTTTTGCTTGAACATTAAATGCCTGCAAATAGTATTTAATTCACTTCCCGAGCCCCTGGAAGCATGAAAATCACTTTAAACATGCTAATTTTAGCTCTAACACTGATGATCCACCTACAAATGTGAACTGACGTTCAAAAATAAAACATTTGAAAACGGACCATTTTCCACATTTCTGAAGCATGACGTAATGGGGGGGTGTTATCTCTTTTGTCGAAAATCAGCCGTTTTTGCTCGAACATTAAATGCCTCCAAATGGTATTTAATTAACTTCCCGGGGTGAAGAAACCCTTTTTGAGAACTCAGAGTGAGTAAATTGGCCATTTTCATGCACTTTTAACCATTCCATAAATCTTGTGTTTAGGGCCCCTGGAAGCATGAAAATCACTTTAAACATGCTAATTTTAGCTCTAACACTGATGATCCACCTACAAATGTGAACTGACGTTAAAAAATAAAACATTTGAAAATGGACCATTTTCCACATTTCTGAAGCATGACGTAATGGGGGGGTGTTATCTCTTTTGTCAAAAATCAGCTGTTTTTGATTGAACATTAAATGCCTCCAAATAGTATTTAATTCACTTCCCGAGCCCCTGGAAGCATGAAAATCACTTTAAACATGCTAATTTTAGCTCTAACACTGATGATCCACCTACAAATGTGAACTGATGTTCAAAAATAAAACATTTGAAAACGGACCATTTTCCACATTTCTGAAGCATGACGTAATGGGGGGGTGTTATCTCTTTTGTCGAAAATCAGCCGTTTTTGCTCGAACATTAAATGCCTCCAAATGGTATTTAATTAACTTCCCGGGGTGAAGAAACCCTTTTTGAGAACTCAGAGTGAGTAAATTGGCCATTTTCATGCACTTTTAACCATTCCATAAATCTTGTGTTTAGGGCCCCTGGAAGCATGAAAATCACTTTAAACATGCTAATTTTAGCTCTAACACTGATGATCCACCTACAAATGTGAACTGAAGTTCAAAAATAAAACATTTGAAAACGGACCATTTTCCACATTTCTGAAGCGTGACGTAATGGGGGGGTGTTATCTCTTTTGTCGAAAATCAGCCGTTTTTGCTCGAACATTAAATGCCTCCAAATGGTATTTAATTAACTTCCCGGGGTGAAGAAACCCTTTTTGAGAACTCGGAGTGAGTAAATTGGCCATTTTCATGCACTTTTAACCATTCCATAAATCTTGTGTTTAGGGCCCCTGGAAGCATGAAAATCACTTTAAACATGCTAATTTTAGCTCTAACACTGATGATCCACCTACAAATGTGAACTGACGTTAAAAAATAAAACATTTGAAAACGGACCATTTTCCACATTTCTGAAGCATGACGTAATGGGGGGGGTGTTATCTCTTTTGTCAAAAATCAGCTGTTTTTGATTGAACATTAAATGCCTCCAAATAGTATTTAATTCACTTCCCGAGCCCCTGGAAGCATGAAAATCACTTTAAACATGCTAATTTTAGCTCTAACACTGATGATCCACCTACAAATGTGAACTGATGTTCAAAAATAAAACATTTGAAAACGGACCATTTTCCACATTTCTGAAGCATGACGTAATGGGGGGGTGTTATCTCTGTTGTCGAAAATCAGCCGTTTTTGCTCGAACATTAAATGCCTCCAAATGGTATTTAATTAACTTCCCGGGGTGAAGAAACCCTTTTTGAGAACTCAGAGTGAGTAAATTGGCCATTTTCATGCACTTTTAACCATTCCATAAATCTTGTGTTTAGGGCCCCTGGAAGCATGAAAATCACTTTAAACATGCTAATTTTAGCTCTAACACTGATGATCCACCTACAAATGTGAACTGAAGTTCAAAAATAAAACATTTGAAAACGGACCATTTTCCACATTTCTGAAGCGTGACGTAATGGGGGGGTGTTATCTCTTTTGTCGAAAATCAGCCGTTTTTGCTCGAACATTAAATGCCTCCAAATGGTATTTAATTAACTTCCCGGGGTGAAGAAACCCTTTTTGAGAACTCGGAGTGAGTAAATTGGCCATTTTCATGCACTTTTAACCATTCCATAAATCTTGTGTTTAGGGCCCCTGGAAGCATGAAAATCACTTTAAACATGCTAATTTTAGCTCTAACACTGATGATCCACCTACAAATGTGAACTGACGTTAAAAAATAAAACATTTGAAAACGGACCATTTTCCACATTTCTGAAGCATGACGTAATGGGGGGGTGTTATCTCTTTTGTCAAAAATCAGCTGTTTTTGATTGAACATTAAATGCCTCCAAATAGTATTTAATTCACTTCCCGAGCCCCTGGAAGCATGAAAATCACTTTAAACATGCTAATTTTAGCTCTAACACTGATGATCCACCTACAAATAGGAACTGATGTTCAAAAATAAAACATTTGAAAACGGACCATTTTCCAGATTTCTGAAGCATGACTTAATGGGGGGGTGTTATCTCTTTTGTCGAAAATCAGCCGTTTCTGCTCGAACATTAAATGCCTCCAAATGGTATTTAATTAACTTCCCGGGGTGAAGAAACACTTTTTGAGAACTCAGAGTGAGTAAATTGGCCATTTTCATGCACTTTTAACCATTCCATAAATCTTGTGTTTAGGGACCCTGGAAGCATGAAAATCACTTTAAACATGCTAATTTTAGGTCTAACACTGATGATCCACCTACAAATGTGAACTGACGTTCAAAAATAAAACATTTGAAAACGGACCATTTTCCACATTTCTGAAGCATGACGTAATGGGGGGGTGTTATCTCTTTTGTCAAAAATCAGATGTTTTTGATTGAACATTAAATGCCTCCAAATAGTATTTAATTCACTTCCCGAGCCCCTGGAAGCATGAAAATCACTTTAAACATGCTAATTTTAGCTCTAACACTGATGATCCACCTACAAATGTGAACTGACGTTCAAAAATAAAACATTTATAAACGGACCATTTTCCACATTTCTGAAGCATGACGTAATGGGGGGGTGTTATCTCTTTTGTCGAAAATCAGCCGTTTTTGCTCGAACATTAAATGCCTCCAAATGGTATTCAATTAACTTCCCGGGGTGAAGAAACCCTTTTTGAGAACTCAGAGTGAGTAAATTGGCCATTTTCATGCACTTTTAACCATTCCATAAATCTTGTGTTTAGGGCCCCTGGAAGCATGAAAATCACTTTAAACATGCTAATTTTAGCTCTAACACTGATGATCCACCTACAAATGTGAACTGACGTTAAAAAATAAAACATTTGAAAACGGACCATTTTCCACATTTCTGAAGCATGACGTAATGGGGGGGTGTTATCTCTTTTGTCAAAAATCAGCTGTTTTTGATTGAACATTAAATGCCTCCAAATAGTATTTAATTCACTTCCCGAGCCCCTGGAAGCATGAAAATCACTTTAAACATGCTAATTTTAGCTCTAACACTGATGATCCACCTACAAATGTGAACTGATGTTCAAAAATAAAACATTTGAAAACGGACCATTTTCCACATTTCTGAAGCATGACGTAATGGGGGGTGTTATCTCTTTTGTCGAAAATCAGCCGTTTTCTGCTCGAACATTAAATGCCTCCAAATGGTATTTAATTAACTTCCCGGGGTTAAGAAACCCTTTTTGAGAACTCAGAGTGAGTAAATTGGCCATTTTCATGCACTTTTAACCATTCCATAAATCTTGTGTTTAGGGCCCCTGGAAGCATGAAAATCACTTTAAACATGCTAATTTTAGCTCTAACACTGATGATCCACCTACAAATGTGAACTGACGTTCAAAAATAAAACATTTGAAAACGGACCATTTTCCACATTTCTGAAGCATGACGTAATGGGGGGGTGTTATCTCTTTTGTCGAAAATCAGCCGTTTTTGCTCGAACATTAAATGCCTCCAAATGGTATTTAATTAACTTCCCGGGGTGAAGAAACCCTTTTTGAGAACTCAGAGTGAGTAAATTGGCCATTTTCATGCACTTTTAACCATTCCATAAATCTTGTGTTTAGGGCCCCTGGAAGCATGAAAATCACTTTAAACATGCTAATTTTAGCTCTAACACTGATGATCCACCTACAAATGTGAACTGACGTTAAAAAATAAAACATTTGAAAACGGACCATTTTCCACATTTCTGAAGCATGACGTAATGGGGGGGTGTTATCTCTTTTGTCAAAAATCAGCTGTTTTTGATTGAACATTAAATGCCTCCAAATAGTATTTAATTCACTTCCCGAGCCCCTGGAAGCATGAAAATCACTTTAAACATGCTAATTTTAGCTCTAACACTGATGATCCACCTACAAATGTGAACTGATGTTCAAAAATAAAACATTTGAAAACGGACCATTTTCCACATTTCTGAAGCATGACGTAATGGGGGGGTGTTATCTCTTTTGTCGAAAATCAGCCATTTGTGCTCGAACATTAAATGCCTCCAAATGGTATTTAATTAACTTCCCGGGGTCAAGAAACCCTTTTTGAGAACTCAGAGTGAGTAAATTGGCCATTTTCATGCACTTTTAACCATTCCATAAATCTTGTGTTTAGGGCCCCTGGAAGCATGAAAATCACTTTAAACATGCTAATTTTAGCTCTAACACTGATGATCCACCTACAAATGTGAACTGACGTTCAAAAATAAAACATTTGAAAACGGACCATTTTCCACATTTCTGAAGCATGACGTAATGGGGGGGGTGTTATCTCTTTTGTCAAAAATCAGCTGTTTTTGACTGAACATTAAATGCCTCCAAATAGTATTTAATTCACTTCCCGGGCCCCTGGAAGCATGAAAATCACATTAAACATGCTAATTTTAGCTCTAACACTGATGATCCACCTACAAATGTGAACTGATGTTCAAAAATAAAACATTTGAAAACGGACCATTTTCCACATTTCTGAAGCATGACGTAATGGGGGGGTGTTATCTCTTTTGTCGAAAATCAGCCGTTTTTGCTCGAACATTAAATGCCTCCAAATGGTATTTAATTAACTTCCCGGGGTGAAGAAACCCTTTTTGAGAACTCAGAGTGAGTAAATTGGCCATTTTCATGCACTTTTAACCATTCCATAAATCTTGTGTTTAGGGCCACTGGAAGCATGAAAATCACTTTAAACATGCTAATTTTAGCTCTAACACTGATGATCCACCTACAAATGTGAACTGACGTTCAAAAATAAAACATTTGAAAACGGACCATTTTCCACATTTCTGAAGCATGACGTAATGGGGGGGAGTTATCTCTTTTGTCAAAAATCAGCTGTTTTTGCTTGAACACTAAATGCCTCCAAATAGTATTTAATTCACTTCCCGAGCCCCTGGAAGCATGAAAATCACTTTAAACATGCTAATTTTAGCTCTAACACTGATGATCCACCTACAAATGTGAACTGACGTTCAAAAATAAAACATTTGAAAACGGACCATTTTCCACATTTCTGAAGCATGACGTAATGGGGGGTGTTATCTCTTTTGTCGAAAATCAGCCGTTTTTGCTCGAACATTAAATGCCTCCAAATGGTATTTAATTAACTTCCCGGGGTGAAGAAACCCTTTTTGAGAACTCAGAGTGAGTAAATTGGCCATTTTCATGCACTTTTAACCATTCCATAAATCTTGTGTTTAGGGCCCCTGGAAGCATGAAAATCACTTTAAACATGCTAATTTTAGCTCCAACACTGATGATCCACCTACAAATGTGAACTGACATTCAAAAATAAAACATTTTAAAACGGACCATTTTCCACATTTCTGAAGCATGACGTAATGGGGGGGTGTTATCTCTTTTGTCAAAAATCAGCTGTTTTTGATTGAACATTAAATGCCTCCAAATGGTATTTAATTAACTTCCCGGGGTGAAGAAACACTTTTTGAGAACTCAGAGTGGAAAGGGGCGACCACTCGGTCCCCCCGAACGTATGGCAGAGTACCACGATCCCCCCGGGAAGCCATCTTGGGCGGGAGGCGAGTCTCGGCTGGTATGCCCGAAGCGGCGTAGCCGGGGCGCGCCTTTTCCCGCCCTAGAGTGGGTTGGCCTAGACACTGACGCGGCTGGCCACGCCCTAGGGGCAGGTAGGGGCGGGTTTACGCCCGCCCTGAAGACGGATAAAAGGAGAAGCAAGATCCGAAGGCATCCTCTTGTTCCTGTGCTCTGAAGCTGCACCTCCTCGCTGCACGTGAGCTCGAGACGGAACGAAGAGCCATTCTGTGTCATGGTCCAAAATGAAGGAGACTGGTATGTTAAAATTGCCATTAGTGGGGAGTATCGTTGGCGAATCTTCCCGCCAGTATGCGGGGACGCCCTTTCGGTCAGGTGCGGGTACAGACAATTACTCGAAGCCTGCCGGTAACACAGGAAAAAGGGGGGTTTGTTGGAACTTCAACAGGGGTAAATGTACTAGGCCCCAGGGATCATGCAAATTTAGACATGAATGTAGTGGGTGTGGGCAATCATCCCATCCTGAGTCCACGTGCAGAGCCAAAACGGGTGATAACGGGGGTAGAGGAGGCGCCAAACAGGTCTAACATAGTCCGAGGGGCGCCTTTACCTACCCCGATTGATACCTTGGCAATGATTCCTTGGCTCAGTGAATACCCGGATCGTGCTTCTGCTGGGGTGTTGCGAAACGGGTTTTCTTATGGTTTCCGCATCCCAGTGGGGGACTTTCAGGGTGCATCGAAATGTAAAAATCAGCTATCGGTCTTTCAGCATATGACTGTGGTACAGGATAAGATCAGGAAGGAGGTTACTCGAGGTCGAGTCGCCGGTCCGTTTAGTGTACCACCGGTTCCTAATTTTGTTTGTTCCCCTTTAGGTGTGGTCCCAAAGAAGGACCCGGGTGAGTTTCGGCTGATACATAATTTATCAGCCCCACGTGGTCTCTCCGTCAACGAAGCGATAGACCCGGAAGTGTGTTCGGTGCGGTACGCATCATTCGATGAGGCCGTAGCCATTTTGAATCGCCTGGAGCCCGGGGCGCTGATGGCTAAGTCTGATATCGAGTCAGCGTTCCGGTTGCTCCCGGTACATCCAGACGATCAGCGTCTCTTAGGTTTCATGTTTCAGGGTCATTATTACATGGATAGGTGTATGCCGATGGGGTGCTCTATATCTTGTGCCTATTTCGAAAAATTCAGTAGTTTTCTACAATGGGTCTTCACAAGGAAGACAGGTTTCCAAAATGTGATGCATTACCCGGATGATTTTTTGTTCCTGGGGGCAGCCGGGGACCCGGAATGTGGGCAGGCTTTGGCACAGTTTTGTGACTTGATGAATCAGTTTGGCGTGCCATTGGCACCAGGTAAGACTGTGGGGCCTTCCACGTGCCTCGAGTTTCTGGGGATCGAGTTAGACTCCGCAGAAGGTTGTTTTCGTTTACCAGCTGACAAAGTGTCAAAGTTCAGGACATCCCTGCAGATGTGTATAAGGGGACCTAAGGTTAGGCTGCATCAATTACAGCAGTTAGTTGGCCAGTTGAATTTTGCCCTGAGGGTGATACCAATGGCCCGCCCCTTTTCCCGTTCGATCGCTCAAGCCATGGTCGGCCTGAAGGAGTGCCATCATCGCACAAGGCTCTCGGCAGAGGTCCGCCAGGACATGCGCATTTGGTTGGCATTTCTGGCGGATTTCAATGGTCGAGTCGTCTGGAACAAACCAGCCGTGTCCTCTGAGGAGCTGGGGCTGTGGACAGATTCGGCAGGGAGCATAGGTTTCGGTGCCATATTCGGCACGAGATGGTCTGCACAAAAGTGGCCGACATGGTGGCATGACAGTGGACTGACAAGTAACATTGCTTTCCTGGAACTTTTCCCCATTTTAGTGGCCCTGAGAACTTGGCCCGAAGGGTTCAGAGATCACTCGGTGGTATTTTGGTCTGACAATATGACCGTGGTCGAGTGTATCAATAGTCAGGCAGCACGATGCAAATGGATTTTGAGACTGCTCAAGGAAATTGTTTTACTTTGTATGCAATTGAATGTGCTATTCAGAGCAAGACATGTCCCAGGGGTAATGAACCAGGCGGCTGATGCACTGTCTCGTTTTCGTATACAGGCTTTCTGGGGTTTCCTTCCCACAGCGGACCCGGAGCCGGCACCCTTTCCCGAAGCTCTCTGGTCTCTCGTGCCCCGAACTTCGTAACCTCGTGGGAGAGAGTTTAGCACCCAGGACGAGGAAGGCATATGAAGGGGCGTTCCGGTCCTATTTGGCCTTTTTGGGGACTGATAGGGAGGAGCTTTGGGGCCAGGAAGAGTGGGTGGTGGATTTTCTGATGTCCTTACATCGGGTCGGGAAATCAGTGGCCACGGCTCAGAGGCATCGGGCTGCCATTTCCTTTGTTGCTAGGGCTCACGGGATCCATGACCCGACAGCGTCTTTCGTTGTACAGAAAGCGCTACGGGGATGGCAACGCCTTGAGGGTCGCAGAGTAGATGAGAGGCGCCCAATAGGTTTGGATAGGCTGGCCCAGTTATTATCCAGTCTCCCTGCTACGTGTTCATCTCAGTTTGAGACAGTGTTATTCCGAGCCGCTTTTACGCTGGCATTCCATGGGGCTATGCGGGTAAGCGAATTAGTGGCGAGGAACAAGCAGGATGTGACAGGAGGATTGTGCCAGGAGCACGTCCAGATCAGAGGGGAGACGATGACGGTCTCATTTGTCAGGTCTAAGACCGATCAAAGTGGGATGGGTGACTGCGTAATCATACGCAGGATTCTCGGGTCCTCCATGTGCCCGGTAAGGTGTCTAGAAGATTATTTAGCACGAAGGGTGGCATCATGGGGGGGGACCTTGTTGAGACACGCTGACGCCACCCCACTGACAAAGTTTCAGTTTCAGCGGGTGCTTGCGATGTCGATTGCCGCTGCGGGCTTGAACCCGGGCGAGTTTGGGACCCATTCCTTTCAGATAGGGGCTGCTACAGAAGCTACAGCCAGGGGTCTGGATGTTGAACAAGTTAAACGGGTGGGGCGTTGGTCCTCCAATTGTTATAAGAGGTATGTGCGGTTGCACATGTTGTGAAGCTGTAGCAATGTACTCACGCTTCTTGTTTTTGTTTGGTTTTCAGTTGCGCAAGCCTACGAGGCGGGGCGGACTTTGCAGTCGACCCTACACCGGGCCAGCGGTCAGACATCACCGGCTGTGAAAAAGGAGGTGTGGGTTGTGGGCCACTCATACGTGAGGCGTGCCGCAGACGTATTCAAGGCAGGTGATATGATTCACGTAGCTGGGGAATACGGGTACAGTGTGTCCTTCTACGGAAGAGGCGGGCTCTGTATTGACCAGTTTCAATCATTTTTTGAGGGTTTGCTAGGGCGGACGAGGTCACCGCCGTCTGTAGTGATAGTACATCTTGGGGGTAATGATCTGGTCACCACTGGTAGACGACTTCTTCTTGAGGCGATGCTTTCCACTGTAAGTTGGTTAGCGAGGAGAGTTCCAGGGTGCACAATTGCATGGTCCCATATGATCCCACGAAAAGTGTGGCGGGGGGCTATTTCGGTTCCTGCTCTAAATCATTCTGTTAGGAAGCTTAATAACAAAGTGAGTAGGTTGTTCCGTTCCAAGACACTGCATGCTATTTCCCATGGGTGTATTAATGATGACAGTATGTATTTGGGGGATGGAGTGCATTTGTCTCGGGTGGGGAATGAGTTACTCATAGGAGACTTCTTAGCATGGCTAAAAACGTTACACCATGACCTTTAGGTAGGAGTGTTGTGGGGGGTCCGGATAGCCGGTCAACTATCCGGCCTGTGGCGGTAAGGTCATGATCGGTGAGCACTAATTGGAAGATCCCTATGAGTGGGCGTCACCCAGCACGGATGGGAGCGCTCGGGGAGGTGGCCATTGGCCCCTCAACGGGGAGGCGGTCCCTTCTAAGGATGGGTCGCCGAAAGAAGAGGAAAGGCGGTCAAGGCCCCTTCCTGGGTAGGAGGGGTTACAGCCCCCTCCTGGGGAATTTCCCGGGGCCAGGACGTCTGCGACGGCAGATATGGTAAGTTGTGTGGGGTTTGGGGGGGGGTCTACGCTACCTTCTAGATACCTCACACGAGTCCTCGTACGACCTTTAAGTGGCGACGAGTTTTATTGGGGCCCCCGTCAAGTCAAGGGAAATTGGTAATTGCACTTGAGGTAGGCCTCTGGGCCGCCCCTCACAAGTGAGGGCGATATTTCTGGGTTAGGGATCTTGACACCGGTTACGACCTTGCCGTTGGCCCTTAAACGTTAGGATGTACAATTTCAAAATTTCAAGTAAATGTTTTGCAGGATGTTAGTTCGGCTAGGAGAACCTTTGTATTAGAGAATCTGTTAAGGTTAGCCAAACATCGCAATGTGGTAATGAAATTGTACATAATATGAAACTGTTTATTTAATGTTTTAATTTTGTTTCATATTTTAATAAATACGGCCAGGGGGGTTACTCCCTCCCGTCTTCCAAAGACTTCAGAACTGTTTCCGGTTTCCCATCCTTGGGGATTGTGTTGAGAGGGGGTGGCGGGTATCTCAGCCATATGGAAAGGGGCGACCACTCGGTCCCCCCGAACGTATGGCAGAGT